>NC_085988.1:47880040-49080040 GCF_030014385.1 Trichomycterus rosablanca | reverse complement strand
CAACTCAAGTAAATAAAATCTATTGCAGTTGGGTTTTAATTATAGTACTTGTGTTTTCTGTCTGCACCATTTCACGCTCCACCTACACAGCCTGTTATGGTACAATTGGTCCCGGGCTGAGAAGGGTAACAAATTTGACACCTAAGTACAGTATAGGTCTCTGTTACCTAATGTGAAATGACAGATTTAAAAATATAACACACCATATGACACCTTACAATAAAAAGAAAACAAGACAGTCCCTTGAAACAGTGCTTGTTTTTCTTTGTATCTCCTTTTCACCTGAGCTCAATTGCGAGCAGAATTCACTGCTTTCACAGTCCTGTTGTTGATGAAGTCAGTCTTCCTATAACCAGCCTGGTTATATACACACAAATGAAATAAATGAAAATTTGTTCAGAAAATACACATACCTTTAGTCTCAATATTAATAGCATTGGCTAAAATAAGTAACAAAAGATCATAAAATGGTTGTGGTTGATTACTCACTTAAACTATGAGAAAAATTGTAAACATTTCTAACAATTATGCAATGTGCAACAACTGCATGCTATTTTACTCTGGGACTCTGTAATGACTTTCTATTTTATCTGTGTATAAATATAAGGCAGCAAATGACATAGAGAACAGAGAATTCACAAATTAAATGAGAATAGTGTGCTGGTCTTTATCCACTAATAGGCCAATAATTAATGTTTTAATAATGAATTAAGTTTTAAACCACTTGCACTGTGATGAACCTACCTGAATAGAGGACATTTTATTTTGCCCCTATTTTTATAGGGCCAGTGATAGCTCAGTGGTTAAGGTACTGGACTAGTAAACAGAAGGTTGCCGGTTCAAGCCCTGTCACCACCAAGTTGCCACTGTTGGGTCCCTAAGCAAGGCCCTTAACCCTCAATTGCTCATTGTGTAAGTCGCTTTGGATAAAAGCGTCTGCTAAATGCTGAAAATGTAAATGTAAATGCCCCCACACACAAAAAGATGGTTAAATTATGGCAATATTTCTTAAGAAATCATGGCTGGAAATTTGTAGCAGTTGGTAGAATTTAAGTCTTCAAATTTTTTGATCAGACACCACATTTATGCCAGCACACATTTTGAAAGCAATGCCAAACAAGCACCTGAAGTTTGTTAAACTTTACTGGATACTGATACTGTGATAAAAAAAAAAGTTTAATGGTTCTACTGAAAAAAAGCGAGTTTACACCGAATGCCTTTTATATGGAAAAACCAGCATGGAGTGCTCATGCGACAAGCACACTGTGCTGTAAACACAACAAGGCCAGCTAATGATGCTATACCAGTGGTCCCCAAACCCCCGGGCCCGGGCGGAAAGAATGAATAATTAGAGATCGCTAGAAAAGCAGTTTTTGTTCATTTAAAAGCAGCATCTCATTGCAGCAAAAAAAAGCTCATTTTACATCGTTTGTGAGCAATATTATTAAATCCTCCCACCCCCGCCGGTCTGTGAAATTTTATCTTATATGAAACCATAGTGCAAAAAAGGTTGGTAAACGCTGTGCTAGACGACTATTTCTACCAAACTTTAGAACTGCAAATTATCTGATCCCAAACAGTTGTTTTGTGTTAAATTCAAATATGCAGTCAGTGTATAAAGTAAACACACCCAGTACTTTGTTTACTGTGTTTTGAATGATGACAAGGTGCTTGTTGTTGGGTAAAATGTTAAACATCTTTTGGTCACCTCTGATAATACATGTAAAATAGTAAAACTGTTCGAAAAAACAGGACAATCCAGAAGATTCCCCTAGGATACATAGCATCTAGTATTCTGGACTCTGTGAAGCACAAGGATGTTTAAATTAAAAATCTGTCTAAAACTAAAATTTGGCAAAATATTTTCAGCAGGACAATGGTTTCCTGCTCTTTCACAGTTCTTGTCTAAACAGACCTAATGCAAAGGATCAAACTATGATGAAATCTGACCTCCAGAACTTGCACCACAGTTTTAAATCTACAGCAACCATTGACTCTAAATTGTATATGCCCTTTACATAAAAAATACCAGTATTATAAATTGAAAAATTGAAAAAGGGAAACTGTTTAAGTCCGGATTTCTGCATAATTTTTTTAAAGACTTTTACCCACTAGCCTTATTTTATGTAAAATGTTTAACAAATCCTTAAATCTGTCACTCCTGCCCTCACCTTACACAAGATCGTTATTTTCCATATACTTAAAATGTATTCTTTATTCAAACATCACTTGAACATAAAACTTAATATAAATCATACATGCAAAGCTGAATAACAAAAGAATACCAACCTTCTTATAGCTACCATGAAGCTCAGAGTATCTCCACAAAGTGTGCAGCAAAACACTAGCAGACTGACCAGTCCTTGTGGGTCCATACCTACAACACATCAAAAAGAAAAAAAAAGTTAAATATGAAACCTGGGTTGTTAATTAATTACATAAATTATCTATACTTTATTTGGAAAGCATTTTGTCTCAGTTCTTCAATCAAATCCTGAAACTGAAGTATCAAGTAAAACTAATCTGTTTTTATTTACTTTTAAAGCTATTTTGAATCAAGACAGGTATCAGGGAGAAGGATCCATCAAAGGCTCAATCTTTAGAAGCAAATATGGCTCATGTCACTTAGTGCCAAACTCCGTGAGAGAATTGTCAATCAGTTCAAAAAGAATATTTCTCTAATTAAGACTACAAATATCTTAATCTTTTACCATCTACCATATTGGCATATGAAAAGATTCAGAGAATTCTGGGAAATCTCAATCCAGAAACCACTGTTGAATGTGAGTGACCTTGGATGCATTTGCATGAGAAACCATCATGCTACTGTCATATTATAGACAAACTGGCTTGAAAGTACTTCGGAACCCCATTGTCAATTAAGGCAGCCCACCACTGCATCAAGAAATGTAACCTGAAACTCTATTATACAGAGAAAATGTCATTTAATCATATGTAGAAATGCAGTTGAGTTCTCTGGACCCGAGCTAATTTCAGATGGAATAAAAGACACATGTGCTGTGGTCAGATGAGTCCATATTTTAGCTTAGTTAGTTTTCCAGAAAAAAAAAAGAACATTGAGTTCTTGTGCCAAAGATAAAAAGACCATACAGACCAGAGCCTACAACATAAGTGATTTACTTACATACAGTGGTGTTCAAAAAAATAGCAGTCCAACACCATTAACTTGATAAATCACTGTTTTTAGTAGAAGTGATATTTCTACATACATAGCAAAAAATTCACTTGAAAGTGTAGTAGAGTAATGAAAACAAAACAAACCCAACAATTAGGACATGCATCCCACTCATTCTGAGTAATTGAAGCATTGATTGAAAGGGGCTTGTTCAAAATAATAGCAGTGAGGAGTTCAATTGGTGAAGTCATTCATTCTGCAGAAGAACGGGTGTCAATTTTGGCCCTTATTTAATGTAGGAGGGTGGCAAATGTTGCACAGGTTGGTCATAGCACATTTCCTTTTGAAATATTGGGTAAAATGGGTTGTTCCAGACATTGTTCTGATGAACAGCGTACTTTGATTAAAAAGTTGATTGTAGAGGGAAAAAACATACAGAGAAGTGCAGCAAATTATTGGCTGCTCAGCTAAAATGCCTTAAAGTGACAACCAAAACCTGAAAGACGCAGAAGGAAGCGTGGAACTACTGTTCGAATGGATCAGAGAATAGCCAGAATGGCAAAGGCTCAGCCAATGATCACCACCAGAAAGATCAAGGAACATCTGAAGTTACCAGTGAGTACAGAAGATGATTAAGTGAAGCCAATTTACCAGCAAGAACTCCTTGCAAAGTCTCGTTGTTAAGAAAAAGACGTGTCCTGAATGGGTTAACATTTGCCAAGGAACACATTGACTGGTCCAAAGAGAAATGGCTCAACATTTTGTGGACTGGTGAAAGCAAAATTGTTCTTTTTGGGTCTAGTGGCCGTAGACAGTATGCCAGATGACCCTCGAGCACTGAATTCAAGCCACAGTACACTGTGAAGGTAGTAAAGCACGGTGGTACAAAATGATGATATGAGGATGTTTTTCATACCATGGTGTTACACCTATTTATCACATACGAGGGATCATGGGTCAGTTTAAATATATCAGAATACTTGAGGAGATCATGTTGCCCTATGTCGAAGAAGAAATGTCCTTAAAATGGGTGTTTCAACATGACAATGACCCAAAACATCTTGGTCACAGACAAACAAGATTGAGGTAATAGAGTGACTAGCACAATCCCCTGACTTCAATCCCACAGAGAACTTGTATTCTGGCGTCTGAAACGCGTTTTTTTGAGGCAAAACCCAAAATTGCAGAAGAACTGTGGAATGTAGTCTAATCATCCTGGACTGGAATACCTGTTCAGATGTGCCAGAAGTTGGTCGACTCCATGCAACACAGATCTCAGAAACAATTGTTATGCCACTAAATATTAGTTCAGTAATTTAAAGTAAAGTGAAACCTCAAAAAAATTTTCATGTTATAGATAAATTTTTTGAGTTTTTAAAGAAAAATGCTGGCACTGCTATTATTTTGAACAGCCTAATATTCATTTTTCTTAACTTTCTGTAAAGGATTAACACAAACTGGCTACATTTTGTTAATGTTTTGATTTAGAATTGAAAGTGTAGTATTTTCAGTGCGTTTGCATTTATGGAAATAAAAGTTATTATAATGATTTTGTGCTTTATTCACTTTTTTAAAGTCACTGCTATTTTTTTTAACACTACTGTATGTGTGAAGGTACTATTGATACAAAGCTTATATTGAGAGATTAGAAAAAATATGCTAACATTAAGGCAACATCTTTTCCCGGGAAGTCCATGGTTATTTCAGCAAGGCAATGCTAGTCTTCATTATGCACATGTTACAACAGTATGGCTTTGTAGAGAGCATGTGCTTGACTGGCCTGCCTGCAGTCCAGATATGTCTCACATAGAAAATGTATGGTGCATCATGAAGAGGAAAATATACATATTTTATGTTTATAATTAAAGAAAATCACTGTATTTCTTTTATTTGAGTTTAGAAGTGTCATGGAAATGGTTATAAGACTTTCTCCTCTGTTAGAGGTTCTGAGTCTGATAAAAGTACTCATGTTATCAAACAGATAGTAGACACAGCATAGATATAATACTTTGTTGACAAAAATAATGTCTTCTCTCAGCCTGAGAGAGACCTTGTAAGTAACAGGTAGTAGACTAACCAGAGTCAAGTACTTCACCATGTTGACAATTCTGTACACAATTCAACTAAGACCGGTTCATTAATACTATGGTTTTTACCTGAAGTTTATTCCCATTGATCCAAATATACGTCACTGTCTATATTCTGAAGCTGTTTGTCCGAATCAAACAATGATATTTAGACCGCTCCTCCTCAACTACCAATCAGTGTTCTTGTTTGTATTCTATATCTGGTGTTGCACACAAAGCAAAAAGCTAGACTGATACAAGATTTTCAATTACAATACCTCATAATAATTCCTACTTTTTCATCTTGTAATATATTCAGCTTTTTATTTTATGACTACAGCACAGACTGTACTGTAATGTTACCTTTTTGCTAAATGTTTTATTTCCCTTTATTAATGGGGTTGCCTAAAACATTTTATTGAGTGTAATGTCTGGTCTAGTTGTGCTTCTTTTTTAAATATAGGCCTCATGTTTTCACTCAGTGTAGTGAACCCATCATGTCCTACCAACAATAACAGTCCTGATTAAATACATGCCGTTATATGAACCATTTGTAATTATACAAAATGACAGTTTGAATGGTTATATTACTTTTGATGGTTGATGTCTACACACCACCTGAGGTCTGTATGCCTTCGATTCTACTGTATTAGCAGTGGCATAAAAACAAGACTGCGAAGCTTCAGGGCTGTATAAAGCACCACAAAACAGTGAGCACAGATACATTGCATTTCCAGAACAAATACAAAGCAGCTCGGACTGTTGTGAATATTCCAATATGCTACCAACTCTCAGGACAAAACCTGCCGGAAGATTAAATGACTGAGGAATTCACTGCTCAGAGCTTTATCAGAATTAGATAAAAGGCTACAGAAAGCTATTTACTAATGATATGTCCAGTAGAAATTACTGGACTGGATTCTGAATAATTAATATGTATCATCATACTGAGCACATCAATATAGTGCTCTGTAAAATTTAACTGCCCCCTTTTCTCATTTCTTCTATCATTGTATGTCACCCAAAACATGCTATTACACAAAGGGAGCTCACTAAAACAACACACTGTATACCATAATTAGAAGTAAATAAGAAACATGGCTATCCAACAACGTAAGTACAATTCTAAAAGTCTTCCCCTAATAAGTGGTTGCACCATTTTAGCAGCAATGACTGCAACTAAGCAAATAGGAATTAACCAAGTCCTTTTTTGGAAACAAATTGACCTAGGCTGGTGATAAAGACAGGTGTTTTTCTATAATAAGTCCTTAATGTCCACAAAATAGATGATGGATCACTAGAGGTTAGATCACTCACTGTTTTAAGTTTCCTTTTATTTAAGGTAATGACTCTCACTACAGTAATATTAGCTTTGCAAACCTTACATAAATGGCCTTGTACCATTTCTTTTCATACTGCTATATCATTTTTTTTTTCCTTCATGGAATTTTATAGACTGTGTGGCACAGTGTTTTTGTTGAAACCTTGAAGTGATTGCTCAACTTTGGTGGCAAGACATAATAAGAGCTTTTTTTAAAATGCATTTTGTCCCTTTTTCTCCCGATTTTAGCACGCCCAATTTTTTACCCAATTGCGTTATGCTTCCTCTCTACTGGAGCTGACCCCCGTCCCGATTGAGGAGAGCGAGACTGACACACGCCACCTCCGACACGTGTGCAGTAGCCGACTGCATCTTTTCACCTGCACAGGGCGAGTACATATGTGGATCAGCTTTGTGTACGGACAGCCACACCCTGATCAACGCATTATCCCTTGTCTCTGTGCAGGCACCATCAACCAGCCAGCAGAGGTCGTTATTGCGTCAGTTATGAGATCCCTATCCGGCTCCCCACCCTGTATGAACAACAGCCAATCGTTGTTTATGTAGGCGCCCAGCCCAGCCAGATGGCAGAGCTGAGTTTCGAATCGACGAGTTCGAAATGTCAGCTCTGGTGTGCTAGCATGTTTTACAGCTGTGCCACCTGAGCGGCCATTTATTTCAGCTTTAACACCATGTTTAACACGTCATTTAATGGCAAGACAGGTATTGTTTCTGTCTGCTTATTCTATCTTACGATTTTGGGTCCATGTTATATTTTCATTTTCATGACTGTGAGGTAGACTAATACTGTTGTTGTACTGCTGTGAGTTTCTTTTATGATTTCAGGCATGTGTATTGTTTTTCCTTGCTGTATTTGGGGCATTTATTAGGATGTGCTTTATCATAAAAGGTGTTTCACAGGTTGGGAGGTTTTTTCCTTTTATCAAGTGTTGGTGGGTTATTGTGGTGTGGCCGATTCTGCACCTTTTGTGTGTGACCTGGTCATCCTTGGTGTGTTCTTGGTTTAATATTGATGTTTGTGTGTACTTCATGGAGATTGTTGGTGTTGAGTGTTTATAACAACATTTATACAAAATGCTTTGTACAGACTAACAGTGGCACTGTCTGTCCTCATTGTAGAGGTTAAGCATTTAGACCTAGTACTGTTCTTTTCGTGTATGCCACATATACACACCTACTCGTCCTGGATGAACGCATGCACTGTGGGATTTATGGACAGAATTGTACTGTTTTATTGTACTGTACACCCCTGCATATGCTTTTAAAGACAAAAGAAACACTGTAAATGATGAGGTACCTGTCTTTGCTGCTGATCTTGATGATCTTGGGCAGCACTCCTTGGTTGAGAACAGTACGGGCATTCTGTACAGATTCCTGGCTCAGGTTGTTGAGTATAGTACAGACTGATGTGACTTCTGCATGCTGTGGTATGTTTGTGTCTGACGCAGAAAGCAGGACAACCAGCTCTGGCAACACATGCTTAACTACAGTAGAACCAGAAATAACCTGTGTTAAACTATGCCACATGAATAATTACAGTCATTACAGTCAAACAAGATCAAAATAAATAAGTTAACTGTTACCATTAATCATATAGACCAAATCAGCTTGATACAGCATGATAAAAACTTACTTCATTCTCCTCTAATATCTCCCATTATATACCTCAATTCATGTTTCCTATGATGACATGTATTGCCCCAGTATTGTATTTTGTTAATCTTTAAAGTTTCAAAATGCATAACCAAATATTTTGCACTAGTACTTTACATCTGGCAAACTTAAAAATGGGACAAAATTAAACAGTAATATGGTGAAATGTGTGAGATTGAACACCATGCTAATTGAAAAGTCTCAAAATGTAATTAACTTGTTAGGAATGTCAAAAAATTGTCAATGCAAATTGCTAATGACAATTTTAGAGCATAATACATTCTCTGATGTTTCAAACCATTATTGGGTTTCTCCGAGTGGCTGTCTAAAGACCTAAAATTAAGGCTAACTGGTGCCTTTAAAGCAGAGGCATGATCGAGAACTTTTTGCTGTTCAAAAAGTCATTTAAAATCTTCGAACTTTAAAATGCTAGATCTGAAAGACCAGGAACACATTTAAAATCCTATTTAAAAACCCATATTTCTGAAAGCAAGATTAACAATCAATTAAGACTTTCAACATCTACCAGACAAATCTCAGTGTGTGTAAGCAGTAAACCATTGTGACATTTTAGCTTTCCCCAATAATGCTACTATAATGAATATAACCACATGGGCTTGGGAGTACTTTGGAAAACGTTGTCACTAAACATAGTTCACAGCAGCATCAATAAATGTAACCTGGGCCGCTCAGGTGTCGCAGCGGTAAAATACGCTAGCACACCAGAGCTGGGATTTCGAATACATCGCATCAAATCTCAGCTCTGCCATCCGGCTGGGTTGGGTGGCTATATGAAAGTTTGGCTGTTGTTCATACAGGTAGGGAGCCGGATAAGGACCTCATAACTGATGCAATTACGACCTCTGCTGGCTGATTGATGGCATCTGCACAGAGTAGAGGAATAATGTTGATCAGGGTGTGGCTCTCCATGTACAAGGCTGATGGCATGAGAACTCGCCACGTGCAGGTGAAAAGATGCAGTCGGCTACTGCTCACGTGTCGGAGGGAGCGTGTGTCAGTTCGCTCTCCTCAATCAGGGGCGGGGGTTAGCACCAGTAGAGAGGAAGCGTAACGCAATCCGGTAAAAGTTAGGCCCGCTAAAAATGGGGATATATTTACAAAATTGATCAAAGTTGATCAGTAAAAAGATTGGAAATGTACTTTTGTCAGTTAAATAACAAATCCAGAGAATTAACAAATCACAGATTCTTCTTTTTATTACATTTTAAAAATGTCCCAACTTTTCTGAATTCCGGACATTTGAGTCCAAACAAACTATGCCTATGCCTTTTTATGTTATGTTTGTGTGATCCATGTCGTCAGTATGCTTACTGATGTCTGCGTGGAGTTCCCTGTAGCGAGATATGTTTTTAAGAAGACCCACAGAGGCTCTCTTTACTTCTTCCTCACCATCCCCCAGCATCTTCTTCACCTGCAGCAGACCTTCCTCTCTCTTCACTATGGTGTTTGACATAGCTTGTGACATCTGTAATCCATATCAAAATGTAAAAAAGCTAAATTATAGTAGAACAGGATGTCCAGATTGATTGAAAACACAAGACAATTTACTAATTATTATACTAATTATACCTCATTGTTGTAAAACATTAAATGGTCTTTAGAATCTGAAATGAGTCTCAGGGATATACTGTATGTACTAAGCCTTTTGTGCTGAGTTTTAGCTGAAATTAAACTGCATTAAAAACAAACAAACCCAACCCCAAATCTGTTGTTTATGTGCCATGTACACTGTACCATGCAACATGCTTATCTCTGCATGGTAATTTTTGTTTTGTTCTCAGATAGAAGTTAGAAAAGACATTTCTAAGGCACCAGGACTCCAGCAAACCACAGCGAGAGCCTTTATCTCCATACCAAGAAAACTTGAAAAATTATGAATCGACCCAGCTGTGGCAGCCTATCTACATTCCCTCAAAGGGGCATCAGGCTTGTAAACTTCTTCTTTATTGTAAACCATGTCATCATTCTGTGATGTGAATTAAAAACCCAAACTTAATTATATAAGCAACAGGACAGCAGTCCAAAGCTAATAAGCAAACTACCAGAGCACCAAATTCGTATTTGGAGTGGCCTTGTTATAGTTCTAACCTAATTGAGATGCTAGAGCAGGACCCTAAACAGGAAGCTAATGTTTGAAAGCGTTGTTCAATGCAATTCTGCTAAAACAAAAAGCCATAATTTCACCAGAACAATGTGAAATACAAATTGGTTGCAGTTGTTAAAGGCGGCCCAACCAGTAAAGCTTGGGGGAAATAGCCTTTTTAAATAGGCAAAGTAGGTATTGCATAATCTTAATGATTATTTAACAGTGCATGTTGTGTTTTTATCATTTTTATCAATACAATATTTGCTATTGCAAAACAGGTCAACATGACATCCAAATAATGTCCACATTTTAATGCCAAGCACTGTGGTTTAGAGTTGAACAAATACCTATATAATACACAAAGACAATAAGACATTAGACATTACTCCTCCAGTTCCGGCGGTCAAGTTCTGCATGGCTCCTATAGATGCCTCATGCGTGAGCTGACGACTGCTAGTTGCAAGAAGTGACAGGTACATGCGGATGGTAATGGGACTCCATAGCCACTGCACACCATAGGGATTACCATTTTCCTCCAACATAGGGCAGCTTGACTCCAAATCCTAAAATAATAAACAAACACCATATTGTACAAAGCTAATAAAATACCACCTTATAACAATTAATCCAGGTAGAAGAATACATCAAATAGTATAGGTTTAAAAGAACGTTGGCTACGAAGGTGTGCAAAAGTGGACAAACACGCTACAGTGGAGCAGCTCACTGCCAAAATGAACCAGGAGGCTACCAGAAGTGTCTAAAACAGTTCAGCAAAGCCTACTGCATATGGGGCTCATAAGCAAACGGATGGTCACTGCACCTCTGCTAACAAAGTTCCATCGGCAGAAATGACTTAGACAGTATTAGAATTGGACCTCCAATGATTGGCAAAGGGTTGCATTCTGAACGGATGGACGTTGGCATGTGAGACAAGAAACATCAGAGAACAAACACTCTGCAACCATTGCTGGAAGAACACAAGCTAGTGGTGGCAGCATTATGGTCTGGGGAACATTTTGGTATAGTGTCCATATATATAGAGTGTTGGGACACCCTTCTAATTTTTGAAGTCATGCCACAACAATTACTAACAAGTGTAATTAATCTATTATATAGTGGACATTACATGCAGCAACAGTTTAGAAAAGGCCTTTGTATGTTCCAGCATGACTGTACCCATGTGCTCAAAAGCAAAGTCTATAATGACATATAGAAAAGCTTGGTTTAAAGAAACTCCAATTGCCTGCACATAGCCCTGTTTTCAGTACCACTGAACAGCTTCAGAATGAACTGCAACATCAATTGAGGCTTTCTGGACCATCATCAGTACCAAGCCATACAAATGCAGTACCACGCCATACAATTGAATGAATTGGCATATCTTCCCACAGACAAACTTCAAAGTCTTGTGAGAAGCCTTTTCAGAAGAGTTTCTGTTAAAGCTAAAAAGTCACTCTGTTTTAATACAATTTGTTTTTAAATGGGATGTCCAACAAGCTCATGGTCAGGTGTCCAAATACTTTCAGCCATAGGACATTTTGAGCTACAATAATTTCTGAAATTAGAAGTCAGAAGCAGTGGACAAATTTACTAACCTTGTCCGTCTCAGAAAGTTTGTTGCCCCTTATAATCAAGCATCCAGGTCTCTGAGTCTCAACAGCAGCACTCTGTCTGGACTCCTGCAGTAGAGGTCTGGATGTTGGTGGAAGCTCCGACTCAAATTGATAGGTGAGGTTATGCAGGATGCACACACAGTTTTCCAAGGCCTGTAGTGGAGAAAACAGAGCACTAAATATTTGCTGCTTAGATGGAAAATACACTATATTGCCAAAAGTATTCGCTCGTCTGCCTTCACACGCATATGAACTTGAGTGACGTCCCATTCTTAATCCATAGGGTTTAATATGATGTCAGCCCACCCTTTGCAGCTATAACAGCTTCAACTCTTCTGGGAAGGCTTTCCACAAGGTTTAGGAGTGTGTTTATGGGAATTTTTGACCATTCTTTCAGAAGCGCATTTGTGAGGTCAGACACTGATGTTGGACGAGAAGGCCTGGCTCACAGTCTCCACTCTAATTCATCCCAAAGGTGTTCTATCGGGTTGAGGTCAGGACTCTGTGCAGGACAGTCAAGTTCTTCCACACCAGACTCGCTCATCCATGTCTTTATGGACCTTGCTTTGTGCACTGGTGTGCAGTCATGTTGGAACAGGAAGGGGCCATGCCCAAACTGTTCCCACAAAGTTGGGAGCATGAAATTTTCCAAAATCTCTTGGTATGCTGAAGCATTAAGAGTTAATTTCACTGGAACTAAGGGGCCGAGCCCAACTCCTGAAAAACACATAATCCCCCTCCACCAAACTTTACACTTGGCACAATGCAGTCAGACAAGTACCGTTCTCCTGGTAACCGCCAAATCCAGACTCGTCCATCGGATTGCCAGGCAGAGAAGCGTCGTTCGTCATTCCAGAGAACACGTCGCCACTGCTCTAGAGTCCAGTGGTGGTGTGCTTTACACCACTGCCTCCGACGCTTTGCATTGTGCTTGGTGATGTAAGGCTTGGATGCAGGTGCTCGGCCATGGAAACCCATTCCATGAAGCTCTGCGCACTATGCGCCTCAGCATCCGCTGACCCAATCGCTTCCACTTTGTTATAATACCACTGACAGTCGACAGTGGAATATTTAGTAGTGAGAAAATTTCACGACTGGACTTGTTGCACAGGTGGCATCCTATCACGGTACCACGCTGGAATTCACTGAGCTCCTGAGAGCGACCCATTCTTTCACTAATGTTTGTAGAAGCAGTCTGCATGTCTAGGTGCTAGGTTTTATACACCTGTGGCCATGGAAGTGATTGGAACACCTGAATTCAATGATTTGGATGGGTGAGTGAATACTTTTGGCAATATAGTGTACATTTAAAAAGTTCATGGAAAACTTTCTTCCCTTAAGGTTTACTATAAGTAGAATTAAAACAGCCAAAACCCTTCATGAAACAATGTTTGGAAATAAACTTAGACTTGATAAGAATACCTTGTCATCAGGTTTATAATCTGCTATGGTCCCGCGGACATAATACACAAGAGAGTCGATAAGACCATCGCAGTCTCTCATAGATTTACGTCCATTTGGCCCGGCTGAACTCACGTTTCTAAGAATGAAACACAAAGCAGAACTCAAAAAATAATTGCGAATTAATGAGAATATTATTTAAAATTTGGCAAAGATTGCAAACAAATACTTCTGGTTAGATTAGTTGAACATGATACACATCACACACACACCTTAAGCAGCCTGTAGCATTGAGAAAGACTTCAGTATCAGCAAGCAGCTCCAGTTTGGGATCCTCACCCTCTGAGATACCCGAGCAGGGCACAAGAACATTATTGGTGAGTGGTTGTACAGCTTCTCTACACAGCTGCTCTTTTAGCATGTCATGAGAGGACAAGTTCCACAGCAACCCTGTAAAAAAAGTAAGTTAAATGGATGAAAGTTTAAAACCATACAAGCCTTCACTTCCAGAAATCCTGTACTCGTAGCACCACCTTCAGGTCCGGATTTACACTTCACACTACACCTCACGGTCACTAAAGCCCTTTATGATGAAAGGACTCCTGTGAAAGCTTTTTACACACCTTTATTTTGTTAATAACAATTTCTTGCCATCTAATTTCTTTCAATGATGCATCCACTTTGCTCTGTGGCCACTACATGACCTGCTAACTTGTTGTCATGTAGTTGTTCTAAGTGCAAATTAGAATGTGACTGGCACAGATTAGTCATATAATAATAGTATGTTTATATTTAACCCAGCAGATTTTGTCACGTTATCAGAAAAGTCACAAACAGTTATTGGACGAATATGTCATTCAATCACAAAATAATGACAACCCCTGGCAGGTGTACATGAACCTAAACACCTCACTTTCAAAAAAAGTTAGGAATTTACACTGTACATTTTTTGGCTCTCTATTTATCTAACAAAAGTACAAAGAAAAGATAAGATACGTGCACTCAACTGACCTCATCACACATTTCCACAGAGTGAACTCTGAAGGGGCAGTGGCAGTTCAACATTTAAGGTACCGGACTAGTAATCAGAAGGTTGCAGGTTCGAGCCCCACCATCGCCAAGTTGCCACTGCAAGACCCTTAACCCTCAGTTGGTCAAACTGAATCTTACATAATTGTAATTCACTTTGGATAAAAGTGTCCGATAAATGCTGTCAATGTAAATGTAAATAGAACTCTGGAATTTGTGCATAAAACTGATGTACAGCTTTCTGTTTGGATGGAAAGCAATGGACTGAGTTAAGAGACAACAGTTTTTCAAAAACACTCTCAAGCCCATCTGGCTATATTTAGTACAGGAGTTCCTTATTTAGTTATTTAGTTCCTACTGCACTGCCGTGTGAAAGCTTCAAAATCAATTACATTTAACAGTGGTCTACGGCATTGTCCTACATGAACTAAGATTTATCTGAATTCTCAATTTCTTTTGCAATATTATGTACAGTAGATGGTGAAAGACTTAAATTATTTTCAACATTGTCTAAAGAATAAAAAAAAAACCATCTAATTAACATTGACCAAAAAGTGGTGAGCCTTGACCTATCTTTGCTTGCAAAAAATAGGCCTTTCGTGGAATCTCCTTTTATACCAAATCATGATACCCTTACCTGTTACTAATTCCACTGCTTATTGCAGAATGTTTTAAAACAGTACAACCTGAAACAAACTATAAATTTTTACTGGCTTTGTCTAAACTTTTTTTGAGTGTGGTGCAGGTGTCAAATTCTATATTATAAAACGGATAGTTCCGGTCCTAAAATCTGATTGGCTGAGCCGTGTTCGAAGCCGTTGTAAAATCCCCGATAAACGCACACCTATGACCACCTCACATCATTCCATATTAATACGCCACTGAATAGAAAAGTTAATGTTATTTTCGCCCTCATGTTGCCTAGCAACAGTTAATCGAACTATTTTGCGTCGCGGAAGAATGCTTTATTGTAAGTTTATACACAATAAATACATTTATGAATTAAACATTGTTGTATTTATTATATTTTATGTTGACCGCCGTTTTATAAAAGCAATAAGCCACTCGAGACCGTGCGTTACTGTTATGATTTTAGCACGGGGAAAGAAGTTTTAGGCACTCCGCTTCACGTCGTGCCAAAACGTCATCCCTGTGCTAAAATCACAGTATTGCACGGCTTCTCGTGGCTTATTGCTTTAATATACTGGTGCTGGTCATAAAATTAGAATATCATGAAAAAGTTGATTTATTTCAGTAATTCCATTCAAAAAGTGAAACTTGTATATTATATTCATTCATTACACACAGACTGATATATTTCAAATGTTTATTTCTTTTAATGTTGATGATTATAACTGACAACTAATGAAAACCCCAAATTCAGTATCTCAGAAAATTTGAATATTGCGACAAGGTACAGTATTGAAGACACCTGGTGCCACACTCTGATCAGCTAATTAACTCAAAACACCTGCAAAGGCCTTTAAATGGTCTCTCAGTCTAGTTCTGTAGGCTACACAATCATGGGGAAGACTGCTGACTTGACAGTTGTCCAAAAGACGACCATTGACACCTTGCACAAGGAGGGCAAGACACAAAATGTCGCTTGAGGTCCAGTGTAAAGTTTCCACAGTCAGTGATGGTTTGGAGTGCCATGTCATCTGCTGGTGTTGGTCCATTGTGTTTTCTGAGGTCCAAGGTCAACGCAGCCGTCTACCAGGAAGTTTTAGAGCACTTCATGCTTCCTGCTGCTGACCAACTTTATGGAGATGCAGATTTCATTTTCCAACAGGACTTGGCACCTGCACACAGTGCCAAAGCTACCAGTACCTGGTTTAAGGACCATGGTATCCCTGTTCTTAACTGGCCAGCAAACTCGCCTGACCTTAACCCCATAGAAAATCTATGGGGTATTGTGAAGAGGAAGATGCGATACGCCAGAGCCAACAATTCAGAAGAGCTGAAGGCCACTATCAGAGCAACCTGGGCTCTCGTAACACCTGAGCAGTGCCACAGACTGATGGACCCCATGCCACGCCGCATTGCTGCAGTAATCCAGGCAAAAGGAGCCCCAAATAAGTATTAAGTGATGTACATGCTCATACTTTTCATGTTCATACTTTTCAGTTGGCCAACATTTCTAAAAATCCTTTTTTTGTATTGATCTTAAGTAATATTCTAATTTTCTGAGATACTGAATTTGGGGTTTTCATTAGTTTTCAGTTATCATCAACATTAAAATAAATAAACATTTGAAATATATCAGTCTGTGTGTAATGAATAAATATAATATACAAGTTTCACTTTTTGAATGGAATTACTGAAAAAAATCAACTTTTTCATGATATAATGTACAATGTACAGTAACTGCTTGTAGGGACACAGCAGTCTCATGTTAAATTCTTCCTTTTTGATAAAATGCTGTATGTGAAATGAGCAACAAGTTGCAAATACTGGGAAGTACATCATTTTTTAAAATTCTACAGACTGAATCTGTTTAGTTCTAGTCAAGTGTCTAGAGCAGGGTTTTTCAAACTTTTTTTCTGGTGACCCACATTTTGTCCATGAGTATTTCACACGACCCAGGCAACATAAACATAAACATAAATATAAATATAAATATATATATGTGTGTTTACTCAATCACAAAACAAAATTCACTAACTTAATGAGAAGGATGGGCCTGTTTGCTATGTATGATCTGGTCCCATTGTGGTTCACAACAAGAGAGGGCAACACTTTTAGGATTTTAACTTCATGTTTTACACTTTTGGTTACATTCATGAAAGGAACAGTAGTAACTTATTACACAAGGTTCATTACTTCTCAAGATTATATCAAACACAGTCATGGACAATTTAGTGTCTCCAATTCACCTCCATAGCATGTCTTTGGACTGCGGGAGGAAACCAGAGCACCCGGACGAAACCACGGGGAGAACATGCAAACTCCACACAGAAAGAACCCGGACCACCCCATGATGTTGGGGACGAACCCAGGACCTTCTTGCTGTGAGGCGACAGTGCACCGTGCTGCCCTTAAAGCAGGGGAACAGTTTACAAATCCAAACTATCTTTATAGACCCTGGCACTCGTTTTTTGTTTTTTCTTGACTGGTTCAGTAGCAACGCGATTAGCTTATTTGCTATTGAAGATTGCACACCTTTTCAGTTGTTTCTGTAGGCACTGTCTCAGTCTGTCGTTTTTTTCTTGGCAGTTGACCTATTCATTTTTCAGCTCCGATATACAGTGTATCACAAAAGTGAGTACACCCCTCACATTTCTGCAAATATTTCATTATATCTTTTCATGGGACAACACTATAGACGTGAAACTTGGATATAACTTATAGTAGTCAGTGTACAGCTTGTATAGCAGTGTAGATTTACTGTCTTCTGAAAATAACTCAACACACAGCCATTAATGTCTAAATAGCTGGCAACATAAGTGAGTACACCCCACAGTGAACATGTCCAAATTGTGCCCAAATGTGTCGTTGTCCCTCCCTGGTGTCATGTGTCAAGGTCCCAGGTGTAAATGGGGAGCAGGGCTTTTAAATTTGGTGTTTTGGGTACAATTCTCTCATACTGGCCACTGGATATTCAACATGGCACCTCATGGCAAAGAACTCTCTAAGGATGTGAGAAATAGAATTGTTGCTCTCCACAAAGATGGCCTGGGCTATAAGAAGATTGCTAACACCCTGAAACTGAGCTACAGCATGGTGGCCAAGGTCATACAGCGGTTTTCCAGGACAGGTTCCACTCCGAACAGGCTTCGCCAGGGTCGACCAAAGAAGTTGAGTCCACGTGTTCGGCGTCATATCCAGAGGTTGGCTTTAAAAAATAGACACGAGTGCTGCCAGCAATTCTGCAGAGGTTGAAGACGTGGGAGGTCAGCCTGTCAGTGCTCAGACCATACGCCGCACACTGCATCAACTCGGTCTGCATGGTCGTCATCCCAGAAGGAAGCTGACGCACAAGAAAGCCTGCAAACAGTTTGCTGAAGACAAGCAGTCCAAGAACATGGATTACTGGAATGCCCTGTGGTCTGACGAGACCAAGATAAACTTGTTTGGCTCAGATGGTGTCCAGCATGTGTGGCGGCGCCCTGGTGAGAAGTACCAAGACAACTGTATCTTGCCTACAGTCAAGCATGGTGGTGGTAGCATCATGGTCTTGGGCTGCATGAGTGTTGCTGGCACTGGGGAGCTGCAGGTCATTGAGGGAAACATGAATTCCAACATGTACTGTGACATTCTGAAACAGAGCATGATCCCCTCCCTTCGAAAACTGGGCCTCATGGCAGTTTTCCAACAGGATAACGACCCCAAACACAACCTCCAAGATGACAACTGCCTTGCTGAGGAAGCTGAAGGTAAAGGTGATGGACTAAACCCAATTGAGCACCTGTGGCGCATCCTCAAGTGGAAGGTGGAGGAGTTCAAGGTGTCTAACATCCACCAGCTCCGTGATGTCATCATGGAGGAGTGGAAGAGGATTCCAGTAGCAACCTGTGCAGCTCTGGTGAATTCCATGCCCAGGAGGGTTAAGGCAGGTTAAGTTTTATTTCTATAGTGTTGTCCCATGAAAAGATATAATAAAATATTTGTAGAAATGTGAGGGGTGTACTCACTTTTGTGATACACTGTATATATATATTATTCTGAATAAAAGGTTTGAACAGCAGCAAGTAGGCTCAACACAGATCTGAGCTGCAGCACTGTAATAAAGCCCGCACTAGGGGGCTTTTGTGATGTGCCTGTTAAAAACAATCCTGTTTATGTGAGCCTGTTAAAAATATATTTATTTTAATTATTTATTTATTTTTGGGCGACCCATTTTTTTTGTGCTCACGACCCATCCAAGGGTCGCGACCCAGAGTTTGAAAAACCCTGGTCTAGAGTTTAACATAAATTATCATCTAAATGCAAATTATTACATTTGAGCACCAGAGGGCCCCATGTCCTAAGCTTATGAGATGCTGTCTTGCACTCTGGCTGCTTTTTTGACAGCACGAGTTTTTGCAAGACTGCTCATGCATGTGAAGCATATACACCATATAGCAAAAAGTATGTAGACTACTGACATTGTTGGACAACCCATTCCAACACCATGGACATTTATGCAGAAAATATACCACTATTTGTCTAGGAAGGCTTACCGGAAGATTCCATTCAGTGATGTTATTTTTTTCTACTCAATTCTATGTATTAAAAACACCACAAGCACAGACAATGTCACCCACAACACACCTGTTAATTATACATGCTGTGCATAAAAATAAACATTTTAGAAAATGAAATCCACCTTTTTAAACAACACTGCCTTTTCGAAAGGTCAACGAGTTGATGAATTATTTTTCTATCACTCTGGATAAGAGTCTGACTGATAAAAGGCATCCTTCTGTCTCACAGTCAGGTCAATTGGACAATCTGTCAAGCAGCATGGGTTGTACCATCCTCTATATTGAAAAATTGTTACAGAATAAAACATTCTTGTTTTTACTCTGAATGCTTTCTTGTAGCCTACAATGTATGAGCAGTTGTCCGGCTTTACAGCTAAATACAGCTTTAAAGGAAATATTCACACACATCCCCCAAAGAAAATAAGGATTTATACAACTTTAAACATTTCCGTTTCAGAGCTACATTTTACAGAGCTAGAAGTCTCTCAGTTGAGTAATACAGCAAGAGAACAAAGAGTAGCAGGGTATTTTGTTAACACTGCTATTTATTGCTCCAATTATTCAACCTCAATATAATTTTGCTGATCTTAAAACCTGTTGCTAGTCTGTATGTGCTAAAGTTGGGTTACAACATGATTAAACTACTGGAAAAATAATGACCCTTGAAATGAAAGCTGAGACAAATGTATCAGTGGCAACTATAAGAAGATCCCTTAACAATCAAGACTTCATGGCCGGACTCCATAAAGCATGCCACTTGAACAAAAAGCACAGGAAGGGTTGACTGGAATACTCCAGAAGGAATTTGGATAGGCATTTAGGGCTCTGGGACACATGCTTATGACCAGAAGAATACTGTGCCCATGGTAAAGCATGGAGGTGGGTCAGTGAGGATGTGGAGAATGTTTTTGTTCTGCATTTTTTTAGCTAGACAATGATCCCAAGCACACTTCCAAGTCAACCAGAGTTTGGTAAAGGAATCAATCTTATTACAGGTTGTCAAGGCGAAAGGATGTTCCACCAAGTATTGAAACTGGAGGCTGAATACTAGTGCACTTATTTTTATTGGGCACAATAATAGTATATTTTCATTTAATTCTATACACATCAACATTTAACCTTTTACGGTAAATTTTTATTGCATTTTACAATTACATTTGTCTGCACGTATATCCCTCATTGCTGTCATGGGTAAAAGTACCATGGATAAAATTGTCTTCACTGGGGGGGATGGGATTTTCCAGCAAGACAATGCGACATGTCACAAGGCCAGAAATGTCTGACATTGGTTGGAAGAGCATGACCAAGACTTCCAAGTACTACCCTGGCCGCCTAATTCCCCAGACTTGAACTGAATTGTGCATCTGTGGGACCACCTTGATCATCGTGTTCACTCCATTGCTCCTCCCCTACGCACCCTCCAGCAGCTGTGGGATGCACTGCAGTCAGCATGACTCCAGATACCTGTGACAACCTACCAGGACCTTATCGAGTCACTCCTAGGCCTCTAGTTGCTGTTCGTACTGCACACGGCAGTTACTCTGGATATCAGCTAGTGCTCATAATAATGTGACTCGACTGTATAAGTAAAGCAGTTCAAATTGTTCTAAAACAGTTGACTGACCTGTGAGCTGTCTTCGAGTTTCTATGTCACGGTTCCTCTTGAGCACACGCAGAACCACAGCAATACCGTCTCTGTCTTTTACTTCCATTTTGTTCTCGTTGTTTTCATAGAGGACATTTCTCAGTGCGCCTGCAGCAGCTCGCTGCACTTCTTCACTGTCTGAGTCCAGGAGTTTTAACAGCTTTGGGACTCCTTGCAGCAAAAACATCTGAATGAAGGGAACAGTTAATTATCAGTTGTTCTGGTTCAGTTTACAAGATGAGCATTGGGGCATTCAGATCCATGTCATAATTAATTGCGGTTTTACAACATTATACAGATGTTTATGTGGCTTAAGGGTGGAGAACTAATCCTTCAGCATATGTGGTAAAATAATTTAGCTTTGAAAATAAAGGAATCCAACAGGAACTTTTGTTGTTGTCCAGTCTTTCAGTCATGTCCAACTCTCCGTGACCCCATAGACCACTGCACACCAGGCTCTCCTGTCCTCTACTGTCTCCTTAAGTTCGGCCAAACTCATATTTATTACCTTATTAACATTATCTATTCTTCTCATCTCCTGTCATCCCTTTGTCTTCTAATTATGTGGCCAGAGTATTTGAGCTTCAGCTTCAGGATTCCAATGAACATTCAGGGTTGATTTCCTTTACTATTGACCTATTTGAATTCCTTTCCATCCAATAGAGTCTCAGTCCAGGTCTTACCTACCACCACAATTCAAAATCCTCTTACCAATGGCCTTTCTTATGATCCAAATCTCACGGCTATACATCACTATTGGGAAAACTATAGCTTTGACTATATATATGTATAAACAAGGGATCTTTAAAAAGTTTCCGCACTTTTATATTTTGGTTGGAAACGGTAAGATTGGGAGGAGTAGTAATTGGTCGTGTTTGAAAGAAAGCTTATAGTGGCTTCCTAATTCCTCCTCACTGTCTTCTATCAGAGTGGTATTGTCTGCTTATGTGAGGCTGTTGACATAAGCATTGCTACATTAAATTTGCACTCAGTGTTTCAGGGTTGTTCCAACCACAATGCAAACAGTAGTGCATTCCTGACAGGGCACCAATCCATTGCAGGCATTCCATTGCTTTTGAGTCTTTTTACCTGAGAATTTTTTGTTAAGAAATCTGCTTTACCTGACGTAAACCTAATAACCAAACTGTAGTCAGTCATTTCTGTATTCCTTCCAAAGCTTTGGCCCAAACATGCACACATTAGAGCATGACTGACAGGCAAGTAGAACGTCTGCTTGTGCTGATTAGTTGAATTTTGTCTGCCATATCTGTTTTTGCTCCAGTTGAAAGAGCCTGGGGCAGCCACAGAAACAGTTTTCTATATATAAACTTGCACTTCTGTTTAATTTTTGCTTATAACTGTGAATTAGTCACCTAGTGTGCACTGTACAACTATTCTGAGTGTGCACTAGACTTAGATTTTATAATAAAAAATTAAATAAAACAAAAAATTACATATGACTACTTTTAATTTAGTTGTAACCCAGCAGTTAAGGTACTGGACGAGTAATCAGAAGGTTGCTGGTTTAAGCCCCATCACTGCCAGATTGCTGCTGTTGGGTCCTTGGGCAAGGCTCTTAACCCTCAACTGCTCAGATTGTATACTGTACTGTAAGTCACTTTGGATAAATGCATCTGCCAAATGCTGAAATGTAAATGTAAAGTGGTTTACTTACCATTTTCTTAGCCTCTGCACTGCTAAAGCATTGGTTTTGTATAAAGTTTGCAGCTGTGAGCTGCTTTTCTGTGTTATTTTCAGAAAGGTGATTAACAGCCATCCTCAGAGTCATCGGTGCTCCTTGCCTTCCCCTTCTGTCTCATACAAACAAAAACAAGTCCATCGTTTTACATATTTCACCTTTTTACATATAAACAATTTTATCTATGCTTTGGTCTCAGGAAACAATTCTAAATTCATCACAAGTGAAAAAAACAAACAAGATAATTGATACTTACTTTACAGCATCACCTGCTGATTCTTGCTCTTTGCCCTCTGTCACACTGTTTATGTGCATGCTGATCAGAGAAGATGCCTGGGAAGGTTGCATTCTCGATATCCCTTGCCTCTCTCTAATGTCCCGAACCAGAGACATGTTTGGCATTCCCCACACCACCTCTTCTTGCTGACTGTAAGCTTTAGGGACCGTCTGTTTCTCCCACGCCATCATCTGATGCTCTGATCTTAGAGGGTTGATATGTACACTTTCAGGTAAGAACACATCATCACCATTGTCCTCATAGACTGCCCTGCTGGGGAGCTGCCGTGTGGTGTAATAGCCTGGAACAAATGTCTGAGTGTTTCGGGGAACCTCAGACCAGGCAGAGTTCTGATGATGTATGGTTCTGTGGAGACGATCGGCTGATGACACCGATCGCATGATGGGGAGGGTAAAACCTGCAGATCCCCAGGCATAGCCACTTCCCGCTGAACCGTACCTGGACATTGCGTAACTCCCATTAACCGGAGCAATGCTTGGGCTCATCCAATGAGAAACATCCACCCTCCTCACAGATCTATTCTGTCCTGATGTCTCATTCTGGTCGTAAAATGAAAAAAGCTGCAGCAAAAACATATATAATGTTTACTTAATGAGTATCTGAACTGATATTTGAAACATTAAATTATCTTTATAGAATCACTGGGTCTGTCCCAAAACTTAGTGAGCTCTCGAGATGAAGGCTATCCAAATTCTTAGACCTTAAAATGCTGCCTACTAAGGTTCCGTAATTCGAAGTAATAATCTGACTAAATAATGAGGGAGCATCTAATGCTTCCTTAGCAGTGAAGGCAATCCCAGCATTCTGCGCGCCACAACTTTTCTCACCAAAGATTTCAAATATGGCGGACAAATGTGGAGCAACAAACGGAGTTATTTTCAAATGTAAATAAATTCTCATTGATTTTTAGTTTGTATAAAGGTGTACAAGTGTGATTTATTTGCAAATTCAGGCTTGTCGGTGACAATTTAACTGTTTTGGGTACATGGAGGGAGATGTTAGCTGCCATGCTAGCGGGTTGTGTCGACTCAGCACATTGGTTTGAATGGCCTAAGGCCAACTGTGTTAGCTTAGTAAGCGTAAACTGCTGTGACATAATCGCTGTTCAAATAATGTGTTTGAATAACCTGTTTTAAGTTTGATGACTTAATAGAATCCTCTCTACTTAGGCAGCTGCCTAGGTAGGCAGTAGACAGTAAGGCAGCTCACTAGGTTTTCGAACAGACCCATTATGTCTATGTTTTACCCTTATTTATATAATATTAATTTATTAGGATTTTAACGTCATGTTTCACACACTTAGGTTACATTCATGATGGACATGGTAGTTACTCATTACACAAGGTTCATCAGTTCACACGTTTAAGTGTAAACACAGTCATGGACAATTTTGTATCTCCAATTCACCTCAATTGCATGTCTTTGGACTGTGGGAGGAAACCAGAGCACCTGGAGGAAACCCACGCGGACACGGGGAGAACATGCAAACTCCACACAGAACGGACCCGGACCGCCCCACTTGAAGATCGAAACCAGGACCTTCTTGCTGTGAGGCAACAGTGCTACATACCAAGCTACCCACTATTTATAGATATGTACTTAGGTAACATCATTTTTTGTGTTTTATTCTATAAACTACTAATGCATTACAAATTTTATTTAATTTAATAAAAAAAATTACAACTGGTCAAAATAGAAAAGCAACAATGAAGAACAACACTAAAGCTTTAACTTTTTAATTCTAACTGGGGCAAAATAGTGAAATCATGTTTGTTAAGAAATAACAATACATGCATATTGTATCATTACTATCACAGTGTGATCTTGTGAGAAGGGATGCACCTGAAAGCAGGTGTACAGATTTCAGCATGACAAAACTGTTGACTAAGTCATGTGTATCAACGCTAGCTGTACTAAATTTCTGCTGAATCTGCAGTTCAGTGCTCAATTCAAATAGACCATAAGTTGTTGAAAATGTATTAAGATGTCCTTTTAAACAAACAGCATTCATCAAACTAGTACTTTTTTTGTTATCTCTGTAATCAGAAACTTTTGCAACAAGTCACAGTGAATTTATTGTATAAATTAAAAAAGAAGCAAGGTACCTTTGTGGATCCATTTCTCAAAGGTGCAGAACTAGTTAGATGACTGCTAGACAGGCTGCCTGAAAGACAGCAGTAGAAAATAGTTAAAAGTTCAAAATACAAAACATTCATAGAACTTTTGTCTAATGTCTTCATAGAACTTTTGTCTAATTATACATTCTTTGAGTTTGTCCCAAGCATACCAAAAAGCTGGGTGTGTGACTGTCACTATTCTGTAACTAATAAAAGAAAAACACTATTCTCAAAAAACTGACATGTGAGCACGCAGTGCCAAAACCCAAGTGGATACATAGAAATATAGCAAATTCAGCAAATACGTCTGATGATTACTGGAGATCAGACTTTTACCTCACTATGAGGAAATTGTGCCCCACTCTTACTTACAGAATTGCTTCAATACAACCACACTGAAAGACTATCAGAAACAGTGGTAGCCTAGTGGGTAGAGCTTTGGGCTGTCAATTAAAAGGCTGAGAGTTCGAATCTCAGCTCTGTCACACAGTCACTGTTGGGTCTTTGAGCCAACTGTTCCAGGGACACCATACAACGACTGATCCTGTGCTCTGACCCCAGCTTTCAGACAAGCTGGGATTTGCAAAAAAAGAATTTCGTAGTACTGTACACCTAACTTATCATTCTATTCTATTCATTCTATTATATTAAGCAAGATCCTACCACAGCATTTAAATGGGAGATCAGGACTCTGAATGTCTCATATGAAAATGGCCTTGTCAGAGGTAGACTTGCTCTTGTGCTTTGGATTGTTACCTTGTTAAATAAACCAGCTGTGCTAGACCTTCAAATCACAGACTGATAAACCGACATTGTCCTTAAGGATTCTCTGGTAGAGAGAAAAACTCATTGTTTCCTCAATTACATCAATCCACTCAGTGTGGGAATGGTCTATCAGGGTTTATCACACTTTCAGCAACATGTAGCCACTGTTGGGTCTTTGAGCAAGTCTTCTAACCCTCTCTGCTCCAGGTACACCATACAACAACTGATCCTGTGCTCTGAGCCCAGACAAGCTGGAATATGCAAAAAAAGAATTCCGTAGTACTGGGAATTCTGGGAGGATTATTTGACACTGTTCCAAATATCTTCTATTTTAGGATCTTGGATTTCAGTGTGGTTTACTAGAGTCTCAGAGACTTAAAAATACCATTGTAATCCTTTTAAGACCATAACATTATTTATGACAAAAATCCCTTATTTGGAATTCATTTCAATTGTGGTAAAGTGTGATGCTTTGAGGCACAACAATGTGTCTTAGTTTTGATAGATTTCCTTCATTAATTACAGTCAAATTAAACAATACATTTTTGGTTAGTGTTTTGTATTTTTCAGTAAATAACTATAAAATATAATAATTTGCTGTACACTACACACTACTAATGAATACTACTTAGATTGTACCTTTATTTTAAGTGAGTCATTTTTATCCTATCACCTTTCACATAATTTGTTTATGACAATGTAAAAATAAAACATTGACCTTAACCAAATACTTTTTGATAACATTTTACAGTTCATGTTTTACCATTTCTTTTTTTTATCCTGGTTAGGGTCGCAGTGAGTTTGGTTTCCCCTGAACCACAGGGCACGATGCAGTAACACCCCCCCGATAGGATGCCACTCCATCGCGGGGCCTCGGCCACCCCTGGCTCAGACAAAGCCAATCATGTCTGTATGTAGATGCTTAGCCAGCCGATAGCACTGCTGGGGATTTAAATCCTGGACCCCAGCAGTAGTGGGCTAGTATGATTTACCACTGTGCCAGCTGAGTGCTTAATATATTCAAATACATGCATTAGATGTTTAATATATTTGCTTCTACATGACACATAACCGTCAAGACACATTCAGAAGACTTTTAATCTTTCGTTTTTAAAACTTACTTTACTACAGTATTTAAGTCCTGAGTACTTCTGATGCTGAGGTACAGGTAATGAGATGAGTTAATAACTATAGCTGAGTTACTAACTAAAAGATTTTTAACCAAGTATAAATGTCATGTGCTTCGTACAAAACCTGTAATTATTAACATAAGTGGCATAACACACTGGGATGCCACGCCCTAAAATGCTTTATTCCTTAAATACTACATATTTTATTATTCAATAGAACAAAATGATAAAAAATAAAATGTTCTTGTTAAGGTTAATGATCCTATAATTGTTATTTCATTTTGAGGATAATTAAGAGTCAAGCAAATCAGCCAATGGATCAAGGAAAAGATTTGAGCCCTCTTAAAGTCGGGTGTACACTACACAGATTTGTCTATGCATGCCATACCTTGATCTACAAGGATTTGTGAAGAGCTCGAGAAAAGACTTGTTGATGCTCATCAGGTTAGACAAGGTTACAGAAGTATTTGCTTTTGGCTTCACTATTCTCCCGTGACACTGAGTTTAATGTAGACAAGGCTTTAGACTTACAAAAAACAGCTGCACATACAAACCCATTTCTAGAAAAGCTGGAATGTTTCGTTAAATACAAAAAATAATCTGAAATTTGTTTATTCTCTTGTAAGAAAAGATTGGTAATGTTTTCACGGATCAACTTCATTGTATTTTGTAAATATAAGCACATTTAGAATTTGATGCCTGCATCACAATGTGCTCTATCACCTTTCCTGTTAATGAGACTCTTTAATGGTTTGAGAACTAAGGACACTAACAGTTGTGTGAATGTTTGTCCATTCTTGCATAATATGAGAAATCATTTAGCATTCATCCAAAGCGACTTACATTACTGTAACAGTATACAGTCTAAGGGCCCAACAGTGGCAACCTGGCAGTGGTGGGGCTTGAACCAGTGACCTTCTGATTACTAGTTCAGTGTCTTAACCACTAGGCTACAACTTCCCACACATTCTGTGTCTACAAAGCCACACTGTTGAAGTGTGTACAATAGGTCATCATCCTGCTCAAATAATCATGGACTTTCTGGAAAGGACGTAACCTTTATCTTTAACATCCCAGCATATGCCTCAAGATCAATAGTACCTTCACACATATGCACATATGTCACCCTTGACATGGGAACTGATGCACCCCACACCATGACAGATGTTGGCTGTCTAAATGGACCTTTTCATCTTTGGAACAGAGAAGCTGATGCCCGTTTTCCTGAAAACAGGCTAAAATGTGGACTCATCTGACCACATCACATGTGTCCACTGTTTTTCAGTCCATCTGAGATGAGCTCAGGCCCAGAGAACTCTAAGGTGTTTCAGCATAGACTCTTTGTGTAACAGAGTTTCAGGTGGCAGTTCTTGATGTAGCACTAGACTGTGTTAATTGACTATGGTTTTCTGAAGTATTACCAAGCACATTTGGTGAAGCATGTGAGTTTCTCATGGCACAAATGTAGTTTATCAGATTTCAAGGTTAGTCAGGGCAGATCATTGAATGTGTTTTTAGTACAGTTTGGGAGGGTGGCATGGCGGCTCGGTGGATCGCCTCACAGCAAGAAGGTCCCGAGTTCGATTCTCAGGTGGGGCGGTCTGGGTCCTTTCTGTGTGGAGTTTGCATGTTCTCCCCGTTTCTGTGTGGGTTTCCTCCGGGAGCTCCGGTTTCCTCCCACAGTCCAAAGACATGCAAGTGAGGTGAACTGGAGATACAAAATTACCCATGACTGTGTGTGAACTTGAACTGATGAACCTTGTGTAACAAGTGACTACCTGTCCTGTCATGATTGTAACCAGGGTGTGTAAAACACAACGTTAAAACCCTAGTAAATAAATAAATAGTACTGTTTGGGTAAGAAATTTGAACAAGTGTTCTTGTTTTTCTCTTTCTGAATAGTAGACTTTGCTAGGTATGATTACATAGCAACGCTGTAGATGATGCTGCCATAATCCACCTTGGTTCTTTTCATGATTTGGTAGAGCTGAACGAGGTAGGAAAACTGGCTCCTCACTTTGTGCTAGCCGGCACTTTGTAATGTTTAATCTTTAACCTTATTATTTCAATGTGTGGAATGAAGGTAAATTTGCAATCCAAGGTGAGTCCTAGGTATTTAATTTTTTGTAAATTTGATGTGTGCGCTGTTTATCTGAAGTCCTGGATCCAGGTGAAGGAACCTTTTCTGGCAAACGTGTACTCCAGTTGGCTTTCTTCTAAACATTTTAATCCATTTGTTGTTGCCCATTGCTGGATTCCACTGATGTTGATTTGCATCTGTCACTCAATATGTGGTATGTATTTGCCTTTGTAACCAATGCAGAAGTCATCCATGCAGACACTACATAAGGTGTTGGGGGAGGTTATTTTGGGCATGCTGTACAACTTCCATTACCTGCTCATGGTTCTCAGATAGAGTTTTGTTTATTTTTACTTTGAAGTATTTGTTGATTAAAAATTAGGTGACCCCCAGAAACCTGCATGGTGTAGGCCATGATGTGTCATAGGCCTTCTGAATGTCAAAGCAGATAATTACAGCATGCTCCTTTTTGTCAAAGGCGTCTCCGTACCCCTTCTTTTTCTGAAGCTGCTTTGGGCTTTAATTAAGATATGGATGTTCTCTATCTGCCAAGTCTACTGTTCTATTGTTTTGTTTAAATAGCTGGTCAAAGCAATGGGCCTATAACTGTTAGGGAGGCTGTGGTTTTTCTTGGGATGACTATGGCTTCCTTCCAAATGTTGAAGATGTCCAAAAGTAGGGTTTTAGAAACTGTGGGTGGGTGTTTAATCATTTGGTAATGTATTTCGTTCGGTCCTGTCGCTGTGTTATGGGCTTTGTGTATGGCTGTTGAGTTATTCTATTGTAAAGTCTATGTTATATGGCTCTGTGACATCAGAATGGAAATTTATTTCCTTCCTCTCAGTTTTTGAACGGATGGCTTGGAATTCTTGTGTGTAATTGTTGGTGACTGATATTTTTGAAGGCTTTGGCCAGTCGCTGTGTTATTTCCTTTTCTGTGTTTGCTGTGTTATTTTTATAACATGGAGAAGTGGTTGTTCTGCTTTGCCTTTTATTCAGCAAAGTCGATTCCAAATGCCAGGTGTGTGCTGGCTGTTATGCTGTTCATAAAATGTTGCCAAGTTTTGGTAATTCTTAGTTCTTCAAGGTTTTCTGCTGTTGGATGTTTATTAAATTTTTTTTAGTTCGTTTTCAATTCTGGGTGGCTTGTTCACGGTCACTGTCAAACCAAGGGTTGAGTTTCTTTCTTGCTTTGGGTGATAGTTTCTTCAGCTATTTTACTGAGGGTGTTTGTAAACTCTTCCTCGGCCATGAGGTTGTCTGTTTTTGTGAAGCCTTTCTTGACAGAGCATGTGGACGCTGAACCAGTGTGCTCTGTTCAGGTTCAATCGTTGCGGTATCTTGGTTGGTTGATTTGTCTGTCGTGTTGAGATGGGGAAGTTGTCACTACAACCACATCCTAAACCTCGAATGTACGATCAGTCAGCAAATCAGGCAGACATATTGTAAGATTTGGGTTAGAGTAGGTACCGTGGCCTGGGTGTGAGTTTGAATACACCAGGGCATAGGTTATATGTGTTTAGATAAGTTCTTCCACAACTTTGTCCCTGGCATTTATGTTATAGGTGCTTCAGGAGTGGTGAAAGGAGCTGACCAATTAGCTTTACTAATGTTGTTAGAATAGGGATTGTGTTTGGAGGAATATACACCGATCAGCCATAAAATTAAAACCACCTCCTGGTTTCTACACACACTGTCCATTTTATCAGCTCCACTTACCCTATAGAAGCACTTTGTAGTTCTACAGTTACTGATTGTAGTCCATCTGTTTCTCTACATACCTTTTTAGCCTGCTTTCACCCTGTTCTTCGATGGTCAGGACCCCCACAGGACCACCACAGAGCAGGTATTATTTGGGTGGTGGATGATTCTCAGTACTGCAGTGACACTGACATGGTGGTGGTGTGTTAGTGTGTGTTGTGCTGGTATGAGTGGATCAGACACTGAGAATAGTCCACCAACCAAAAACATCCAGCCAACAGCGTCCCGTGGGCAGCGTCCTATGACCACTGATGAAGGTCTAGAAGATGACCAATTCAAACAGCAGCAATAGATGAGCGATCGTCTCTGGCTTTACATCTACAAGGTGGACCAACTAGGTAGGAGTGTCTAATAGAGTGGACAGTGAGTGGACACGGTATTTAAAAACTCCAGCAGCGCGGCTGTGTCTGATCCACCCATACCAGCACAACACACACTAACACACCTCCACCATGTCATTGTTACTGCAGTGCTGAGAATGATTCGCCACCTAAATAATACCTGCTTTGTGGTGGTCCTGGGAGAGTCCTGAACATTGAAGAACAGGGTGAAAGCAGGCTAAAAAGGTATGTAGAGAAACAGATGGAGTCCAGTCAGTAATTGTAGAACTACAAAGTGCTTCTATATGGTAAGTGGAGCGGATAAAATGGACAGTGTGTGTAGAAACCAGGAGGTGGTTTTAATGTTATGGCTGATTGGTGTATATGTCACAAATTGATACTGTTTTCTGAGTTTATTTGATACCCAGATGGTATCTTGAGTGTCGACTTGGGATTTGTTTAGAGGGGATATTCTTTTTTACTAGGATGGTTGTGCCATTGTTTGTGGTAGTTTTTTTGTCATCGTTGTTAGTGGATCGCAATGTTTTCTGTAAACATATAACTGCTGGGTTGAGTACAGCAGATAAGCATTGGCATTTGTTGTTAATTGCTCTCCAGCCTCTTCAGTTCTACTGAATAATACAGTTCATTTGTTTTTTTGGTTGTGATGGTTTGTTTTAGCTCCTGTTTCTGGGTGATATATTTCTTTATGATATACTGTATTTATGATGGCCATCCTCTCTCATATGTCTTGTGGGTTTTCAGTGAGTCTGAATGACTGTGTGCTGCTATGGACAGTTCATTTCTTTGTGGATTTTCTGTTGCTTGTCTCTTCTGGATTCGTTTTGGAGTTTGTTACTATTTACATTTACATTTTCTGCATTTAGCAGACAATCTTATCCAGAGCGACTTACAGAAGTGCTTCCACAGTAAACATTCCATACTCTAGTTTAAGCAGACTAAAGTCCAGGTAAACAAAATCTGTTGAAACTGTTAGAACAGTTTTTTTTAAATAAGATGCTATAGATGGTTAGTAAGTACATGTTATTGCACTATTGTGATTGGGTCTTTAGTCATCTTTTGAAGAGCTTTTCCTTGATTTCTGAGTGGAGGATCAAGAAAGGTTGCGTGATGCAGACCAGGCTTTTAGGAGTTCTCTAAGGTAGCTTGATGCTGGTCCATTTTTGGCTTTGTAGGCAAGCGTCATTGTTTTTGTGGTGAAGGTTTTCATTTTTTTTTGTTTTTGGGTCTTTTATGGCTGCAGCTGTGAGGTCTGTTTGGCAAGACTTAGGTTGAGCAGACTTCACTACTGATGCAAATGTTTTTGTAAATTGGAAATTGTTGGTCTTATTTACTATTTCTCTGGCTCTGTACGACTTACTGTATCTCTTTGGTGTGTTTGACCGTCTGAATTATTCCCTCCCCTTCCCCCAGTTATTAATTAAAAAGAAATTTTTTTTTAACCTGGTGTTTCGTGTTCATCTTCTTCACAGTTGGAGAACGTGGCTTTGTCTTTGCATACCTTCAGCACTTAAAGCAACGTATGGGGTTTAGGACATACAATACAACCTCTACCTTCCGGTACTGCCAACTGAGAGATTTGTGGGCGGGAAGGGTTTGTTAAACGTCATGATAAGTGTTAGTCTTAATTTGATTTCCTTGTCTCATTATTATTTGTTTTGTTTGTCACATCTTGTGGAGCAAGTTTACTTGCAATTTCTTCTTCTTTCATGCCCTCAAGCATATGGTGACACACTTTGATGCGGTGGGGCATCTGTGTCAATGGGGACAGATGTTTTTATGCTTAGCAGGTTGTCAACTTGCACTTTCTTAACACCTTCTTGTATTAGAATCTGTCCTGATCTAAACTTCTTTAAGTCGTTACTTTGGATGATAGCTCAGTAAGGGGAAGTCTGTTAGTTTAGACTCAATAAGGACAAATCTTGGCCAGTTGGATTGTTTGTGTGGTCTATGAAGTGTTGTTTGGGGTTTGGTTAAGAATACATATTGATTGCTCACCACCCTCCTAGATGGGACCATACACAGACAGAAATCTCTCCATATCGCCTGAATCTTTTCACAATATTAAGAACAATGGGAGATGAAGGACTAAATTATTTTTTGAACTGATTGACAATTCTCTCCTGAAGTTTGGAACCGGTGACTAGTAAGGATTAATGCCCTGGTAAATCCTCCTTTTATACCCAATCATGATTCCCTGACCTGTTACCAATTCACCTGCTTATTGTGGAACACTGTAACCTGAATATTCTATAAACCTTTATACAGGACAGAACCCCTTCTAAACATGCAACCACCGAGGCAGTAATGCATAGCTGGTTGCCAAGAAGCAATCAGTTACTATGTGAACCATAGCATCAGATCAGTACTGGCTAATACTCAGGGGTCTAAGCACTTTATTAGGTACACCTATGTGCAAGGTAAATTCATTGATTTTTATAAGCTACTCCTACCATACAGATTAACTTTGAGGTTGCTCTGTAAACTCTGTCACCTCCCAGTACCCCATATAATCAATGAAAACGGACCCCTATTGACAGGATGTTTTTGGGTAATGGACCATTCTCAGTACTGCAATCACACTAACAAGGTTATAACATCATAATATATATTGTACTGATATCAGTGTATCAGGTGCAGCAGTGTTGTGGGTTTTTGAACACCTCATTGTCAATGCTGGACAGAGACTAGTGCTCCAGCCAACTCTCAGAGTGTTTCTAATAAAGAGCCCAGTATGTTTAAACAGTATTTAAAAAAACTGTTGCACCAACACTGCTGCACCTGATATACCAGAACAACATGCACTAATAAGGTGTGTCACTGCGAGGCTGGTCCACCAGCAAAACATCATTTAGTCAGTGTGGGTCCTATTTGATTGATAAATGGGGTACAGGGACGTGACAAATGTACAGAGCACCAGTCGGTAAATGTCTTTCCACAAAGTTTATCTGTGTGGTAGGTCAAGCTTATAAAACAATCATTGAATGTACAACCACGAATCAGAAAAAGTTGGGACAGTACAAAAATGCATACTTAAAACAAATGCAGTGTTCCTTACATTTACTGTGACTTTTATTTAATTGCAGGCAGTATGAGATACCTGATATATTTCATGTTTTGTCTGGTTAACTTTATTTTATTTGTTAATATACACTGATCAGCCATAACATTAAAACCACCTCCTTGTTTCTACACTCACTGTCCATGTTATCAGCTCCACTTACCATATAGGAGCACTTTGTAGTTCTACAATTACTGACTGTAGTCCATCTGTTTCTCTGCATGCTTTGTTAGCCCCCTTTCATGCTGTTCTTCAATGGTCAGGACCCCCACAGCACCACTACAGCAGAGGTATTATTTGTGTGGTGGATCATTCTCAGCACTGCAGTGACACTGACATGGTGGTGGTGTGTTAGTGTGTGTTGTGCTGGTATGAGTGGATAAGACACAGCAATGCTGATGGAATTTTTAAACATCTCACTGTCACTGCTGGACTGAGAATAGTTCACTAACCAAAAATATCCAGCCAACAGCGCCCCATGGGCAGCGTCCTGTGACCACTGATGAAGGTCTAGAACAGGGGTATTCAACTAAAATTTAAAGGGGTCCAGTTAGAGAAAATTTCTTGAAGCAAAGGTCCGGAATGTTTAACTATATATATATATATATATATATATATATATGTATATATATATATATATATATATATATATATATATATATATATATATATATATATATATATATATATATATATAATGTAAATATATTGATATTTACATTTTCAGCATTTAGCAGACGCTTTTATCCAAAGCGACTTACACAATGAGCGGAACACAATGAGCAATTAAGGGTTAAGGGCCTTGCTCAGGGACCCAACAGTGGCAACTTGGTGGTGGCGGGGCTTGAACCGGCAACCTTCTGTTTATTAGTCCAGTACCTTAACCACTATAACATATATACAATATAGTATAATGTAGCCTAGTAGTTGTATCAACATCTGCATGTTATCAATAACTGTCAAATCAAATGTCTGTTTATTTATTAGGATTTTAACGTCATGTTTTACACTTTGGTTACATTCATGACAGAAACGTTAGTTACTCATTACACAACATTCATCAGGTCACAAGGTTATATCGAACACAGTCATGGACAATTTAGTATCTCCAATACACCTCACTTGCATGTTTTTGGACTGTGGGAGGAAACCGGAGCACCGAAGGAAACCCATGCGGACACGGGGAGAACATGCACACACAGAGAGGACCCGGACCGCACCACCTTATCAAACCTTTCTCTTATCAAATTAAGAGAAAATAAAAATAAATTGTGCTCCAGTGGGAAGTAAAAACAGAAATGAGTCTCTCCATCACGGATTAAATGCTGTAATTTCGCTGTACACGTTTCTTTTTTGGAGAGCGCTATTTGTCTCCTGTCTCACTCCTCTTTTTCTTAACTTTCTCCTGCACAGTTGTCTGTATCTCTCCCTTCGTTTTTTCTACATTCGCTATCTTTCTTTTTCTTTCCACCGTCTTTCCACATGTAACTCGCCTCTAACTCTCTCAACTGTCTGCACTGCAGTCGCAGTGTTTACCGGCTGGAATGCACAGACTTGATTGGCTGAGTGGTGTCACGTGATTGGTTCTCATCCGCTAAACCGCTACCGTAAAGACTACAAAAGCTGCGCCGGTTAAAATAGAAGCGCTCCGTCAGGTTTCAAATCCTAACTTTCTGTTTTGGCTATAGGTCCGGGTCCGTATGGGACAGCTTCTGGGTCCGGACCCGGACCGCGGTCCACCTGTTAGTGACCTCTGGTCTAGAAGATGACCAACTCAAACAGCAGCAATAGATGAGCGATCGTCTCTGACTTTACATCTACAAGGTGAACCAACTAGGTAGGAGTGTCTAATAGAGTGGACACGGTATTTAAAAACTCCAGCAGTGCTGCTGTGTCTGATCCACTCATACCAGCACAACACACACTAACACACCACCACCATGGCAGTGTCACTGCAGTGCTGAGAATCATCCACCACCTAAATAATACCTGCTGTGTGGTGGTGCTGTGGGGGTCCTGACCACTGAAGAACAGGGTGAAAACAGGCTAAAAGGGTATGTAGAGAAACAGATGGACTACAGCCAGTAGTTGTAGAACTACAAAGTGATTCTATATGGTAAGTGGAGCTGATAACATGGACAGTGAGTGTACAAACAAGGAGGTGGTTTTAATGTTATGGCTGATCGGTGTACATAAATTCCTGTAAACCTTGAAACACATTCCAAAAAAAAAATTGGGATTCAAAGCAATCACTTTGTAACATTGCCTAAAACACCTAAAACATGTTTTGGCACTAAAGATAATAAGCGTGTTTTAGATGTTACTTTGTCTCTCTTCCTGCAAACACGTCTTAAGATGTGCAACAGTACGGGGTTGTTGTCGCATTTTCCGTTTCAAAATTCTCCACACATTCTCTATTGGAGACAGGTCAGGACTGCAGGCAGGCCAGTCCAGTACCCGTACCCTCTTCTTCCCCAGCCATGCCTTTGCAAAGTTTGCAACGTGTGGTTTTGCATTGTCTTGTTAAAAAATGCATAAACACCCCTGGAAAAAGTTCGTATTTGCATCCCTGGTTACCGAGAGCTTCACTGCTACGCAATAAAAGAGGCACCAGTTACCGAAAGCACTGACTTTAACTTAATTTGAGTGTATGTATGTATATATGTATATACAGTGTATCACAAAAGTGAGTACACCCCTCACATTTCTGCAAATATTTTATTATATCTTTTCATGGGACAACACTATAGAAATAAAACTTGGATATAACTTAGAGTAGTCAGTGTACAACTTGTATATCAGTGTAGATTTACTGTCTTCTGAAAATAACTCAACACACAGCCATTAATGTCTAAATAGCTGCAACATAAGTGAGTACACCCCACAGTGAACATGTCCAAATTGTGCCCAAAGTGTCAATATTTTGTGTGACCACCATTATTATCCAGCACTGCCTTAACCCTCCTGGGCATGGAATTCACCAGAGCTGCACAGGTTGCTACTGGAATCCTCTTCCACTCCTCCATGATGACATCACGGAGCTGGTGGATGTTAGACACCTTGAACTCCTCCACCTTCCACTTGAGGATGCGCCACAGGTGCTCAATTGGGTTTAGTCCATCACCTTTACCTTCAGCTTCCTCAGCAAGGCAGTTGTCATCTTGGAGGTTGTGTTTGGGGTCGTTATCCTGTTGGAAAACTGCCATGAGGCCCAGTTTTCGAAGGGAGGGGATCATGCTCTGTTTCAGAATGTCACAGTACATGTTGGAATTCATGTTTCCCTCAATGAACTGCAGCTCCCCAGTGCCAGCAACACTCATGCAGCCCAAGACCATGATGCTACCACCACCATGCTTGACTGTAGGCAAGATACAGTTGTCTTGGTACTTCTCACCAGGGCGCCGCCACACATGCTGGACACCATCTGAGCCAAACAAGTTTATCTTGGTCTCGTCAGACCACAGGGCATTCCAGTAATCCATGTTCTTGGACTGCTTGTCTTCAGCAAACTGTTTGCTGGCTTTTTTGTGCGTCAGCTTCCTTCTGGGATGACGACCATGCAGACCGAGTTGATGCAGTGTGCGGCGTATGGTCTGAGCACTGACAGGCTGACCTCCCACGTCTTCAATCTCTGCAGCAATGCTGGCAGCACTCATGTGTCTATTTTTTAAAGCCAACCTCTGGATATGACGCCGAACACGTGGACTCAACTTCTTTGGTCGACCCTGGCAAAGCCTGTTCCGAGTGGAACCTGTCCTGGAAAACCGCTGTATGACCTTGGCCACCATGCTGTAGCTCAGTTTCAGGGTGTTAGCAATCTTCTTATAGCCCAGGCCATCTTTGTAGAGAGCAACAATTCTATTTCTCACATCCTCAGAGAGTTCTTTGCCATGAGGTGCCATGTTGAATATCCAGTTGCCAGTATGAGAGAATTGTACCCAAAACACCAAATTTAACAGCCCTGCTCCCCATTTACACCTGGGACCTTGACACATGACACCAGGGAGGGACAGCGACACATTTGGGCACAATTTGGACATGTTCACTGTGGGGTGTACTCACTTATGTTGCAGCTATTTAGACATTAATGGCTGTGTGTTGAGTTATTTTCAGAAGACAGTAAATCTACACTGCTATACAAGCTGTACACTGACTACTCTAAGTTATATCCAAGTTTCATGTCTATAGTGTTGTCCCATGAAAAGATATAATGAAATATTTGCAGAAATGTGAGGGGTGTACTCACTTTTGTGATACACTGTATATACAGTCATGGCCGAAAGTGTTTGCACCCCTGAAATTTTTTCTCCCAGAAAATTATTGCAATTACACGTTTTGTTATACACATTTTTATTTCCTTTGTGTGTATTGGAACAACACAAAAAAGCAGAGAAGAAAAGGCAAATTTGACATAATTTCAACTCCAAAACTCCAAAAATGGGCCGGACAAAATTATTGGCACCCTCAACTTAATATTTGGTTGCACACGCTTTGGAAAAAATAACTGAAATCAATCGCTTCCTATAACCATCAACAAGCTTCTTACACCTCTCAACTGGAATTCTGGACCACTCTTCTTTTGCAAACTGCTCCAGGTCTCTCATATTTGAAGGGTGCCTTCTCCCAACAGCAATTTTAAGATCTCTCCACAGGTGTTCAATGGGATTTAGATCCGGACTCATTGCTGGCCACTTCAGAACTCTCCAGCGCTTTGTTTCCATCCATTTCTGGGTGCTTTTTGAAGTATGTTTGGGGTCATTGTCCTGCACCCATGACCTAGGACACAAACCCAGCTTTCTGACACTGCGCCCTACATTGCGACCCAAAATCCTTTGGTAATCTTCAGATTTCATGATGCCTTGCACACAGTCAAGGCACCCAGGGCCAGAGGCAGCAAAACAACCCCAAAACATCTTTGAACCTCCACCATATTTGACTGTAGGTACTGTGTTCTTTTCTTTGTAGGCCGTTTTCGGTAAACAGTTTTCCGTTTTCGGTAAACAGTAGAATGATGTGCTTTACCAAAAAGCTATATCTTGGTCTCATCTGTCCACAAGACGTTTTCCAAGAAGGATTTTGGCTTACTCACGTACATTTTGGCAAACTGCAGTCTAGCTTTTTTATGTCTCTGTGTCAGCAGTGGGGTCCTCCTGGGTCTCCTGCCATAGCGTTTCATTTCATTCAAATGTTGACGGATAGTTCGCGCTGACACTGATGCACCCTGAGCCTGCAGGACAGCTTGAATTTCTTTGGAACTTGATTGGGGCTGCTTATCCACCATCCAGACTATCCTGCGTTGCAACCTTTCATCAATTTTTCTCTTTTGTCCACGTCCAGGGAGATTAGCTACAGTGCCATGGGTTGTAAACTTCTTGATTATGTTGCGTGCCATGGACAAAGGAACATCAAGATCTCTGGAGATGGACTTGTAACCTTGTAACCTGATATTTTTCCACAATTTTGGTTCTCAAGTCCTCAGACAGTTCTCTTCTCCTCTTTCTGTTCTCCATTCTTAGTGTGGCACACACAGACACACAATGCAAAGACTGAGTCAACTTCTCTCCTTTTTATCTGGTTTTAGGTGTGATTTTTATATTGCCCACACCTGTTACTTGCCACAGGTGAGTTTAAACGAGCATCACATGCTTGAAACAAAGTTATTTACCCACAATTTTGAAAGGGTGCCAATAATTTTGTCCGGCCCATTTTTGGAGTTTTGTGTGAAATTATGTCAAATTTGCCTTTTGTTCTCTGCTTTTTTGTGTTGTTCCAATACACACAAAGGAAATAAACATGTGTATAACAAAACATGTGTCATTGCAATAATTTTCTAGGAGGAATACTTCATTTTCTGGAAAAAATTCAGGGGTGCCAACACTTTTGGCCATGACTGTATATATATATATATATATATATATATATATATATATGTATTATTATTACATATATATATATATATATATATATATTTATACACACACACACACACACACATATATATATATATATATATGTATACATATGTGTGTGTGTGTGTGTGCTAAATTCTAAATTGTCAAAACAATATTTTAATAATTTTTATTGTCATTTAAGAAGACAAAACAATTTGAAGTTTGAAGTTACATATACAGTGGTACCTTGAAACTCGACGTCAGTTGGTTCTGGGAGTGCCGTGGAGTTTAAAAGACACTGAGTTTTAAGGTATTTTTTGCCATAAGGATGTATGGGAAACCTGTTAATGCGTCCCATGGTCTCGGGGAACTGCATATATATTTTAGGCTACTGTAACACTGAAATACAATTGAAAAACAAGAAAAACCCTGCTTTTTATCTTTACTGCTTTATTATTTTCTTATGCTTCTTAATCATGGAGATGCTTGATCTTGAAATACCGTATTCCTTAGTGAGTTCAGTAAAGGCGCATTCACATGAGAAGCGGCAAAATAGCTCTGACTGTGCTATTATTTTCTATGGCGTGTTGTTGTGCTTAATGTGACATTGTACTAAAACAAAAAAACTGTGTCAATCTTTTAATACATTAAGTCAAATTAAGCTTTTCTTCAATGCTATGCATTTTAGACTCTCTTGGAAAAGCTGATTCTCACAATTTCTCAGAACCCCGAGCAATAACACAAGTTTAAAAGTGAAACAGTGGGGAAAATTCAGCTAAACACAGATACATGTGGACGCTTTCAAAGTGGATTCGACGGTTATTCCACACAAATGCAGATTGATTTATATTCACACTTTGATGACGATTTACCGCACCGCTTAAGCCGAGCGCTAAACAAAACGACAGTCACACACGTTGAGTTTTGAGGAAACTTCGAGTTTAAGGGTACAAATTTCTCCACGAAGGGCGTCGAGTTTCAAAGATTTTGAGTTTAGGGGACGTCGAGTTACAAGGTACCACGACGGCACGGTGGCTAAGTGGGTAGCACTGTCGCCTCACAGCAAGAAGGTCCTGGGTTCAATCCCCAGGTGGGACGGTCCGGGTCTTTTCTGTGTGGAGTTTGCATGTTCTCCCTGTGTCTGCATGGGTTTCCTCCGGGTGCTCCGGTTTCCTCCCACAGTCCAAAGACATGCAAGTTAGGTAAACTGGAGACTAAGTTGTCCAGGACTGTGTGTGATATAACCTTGAGAAGTGATGAGCCTTGTGTGGTGAGTAACTACCGTTCCTGTCATGAATGTAACTGAAGTGTAAAACATGACATTAAAATCCTAATAAACAAACAAGGTACCACTGTATTACCAAAATTTATTTCACTTGTGTAAATGTGTATATGTTCAAATGTATAAACTCAAAATAGATAATAAAAAGGTAAAACCTTAACAGAAGCTTTTAAATTATTCTTTTAGTTTCAGTTGTGTAAAATGACAAAAATACAGTAAGTAAAATTAGGATGTTTTACCACTCATTTAATTAACACTTGTGTTAGAAATGTTCGATGTATATGACAAATATTGTATAGTATGTAAAACTGTAATGATGTTTCTATTTTTAGTTAAGAGGAAAATTAAGATGCAGGGCTCAAACGATGACAAATACAGTAAGTGGAGACTGAGACTTAGCTATTAGCAAGCCATTAGATAATTTCAATTTGAGTTAAATAAAACATAGAAATACTTAGGAATTATGAACTGTCAAAAACATTTGAGTATTTCTTAATGACCTGAATAATTTATATGTAGAAACGGTCAAAATAATGAGACTTAGATACAGCCACTGTAATATCATAACTCTGATTTAAGGTTGAATAGTAGTACAGCATAACAAATACAGGATGCTGAATTGAGTACACTTTTGAATTCAGGTGACTAAAACTTAACTAGAAATACTTCAATAACAAAATAAATGCAGTCAGTAAAAACAAACAACATAAAAATAGTAAAAAAAAAAAAAAAAAAAGTATATCATTTCTTACAATAAATAAATCTTCTTAATGAAAGGTTTAAGGTTTAAGATTATATTATGATTATTATTTTTTTTTATTACTTGTATTGTTGTTTTTGTTGTTGTTATTATGTATTATTGTTATTATTGTATTTTAAATCAAAATAAACACATTTTATTTTTCACATTATATGGGGTAAAAAGGTCCCCCTGGGGCAGTAAATCTACAAGTCTATTTATTAGAATAATAATGAAAAATTTTCAACGCCTGCAGGTAACAGACTAACAGGTGAGTTTCTCAGATTACAAATAGCCTACATTCAAATGAAGTCTAGTCTGGTCTCCGTTTGAGTATTTACATTCGTTAGAGGAAACAAGGCAGTGGAGAAACAGAGAATATAACTAACGTTATTCTAACCTCCAGATGTTATCCTGCAGCTGTTAGACAGAGGTGAACTCAAGTGAATGGAAGTGAATAAGCAGGTCATTTTAAACTCTACCTTTTATTGTGGCCCGCTTTCCTTTCCGAGCCAAAGTCAACTGCTGCACTTGCTGTTCCACTCGATTTAGCCGCTGTTTCCCGTCATATCCCTCCGGACCGCCTAATCTGTCGTCAGACGGTAAAGCCAAACTGGAATCATCTGATTTAAAGTGGTAGTTACTGGACAGAACTGTCCTCACGAACATAGACTCACTGGCCGCCATATCGCCAAACTTCCTATGTAAACCTGGTCCTGACTTCTTTGTGTGTCAGGTGTTTCTGTTTCTGTTTAGGGCGTGTCCTCTGGTTACCGGGAAGGCGTGGTGTGGTTTTTACCTCCTCGGCTCCAATCCCAAATAAGTCCACCCTCCCTTTCGATGTGCTCTACCCGAAACATAGAGTATTGCCTTAAACACGGAATCTAGTGCACTATTTGGATTGAAACTTAGGGATTTGGTCTGCACAGTAGGTAGTCCTAACATGTACAGGCCTAAATTACCGACATCCGTCCTCGAGGGCTTCTCACAGGTTGAAAGGGATGCTTTACTTCACTGCAATGTATTTGAAAAAGATATTGGCAGTTAATATTATTAATATTTTGTTTTACGGTTAAATAGGCTATGTCTATCAGAAACTTACTCGTCACTTTATTTATGAACAGCACATTTAACATATTGTACATTAATGTAATCATGCAGTCTTGTAGCAACTATACTATGCATAAAATCATACAGAAATGGATCAAAAGCTCTAATTTCACTATCAAAAAGAGTAACAATGTCTTCTGATTGTCGTTGACCCTGGCATGGCTGTCCAACTTTTTTGGTGAAACTATACCCACCGTGGTATTGACCACAATAAAGCGGTTCATGAAAACCACCTCCTTGTTTCTACACTCACTGTCCATTTTATCAGCTCCACTTACCATATAGAAGCACTTTGTAGTTCTACAATTACTGACTGTAGTCCATCTGGTTCTCTGCATGCTTTGTTAGCCCCCTTTCATGCTGTTCTTAAATGGTCAGGACCCCCACAGGACCACCACAGAGCAGGTATTATTTAGGTGGTGGATGATTCTCAGCACTGCAGTGACAATAACATGGTGGTGGTGTGTTAGTGTGTGTTGTGCTGGTATGATTGGATCAGACATAGCAGCGCTGCTGGAGTTTTTAAATACTGTGTCCACTCACTGTCCACTCTACTAGACACTCCTACCTAGTTGGTTCACCTTGTAGATGTAAAGTCAGAGACAATCGCTCATCTATTGCTGCTGTTTGAGTTGGTCATCTTCTAGACCTTCATCAGTGGTCACAGGACGCTGCCCATGGGGCGCTGTTGGCTGGATATTTTTGGTTAGTGAACTATTCTCAATCCAGCAGTGACAGTGAGGTGTTTAAAAACTCCATCAGCATTGCTGTGTCTTATCCACTCATACCAGCACAACACACACTAACACACCAACACCATGTCATTGTCACTGCAGTGCTGAGAATGCACCCAAATAATACCTCTGCTGTAGTGGTCCTGGGAGAGTCCTGACCATTGAAGACCAGCATGAAAGGGGGCTAAGAAAGCAGGCAGAGAAACAGATGGACTACATTCAGTAATTGTAGAACTACAAAGTTTTTTATATGGTAAGTGGAGCTGATAAAATGGACAGTGAGTGTAGAAACAAGGAGGTGGTTTTAATGTTATGGTTGATCGGTGTTTGTCACCTTTTTCTTATAATAAATCTATCTTGTCATTTTTTTTTATAAAAAGTTTAGGATCATTTTATATTATTCCTATTACATTATGTATTTTAAATCTAAATATAAACACATTTTGTAACATTATTTGGGATAAAGAGGTCATCCTGGGGCAGTTATTCTGCAATATAGTGTATCTGGAAACTAATTCATTTGTAACCTGGAACATATTTGATAGGCAATAGAATAAATAATATTTAAGGACTAATATTTATAATCAGTTCATTTATTGTTTTAATTACATAAGCGTCTGCTTAATCTCATATTGAGATAAAATTCACCTTTATTGATGGTATTGTACATTTTCCCAGTAGAGGGCAGCAGGGCATTTCAGTTAAGATTCAATTGCCTATTGTGTGTTTTGCTGGTCAGTTTTTCCCTATAGACTTACAGTATATTAAATAATTGCAGCATATTATTTTACAACAAAGAATCTTGAATTAGCTAATATTTGTGTCTTTTTAGGGTTATAATTTAAAAACATACTGCTTTTAGTCACCCGTTTTCCTGTGGTGAGTCACAAATTATGTGCCCAAGAACTGGAAATGTAGGAACTTAGACTTGCCAATTCGCCTACAGGCATGTTTCAAGGAGGAGGTTGGTTTCTGGAATAACCTAAAGCCATGTGGACTCAAGAAGAACATACCAAACTCAAAGCACAGATGAGGGTCACCCACACTACATTCTGCACCACTGTATAACACTAACATTTTACATTTATGGCATTTTGCAGACACTTTTACAACTGTGACTATAACAATGCAAGCATGACGATTAAGGGCCCAACAATATCAACTTGGTGGTGCGGGGACTTTTATAAAAATCTATTAACCAGCCAGAATGTAGCCAAATAAGTGGGTTGTATGGAATAATATTAAACCTTTATGTCGTTTTTCAGTATCTAGAGCTAAAAACCAAGGCTGATTTTAACACCAGCAACCTATAGTATACTGTTGTCTTTTGATCAAATTTCCATGTACATTTTTAAAAACTTCTAATCATTTATTCCAAGTACTGTGACTAGAGATTATACATATTTGTTCTTATTCAGATACTTACACACTTAGTTTTTATTGCAGACCATACAATATTTTGTCAATAAGTAGTTACTTAAGACAACTTTTAGGTGTGTTTTAAGTGAAACACGTTGATGTTGGAAAAGCAATGTTTAACCACAAATAAGCATAACTGATTCCATTGCTACAGTTTCAGCAAAAGAAGAGGGTACGGGTACTGGACTGGCCTGCCTGCCTGCAGTCCTGACCTGTCCCCAATAGAGAATGTGTGGAGAATTTTAAAATAAAATATGTGACAACAACGACCCCGTACTGTTGCACATCTTAAGACGTGTTTGCAGGAAGAATGGGACAAAATAAAAGCTGAAACACTAAATCTCTTGGTCTCCTCGGTGCCAAAACATCTTTTAAGTGTGGTGAAAAGGAATGGCAGTATTACAAAGTGGTAAATGCTTTACTGTCCCAACTTTTTTTTGGAATGTGTTGCAGGCCTGAAATGCAGGAATAAATGTTTTTTAATAAATGAAATGAATTTGACCAGACAAAACAATTAAATATCTCGGGTTCCTAGTCAAAGTAAATGTAAGAAACTCTGTTTTTTTTTTATGATTTGCATTTTCCATGCTGTCCCAATTTTTTCTGATTTGGGGTTGTACTAATTTCACCACAGACTATAATGGCCCCAGTTAAGTAAAGACTTTTCTATGTTCACATCAGTGAAAGGAAAGCTCTCGTAACCAGTTCCAGAAAAGACTTCACTATTTAGCTTAGTGAAGGCATCTTAGAATAAAACCAGTTTCAACAAGGACTCCTCTACACTGCTTTTAGTTCGGTGAAAGCTCCCTAACGCTTCCACCAATTTCCACCAAAGACTCTGAGATGTTGCCATCTGTTCTGCCAAAATCATATTATAATTTTGACTAAACAGTCCATATGCTGCCACCAATTTCAGTAAATACTACACCATCATCAGTTCAGTAAAGGCTAAATAATTGCCTCTGATTTCAGCAGATTAAATTGTCATCATCTGTTCACTGAAGGCTATTTCAGTGCTTCTTTACATTGCAATCAGTTCAGTGAATGCTCTTCTGTGTTCTCATTAGTTTCACTGAAGATTCATTTATATTGTCTGCTGTTTAGTGAAGACTCCTGAATGCTACCACCAATTTCAACCAATATTTGTTGGTGATGACATCAATTTTAATGAAGACTTTCTATGCTGCCACCAGCTTAGTAAAAATTCAATCTGCTGCCACCAGTTCTAGTAAAAATTAAATTTAGTTGCAACAACTTAAGAAAGGCTCACCTGTCCTTTCATCACTTTTATCAGCCTCCCTCCGGTTACAGCAAAGTCAACCTTCAAATCTGAAAGACATTATATGTGTAAACTTAAAGTGGACGTACATGCTAAAAGCTGGGGTGGATTGTGAGTATGGAAGAATAGGCAGTTACCATATGGGTGCCATATGGATACTATTTTCAATTTACAAATGAGAAGAATAAATGCTATTATGTATTGTTCTATGTGCAATTATCAGACACAACACATTTTTTCCTAAGAAATAAAAGTGCTTTTGAACCTTATAAAATTGTTTCTTACCAGGATGATTCACCATGCAAAATACATTGTGATGATGGACTCCACACCCAAAATACAAACATTTACAGTTAGCAGATGCTTTTATCCTTCCTACAATTCTAGCAATTGAAGAGCCTCGCTTAAGGGCCAAACAGCGGCAATCTAGTAACAAAATGTACAGTAAAATGTAAATATTACAGTAAATATTTTGGCTGACCAATTTGCTTGTGATTGCATTTTTTAAAGATAAACAAATTTTGAATTTGATGCCGGCAATACACTTAAAAAGTTGGAATAAATATAACTAAATAAAAGAATAAATTTTTTTTTTTACTGTTTTGACACAATTATCAGGTACATTGGTATCTGGACTGACTGGATTTAAAATGACATAAAAATTCATCAAAGGCTCAGTCTCTACAAGCAAAGGTGAGTTATGTCTCAGCACTCTGTGATAGAATTGTTAATCAGTAAAAAAAAAAAACATGTCTCAATGTAAGATTGCAGTTGCAAATACAACCCCAAATCAGAAAATTTGGGACAGCATGGAAAATGCAAATAATAAAAAACACAGAGTTTCTTACATTTACTTTGGCTTTTATTTGATTGCAGACAGGACGAACCTGAGATATTTCATGTTTTATCTGCTCAACTTCATTTAATTTATTAATAAACATCCATTCCTGCATTTCAGGCCTGCAACACAGTTGAGCATTTACCAATTTGTAATGTTGCCATTCCTTTTCACCACACTTAAAAGACGTTTTGGCACAGAGGATACCAAGTGATTTAGTGTTTTAGCTTTTATTTTGTCCCATTCTTCCTGAAAACACGTCTTAAGATGTGCAACAGTACGGGGTTGTTGTCGCATTTTTCGTTTCAAAATTCTCCACACATTCTCTATTGGGGACAGGTCAAGACTGCAGGCAGGTCAGTCCAGTACACGTACCCTCTTCTTCCGCAACCATGTCTTCGTAATGTGTGCAGCATGTGGTTTTGCATTGTCTTGTTGAAAAATGCATTAACGTCCCTGGAAAAGATGACGTCTTGAAGGCAGCATATGTCGCGCTCAGCTTGAGCTTGCACCCTTGGCCTTTATGCACTGAAATTCCTCCCGATTCCTTGAATCTTTTAATGATATTATGCACTGTAGAGGGAGAAATATGCAAATCCCTTCCAATCTTTCTTTGAGGTACATTGTTTTCAACATTTCAATAATTTTCTCACACATTTGTTGACAAACTGGAGATCCTCTGACAGGGCCGGCGCTAGGGGGGGGCTGAGGGGGGCATTGCCCCCCCAAATTGTGTCTTTGCCCCCCCAAGCACAATGCAAGCAACGGCTATTTTTAAAATTATCTCTGAACCAATCACAAAAATGCATTTTGTTTTACAGTGTGAAGATATTTCCTTGCTTATTCCTGATTGGCTCTTTGAGTCATATAAAAATCGGCAGACTGCCCCAAACAGTTCAGTTCGGCAGTATATGTTCTGTTAGTGTGAGCGAGAGGCAGGTATACTGGTAAACACTTTTTTTTTACAGAATTAGTATTCTTTTGTTTTCTTTATATTTTAATTTCCCAATAATATAAATATTCTCACTCATTCCTATTTCCACGTTTGAATATTCTCAGTCTGTGTGTAGGTACATTTGTCAGCTTTGACTTAAATTTGTATTAAAGCCTTTCAAGAAATAGAGTTGTTCTATTAGTAATGGCAATTTAATTAAGGGGGCGTATTAAAATGAAATACAATTAGATAATCTTTTTTCTCCATTTACATAATCAACATGTATTTTTTAATCATTGGGTTTTAAGTTTAAGTTCGAAAACATGCATTTTTATTTCTTTACCTCATACATCACTTTAAGCCAGTATCAATAGCTTGGCTGTCATCATTCATGCACAAATCAAGCCTTGAATATATTTCTGGCTTCAAAAACATGACTATCAACATGCCCCCTCATTAGGTTTTACTGCCCCCCCAAGCAAAGCAGTCCAGAACCGGGGCTGTCCTCTGATCATCTTTGCTCATCAAAGTCTCAGCCTTTCCTGGATGCTGCTTTTGCACCAAACCATGATTACAATCACCTGTTGATATCACCTGTTTGGAATCACATCATTATTAATTTTTTTCACCTCATTACTAGCCCTAAATTGCCCAACTTTTTTTGGAATGTGTTGCAGACCTAAAATGCAGGAATGGATGTTTATTAATAAATGAAATGAAGTTGAGCAGACAAAACATGAAATATCTCAGGTTCATACTGTCCGCAATCAAGTAAAAGTTAAAGTAAATGTAAGGAACACTGCATTTTTATTTTATGAAAAGATTCAGGGAATATGGAAAAATCTTAACCACTAATGAATGTACCTAACCTCCAAGCCTTACATGGCTTTGCATGAGAAACCATCATGCTACTGTTATGAACATAGCCATATTGGCTCAGCAATACTTCGGAAAACCATTGTCAGTTAACACAGCCTGTCCCAACTTTTCCCAAAATAGGGTTTGTATATCAGATAAAAAATGTCAGTCCTTTTGCCCTAATGGGTTTTCTGTTTCTGTTTGTTAAGTTCTATCTGTTCAGTCATGGCTAGTATAATAAATAATGAAAAAAGTGGTTTAATGTTTGTTTCCTTTACTTTGTGTAAGCAGTGCTATAGGACTGGACAGGAAATTTTGACCAGATGGTCAGTTCGGACCTGATAAAGCTTGAATTACTCTGAGTCTCCCTAATCCAATCTGAATCTGGTATATGAGTGTAATAATAGTATAACAAATGTCCCCCTGAGAAACTAATCCAGTCCGAATAGGGTTTAAACTCTAACAAAGAAATGTAAATCGCTGTGCGTTCATTGGTTAAAAAGATTTAAAGGCCCCGCGCCTGTTCAATCTGATTGGCTGAGCTTTGTCAGGGTGCGCGCGTCCGAGCCATGTATGAACCGACTCAGTGAACTGTCAATGAGAATTGTGTGGCGTTATAAATATCTAATAAGTGCTTGTTTACACTCTTACTGTTCAGACGTTGTTTTTTACCTTCTGGGAAATTACGTTTGACTGGAACCGTTCAGAAATGGACTTATTGTGGGTATAAACAACAAAAACCCAGACAGAGGTGGACAAAGCGGATCACAGCGACGCCGAAGATGAGCTCGAGCACCGCGGCGTCGTGTCGCTTCGCCCAGTATTTTGTGGTATGTGGACTGGACACGGACACGGGCCTGGAGCCTGACGCTCTAGCTGGTAAAATATTTACTTTTATTCTTCTGTTTTTATGTGGTTAAATATTAAATGCGAGTACATATATGTAAATAAAACATATTTTTGTGGAATAACTGGGCTTAAACATTCACTGCTCATCAAAACCACAGGCATTGTTTATCTCCTCGCTTGAGTGTAACTATTCAGGAGACTGCTGTGATTTATACTCATTATTATTCAACTAATCATTTGTATAATATGTCTAAAACTATTAAATCTTAATCTAAACCCAGAACCTTAAATGAAAACGTTCATGGGGTTAAATAATTTAGATAGAATTGGAGCTGCATGATAATGTGTAAACCAGGAATCAAATATTGCTAGTATTAATTACTGTTAAACCATTTAGATAACACACACCTATCTATATGTATAGTTAATATTCTTTTTTTCAGATTATCCTCAGTTGTTTGTGGCTCAAATTCCACATGATGTTAGGAACATTCTTTTAAGATTGTTTTCTGTTGACATCACGTAACTGCTAATTCTGTGTAAGCTGCAAACCTCACCTTTTAACATGTACTAAAGGTGCTCTGCTGGATTTAGATTTGGTGACTGGAGAGGCAATTGAAGTACACTGAATCATTGTTTATGAAACCAAGTTGAGATGACTTGAGGAGTGCTATGGTGCATTTTCTTGTTGGAAATAGCCGTTCTGTGATGGCATAATAATCATTTATAAACTGTGACATCTAAATGAGAGCCCAATATCTACCTAAAACATTCCTCATTAATAAAAGCTTGAACTTTTGGAAACTTAACATTACTTGAGCTAGATCAATTAGGGTTTGGTTCCTGTCTAGTCTGTAGTATTTGCTTGACTATCCTCATTGTGTTTATAATTTTGTAGTTTGGTTGTCATTTGTTCTGTTGTCTATGTTAAATAACCTCATACAGTTGCAGTAAAAATTATTCAACCCCCATTGCAAATTACATTTTCGGCATTTAGCAGACGCCTTTATCCAAAGCGACTTACAGTAAGTACAGTTACAGTATACAGTCTGAGCAATTGATGGTTAAGGGCCTTGCTCAAGAGCCCAACAGCAGCAACCTGGCAGTGGTGGGGCTTGAACCAGCGACCTTCTGGTTACTAGTCCAGTACCTTAACCACTTGGCTATGGCTATAAATAAATAGCTCAACACAACTAATATAACAAGTGGTTTTAACAAATTTAACACCAATTTTAATAATTGCATTTTGCGTTCTTTGAATTATTTAGTTATCTTATACAAATATTATCAGAATTATCTCGACAAGCATATTTAGTACTTAGTAGAGCATTTTTTGCTGTTATGCAAACGTGATGCATAGCCAGACACTTGCTTCTGCAACTGCCTTCTTAGACTCCATAGAAAATCTTTGGTGGGATTTAAACTCGCGACTGTGGCGGCCACTCCAGAATCCTCCAGACCTTCATCTAAAACTAAGCCTTGGTGGACTTTGAGGTATGCTTGGAATCATTATCCTGTTAGAAGCCCAAGCTTTAGCTTCTTCACAGAAGGCATGACATTTTCTCCTAGGATTTTCTGATACTTGATTGAATCCATCTTGCCTTTCACACGCTTCAGGTTTTCAGTGCCAGAGAAAGCAAAGCAGCCCCGAAGCATCACTGATACACCACCATGCTTCTGTGTAGGCATGGTGTTTTTTTCAGCATATGTTTATTTTTTCCTCCTCCACACATACAGCTGATTTATAGGCCCAGAATGTTCCATTTTTGATTCATCGCTACACAAAACAGAAACCCAGTGCCTTACATCTTGGAGTTTGGGCATGGAGACCTTTAGCATTTGGAATGCGCCTTGTTGTGCAAACCGAAACCACAGTGCCTGCTGCCATCAAATTTTGCTGTAGGTCTTTTGCATTCAGTCAAGGGTTTTCGACGAACTCTGTCCTTAGGAATCTGGTGGCAGTTGTTGATAGCCAGTGATGCCCATGTAGTAAAGCCAGTGTTTCTTTAACTTTGAACTTATAAACTATGCTTCCAACTGTATCTCTAGGAACATTCTGTGCCTTTGTTATCTTTTTGTACCCTTTTCCTTGTTTGTGAAAGGTAATTATTTCTTAACTTTCTGGACAACTCTCTTGAGTTTTTGCCATATGTCGAACATTCAAACAAACACAACAGTCAACAAATCCCTAGCCAATCAGGGTATCTGATGTGTTTTATCTCAGGCACTCCTGATGCAATTAATGAGGCCCTTGAATAGTTGCGTAAGGTGTGCTTGAGACAACACCTAAAGTATGTGGTCCTATTAGAGGGTTAATAATTATGAGACTGCAGTAGTAATTAAAAGTGGAATTTTGGGTTGACTTCTGAGAAACCACTTATTATGTTAGTTAAGTGTTGAACTATTTAAATTGTTTGTGAAGTTTGTAAATTTTGCTAAAAAACGTAATTTGCAATAGGGGTTGAAAATGTTTTGATTGCAACTGTATATAATATTAACACAGAGCCTCGCAAAAGCACTGCTGTGTGTGTGAACTTAAGTCCAGCTCTTGCTTGAACAGCACACTGAGCCATCAGAGTAGACACAAGTCGGTACTGTTTTAGCTAGTCTCCTTTTGCAATTAAGAGCTTCAGTTCTATTTACTTCATGACTGTGGGTAGTAAAAAGAAAAAAGCCATGCACACACATCATGCCCTCACAGACAGTGACCAAGGGTAAAGATTAAACTTGACTTTCAAGAAACCAAAACACTTGGTATCCAAAACACTTGCTGTGACACTGTGCTGCTCTTATATCATTCTTCTTCTTCTTGTTCCTCAGCCTTTGTCCCGTTTTTCGATTACGGGGTCGGCATTTCCGGCTTCTTTCCGTTAGGTGTTGCCGGCGGGATTTGGCACAGTTTTTACGCCGGATGCCCTTCCTGACACAACCTTCCCTATTTATCCGGGCTTGGGACCGGCACTACAATGCACTGGTTTATGCATCTAGCGGCTAGGACAGTTCAGTGTTTCCAATTAGCCTGGTGGCATGTTTTAGGACTGTGGGAGGAAACCCACGCGGACACGGGGAGAACATGCAAACTCCGCACAGAAAGGACCCGGACCGCCCCACCTGGGGATTGAACCCAGGACCTGCTTGCTGTGAGGCAACAGTGCTACCCACTAAGCCATCGTGCCGCCCTGCTACTCTTATATCATTATTATGTAAAATATTAATAAGTGTGGCACTCTGGTGGCACAGTGATAAATGGACGCTAGTCCACTACTGCTGGGATAAAGGGTTTCAATCCCCAGTGGTGCTTTCGGCCGGTTGGGCAACTGCATACAGACTTGATTGGTTATTTCAGTTTTTTTTTCTGAGGGAGAGTGCTTAAGTTAGAGGCCATTTAGATTAGAACGTTTTATTTCCCAATAATTAAACATGAAATCATTTTGTCACTGCATTGCTGCCACTGAGTGGCAAGACATTTAAAATCGTTTAATGTTTATTAATGAGGTTTCAGTGTAACTGTCTTTTAATTGTCATCAAAAGCATTTGCCCTTCTCGATTTGACTGTTAACAATTATGGTCTTTTATTGTGGATTTTTTAAGTATCTCTAGGGTTGCAGTTCTGAATCATCAACTGTAGTCTTTAATTTTTATGGTTTATTTTAATCTGACTGACACATTTATCCACATTTTAAAAACTAAAAAAATAAATAGTATTATTAACAAAAACTGATATTTTAATTTTTTTCTATATTTTTATTTTCTATTCATCTGGGTTCATTTATTCAAATATATTTTTAACATTGTCTTGCTCTCAGCAAATGAGCTCTTTTTATCGAAAAAGCGATAGAGTAACTTTTAAATACATCATTTATGTAAGAGTAGTCAGTTGGATGTCTTAATTTTTATTATAGTATTTATATAAGTATCTTTTCAAAGGGAAAGGTTCTCTATTTCAGTGGCTGAATTTTAAGTGTAGTTATAGTTGTAGAAGCTGTAAATTGTACAATACAAAAAGTACAGTGCATGTGAGGGAGGCAGGACTTCATTTGCCTGCTGACGTCACTTCTAGTTAGAATGTCATTCCTCTGTGTAGCTACAATCAGGGCAAGAAAAAGTAAATTGCAACCTGTCAAAGTGGTTTACATGTTTGTGTTGCTTTGCTAACTGAGTGCAAAACATAGCTGGGCTAAATGCAGCTGTTGTAACTTACTCTGCATTACTGAGGTATTTTTTACCATTTCTCACTGCTCTTTAGTGCAGAATTATACACCGATCAGTCATAACATTAAAACCACCTCCTTGTTTCAACACACACTGTCCATGTTATTAGCTCCACTTACCATATAGAAGCACTTTGTAGTTCTACAATTACTGACTGTTGTCCATCTGTTTCTCTGCATGCTTTGTTAGCCCCTTTTCATGCTGTTCTTTAATGGTCAGGACTCTTCCAGGACCACTACAGCAGAGGTATTATTTGGGTGGTAGATGATTCTCAGCACTGCAGTGACAATGACATGGTGGTGGTGTGTTAGTGTGTGTTGTGCTGGTATGAGTGGATCAGACACAGCAATGATGATGGAGTTTTTAAACACCTCATTGTCACTGCTGGACTGAGAATAGTCCACCAACCAAAAATATCCAGCCAACAGCGCCCCGTGGGCAGCGTCCTGTGACCACTGATGAAGGTCTAGAAGATGACCAACTCAAACAGCAGCAATAGATGAGCGATCGTCTCTGACTTTACATCTACAAGGTGGACCAACTAGGTAGGAGTGTCTAATAGAGTGGACAGTGAGTGGACACGGTATTTAAAAACTCCAGCAGCGCTGCTGTGTCTGATCCACTCATACCAGCACAACACACACTAACACACCACCACCATGTCAGTGTCACTGCAGTGCTGAGAATGATCCACCACCCAAATAATACCTGCTCTGTGGGGGTCCTGACCATTGAAGAACAGGGTGAAAGCAGGCTAAAACAGTATGTAGAGAAACAGATGGACTACAGGCAGTAATTGTAGAACTACAAAGTGCTTCTATATGGTAAGTGGAGCTGATAAAATGGACAGTGAGTGTAGAAACAAGGAGGTGGTTTTAATGTTATGGCTGATCGGTGTAGATGTATTCTGCACAGTGATCAATAACAATCAATTTTGCACATTCTGGACGCTGAGATAACAGGGTTTACAAAGGTCAAATTTGCTTTCTGGTTGTTTTTAAAACCCAAATATAGTGCATGTGCATGATTAGATTCAGCCAAAAGGAACATTGCTGATCTATTTATCACCTGTTTAAAAGCTCTCCTGGTCAACAGAGCGGTGTCATTGCTGTTATAAATGCTGCTGAGGCGGACTGAAAATTAAAAGCTGTTCTTATTGTTCATTTTCTGCTCTGACTACAGCAGTGCCCTTTGTGGAGACCAGAAAAAAACCCTGGTTTTTCATTAATCATGGCTTTGTTGTGAACGGCTTTACTGTGAGTGAATGAGTAAGTGAGAGAGCACAGAGGAGGGAAAAGGAGTTTGAGAACAGGAGAGCAATGTTTTCCTGATGTGCTATATTTTATTTCTGGCCGAGCAGGAGGCTGTGTCGTCCCACTCTCATTGTTGAGGCCATGGACGCACATTTCCTGTTGATCACCTCCCTGTTTTTGCATGACTGAACACATGCATTTAATTCCCCAACACACACAAACACACACACTGCATGATCAATCTAGCATTAAAATAAAAAATTTGCTGGAATTCAGCTTAAAAATTCTGAGCTTTTGTTAGTTAGAGGTTGCATATCATTCACCCAGTTGACTGACTGCTGTGCTTCTATAATCAAAATGAAACAATAAAGCAAATGATAGGTAGATGTGTAATCTGATTCTTTAAAGTTGTTCTTAATGTGAAGTGGAATGGCCTTGTTTTAGATTAGAGTTATGCTAAGCTTGTTTACTTGGGTTATCTAAATAATGTTATATACAGTCATGTGAAAAAGTTAGGACACCCCATGAGAACCTTTGTTTTTTTAACATATGTAAACATATGAACATTTGAGCTTCATTTAAACAGTACTGAGAGATGAAGCTTATATCATTAAACAAACAAATATAAAGGAAAAAGTTAGGACACCCTCTGTCAGTCTCTGACATCGACTGGGAGAAAGTTTTTCCCACTCCTTCATGCAGACTTTCTTTAGCTGTGAGAGGTTTGAGAGGTTTCTTGCATGCACAGCCTGTTTCAAATCACCCCACAGCATCTCAATAGGATTAAGATCTGGGCTTTGACTTGGCCATTCCAGAACTTTTTTGAGCCATTCCTTGGTGGATTTACTGGAATGTTTTGGGTCGTTGTCATGCTGCATGGTCCAGCTCCGCTTCAGCTTCAGTTTTTGGACAGATGGTCTTACATTTTCCTCAAGCACCCTCTGATACAGTGAAGAATTCATCATGGATTCTATAATGGAGTGCTTGTCAGGCCCTGCTGCTGCAAAGCAGCCCCAAACCATGACATTTCCACCTCCATGATTCACAGTTGGTATGAGGTTCTTGTTCTCAAATGCTGTGTTGGGTTTGTGCCAAACACATCTTCTGTTACTGTGCCCAAATAATGACGCTTTGTCTAGCGCAAGAAAGTCAAGGCTTATGACCAGAAAAATACTGTCCCCATGTTCAAGCTTGGAGGTGGGACAGTGATGTGAGGATGTTTTTCTGCTGCAGGAAACGGCAATTTGTACCGTGTGACTAGCATCATGAATTCACAGAAATACCAAGACATTTTGAGGGAAATGTAATTCCTTATGCTGTGAAATTTAACCTTGGTGATTGATAGTTTGACTTTCCAGCAACACAATAATCCCAAACACACTTCCAAGTCAACCACAGCTTGGTTAAGAAATCAGTCCTGAAAGCCCTAGACTGACCTTCTTAGTCTAAAGATATAAATCCCATAGAAAGGGATTTATAGAAAGCAGTTTGGTGAGTAAGTATATTCTTTTTTTAAATTTAATAGACAGCTTTTTAAACACTGGCATATTTTTGCGATCAAGTTTTGTGTGGACAATTTAAAAGAGAAAAAAGAGCTGTCTCTAAAGGTTATGCACAATCTTACTTGGTTGGCAAATGCTTGTTTTTCAAAGTTATTAAGATTTAAGTATAATGCATTTGGAAGATTTTGCTTTTTGTTTAATGAGTGCTTTTGCTCCAAGGTAAAGTCATGTGAGTTGCTCAGCAATTTCATTGAGGAACAAGCTTTTTCTTGCCCTCTCAGATCCAGTGTCTGCCCAAAGGGTGTCAGGAATACGATTTCATACTGATTCATGGCATACTTGCATGCTTACAACATCAGTGAAACTGAGGCTTAAAAGCACTGTTGCAGAATCCTGCTTAATTCCACTGGTGCTGGGCAGCTACTCTTGTCTTAGTCAATGACTGTGATTTGTTTACTCTTCCACAGTAGCTATGCTACAGAAGTCTGTCTCTACTAAGTGAGTAAAGTGTGTGATTGTTGCTTTTTTAAAGCAATTAGAGACATAACTCGCAATTAACAAAATCAGTGGAACTTCATAATAAAACAGTTGGCAATAAACGTAATCATCCCTTAGTTGGTCTATGGCATAGATTTAATTTCTCTACTTTGCATTATCCTAAATTTTGGATATATACAATTCCCAGTGCACTTTGGTGCATACTGCAGGAGGTTTTTACAGTCCTAACACATAAAAAAAATCACGCTCTGTATTCATCTGATGTCTGTGCTGTGACCAGACAGTAGAAGCTGTCAGTGCAGCATCAAGGAGGTAAATCCCTATCTGGCCTTTCCTCCCTTGGACATGACCATTAGCATATGTTAAGGTCAGTGGGCGAGCTTGTTAAAAAAAAAAAAAAAAAAAGACATGATTGGCTATGTCTGAGGGGGTTGGATGTCCAGGGTTTGTACAGCTGGATTGTACAGCGAGCATTATTTGAAACTTGTGCACCTGTTTTCTATTTTTTCTGTTTCATTTTTGAGTTTTACTTTCAACTTTCAGGTTTTGTTTCTCTACTTCAGAATCATCGGTGTTGCAGCTTGAGGCTGAGGCACCACGTCTTGCATAATGTTTGGCATTCAGGACGACTAACATGTTGGGAAGGGACTCTGTGTTTTAAGTGTAACTTATAATTTATAACTTATAATAACTTATAGTAAGCATCAACATGCATTATGCATCAAACCAAAAAAAATCCTTATTATGCACTGATATTATATGCTGCCTCTATACCTGCACTCAACAAAACAAACGCTGAATGCTGTTGCTCCTCTTCGAATTTTTTTTAGTTTGCAGAAACAGGTACTAATGTAGGTCTTTTATAAAAGCCAGTTGGTGTAAAGTGGACATTCAAAAGTGGATAATGCATGTACTGTACTTCTGGAAAACAACATTACATAACAGATATATTTCTGGAAAACCAGTCCCATGTAAATCGATTTGAGGTAATGCCTAGTGAAGATCTTACAAATATAAATTCTTGCCATGGTGGTAAAGTCCAGAGAAGATTAAACATCAAACAAGTGTTTATCAACTGCCTCTATTTCCTGTCTCCACACTTTTGGCAAGACATCTGAGAGTTTGCACTTGCACTATCAGTAGTCATAGAGGATTGCTGTTCCTACTGCTTGTTGTCAGTGGACTCAAAAATTTACTCAAAAACTTAAAATTTTAAGTTTTCTTGCTGATAATTTCAAGCACACTGATACATGTTAAGGTGTCTGCAAACATTTCAGTACAGTAGACCCTTGACATATGAATTTAATTGTTCTTAAGTCAAAATGTTAGTAAGTTAAACCTATTTTTCCCATAAGAAATAATGTAAATAGAACTAATCCATGCCAAACCACCCCTTTTACCTAACCTTTCTAATGTCTTTTTTGTTATAAATACAAGTATATTTTCCCTTAAATCTTATATTATAGAATAGACAATCCTGTAATAAACAATAATAAACAACAATACACAGTAGTACTGTACTGTACATAAAAAAACCCCACCACATTTCAGTACAGTATGTGTGCTGTATCATACGCCATAATACATTTCCTTCTTTTTTTTATAAAATGTATCTACCAGAAACAACAATAACTTTCATACTGTACTAATAATAGTAATAACTTTTTTCATTTTCTCAGCACTGCGCTTTCTCTGCACCATCTTTGGGGCCATTTTGATATTGAATTTTACAAAATATAAAGAAAGAGAGAGAGACGGTCGGAGTCAACTTGTTTGTGACGTCACACGTTTCGTTTGCGTGCGAATTTCAGTTCGTAATACGAAATTTGTTCGTACTTTAAGTTAAAAAAATAGCTCGTAACCCAAAATGTTCGTATGGTAAACGGTTCGTTAGTCAAGGGTCTACTGTACCGTGATTTGCCTTATGTGTTTGCAATTAACAAGAGGCACACATCCATTGCTTACCAAAAGTAAGCGGGTAGAATGTTGCTGATCCAAAACATTGGTCTGAAACCAGATATTCAGTGTTAAGACTAGATAGTGGGCATTAGGCATTAATAGCTACAATCCTACAAGAGTGCATACATCATGCTGCAGAACTGAAGCTTTAACTATGTTTGTCTTTTTATGAGTTTTGTTTTATTACTACTTTTCTTGAATTCCCTTATCCTGCTCAGAGAGCTAATGTGACTCTTAAGAATGTGTTGTCTATAGTCATGTGAATAAATCAGGACAACCCATAAAAACAAAAGTCTTTTTAAATGGATTAATGTGAAATGTAATGCTTTTTAAATAGAAATACAGATAGAATCAGGTGAATGATTAGAACACAGTGCATTTTGAAAGAACCTCAGGCAGTGGTGGTGAGTGGTGTCTCCATGGCTAGATCCAAAGAGCTCTCTGTGGCCTTCAGAAGGTTGTCAATGCATATGAGCTTGAAAGGGACCAAGATCTCAAAACAATTATAAATTGACCATATTCGACTTTCTGGAAAATAATTTACAAGTGTAAAACATTTAAAACACCTGCCAACATGGCCAGGCTATACTAGCAAGTTTAGCCCATGACCAGCACATAAGATATTTCTAAGAAGTTTCCAACAATCATAAAATGCCATCAAGAGACCTCCAGCTAGCTCTTTCCACAGCTGATATCAAATGACATGCATTTACCCTCAAAAATGACTGCACAAGTGATTTTTATGGGAGCTGTGCCAGGAGGTAATACTTGCTGTCCATTAGGGCAAGGGTGACGTTTGACAGAGAACACCTGAAACTGTACTTTGGACAGATTAATCCAAAGTTGAATTATTTGAGCACACTAACAGAACACACATTTGGCACAAACGAAACCGCATTCAAGCACAGGAACCTCATAGCAGCTGTGACACTTCGGGGTGGAAATGTCATGGTTTGAGGCTGCTTTGCTGTAGCGGGGCCTGTCAGACTCATCATCATACAATATAAAATGTATAACAAATTTTATCAGAGGGTGCTTGAGAAAACGGGAGACCGTCTGTCCAAAATCTAAAGCTGAATTTATGGTGGACCATGCCATGCCTTGTCAAATTCAGTTTTTCTCTAGTCGTATGCAAATGTATGGACACCCCTAGTAAAATTCCGTTGTGAGAAGTAACACATCCATAGGAAAGTTTAATATGGCAGTGTCTGCACAATTTTATTTATTTATTGCCCTAAAATGCTTTGCTATTACATTAGACAGGATATGATATGGTTGTGCTGTAGTAATCTCTATAATCTTTATGTGTGTGTATAAATACACCTTTACTCGCATTGCCATATCATGTAGAACCACTGAATCAACTTCTTATGACATTGATGTTTCAGTAGTTCAGTGGTTAAAACACTCATTGGTTCAAGGCCCACATTTGTCAAGTTGCCACTGTTGGGAAGCTGTCTCACCGCATGCAACATTGACTACCTCACCAATAGACAAGAGTATGTAAGGCTTCAGGACTGTGTATCTAATGTGGTGGTCTGCAGTATGGGCCCCCATAGGGACAGGTTATCAAGGACTTTGTTGCCTGGTGGAAGATAAATTTGCTTTGCATAAACATTAGCAAGACAAAGTAGTTGGTGATTGACTTCTGGAAAAGGGTGTCTCAGACTGATCCTGTGCACATTCAGAGATGTTCAGGGAATTGAGAAGATCCAGGTATTCACCTTAACATCAGAACAGAACAGAAAAAGACTAAACAAGCTGATCAAGAGAATGAGCTGTGTCTTATACTGTCCTCTTAAATATGTGTAGGAGGTGGGAGAGAGAAAGATGATAGCCAAGGTATCCATCCTGGGAAAAACCTGCATGAGTCTGTACTTTCAGTCCTTGTCACTACCTCTAGTTATCTTGTGCAATTACACCCCCACAGACTGAGTGCAATAGTTTTGTTTCTTGTGCAATGACATTCTTATATCAAGTGCTATATGCTGTGTGTAACACTAACTACTGTATATAGCTATATTTACAAGTACAGGTATTAAAGTGTGTACTTGTGTTGTAGTTTCTTATCTGTTTTCCCCTGTTTTTCTTCTCACTCATTACTGCTGTAACAAGTTAATTTCCCTGAAGGGATCAATAAAATCTTACCTTTGTTGCTTGGGATAAAAGCGTCTGCTAAATGCTGTAAATGTAAATGAAGGGACATTGATCTTGGTCCTACTTTCATTTCGCTGTCTCTATCGTTAACACCTTTGCACCATCTTACTTTAGTCTCAGTTAAATTACCTACAGTTACACCGGCTTTGACGCCTGGCTAGGCCATTGGCTGTATATTGTCTCCGTCTAATCCTCAGTCGACAATAAATCAGAGTATCTCTGCGTCCTGTGAGATGCAGTGTGATTTCCTACTGCGTCTGATATCTTATTAAGCAATGCAGTAAAACGAAGGAAGACTTTGTTCTGGTCATGTTTTCTAGGCATAATAAGCAAACTACAGTCATGTCATTAATAGGACAAATGTCTTGTTTAGATGCAGACTAGAGGTACAGCAGTAAAACAGCCCTAAGTAATAGACAAACGATTTACTAAGATTTAGGCTCACATATATGCTGTTTCTGTTCTGGTTCTGTTTTGTTCTGTTTTGTGTATTTATTCAGCAGCAAATTTTAATCAGGCCTTAACCAGGGGGCTGCTATTGGACTGGAGATTTATTCATCTCTAATGTCTTGTTAATGTTCGACTGTGGGCAGTGTCAATCTTGTTCCAGCAGCTTTTAATCTACAGCAGACCTTTTTTGGTGGTTCTTGGATTTGATCATATGGTTAATTTTTACCGCATGAGGTGTCAGTTTGGGTTTTCTTGGTAAATGGAACAGTCATGTGCATTTTAATGTAAGCAGCTCTCGTCAACTATAAAAATTAATTAAAAAAATTAGATGGCAATGTTTATAAGTTTAATGACATTCGAGAACATTTTTATCACAAGACTCCTCTGACTTGCAAGTTCCATTCAAGTTACTGTTATAGATAGATAGATTATTCACTACATCACTGTGGTTATAATGAAGATTTTTCAGCCAAGCTGAGCTCTTACTATCAGTTTGTACAATTGAAGCACCAATGAATTAGAGTCTGTGAGTGAATGGAAGCATTGTGTCCGATTCCATATAGCGTATCTCTATTTATTATTGTGTAATGATGTTTGTGCTTGGTATAACTGGTGAAATGGTACAGAGGACACTGAACACTGTCTAGCAATCTGCCTTAAAGCACTGGCTGGGACACAAGGGCAATGACTATGCTAATGCAAACACATCATGCCCAGTTGACTTTTCAAGGCCAATTTTCAAAGTCAGTTTGACTTTTTAAGAGGGAAGCCTCTTGTTTGCTGGCTGATAAGACTGAGATTTGAAGAGCTGATTTGCTACTATCAAAATGAGGAATACCCAGTATCTGTTGAATTGCTGTACTGCTCACAACACGCATATATTAAGATGAGTCAGTAGTGCACACTTCTTAATCAGTTGTTAAGTGCTTTCACAATACTGAAAAGTTCATGGAACAGGAAATCGTCCCCAGATAGTAAGACACACACGTTTTCACTAGCTCTTAGACTTATGATAAGAGATGAAAACAGCAAGAACAACAGCTATACAGTAAACAATAAGCAATGAACTGCACCTCAGTATTCTGCATTTCTCCACTTCAAACAAAACATCCCACCTAAAACTTATACCTAGGGATTTTAACGGACCATCATTAGTCGACAGTTAAAGTATAAAATGCATAACCAAGCTTCAACAAGTCTTTGTGCATTTATTTAATGAACAACAGTGTAACATAGTAAATATCGCAGTGATGAGAAACACTATGAGCAGAATCAGAATTTAGGTTTTAAACAATAGCCAATAACAAACACTTTATTACAAGCGCTAACTAATCATGCTAATCTTATTAAAAAGGTGGAGTCTATATATTAAAGCTCATGCTGATAACATTAGTGTAATTATTATAAGATGCTAATTAGTTTCTACTGGAACGTATTGCACAATAACGCTACACACAGATCCAAATATGCAGAGTTTACCACACAGTTAGACTCCATACTGACACTAAACAGCTCTGATTGTGATTATACTGTGTAATAGTTCTTTCGTGCATGATTTTAAGTAATATAAATGCATAAAGTTTTTCTGTTCCAGTTTGAATGGCAGTGCTTTCTCTAAATTAGTTTGCACACAGAGCTGACGCATGCACACTGAGGGTGGAAGAGTGTGAGTCCCAAATCTGAACTCTCACAATCTCAGCTCAAACCAGCTCAATCAATTTAAATGAGCTTTTTAATAGACATCATTAATTGGTTAACATCCATCGTTAACTTCCATATTTTGGACATAATTGTGTATATAATCCCAAAAACAACATATATACAGGATGCAGTTTGGATACAACCTGGAAATCACTTGCAGTAATCACCAGCTTTTCTTGCAGTTGAGAGCGCTGCACTAAAAATGAAAATTATTTGGATTGTTCATAAACGGCTGAGTGCGCTGTAGCATCAAAGGGAAATGTCTTGCACAGGAGATGAAAGTAAATTGTGTTTTTGAGCTAAACTGGATTCTGTTACACATGAGTGGATGCTGAAAGTACAACCATGCATTAAAACCTCAAAGGACCAAGTGTATTTCTGTAAGACTTGGCTTGTTTGTTGTATATGCACAAAAATGCCAACTCTGTCTGTATGAATGCCCATTGTTTTGGAATTAGATCCATCTAGTAATTTTCTAATTCCTGATTGTAAATAGGCTGCCGCTTGCATAATCCCCATCTGATATACAGTGTATCACAAAAGTGAGTACACCCCTCACATTTCTGCAGATATTTAAGTATATCTTTTCATGGGACAACACTGACAAAATGACACTTTGACACAATGAAAAGTAGTCTGTGTGCAGCTTATATAACAGTGTAAATTTATTCTTCCCTCAAAATAACTCAATATACAGCCATTAATGTCTAAACCACCGGCAACAAAAGTGAGTACACCCCTTAGTGAAAGTTCCTGAAGTGTCAATATTTTGTGTGGCCACCATTATTTCCCAGAACTGCCTTAACTCTCCTGGGCATGGAGTTTACCAGAGCTTCACAGGTTGCCACTGGAATGCTTTTCCACTCCTCCATGACGACATCACAGAGCTGGCGGATATTCGAGACTTTGCGCTCCTCCACCTTCCGCTTGAGGATGCCCCAAAGATGTTCTATTGGGTTTAGGTCTGGAGACATGCTTGGCCAGTCCATCACCTTTACCCTCAGCCTCTTCAATAAAGCAGTGGTCATCTTAGAGGTGTGTTTGGGGTCATTATCATGCTGGAACACTGCCCTGCGACCCAGTTTCCGGAGGGAGGGGATCATGCTCTGCTTCAGTATTTCACAGTACATATTGGAGTTCATGTGTCCCTCAATGAAATGTAACTCCCCAACACCTGCTGCACTCATGCAGCCCCAGACCATGGCATTCCCACCACCATGCTTGACTGTGGGCATGACACACTTATCTTTGTACTTCTCACCTGATTGCCGCCACACATGCTTGAGACCATCTGAACCAAACAAATTAATCTTGGTCTCATCAGACCATAGGACATGGTTCCAGTAATCCATGTCCTTTGTTGACATGTCTTCAGCAAACTGTTTGCGGGCTTTCTTGTGTAAAGACTTCAGAAGAGGCTTCCTTCTGGGGTGACAGCCATGCAGACCAATTTGATGTAGTGTGCGGCGTATGGTCTGAGCACTGACAGGCTGACCCCCCACCTTTTCAATCTCTGCAGCAATGCTGACAGCACTCCTGCGCCTATCTTTCAAAGACAGCAGTTGGATGTGACGCTGAGCACGTGCGCTCAGCTTCTTTGGACGACCAACGCGAGGTCTGTTCTGAGTGGACCCTGCTCTTTTAAAACGCTGGATGATCTTGGCCACTGTGCTGCAGCTCAGTTTCAGGGTGTTGGCAATCTTCTTGTAGCCTTGGCCATCTTCATGTAGCGCAAGTTCTTTGCCATGAGGTGCCATGTTGGAACTTTCAGTGACCAGTATGAGAGAGTGTGAGAGCTGTACTACTAAATTGAACACACCTGCTCCCTATGCATACCTGAGACCTAGTAACACTAACAAATCACATGACATTTTGGAGGGAAAATGACAAGCAGTGCTCAATTTGGACATTTAGGGGTATAGTCTCTTAGGGGTGTACTCACTTTTGTTGCCGGTGGTTTAGACATTAATGGCTGTATATTGAGTTATTTTGAGGGAAGAATAAATTTACACTGTTATATAAGCTGCACACAGACTACTTTTCATTGTGTCAAAGTGTCATTTTGTCAGTGTTGTCCCATGAAAAGATATACTTAAATATCTGCAGAAATGTGAGGGGTGTACTCACTTTTGTGATACACTGTATATATATATATTAGGGCTGTCGAAGTTAACGCGATAATAACGCATTAACGCAATCTCAATTTAACGAGATTAAAAAAAATAGTGCCGTTAACGCACTAATTACATTACGAGATTTTTTCACTTCTAAAACTAAAGCAATTCATTTTTCACCCACGGGAGACAGATTGAATTATTCTCACTGACCACGCTCACACGCACGTTTAATGTTATTTAGTTCCGTTCAAAAAAAACCCTTTAAAATAGAGCTAACAGCGAAGATAACCGGTTACAAAAGCAGCGACCGCTGTTTGTGTTCAATTCTCTGTTCACAGTGTCGATACAAGTGATTCAAGAATCGATTCATTGTAAGCGCAGCGTAAATTTCTTTTCTCAGTCATCTCTCCGTGTTTACTGTTATAATGAATGATGCGGTTGTAAATAAACACCAACTACTACAGAACATTTTGTGTGACTCGCTTACCTTATAAAGCTCAGGCTTAATTATACTGGTTATTACCACAGAGCGGGAGTCGACTCAGAGTCGTTTACGATTTACCGAGGTGAACCACGAACGTGCTGATAGAATCGGCTCAGATGGGATCGGACTGTATTATCTTTTTAAAGTAAATATTTCAATCAGCAGAATCGCATCGCATGTATGACGTGCACAACGTTAATTACGTGCGTTTATTAATGAACGTTTACGTTAGCTTGTCAGAAGCTTTCTCAATAATGTCTGTGCGGTGTTTTTTTTTTTACAATTAGTGATGGCAAGCAACTGTTCCACTGCACTATTTTACACTAAAAACTAAACTATTCCATAATGCTCCAGATTGCATCATTCTAAATAGGTATCAGTATCGGTATCGGTGAGTACAAAAATACATGTACTTGTACTCGTACTCGGTTGGGAAAAAATGGTATCGATGCATCCCTAGTGAAAACACACTCACTTCGTATAGAAACGTCCATCAAACCATCGTCACGATACAACCACAGAAAAGTCTGTTACAATAACTACGCATCTGACATATATACGAAGTCAAGGGTCTCTGCTAGATAGTATTACTGCCTAATATGTGAGTGAATAAAACTCCCTTACAGTTTTCTCTTGTCCCAGCCGTTTTTAACATCAGTACATTTAGCATAAAATATGTTCACCATTTTAATTGTAACATTTCACTTAAAAATCCTTGTTTTCTATAACATTTACACAGATTTTTTTTAATGCGATTAATCGCGATTAACTATGTAAAATTCTGAGATTAATCGCGATTAAAAATTTTAATCGTTTGACAGCCCTAATATATATATATATATATATATATATATATATATATATATATATATATATATATATATATATATATATACATATATATATATATATATATATATATATGTATATATATTACTATATAATTATATAAAATATATATATTTTAGCAAACCCCTTCATCTTGGCCAGGTTTGGGTTGGCACACGGTAGGAGTACACTCCGGACCTGCTGGTTCATCGCTGGACAGCGATGGCATCATTTAGATCAAACTTTAGCATTGGAAGTGGAAGAACATGCAAAACTTCTTAGACAGTCACAGGAGCTAAGGGTTAAACCCCAGGATTCATGTTGCTATGTTGTAGCCACATTAGCTCTGCCCTGTGATGCTTTATTTATTTGTTGAGAATTATTTGGGCTTTAAGAGGCTTTAAGACCAATGTGACTTACAACTGTGACTGAATACAGTGCGACTAATTGAGGCTTAAGGGCCTTGCTCCAGGGCCCAACAGTCGCAACTTGGTTTGAACCAACAACCTTCTGATTGCTAGTCTGATGCAGTGTTGTTCTCATTGTAATTGTCCAGGATTTTTATTGTGATTGTAGTTTCTAGCAATCTTTATCTCTCTCTCTCTCTCTCTCTCTCTCTCTCTCTCTCTCTCTCTCTCTCTCTCTCTCTCGCTCTTTCTGTGTGTGTGTGTGTGTGTGGTACAAACAGAACAGTAGGGTTAAAGGCCTCTCGTTAGCTTGTCCTCTTATGCTCACCTGATCACGTTGACTTTGCTCATTTTTGTAAGCTCCAACTCATCAGGTAACCTGTGTCCTCAGATAAGAAACACAACATGCCTGCTATACACAACCCTGATTTGTTATTGAAATCTTGAATGACGCAAGCATCATTTGCATGCTGCTGTTCATGTAGACAGGAAATGAAACCATTATGCTTGCTGTTTTTTTTTTTTTATATGAATCTTTGTTTATTCTACTTTTAAGCATGAAGTTACGTCTGTCACAGTTGTTAATTTTACATTTGAGGTGTTTAGTGGACACTTATCATGAGATAAAAGGGGAGATACAAGTTATATCAGGGCATGGGTGCTGAGGAGTAAGAGTCAGGTAAGAGTAGGAGAGGAAGGCCGAAGGGGAGGTTCATGGATGCAGTGAGGGAGTACATGCAGGTGGTTGGGGTGAAGGGGAAGATATTCAGGACAGGGCAAGATGAAGACAAGATTGAGATCCACTGTGGATGCTTTAATCCAAAAAGTAATTGAGGGTTAAGGGCTTTGCTCAGGGGTCCAACAGTGGCCATTTGGAATGAATCTTATAAAATCTTTATCTTATGAAACTAATAAGTGGATTGTGCTATAAAGTAGCATAAAGTCAACGGGAAAGACTTAATTAATCGTTGTGCTGGGACTGCGTGTAGTGTTGCTGCTACATAGCTCTTGAACAGTAGGGAGCTGGGTTCGATTTTAATTTTGTCACTGTCCGAAGAGTTTGGTATGTTTTAATGAGATCCCAGTGGTAAGATTTAGCTGTGAGGAATGATAAAAGGCTGCTTTTAATGTTTGCAGCATTATACCACTGTCAGGATTCTAAAAGGTGCATGACTAATAATCAACAAACTTTCTATCGTTTCATTAAAATCTTCAATACTTCACTGAGTTTCAAATTAAAAATGCATTTTTATGCATTTATTCAATGACAGTGTAACAGGGCTCACGTATCGGTAATGAACAAGAGTAAGATGAAACACCGTAAGCAGAAGCAGTTCATGTTTATCATGAAGAATAGAGATGCAGTCGCTATGACTAGTGTAGTGCAGCGTTTTACAGTAATCCCTCGCTCTATATCACGCTTCGACTTTTGCGGCTTCACTCTATCGCGGATTTTATTTGCAAGCATGTCTAAATATAAATTGCGGATTTTTCGCTGGTTCGCCGATTTCTGCAGACAAGGGGGTGTGTTTGAAAAGCTAGCTCTCTCTCTACATAGACACATTTTACGTCATCCTGTGCGCGCTCCCGATTAGGAGGCTGTTCCAAATCCTAGATGCTTTAATATCCTCACTTCTTAACGTTTCAATGTTATTTTCACTCAAAAATTAGTGAGCATCCGACGCTTCCTTAGTGATCAAGACAATTCCAGAATTCATTGCGGGTCGGGTGCTCCTCTCTTGCAGAAAAATAAACATGGCTGAAGGTACGGACAAACGAATGGAGTTCTTTTCAAACGTAAATAAAATATTACTGATTTTTAACTTGTATAAACTTGTACCGAGTGTTTTTATTTGCAAGTTCGGGCTTGTCAGGAAATGTAACCGTTATCGTTACATAAAGAGATGTTATATTGACGTTAGCATGCTGTGCTACCTCAATCCATTGGTTTTAATGACAAGATGCTAAATGCTAAAGCCGATGGAATCGGGTTATAAAAATAACCATATAAACATGTTTTTACTTCGCGGATTTTCACCTTTCACCTTCTGGAACGCAACCCCCGCGATCGAGGAGGAATTACTGTATACTGTAACACTATGCACAATAACGTAACACGCAGATCCACATGTGTTTAGTGTCAGTATGGAGCCTGAATGCACAGTAAACAGCTTCACCTTTGTGATTGTAATGTATAATGTTTTGCTTCAATTACATTTTAAATAATATAAATGCGACTATACACAGAGCTGGCACATGAGCACTGATGGTGGGTGAGGGTGCGTTATAAATCAGCACTCTTACTCTGTAAGCAAGCTTTAATCAAACATTTATTTTCTCTATTGGTTATGAGATAATCAATAACATTTCTACAATAAACTAGTCATTGTAGAGCTAATGTTTACTGAGTTAACTCAGTTTTCAATTAGGCCTGAAGTTTATTCAAAGCTTTTGATTCAGGCCTCAAGTCATGAAGAACCTAGAATTGCAACTTAATAACTTTATATAAAATGTATTAAATTTGCATACTGTTTTTCTGCTGTTGCTAATTAGAGGTTATCAAGGCAAAAGGATGTTCCACCAAGTACTGAGGCTGAGGGTTGAATAATAGTGCACATAGACATTCATTATGAGAACTAAATGTGTTTCCATGTAATTTTATGTGCTCAGTTGCTTGTATGTATTGATAAATCTTCTTTCTCTGTTTACTGAGACTTTTTGTGATGATACATTTTAAGCTGAATAGGGTTGAATATTTTTGGTTTCAACTGAAAAAAAGAATGATGTATGCATGTTATAAAAAGCTCGTAACCTAAACCGTACCTTGTTTTTTCCTGGGCTAGTGATTTGTCCACCTCTGTAATAATAGTCTTCATGAAGTCATGTATAAGGAAGTCATGTTTAGTCAGCATAAAGTGTGTTAGTCATGATGTAATGACAGTTTTTATGAAGGTGACAGCACTGGGTCACCAACAAAAGAGGCAACGTCTTGCGCTAAGCATTTTATTATGCCAGCTGAATTACATTGATTTATGTATGGTGAATTAGCATCCTATTCATGGCAATGTTTTTTTTTAAGTAACACAAATTTAACATCTGTCAATAAGAACAGTTTAACAGCATATAATATCAAGTTACAGCTTAAGCTCAAGATCTCTGCAGGTTTATCGAAATGATTGTTCAATTATTTCTAACATTTCATTGTTCCAAATTAAATAGATTTCTTATCCCAACACATTTTCTGAAACAAACTGTACGAAATAGAGCCAAAAGTAGGACAAACCTATACTAGAATGGACAGCCGACTAAACCAAACCATCCTCACAAGATGCCGAATCAGACACACTAAGCTAACGCACAAGCATCTCCTCACTAGGGAAGATGCTCCAACCTGCCATCACTGTAAAAAAAGACTAACAATCAAACACATACTGATAGACTGCAAAACACTAAACTCAGAAAGACTGAGGTTTTTTTTAATAAAAACGAGACACGAAATGTGCTTAAATCTTCAGCACCAGGGAAAATAAAGAATTTTTTAACATATTTCAATCTAAAACATCTTTTATAATTCATTTTAAATGACACAAAGTGAAGAAGCAACTTGAGTACCGCCGTATAAATGACCCCAGTGTGTCGGTACGGCGCTAAAAACTGATCAATAACAATAACAACACATTTTGTGAGCCCAGACAAAGCAAAGGTTAGAAATTATGACTTGCCGCTTAGGTGGCGCAGTGGTAAACACGCTAGCGCACCAGAGCTGATATTTGAAACTTGTCGGTTCCAAACTCAGCTCTGCCATTCGGCAGGCTGGGCGGCTACATGAACAACGATTGGCTGTTGTTCATACAGGGTGGGAGCCGGAGCCAGGACCTCATATCTGATGCAGTTATGACCTCTGCTGGCTGATTGATGGCACCTGCACAGAGTCAAGGAATAATGCGTTGATCAGGCTCTGGCTCTCTGTACACAAAGCTGATCCACATATGAACTCTTCACCTGCACGAGGAAAGATGCAGTCGGGTTCTGCACACGTGTCAGTGTCACTCTCCTCAATCAGGAGTGGAGATCAACATCAGTACAGTAGAAAGGAAGCATAATGCAGTTGGGTAATGCAATTGTAACTGAATACAGCCTTACTCATGGGCCCAACAGTGCCAACCTAGTAGTAGTGAGCTTAAACGAGCAACTTTTTGATCAATAGTTTTTACTGTTAAACTACCACTGCTTTACAATCACATTGTGAAAACAAATAATTCTTCTTAAGACAAAAAAGCCATAAACATTACAAAGCACATTCATTTTTAACGTAATACAAATTTGAAACTAATAAAGGCTGAACTTTGTATATATATTTACTAGAACATGGTATTTGAGTGGATAATTGTTCACCCACTTGCATAAGATGGGATGGATATAGCACTCTGTTATCACAGAAATAACAGCTTTGTTAATTTCTCATATCCGTGCCCATGTTTCATGCATTTATCTTGTGCTTGTCACATTAACCTGCTATTCATCTGCTGAAGCTCAACATACCACATTGTTTACATGTCTGTCATCATGTATTAATTCAATGTGTTTGCTTTTCCGTCTTTGTTTGGTTTGACGTTTGCATTTTTTGTCTGTGTCTGTCTGTGCTCATGCGCCATCTCAGCTTTGTACCAATGGCTAGAAGCAGATCGTCAGGGCAGAGACCCAGAGGCCGTGGCTGCAGGTAAACATCATCATGGCTAGCTACTTCCTTTACAACTTCCTTACCTCTCCCAATCCGTTTCCAGCCCTCGCTACCATGATGTCACTGTCTCACTTCCTCCAGACCTAGCTTTGTAGATTTCTGCCTCTGTTGCTGTTCTTTTGCTCTATTGTTATTGTTAAGCTTTTTCCACCACTTTTCTTATTCTTCCCTGTTCTTCCTCCCAGCATTTGTTCTTTGTGGTTGTGCTAGTGAAATCTGGGTCATTCCTCTCTGATCTTGTTATTGTTAATCGGCTCCTGCTTTTCTCCTCTGCTTCTGTCTTAAGCCTTTTCCACCATCTCCTTTCCATGTTTTACAGGATGTATGTAGGACTTACACATTCCCGCTGTTCCTACCCTTTTTACTTCACACTAACACATCACATGCTAAAGTAATAAAGGCTTAATTTATTTTGCATCTCATCTTTACATTTCAATACCATTATATCCATAAAACAATTTTTTTACATCTTTCTGGCCCATTTGACCACCATTCTCTCCAACAATCGGGTGTGCTTATTAATATCATTTAAAAAAAATACTGTCATCTTGCCTGCACTTTTTGGTTTTTTAAATGTTTTCTAAGAATACAGTGACCTCAACCCGTTTTTATCTTGCAGGAGTTATTCTTTTAACGAACACAGTTCAAAGTTCAACCCATCTAATCCTGTATGTGTTTTGATCTTTTAACGAGCCCAGTGACCTCGTTAGCAGGCCGTAACAGGGAAACTGTAGAGGCATTTAAATAACTTTGTTCTTTTAGCCATTAAATTATGGCTTGATTCGATTATAGAATCCTCAGATGTTTCTGCCTGGTCCCATAAATACTCATCCAAATATATTCTGATTGGAAAAGATAGCCGCACTTTTAAAATAACGATTTAAAAGTGGACAGGGAAGAAGGATTCTTAATTCGATTAGAAAAGGGAATGGCTCAACAAATAGCTGAAGCCCTGTATATAAATGCTGCATGACACATTTCTTAATGCAGCTGCTCGACTCATTCCTATCATAACTTGGCATAACCGTGAGTCAGATATTGATAGCCTTGGAACTACACTATTCATTATTTTGTGCCATAATAATAGAGATTTTTCCTTTTCGACAGGCTAACTGTTGAGTTAAAGTTCAATTTAAGATAGATTACATAATCTGAGCTGCCTTGCTGGATAATTTAACCCAAAATTACTTTAAAAAAATCATTAACATTAGCATTACTTTTTTTTTTTTTTTAAGCTATCATAATTTTACATTTAATAGGTCTAAGGCATGTTTACCCCGTATTACATTGTGTCCTATTAATTACACTTTTTAGTGGTTTGGGAACTGAGGACACTAATTGTTGCAGTTTTGCAAGTGGAATTTTTGCTCAACAGTCTGTGGTTGCTGTTGTCTGATTTTCCTCTTCATGATACAGCATACATTTTTATTCCCCCTTTTTCTCCCACTTTAGCGCATCCAATTTCTGCCCGTCAATCATCCTCTTACTAATGCTGGTCCCTGCTCCTGATTGGGACGGACGAGGCTGCTCCACACCCCCTCCGACACGTGCACAGCAATCGAACATCTTATCACCTACACTTGATGAGTGCAGTGCAGTACAGCGATGTGTACGGAGAGCCACACCCCCTACCGCACTCCTTTCCCATCTACGTGCAGGCACTACCAACCAGCCAGCAGAGGACGTAATCGCACTAGTCTGAGAAAGAGTCCCCATCCGGCTTAATCCCGCCCCTATCTGAACAACAGGCCAATCGTTGCTCATGTGGCCGCTCAGCCTCAGCCGGCAGGCAGAGCCAGGATTCGATACGATGTATTCGAGATCTCAGCTCTAGTGAACAACGTGTTTTTACCGCTGTGCCACCTGAGCGGCCAGTCAGCATACATTTTTAATAGGAAAATGAACTGCAGGCAGGACAGTCAGGCACACACCCTCTGTGTCTGAAAACACACTGTTGTAGACATTTACTTCTGTCAGTTAGAAAAAGGTTCAAGAAAATAGAAAAATTGGGACAGTTTGTAAAATGACCAAAAATCTGCAATTTGTTTGACTACTGGGTTTGTACATATTCAACAGTATCTAATTATGTGATTAACCCTTGTGTTGTTTAGGTACCTGAAGTATGTATAAGTTAAATAAATTTAGGTCAGATCATTGAGCCTTATTTAGTACTATCATCGCCTGTACCATCATAGCTGGTATCATCATAGCTAAGTGCTGAGTCAGAAAGTTACACATAGAGTATGAAGCTGGCGCTAAATTCAAAATAAGTTTTTGTTATTGGTTTGGTTCTTATATGTTTAATAAAGACATTTCAGAAGTTTGTTTAGAAAAAAAAATTCTAGAGTTCTTTCTATGGTCTTAACCAGGTGCGAATATTATTTTAGATATCATTTATTTGAAGGTTTCTTTCAGCTTTTCCTTTTGCTCATGCTTTTCTGACAGGTGAGAACTTTGACCAGAGTCCACTTAAAAGGACCTTCAAGTCCAAAGTCTTGGCCCACTACCCAGAAAACATCAGTTGCAACCCTTTTGACCAGGATGCTGTTAACATGGTAAGTAAATACATAATGATGATTAATAAATGTTGCATCTATTTATTTTTTGCATTGATTAGTTGACTACTATTAGCTTAACTGCAATTTTCTGAATTCATACTTTTTACACAGAAGATTCTTGGCTCTCTTTATATATACAGTGTATCACAAAAGTGAGTACACCCCTCACATTTCTGCAAATATTTCATTATATCTTTTCATGGGACAACACTATAGACATGAAACTTGGATATAACTTAGAGTAGTCAGTGTACAGCTTGTATAGCAGTGTAGATTTACTGTCTTCTGAAAATAACTCAACACACAGCCATTAATGTCTAAATGGCTGGCAACATAAGTGAGTACACCCCACAGTGAACATGTCCAAATTGTGCCCAAAGTGTCAATATTTTGTGTGACCACCATTATTATCCAGCACTGCCTTAACCCTCCTGGGCATGGAATTCACCAGAGCTGCACAGATTGCTACTGGAATCCTCTTCCACTCCTCCATGATGACATCACGGAGCTGGTGGATGTTAGACACCTTGAACCCCTCCACCTTCCACTTGAGGAAGCGCCACAGATGCTCAATTGGGTTTAGTCCATCACCTTTACCTTCAGCTTCCTCAGCAAGGCAGTTGTCATCTTGGAGGTTGTGTTTGGGGTCGTTATCCTGTTGGAAAACTGCCATGAGGCCCAGTTTTCGAAGGGAGGGGATCATGCTCTGTTTCAGAATGTCACAGTACATGTTGGAATTCATGTTTCCCTCAATGAACTGCAGCTCCCCAGTGCCAGCAACACTCATGCAGCCCAAGACCATGATGCTACCACCACCATGCTTGACTGTAGGCAAGATACAGTTGTCTTGGTACTTCTCACCAGGGCGCCGCCACACATGCTGGACACCATCTGAGCCAAACAAGTTTATCTTGGTCTCGTCAGACCACAGGGCATTCCAGTAATCCATGTTCTTGGACTGCTTGTTTTCAGCAAACTGTTTGCTGGCTTTCTTGTGCGTCAGCTTCCTTCTGGGATGACGACCATGCAGACCGAGTTGATGCAGTGTGCGGCGTATGGTCTGAGCACTGACAGGCTGACCTCCCACTTCTTCAACCTCTGCAGCAATGCTGGCAGCACTCATGTGTCTATTTTTTAAAGCCAACCTCTGGATATGACGCCGAACACGTGGACTCAACTTCTTTGGTCGACCCTGGCGAAGCCTGTTCCGAGTGGAACCTGTCCTGGAAAACCGCTGTATGACCTTGGCCACCATGCTGTAGCTCAGTTTCAGGGTGTTAGCAATCTTCTTATAGCCCAGGCCATCTTTGTGGAGAGCAACAATTCTATTTCTCACATCCTCAGAGAGTTCTTTGCCATGAGGTGCCATGTTGAATATCCAGTGGCCAGTATGAGAGAATTGTACCCAAAACACCAAATTTAACAGCCCTGCTCCCCATTTACACCTGGGACCTTGACACATGACACCAGGGAGGAACAACGACAAATTTGGGCACAATTTGGACATGTTCACTGTGGGGTGTACTCACTTATGTTGCCAGCTATTTAGACATTAATGGCTGTGTGTTGAGTTATTTTCAGAAGACAGTAAATCTACACTGCTATACACGCTGTACACTGACTACTCTAAGTTATATCCAAGTTTCATGTCTATAGTGTTGTCCCATGAAAAGATATAATGAAATATTTGCAGAAATGTGAGGGGTGTACTCACTTTTGTGATACACTGTATATATATATATATATATATATATATATATATATATATATATATATATATATATATATATACAGTGTATCACAAAAGTGAGTACACCCCTCACATTTCTGCAGATATTTAAGTATATCTTTTCATGGGACAACACTGACAAAATGACACTTTGACACAATGAAAAGTAGTCTGTGTGCAGCTTATATAACAGTGTAAATTTATTCTTCCCTCAAAATAACTCAATATACAGCCATTAATGTCTAAACCACCGGCAACAAAAGTGAGTACACCCCTTAGTGAAAGTTCCTGAAGTGTCAATATTTTGTGTGGCCACCATTATTTCCCAGAACTACCTTAACTCTCCTGGGCATGGAGTTTACCAGAGCTTCACAGGTTGCCACTGGAATGCTTTTCCACTCCTCCATGACGACATCACGGAGCTGGCGGATATTCGAGACTTTGCGCTCCTCCACCTTCCGCTTGAGGATGCCCCAAAGATGTTCTATTGGGTTTAGGTCTGGAGACATGCTTGGCCAGTCCATCACCTTTACCCTCAGCCTCTTCAATAAAGCAGTGGTCGTCTTAGAGGTGTGTTTGGGGTCATTATCATGCTGGAACACTGCCCTGCGATCCAGTTTCCGGAGGTAGGGGATCATGCTCTGCTTCAGTATTTCACAGTACATATTGGAGTTCATGTGTCCCTCAATGAAATGTAACTCCCCAACACCTGCTGCACTCATGCAGCCCCAGACCATGGCATTCCCACCACCATGCTTGACTGTAGGCATGACACACTTATCTTTGTACTCCTCACCTGATTGCCGCCACACATGTTTGAGACCATCGGAACCAAACAAATTAATCTTGGTCTCATCAGACCATAGGACATGGTTCCAGTAATCCATGTCCTTTGTTGACATGTCTTCAGCAAACTGTTTGCGGGCTTTCTTGTGTAGAGACTTCAGAAGAGGCTTCCTTCTGGGGTGACAGCCATGCAGACCAATTTGATGTAGTGTGCGGCGTATGGTCTGAGCACTGACAGGCTGACCCCCCACCTTTTCAATCTCTGCAGCAATGCTGACAGCACTCCTGCGCCTATCTTTCAAAGACAGCAGTTGGATGTGACGCTGAGCACGTGCACTCAGCTTCTTTGGACGACCAACGCGAGGTCTGTTCTGAGTGGACCCTGCTCTTTTAAAACGCTGGATGATCTTGGCCACTGTGCTGCAGCTCAGTTTCAGGGTGTTGGCAATCTTCTTGTAGCCTTGGCCATCTTCATGTAGCGCAACAATTCATCTTTTAAGATCCTCAGAGAGTTCTTTGCCATGAGGTGCCATGTTGGAACTTTCAGTGACCAGTATGAGAGAGTGTGAGAGCTGTACTACTAAATTGAACACACCTGCTCCCTATGCACACCTGAGACCTAGTAACACTAACAAATCACATGACATTTTGGAGGGAAAATGACAAGCAGTGCTCAATTTGGACATTTAGGGGTGTAGTCTCTTAGGGGTGTACTCACTTTTGTTGCCGGTGGTTTAGACATTAATGGCTGTATATTGAGTTATTTTGAGGGAAGAATAAATTTACACTGTTATATAAGCTGCACACAGACTACTTTTCATTGTGTCAAAGTGTCATTTTGTCAGTGTTGTCCCATGAAAAGATATACTTAAATATCTGCAGAAATGTGAGGGGTGTACTCACTTTTGTGATACACTGTATATATATATATATACATACAGTGAGGTCAAAAAGTATTTAGTCAGCCACTGATTGTGCAGGTTCTCCTACTTAGATGAGAGAGGTCTGTAATTTTCATCATAGGTACACTTCAACTATGAGAGACTAAATGAGAAAAAAAAATCCAGGAAATTTTAGGATTTTTAAAGAATTTATTTGTAAATTATGGTGGAAAATAAGTATTTGGTCAATAACTAACAAGCAAGATTTCTGGCTCTCACAGACCTGTAACTTCTTCTTTAAGAAGCTCTTCTGTCCTCCACTCGTTACCTGTATTAATGGCACCTGTTTGACCTCGTTATCTGTATAAAAGACACCTGTCCACAGCCTCAAACAGTCAGACTCCAAACTCAACCATGGCCAAGACCAAAGAGCTGTCGAAGGACACCAGGAAGAAAATTGTAGACCTGCACCAGGCTGGGAAGAGTGAATCTACAATAGGCAAGCAGGTTGGTGTGAATAAATCAACTGTGGGAACAATTGTAAGAAAATGGAAGACATACAAGACCATTGATAATCTCCCTTGGGGTCAAGATCTCATCCTGTGGGGTCAAAATGATCATGAGAACGGTGAGCAAAAATCCCAGAACTACACGGAGGGACCTGATGAATGACCTGCAGAGAGCTGGGACCAAAGTAACAAAGGCTACCATCGGTATACACACTACGCCGAGAGGGACTCCAATCCTGCAGTGCCAGGCGTGTCCCCCTGCTTAAGCCAGTACATGTCCAGGCCCGTCTGAAGTTTGCCAGAGAGCATATGGATGATCCAGAAGAGGATTGGGAGAATATCATGTGGTCAGATGAAACCAAAATGGAACTTTTTGGTAAAAACTCAACTCGTCGTGTTTGGAGGAAGAAGAAAAACCCAAGAACACCATACCTACTGTGAAGCATGGGGGTGGAAACATCATGCTTTGGGGCTGTTTTTCTGCAAAGGGGACAGGACGACTGATCCGGGTTAAGGGAAGAATGAACGGGGCCATGTATCGTGAGATTTTAAGCCAAAACCTCCTTCCATCAGTGAGAGCATTGAAGATGGAACGTGGCTGGGTCTTCCAGCATGACAATGATCCCAAACACACCGCTCGGGCAACGAAGGAGTGGCTCCGTAAAAAGCATTTCAAGGTCCTGGAGTGGCCTAGCCAGTCTCCAGACCTCAACCCCATAGACAATTTGTGGAGTCCGTGTTGTCCAGCGACAGCCCCAAAACATCACTGCTCTAGAGGAGATCTGCATGGAGGAATGGGCCAAAATACCAGCTACAGTGTGTGCAAACCTGGTGAAGACTTACAGGAAACGTTTGACTTCTGTCATTGCCAACAAAGGTTATGTTACAAAGTATTGAGTTGAACTTTTGTTATTGACCAAATACTTATTTTCCACCATAATTTACAAATAAATTCTTTAAAAATCCTACAATGTGATTTCCTGGATTATTTTTTCTCATTTTGTCTCTCATAGTTGAAGTGTACCTATGATGAAAATTACAGACCTCTCTCATCTTTATAAGTAGGAGAACCTGCACAATCAGTGGCTGACTAAATACTTTTTAGCCCCACTGTATATATGTATATATGTATATATATATATATATATATATATATATATATATATATATAGCCTTTTTGCACACCTTACACACTCTGACAGTCTCCCAAAGCGCCACCAGGTTCAACTAAGGGCTAGTGTTACTGTCCCTGGCCATTTAGAGGTAACGCTACTCTCTGACCCATCATTCTTATACCGCAAGGTCATTTTTTCCGTGAGCACTGCTGCTTATAGAGCCATCAATTATTCAGCCTTCCTCTCTGCTTATGTCAGCATGGAGTTCTCAGTCTAAAAAAACACCTGAGCTGGCCTATTTCTCCACCAGTGATGTAAGCACAGGTGTTCTCCCAGCCAAGTCATTTGATTGGATAAGATGAATCAGAGTAATGCTGATAAACAGAAGAACATCACTAGGACTTTTTACTATATGTATCTCTTGGCTTTACAGGTGTAAGAACTGTTAATTATATATATACACTGATCAGCCATAACATTAAAACCACCTCCTTGTTTCTACACTCACTGTCCATTTTATCAGCTCCACTTACCATATAGAAACACTTTGTGGTTGTACAATTACTGACTGTAGTTTATCTGTTTCTCTTCATACTTTTTTTTAAACTGCTTTCACCCTGTTCTTTAATGATCAGGACCCCCACAGGATGACCACAGAGCAGGTATTATTTGGGTGGTGGATCATTCTCAGCACTGTGACACTGACATGGTGGTGGTGTGTTAGTGTGTGTTGTGCTGGTATGAGTGGATCAGACACAGCAGCGCTGCTGGAGTTTTTAAATATCATGTCCACTTACTGTCCACTCTAATAGACACACCTATCTAGTTGGTCCACCTTGTAGATGTAAAGTCAGAGACGATCGCTCATCTATTGCTGCTGTTTGAGTTGGTCATCTTCTAGACCTTCATCAGTGGCGCTGTTGGCTGGATATTTTTGGTTGGTGGACTATTCTCAGTCCAGCAGTGACAGTGAGGTGTTTTAAAACTCCATCAGCATTGCTGTGTCTGATCCACTCATACCAGCACAACACACACTAACACACCACCACCATGTCAGTGTCACTGCAGTGCTGAGAATGATCCACCACCTAAATAATATAATATAAAAAAATCTTAAATTAATATATTATTGTTATAATGTAGTTATAGTAAATACATTCTTTTATAATAGTTCAATATTTTAAAGAGAAATTATGAGAAATATCTTATTATTAGTTTGAAGATTTTTTTGTTTCTTATTTGAGCTTCTAGAATATATATATATGTATATACAGTGTATATATATATTATTAATTTATGTAACAAGAGTTTTGGTTCTTCTGCTTTTATTTTTTTATAATATGCTTTAAAATGTTATTTGCTTTATTTATAGCCATAAAAATAGAAAATCTATTGCTGTTAATTCCTTTTGTCCCATTAAAATTATTATTTTTTTTTTTAATAACTGACTTCGACACTAATTCTCTCTGCACTTTTGTCTTCCTCTCCAGCTCTGCATGCCCAAAGGGCTGTCATTCCGCACCCAGAGGGACGGCCTCACTCCTCAGTTCCACTCTTTCCTTATTACCCGAGAGGATGGCTCCCGCACTTATGGCTTCGTGCACACCTTTTATGAGGAAGTCACCAGCACTCAGATTCGCTCCGCCATGCAGACTTTGCACCAAATGCACAACGCGGAGCATGCCTCTTCCCCTGCCTGCCCTTCATCCTCTTCCTCCTCCTCCTCCTCCTCCAGCATGGACTCTTTAGCCAGCAGCTCAGATGAGACCGACTCTTCTGCCTCTTCTGTGGGTCGTGGCTGTTGCAGCAGTTCTGGCTACGATTCTGAGCGGGACACGTTGTACGTCTCTAAAGCTCTTTGCCTGATAACGCCAATGCCCTTTATGCATGCATGTCAGCGATTCCTCCGCCAGCTGCACCGAGCCGTCATGGCCCCGCAGCCTCCCCCACTACCACTGGAGAGCTACATTCACAACGTGCTGTACGAAGTCCCGCTCCCAGCTTCCGGCCGCTCCTTAAAGTTTCACGGAGTGTATGAACCCATCGTATGCCAGAGGCCGGGACTCAATGAGCTGCCACTGGCTGATTTTCCGCTAGGTGAGGCCTTCCGGCTGCTGGGTGTTGAGAACCTGGTGCAGCTTTTTACCTGCGTCCTGCTTGAGATGCAGGTGCTGCTGTATTCACAAGGTGAGTTAAATTAGTATATTATTATTGATTTTCTGGTGACTGGTAAAGCACACTGTGTTTTAGACAAAAGGCAAAACAGAGGACTAAAGCTGTTGGCCAACTGTGGATGTAGAAATGTGGCTATGAATTCAGTATCTCGTCATTAATCATATGAGTCAAGAGGGTCAGGCTTTCATATACTGAGATTCCTCTCTTTATCAGTTCAAACCCACTGGGGCTAGCTCAGAAATTCTGTTGTTTCTAGCTTGCCTTTGATGATGAGAGAGAGGAAATGTAAGGAGAGCAGCTCATGAATATTCCATTGCTATGCAGTAACGCTGTGAAATTTGACTCAATACAGATGCTAATGAAGCCTTTCAGGGATGATCAAAAACACCTGTCTTGAATCTTTTGGGTATGAAAGGAAAATGTGTAAAATGAATAGTCTTTTGAATGTAAAAAAAACTGTGCATGAAGGGCAAGGCTAAAAAATGTATATTCTATGGTGGCACTACATCCAAAATCTACATGCGTCTGTAATGAGTATAATCATGTGGGCCGGGGAAAATCCTTGTCAGTTCACACTGTTTGTCACTACATCTACAAATGCAAGATTAGACCCCACTAAGCAAAGCAGAGGCCATATATCAACAACATCTAACAATGCTGCTGACTTATCTGGGCTTAGACTCATCTGTGATAGTATGACGCCATGTAAAAAGTGTGTTCTATGACCTGGCAAGTCCCCTCTTCAAACTGTTTTTGGATGTAATAAATGTCAGGTTTTTTAGGCCAAACTGGAAAGATACCATCACAACTGCTACAAGTGCAAAATTTAAAAGCCAGCAACAGTCATGGTAAAGGGCTGCGTTGGTGCCTATGGAATGTGTAACTTGTATATGTATGAAGGCATTATTAAAGCTGAGGGGTATAGCATTTTGGAGAATGATATGCTGTCATGTAGGCAACATTTTATTTTGGGATGTTCATGCTTGTTTCAGCAAGATGATGCCAAGCCACAATCTGCATATCTACATATCCACATTCTGTTACCAGCAAAGCATTGTAGTAAGAGAGTGCAGGTGCTAGACTTGCCTGCTGTCCAAATTTGGTTTCTATTGAAAACCTGTGGACCATTATGAAGCGCAATGTATGACAACAGACATCCTTACCTGATGAGCAGAGTGTTTTGGGGTCTGTTCGAAAACCTAGTGTGCTGCTTTGCAGCCTACTGCCTACCCATAGCAGCTGCCTAAGTAGAGAGGATTCTAATAAGACATCCACTTATAAGGCAGGTTATTGAGACATGCTGCTTAGACAACGATTGTGTCACCGCAGTTTTTGCTTACTAAGCTAACACAGTTTGCCTCAGGCTATTCAAACCAATGGACTGAGCCGACACAACCCGCTATCATGTCAGCTAACATCTCCCTCTGGGTACCGAAAACAGTTAAATTGACACTTGTATACCTTCATACAAAGTCAATGAGATTTTATTTACATTTGAAAAGAACTTGTTGCTCCACATTGGTCTGCCATATTTGAAATCTTTAGCAAGAAAAGTTGTGCCACACAAAATGCTGGGATTGCCTGCACCGTTAAGGTAGCATCGGATGGTCCCTCATCATTCAGTCAGTTTATCGCTTTAAAATAAGGCACCTTAGTAGGCAGCATTTTAAGGTATCTAAGAATTCAGACACCCCTTTTCTCTGGAGAGCACGTAGGATGACTTAAAATGCTGTCTATGTAGAGAGCTCACTAGGATTTTGGACAGATCCATTGTTTGTACATTTTACCTACTGTTTAAAAATTTGATTAAATACAAGAAACAGTACTGAGACTTTCAAAACTGAGTACAAATAAACGTCCATTTAGTGGTTATTAGCAACTGCTCCACATTCTTTAATGTGCGTCACTACTGCAGTTACTTGACTAGTCAAGTTCACATGATCAGCTCTAGTTTTTGTTTCTTATTATTGTTGTTTTATTCTACCCCCTATGTCTTTATAGATTACCAAAGGCTGATGGTTGTGGCAGAGGGGATCACCACACTCCTCTTTCCCTTCCAGTGGCAGCATGTATACGTACCCATCTTGCCTGCTTCCTTGCTGCACTTCTTGGATGCCCCGGTGCCCTATGTAATGGGCTTGCAATCTAAAGAGGGGGCAGATCGCTCCAAGCTGGAACTGCCTCAAGAGGTGATTGAGCAAAAATTCTCTTGTACTTGTACATTTACACACACTGATTATTTAATTTATAAAATTGTGCACAGTGCTCAGTGACATTGCATATTTGTTTAAACAGTGCTTCTAGTTTTAGCGTATCTACAGTAGTTAAAAATATTTATAAAGTTATAAAAATAGAAATATATAGAAATATATAGAAAGTTAACTTCATGCACACTTGAACAGAGATTTGACTTTCATGCTGTCCCTACATAATGCGGGTACATGGACACTTGAGGTCATACAAGATTCCAAATGCTTGAGTCTTTTCTTATAGTGGGTATATTACAAGGTCTCCAGTAATCTAACCACCCTCTTCTACTATTATTAGCTTTTAAATCTATTTATATGTAGTACATTTTTACAGATTTAGAAGCCATATTTAGCCAGCATCCTTTACAGCCTATTAATTCTTTTTAAAGCGCAGTGTAGTTTAATGCACAGCATTGTTTATTTTAACATTGTATTTTACACTGTACCATACTAATGTGCCAAAACATTAGGAACTACCTGCCTAATATGCTGTCAAAATCACTATGACCCGCCAAGACATCTGAAGGAGTCCTGTGTATATGTAAACTCTGTAGGTTGTGAGGTGGATAATCCTACAGTGGTGCCATATATAAAATATTTTTCTCGGCTATCCACATGATCATGGAGAAAACAGGGCTCTGTTGTCCAGTTGACCTTCTTCCACCTCAAATGCTTGTGTGGCTATTGTAGCTGCTTTCAGTGGTGGACAGGACTGACTGTGTCAGAGCATTTTGATGCACTGTGCATAGACACATTCATTCATCACTAGTATCAAAATGTTCTGCAATTTGAGCCACAGTTCTTGGCTCCTTTGTTGGTCTGTGCCAGATGTCATAGCCTTTTTTTCTGGCATTAATGAGTCTTGGACGCCCAACAAATCTGTCTGTGGTTCGTGGCTTGTTCCTCCTCGGACCACTGTCAGTTGGGACTCAGCATGGCTGCCTGTGAGCACTCCTTACTGTTTCAGAAGAATTTCAACCCAGTCGTCTGGAATGATGCTGCATTCCACACATGCTCTACGAGTAACTACCATCAGCAAAAGAAGTAATAACTCCCTGTCCATTATCTGAACAACTGTTATGAAATAGACTCTGGCATACACCCTTTGTATAAGGGAGGGGTCCTAATGTTTTGGCTGATAGGTGTGAACAAACATATTATTTGTTATAAAACATATTTATTTCTTGGCTTAATTTACAGGCGAATCTTTGCTTTGTGGACATCGACAACCACTGCATCGAGCTGCCTGAGGATTTCCCTCAGTTTCCCAACAAGGCTGAGTTCATTCAGGAGCTTAGTGAGGTTCTGTTGCACTACGACCTGCCAACATACTGGGGTGCGTCCTCGCCTCCCCCCACCTCCACGCAGACGCGCATAACAGAGACGGCGCTTAAGAGTGAAGCTCTAAGAGACTTAGTAAATGATGATAGGAATGGCAATCTGCCATTGGATGTCGCAGAGCTGCTGCAAGGAAACCCCACTTTGGAGCGTCTTCAGGCTCTGGCCAAGCGCACAGGGGTGAAAGTGGCCCCTCTGGAGGCCCTGATAGCTGGACAAAAGTCTGAAGGGGAGGAGAACACAGCATTAAGGACCATCATTGATGAGGAAGAACTAAAGAATGCTAAGTTAAATGTTCAGCTCAGGGAAGTGTTTGCAGCCCGCTTTGTCGCAATGTTTGCTGACTATGAGGCATTTGTCATCCAGAACTCACCAGACATGGAATCATGGCTTTCCAACCGGGAGCAGATGCACAACTTTGACAAGGTGAAAAATTAACAATATCACAGATGCAAAGCACCATGCTTGGGTAAAATATGTAGGTCATGAGGCTTCAAAAAAGGTGAAACATCATTTGGGTTGAATAGTTATAGTCTAGATTAACATGTTTTAACACATCACTTATAGTTTATTATAATATAAAAAAATTTCTGATTTTACCAAGAGCAGAGGCATGCCAATGTACTTTGAAGAAGGGGTTCTGTTAACTAAAAGTACATACATAACTTACAGAGATATAGGAAATTAAAAACACTCTGTACATCCAACCAGGTGTAACACCATTTACTATAGTTGTAAACCTCATTTCGGAAAATTTTGGGACGTTTTTAAAATGCAGTATAAAGAGGAATCTGAGATTTGTTAATTCTCTTGAACCTTTATTTAACTGACAAAAGTGCAAAGAAAAGATGTACTGTACAATGTTTTCACTGACCACCTTCACTGTATTTTCTGAATATGGAGTTTAGCTCTGTGTTCCATCACATTTTTTATTAAGGTTTGCAAGTTTTGCAAGGGGGGCATTAGCTCATTCTTCCTTAATATGAGACTTAAACTGCTCAACAGTCTGTAGTCATGATGTTTGATTTGCCTCTTTATGATGAGGCATACAAATCTGGGCTGCAGGCAGGCCAGTCAAGCATGAAGTCACACTGTTGTAGCCTGTTAAGAAGTAGACCTGCAGAAATAGTCTTGCTGAAAAGTAGAAAAACAAAATATTGAAAATAATATAGAAAAATGCATGACAACTATTTCTTTTGTCTTTAGGCGTCCTTCCTTTCAGACCAGCCAGAGCCGTACTTGCCTTTCCTGTCTCGTTTCATAGAGACCCAGATGTTTGCCACTTTCATCGACAATAAGATCATATCCCAGTGGGAGGAGAAGGATCCTCTGCTGCGTGTGTTTGATGGGCGTATTGAGAAGGCCCGTCTGTATAATGTACGTGCCCCCAGTCTGCGCTCCTCCATCTATCAGCGATGCACCTTCCTCAAAGAATCTGGTAAATGTTAGGTTTTTATTAAGGCTTACATTATTGTTTATTTATAAAAATGAAGTCTTTATCTGCTGAATTACTGAATCTTGTTGAATATTCCATTAAGCTCTATACACATCACCATAATAGCTTTAATGTTTTGGTGGGATTGAATATTTTTAATAGCACTTGTATATACTGATCAGCCATAACATTAAAACCACCTCCTTGTTTCTACACTCACTGTCCATTTTATCAGCTCCACTTACCATATAGAAGCACTTTGTAGTTCTACAATTACTGACTGTTGTCCATCTGTTTCTCTGCATGCTTTGTTAGCCCCCTTTTATTTAAACTCCATCAGCATTGCTGTGTGAATCACTGCCTATATTAAAAATATGTGGCAAAAAGAATCAAACACAGAACAAACTCTACAACATCCACCCCAACAGCCAAGCACGACCAAAACTGCTGACTGGAAAGAGATTGGAACAGACGACATATACAAGATGTCACAAAGTGCACAAAATATAACATAGAACGACAAAGACTTGCAACACCAAATATAATGGTTGAAATTTTTAACAAAACCAAAACAGAGACTCTTTTTAATAAAAAAAAAAAATACAAGACTGATAATGCACATTTAGAACCAAACACAGAAAGGACACTAGACAAAGAATATGAATAAATAACCTATACAAAATCTAGGTACAGTGGGGCCAAAAAGTATTTAGTCAGCCACTGATTGTGCAGGTTCTCCTACTTAGAAAGATGAGAGAGGTCTGTAATTTTCATCATAGGTACACTTCAACTATGAGAGACAAAATGAGCAAAAAAAATCCAGGAAATCACGTTGTAGGATTTTTTAAAGATTTTTTTTGTAAATTATGGTGGAAAATAAGTATTTGGTCAATAACAAAAGTTCAACTCAATACTTTGTAACAACCTTTGTTGGCAATGACAGAAGTCAAACGTTTCCTGTAAGTCTTCACCAGGTTTGCACACACTGTAGCTGGTATTTTGGCCCATTCCTCCATGCAGATCTCCTCTAGAGCAGTGATGTTTTGGGGCTGTCGCTGGGCAACACGGACTCCACAAATTTTCTATGGGGTTGAGGTCTGGAGACTGGCTAGGCCACTCCAGGATCTTGAAATGCTTTTTACGGAGCCACTCCTTCATTGTCCGAGCAGTGAGTTTGGGATCATTGTCATGCTGGAAGACCCAGCCACGTTCCATCTTCAATGCTCTCACTGATGGAAGGAGGTTTTGGCTTAAAATCTCACGATACATGGCCCCGTTCATTCTTCCCTTAACACGGATCAGTCGTCCTGTCCACTTTGCAGAAAAACAGCCCCAAAGCATGATGTTTCCACCCCCATGCTTCACAGTAGGTATGGTGTTCTTGGGTTTTTCTTCTTCCTCCAAACACGACGAGTTGAGTTTTTACCAAAAAGTTCCATTTTGGTTTCATCTGACCACATGATATTCTCCCAATCCTCTTCTGGATCATCCATATGCTCTCTGGCAAACTTCAGACGGGCCTGGACATGTACTGGCTTAAGCAGGGGGACACGCCTGGCACTGCAGGATTTGAGTCCCTCTCGGTGTAGTGTGTTACTGATGGTAGCCTTTGTTACTTTGGTCCCAGCTCTCTGCAGGTCATTCATCAGGTCCCTCCGTGTAGTTCTGGGATTTTTGCTCACCGTTCTCATGATCATTTTGACCCCACGGGATGAGATCTTGACCCCAAGGGAGATTATCAATGGTCTTGTATGTCTTCCATTATCTTACAATTGTTCCCACAGTTGATTTATTCACACCAACCTGCTTGCCTATTGTAGATTTACTCTTCCCAGCCTGGTGCAGGTCTACAATTTTCTTCCTGGTGTCCTTCGACAGCTCTTTGGTCTTGGCCATGGTTGAGTTTGGAGTCTGACTGTTTGAGGCTGTGGACAGGTGTCTTTTATACAGATAACGAGGTCAAACAGGTGCCATTAATACAGGTAACGAGTGGAGGATAGAAGAGCTTCTTAAAGAAGAAGTTACAGGTCTGTGAGAGCCAGAATTCTTGCTTGTTTGTTATTGACCAAATACTTATTTTCCACCATAATTTACAAATAAATTCTTTAAAAATCCTACAATGTGATTTCCTGGATTTTTTTTCCTCATTTTGTCTCTCATAGTTGAAGTGTACCTATGATGAAAATTACAGACCTCTCTCATCTTTCTAAGTAGGAGAACTTGCACAATCAGTTGCTGACTAAATACTTTTTGACTCCACTGTACCTATCTTGCCATAAGATTGACCATTGTGTAAACATGGCGTTAACAAACAAACAAACAAACATTACCGTGTTTGATCCACTCATACAGTGCTGAGAATGATCCACCACCCAAATAATACCTACTCTGTGGTGGTCCTGGGAGAGTCCTGACCATTGAAGAACAGGGTGAAGAAAGCTGAATAGCATGTAGAGAAACAGATGGATTACAGTAAGTAATTGTAGAACTACAAAGTGCTTCTATATGGTAAGTGGAGCTGATAAAAATGGACAGTGAGTGTAGAAACAAGGAGGTGGTTTTAATGTTATGGCTGATCAGTGTAGGAAGGCCTGTTTGGTAGCAGGTACCCATTATCAAAGCACTAAGGGATGCACCAGTCTAATGCTTATTAGAGTTCATCTGCTTATTTGCTTTTAATATTGAGTAATTGCAGTTCAAGTGAATAGTGGAGATGAAAGGACTGTACAGAACTGTACAGAACTGCACTGTACAAAATGTCACATGATTCATACTAATAAAATTCTTAGAAATGCTGCCAAATGATCCACAGATAAGCAGTGAAGAATAGTACTGCACTGTCACCACCATAAACTCAGTCTGTCCACCGTTCTTGGTCCACCATTTGTCTAGAGTTGTTTTTGTACATGTGATATGCCCCAAAAACTGGCCTGACAAAGCATGATTTTAATGTACAATGTTAAAAATGCAAACTATTTACTAATTTATGTTTGAATGATGGGTGAGGGCCACATTCCAAATACTTGCAGAAGTTGACCTCCAAGTGTGTATTATTCCATGTGTGCATGTTACCTTGCGATTGACTAAATATTAATGAGTTATACAAAAACAGAATTACAAATAGTTCATAGTTCACTTAAATTATGACGGCACAGGGATTTTATTGTACTGATAATCTGATAACTAACTTGCGTTTGCTGATGTGTGTAGCAAGACTGGCACTTTATAGTTATCCTAGATGTGTTTTTAAGTCCAATACAGATTGCAGATTTCCCTTTAGCCTGGTAGGTTAATGGTTGCTGGTGTTGGGGGAGTTGGTGGTCTCGTAGTATTGCCTAACACAACAACATGGGCTGCATTCGTTTGATTCATGGCAATGCAGCTTTTGCGCTGGCTGTGCCATTGTTTCCTAGGGAGTAAGTAATGCTTGCCCTGTCGCTGTGTTACCTTGGGCATTGCGCATCATGTGGATTCTCACTCTATTACAAAAGCCTTAACTGTTGGATTCCAATTTAAAGTAGAATCATGTGATTTTGGGACAAATGTAGCATAACGACTAGTATCTGTGAAAAAAAAGGAGCAGGGTTTGCATTATAGGTAGCAATTCCACATTTACCAATTCTGGAATTGCTTGTTGTGTCTTCGTAGCTCTTTAATAAGATTTAATGCACCGTATGATTAAACAATAAAGATTCATTAACCCAATTCCTTTTACTATTCTCCAAATGAGACGTCTAGAAGAATTCTATCGTTCTAAAATACATTTTTTCAAGCCTGTTGCCCAGTGCCACAGTCAGCACGAAGCGGTTTTATCACGTATCATGTGAAAGGCTTAAACGTTGTGGTAAGTGGCAACATTTGCCATCTACACAGCGAATAAAGTGCAACATGCTTATTATGTGAAATCATCCTTAGAAAAAAACACACCAAACTGGGTTTTAACTGTTTAATTAGCAACATGCTTCTTGTTCTAATGTCTTAATGCTTAATATCCTAATGATTTTAACCTGCACAGCACAGGCACCTGTTTAGGGGCATGCTAAATAATGAAATATTTAGCATCAAAAGTACAGAGAATCATTTTAGTTGTCCATAGAAATGAATTATGCATCCTCTATGATCCATTAATGGCTAAAAATACATCTACAGCTTTGCACAGTACTTATTTTTACCTCTGTGTACTTTTTAATGTGTTTTTGCTTTGTGATGCTCTCTGCTGTTTGGTTCATGCACTCTTAGACAGGGTACATATTGGTTATTAAATCAGCATGAAGAAAAGTAGGCACCATGACTTAACATGACTTGGATAACAGCATGAGTAACAGCCATTAGAGAAATCAATAAAGGGTTTTACTTTGTATAGATGGAACTGGGGTTTTACTGATTACGTCAAATAGAGGCTTACACGGACTATATATACAGTGTATCACAAAAGTGAGTACACCCCTCACATTTCTGCAGATATTTAAGTATATCTTTTCATGGGACAACACTGACAAAATGACACTTTGACACAATGAAAAGTAGTCTGTTTGCAGTTTATATAACAGTGTAAATTTATTCTTCCCTCAAAATAACTCAATATACAGCCATTAATGTCTAAACCACCGGCAACAAAAGTGAGTACACCCCTAAGAGACTACACCCCTAAATGTCCAAATTGAGCACTGCCTGTCATTTTCCCTCCAAAATGTCATGTGATTTGTTAGTGTTACTAGGTCTCAGGTGTGCATAGGGAGCAGGTGTGTTCAATTTAGTAGTACAGCTCTCACACTCTCTCATACTGGTCACTGAAAGTTCCAACATGGCACCTCATGGCAAAGAACTCTCTGAGGATCTTAAAAGACGAATTGTTGCGCTACATGAAGATGGCCAAGGCTACAAGAAGATTGCCAACACCCTGAAACTGAGCTGCAGCACAGTGGCCAAGATCATCCAGCGTTTTAAAAGAGCAGGGTCCACTCAGAACAGACCTCGCGTTGGTCGTCCAAAGAAGCTGAGTGCACGTGCTCAGCGTCACATCCAACTGCTGTCTTTGAAAGATAGGCGCAGGAGTGCTGTCAGCATTGCTGCAGAGATTGAAAAGGTGGGGGGTCAGCCTGTCAGTGCTCAGACCATACGCCGCACACTACATCAAATTGGTCTGCATGGCTGTCACCCCAGAAGGAAGCCTCTCCTGAAGTCTCTACACAAGAAAGCCCGCAAACAGTTTGCTGAAGACATGTCAACAAAGGACATGGATTACTGGAACCATGTCCTATGGTCTGATGAGACCAAGATTAATTTGTTTGGTTCAGATGGTCTCAAGCATGTGTGGCGGCAATCAGGTGAGGAGTACAAAGATAAGTGTGTCATGCCTACAGTCAAGCATGGTGGTGGGAATGCCATGGTCTGGGGCTGCATGAGTGCAGCAGGTGTTGGGGAGTTACATTTCATTGAGGGACACATGAACTCCAATATGTACTGTGAAATACTGAAGCAGAGCATGATCCCCTCCCTCCGGAAACTGGGTCGCAGGGCAGTGTTCCAGCATGATAATGACCCCAAACACACCTCTAAGACGACCACTGCTTTATTGAAGAGGCTGAGGGTAAAGGTGATGGACTGGCCAAGCATGTCTCCAGACCTAAACCCAATAGAACATCTTTGGGGCATCCTCAAGCGGAAGGTGGAGGAGCGCAAAGTCTCGAATATCCGCCAGCTCCGTGATGTCGTCATGGAGGAGTGGAAAAGCATTCCAGTGGCAACCTGTGAAGCTCTGGCAAACTCCATGCCCAGGAGAGTTAAGGCAGTTCTGGGAAATAATGGTGGCCACACAAAATATTGACACTTCAGGAACTTTCACTAAGGGGTGTACTCACTTTTGTTGCCGGTGGTTTAGACATTAATGGCTGTATATTGAGTTATTTTGAGGGAAGAATAAATTTACACTGTTATATAAGCTGCACACAGACTACTTTTCATTGTGTCAAAGTGTCATTTTGTCAGTGTTGTCCCATGAAAAGATATACTTAAATATCTGCAGAAATGTGAGGAGTGTACTCACTTTTGTGATACAATGTATATATATATATATATATACACAATGAAAAGTAGTCTGTGTGCAGCTTATATAACAGTGTAAATTTATTCTTCCCTCAAAATAACTCAATATACAGCCATTAATGTCTAAACCACCAGCAACAAAAGTGAGTACACCCCTTAGTGAAAGTTCCTGAAGTGTCAATATTTTGTGTGGCCATCATTATTTCCCAGAACTGCCTTAACTCTCCTGGGCATGGAGTTTACCAGAGCTTCACAGGTTGCCACTGGAATGCTTTTCCACTCCTCCATGACGACATCACGGAGCTGGCGGATATTCGAGACTTTGCGCTCCTCCACCTTCCGCTTGAGGATGCCCCAAAGATGTTCTATTGGGTTTAGGTCTGGAGACATGCTTGGCCAGTCCATCACCTTTACCCTCAGCCTCTTCAATAAAGCAGTGGTCGTCTTAGAGGTGTGTTTGGGGTCATTATCATGCTGGAACACTGCCCTGCGACCCAGTTTCCGGAGGGAGGGGATCATGCTCTGCTTCAGTATTTCACAGTACATATTGGAGTTCATGTGTCCCTCAATGAAATGTAACTCCCCAACACCTGCTGCACTCATGCAGCCCCAGACCATGGCATTCCCACCACCATGCTTGACTGTAGGCATGACACACTTATCTTTGTACTCCTCACCTGATTGCCGCCACACATGCTTGAGACCATCTGAACCAAACAAATTTATCTTGGTCTCATCAGACCATAGGACATGGTTCCAGTAATCCATGTCCTTTGTTGACATGTCTTCAGCAAACTGTTTGCAGGCTTTCTTGTGTAGAGACTTCAGAAGAGGCTTCCTTCTGAGGTGACAGCCATGCAGACCAATTTGATGTAGTGTGCGGCGTATGGTCTGAGCACTGACAGGCTGACCCCCCACCTTTTCAATCTCTGCAGCAATGCTGACAGCACTCCTGCGCCTATCTTTCAAAGACAGCAGTTGGATGTGACGCTGAGCACGTGCACTCAGCTTCTTTGGACGACCAACGCGAGGTCTGTTCTGAGTGGACCCTGCTCTTTTAAAACGCTGGATGATCTTGGCCACTGTGCTGCAGCCCAGTTTCAGGGTGTTGGCAATCTTCTTGTAGCCTTGGCCATCTTCATGTAGAGCAACAATTCGTCTTTTAGGATCCTCAGAGAGTTCTTTGCCATGAGGTGCCATGTTGGAACTTTCTGCACACAGACTACTTTTCATTGTGTCAAAGTGTCATTTTGTCAGTGTTGTCCCATGAAAAGATATACTTAAATATCTGCAGAAATGTGAGGGGTGTACTCACTTTTGTGATACACTGTATATATGTATATATATATATATATATTTAGTGCTCTGCTACTTATTTTTTGCATATAATTAAATTGTTTTGTCTTTTTTTTATTAGTCTTTATTAGTTAAATGATAAACCTGATCTTAAACCTGATTAAGACCATGAACATTGTGAATATTGTCTGGAAGTTTTAAAATTGTGGTGCTGCAGCAAACCTGCCTGCCATAGGAGAAAACCCAAATTTTTCTCCAGAGGTTTTAACAGTCTGATTGGGACAAAAACCTCTCTGTGTTACTGTGAAATACTTATGCCGTATGGTTCAGTGTTTTGTCTGGTGCAAGAAAGGCCAGTAGACCAGTAGAATACTGTTCCCACAGTCAAGCCTGGAGGTAGGGCATGTTTTTCTGCTGCAGGAACTGGAATCAAGGATTTACAGAAATACCTAGGCATTTTGAAAAGGAATGTTATGCCTATGTAATGTTGTGGTAAAATTGAACGTTGATGTTAATTGGACTTTCCAGCGAGACGAGGAAGGAATCGATCCTGGAATATCCTGGAGTGGTCTCTCAGTCTCCATACCTTTTAAGCTGAGGGGGTTACATTTTTCCGATAGCAACTGTATAGCTGCAGTGCCGCAAATAAAGTAATAAACTTGACGGGCCCAGCTACTACAACTCGATCTAATTTCCTAGAAAATTCATGTTGATTTTTAAAAAATTTATAAAAAATTGTAGAGCTAAAAGGTTGATAGTTCAAGGTTTGGAATCTGATGCAGAGACACAAGAAGGTTTATCCTTAAGGTATTTCTTCCTTTCTGTTCTTCAGCTCAAGCCATCGAGCAGCGACTAATGAAGATTGACCACACGGCCATCCACCCGCATTTGCTAAACATGAAGATTGGCCAGGGCAAATACCAGCAGGGCTTCTTTCCTGTGCTAAAGGCTGATGTGCTTGCTTCTGGCCCCACCAACAATAAGTGAGTACTAACTTAATAGCATAGTGTGGTATTTGCATAGCTGCACACTGAGAGCGAGAGAGAGAGAGAAGGAGCATGCTCAGTAATAATGACATCTGGCCTTGACCTTTTTATCGTTCAGTCCACCCACACTGTTTAAGCTGCTTCTCTGCCGCAGAGAGTAATGAAAACCTGATGATTAGCAGACAGGTGCAGGTAGACGTCAGACCAAATAAAACAATGTCTGTCCCTCCTAAAAGAAGGTCGTTATTGTATAGGGCTGAATATAAAGTGGACCATTTCGCTTGAAAAGGGTTGGGGAATAAGGCAAAATATAATATCATGATACAGATTTTTGCAGCAATTCAACAAAACAATGTAGTAGTAATCATACATTCATTGATTTTCATGTTTTACCTATACTTTAGCCTGGTCATGGTTGTGATGGGTCCAGTTCCCTGGAATTACTGGGCGCAATGCCATAACACACTCACCAGACAGGGCGACAACCATCAGTCCTCCCGAGACATACCTAATCACGTCTAGACACCCAACCAGGCGATAGCACAGCTGAGGATTTGAACCCTGGCAGCTGCAGTGGTTGGGCTAGTGCCATTTTTTTGCTGCGCCACTCTAGAAATAACTATTAAAGATTACATATATATCAAGCTGTTAACATTATGATTTAATGTTTACAAAGAATCTGGGCACTCGGATGGCACAGCGGTCCATTATGCTAGCCTACCACAGCTGAGATCTAGTTTTGAATCTCAGCGGCACTGTCTATCAGCCTGCTATGTCTGAGGAGGGATATAGCTAAAAGTTAGTTGTTGTTTTTTTGCTTGCAGTAAACATGTGTGGGCAGCACGGTGGCATTAGGGTTCGAACCTTACTTCCATGTAAGGTTTGCCATGGTGTTCAATGTGTCATCATTGTGGTATTAGGGTTCGAACCTTACTTCCATGTAAAGTTTGCCATGGTGTTCAATGTGTCATCTCCTTTCCAAAAACGTGCCAGTTAGTGCAATGTTTAAACATTGTTATTTAACCATTTATGGGTTTTAAATAAGTAATTGAATAGGTGATCTTATTATGCCTTGTCTAAGTTGTAAGCCCGATCTGTGCCCATGCTAAAGATGAAAAAAATAAAAGAGAATAATTGTTAGTCATCAACGGTTTGCATCCCCTGCTGTGCATTTGGCCAATCGGGCATCTACATACAGACATTATTGTCTCTGTCTGGCGTGTTGGTCGAGGCCTTGTGATGGATCCGGTTACCATATTGCTCCCAGAGATCCTGGTGAACCCGGACACACCACAACCCTGACCAGCAGTGTTAAAACATGAAAATGACATTAAAATGAAATGTATCTATAGCAGCTTAGCTGTTAATAGCATCACTGGTTGGTTTATTGCAGTTTGTGTGTGTGCTTTTTTGTGTATGTGTTTTATTTAAATCTCTTTTGCCAGCAGGTGGTCTAATCGCACTGGTACAACACAACGAAGGAAGGACTGGCACAGGCAGCAGTCTGATCACCTCCGACTGGACAATGACCTTAAAGAGGTGCAGTACGGCTGTCTCCTTTCATTCTCGTCGTCGTTTTTCCTCTGCTTGTCTCCTCAGTTCTGATCAGCATGAATGTGTTTTATTCCCCTCAAACATCCAATAGTTTCACATATTTGTGTCGTTGAAGTCAGATTGACTCTGCATGACTACTTAATGATGTTTGAATTTTAATTGAGCATTTGTAAAAATTACAGACTGTAGAAATAAATGTATTTTGCAAATATAATTGCAAAGATAATTAAACTCATTTAATTACGATGCACTCGGCTTTGACGTGCCATTATGCGGGAGCATCGTTAATCACTAACAGCGGTTTATCGAGTTGTGCCTTAGCAACCACTGTGTTTTATATATGCTTATTATTGTAAGTCACATTTGAATGCTGAGAGCTATTTGGCAGCGTTCAACTGTTGCTTTCTTTTTCCTCACTCATTTTGGTCAGTATTGGATGTCTACTGGGAGTTTGTTACAGTTAAATCTGCATGTCTGTCTTTTCTTGTCAGAGTATTTAATTTATGTGCATGCTTTATATGTTTTGCCTTCTTTCTTTTCTCTTTCCTTTGTTGTGCTTCTCTTTTGTTTGTGGCATCTGTCATTTGAACACTGTGGGCTGTACCACTCCACAGCTAGTGGAGGGGTGTTTGGTCATGCAGAATGCTATGGCTATTTGGGAATGGCACAAGGCACCGCCTCCTCCTGTTAATCCACTCAAAAAGTCCCTCTCGGCCTCCTGTCTGGTATGTTAAGGCCTGCTTATGTGTGACCAACTGGACCCTGTTGTAGCATGTGTAGATCTTTACAGTCCAAATCAGTTTCTTTATATTGCCTGACATTCTATCAATGCACAATTCTCTTTTTTTCAACAAATATATTCGTATCCTATTCCCGCTTGTATTGTTCTTTCCCTGCAGCAGATTCCTACCCTGATCTAGGAGGATCAAAACTGACACGCGCCACCTCAGACACATTAGTATTGTGTATGGACAGTCACACACTGCTCTCGGTTATTCATATTTGTGCAGGTGCATTTAGACAATGGTAGCTCACTGGTTACGGTTCTGGACTAGTAGTTGTAAGGTTGCTGGTTCATGTCCCACTGCTGTCAGGTAATAATGTAATCAGACACAGCCACAGTCATGTTTGTGTAGGTGCCCTGCCGGTCGATAGCAGCTGAGATTTGAACTCTGATCGGATCTCAGCAGTAGTGGGCTGGCGCATTAGATCGCTGCATTACCTGAGCACCCCACATCCTTTGTTTCTAACAAGTGTATGTTTCTGCAGAGGTACATGCAGGAGGCACGGAACCTGGGGAAAATCCTGAGACAGCCCAAGTTATCTGACCTCTCTCCGGCTGTCATTGCTCAGACCAACTCAAAGTTTGTGGAGGGATTATTAAAAGAATGCAGAATGAAGGTTTGTATGTGCTGATATGTCTTACACACACACACACACACACACACACACACTTTAATTTCAGTGTCAAGACTTGCTTTTCCCACATTGGTTAATGTCTGGTGTAAAGAAAGTGTATATGAGAAACTAAAAATATTTATGGTTCGCATTTTAGAAACTTTTTTTTTGACCACTTAAGGCCTAGAGCTTTATGTTGATTAGTGTTTGGACTAACCATTGTAGTATGGTGGTTGGGCTGTAATGCAGTGCCCTACCTGACTACAAAGCTATTAGTAAAAATGTAGTGATCTTTTGATTTGGTCCCCTACATTAATTTGGGGCTGTTGAATTGTGATTATTCTTATTTTTAAAAACAAAATTAATTCCCAGTTGAGCTGCTATATATCACTGCCTGAATAAAAGGCTTGGTGAGATAGTCTGCACATTGGACATTTAGCTTTTGATATGCTTTGTAATGCAATTGGGTGATGCACTGGTCTATTACACTAGGCCAAAACTGTGGGCTTGGCTGAAGCCCTGCCTGTACCTAATGTTTTTGGACCTGTCACAACCCTGTTCAGGATAAAGCAGTTGGTGAAAAATAAATGGGTATTTATAGGTATTTATTATATGTACGGTCATGGCCAAATATGTTGAGCCATTAGCTTCTTCACTACATCTTTACCACATCTTCTTGAGAATAATTGCCATTTCAAATGCTTTTAGTATTCACATGTTTACTTCTTTTGTTTACTTTGAAACAACACAAAAAGCTGAGGGGAAAAAAGTCAAATCTGATTTTATACAGATTTCCAGGATTGACTGCGGATCACTGGCATGATGAATCTGGCATCCCTGGTATTGCAGAGTTTTTACATGTCATTTTAAAAAATGCTACAGTATAAAGGTCACTTTAAAAGTTTATAAGTGTTTGTGTGTGCCAAGTTCACTACTTATTTTAGGCCAAGCGTCCCAAATCATTCGTTTGGTTTTATTTATGCAATATTTTAGCAAGTACTCTTTCTATTAAGTGAAACTGTAGCATTCCTTTGGTGTTACAATGCCTCTGTCTATTGTGTCTGTTCCATTTAGACTAAACGTATGTTGGTGGATAAGATGGGCCGAGAAGCTGTGGAGCTCGGCCATGGAGAGGCTAATATCACTGGATTAGAGGAGAACACACTCATAGCAAGCCTCTGTGATCTGCTGGAGAGAATCTGGAGCCATGGCCTGCTGGTCAAACAGGTAAGTAATTGAACGTGCTCTTATTGACCTGAACACATCCAGTAATCATTTACCCTCCATTAATTGCATGATACTTGTGAATGAAAGGGACACGCATGCTTGATTGTTTATTGACTTGCACTGACAAGGACTTGCACTTGCAGGGAAAATCTGCATTGTGGTCTCATTTAATGCACTACCAGGCCAGAGAAGAAAAAATGGAGCAACAATCCGAGTCTCCAGGTACTGCCTAACACACTTTCGTATGTATTCAGACTTGCATAGTCTGTCTCCATGCTTTTCTTTAACCCTTATGGCTGTCCTTTTTATTTTGTTTCTGTGACAGTGTCTAATGGACATGAGAAGCGGAAGTCGGATTCATTCGTTGGTCTCACAACACTGCCTATATCTGTTGTGCAGGACATGAGGTGAGGGAGCACCTGAATAGGATTCACTGCTGCTGTGAATTGCTGCTTAACCTTGGTTCAGATTAAATTTAAATGTCTGCAGTGTCAATTTCTATCCTGATAAACACTATTGCATACAAAATAAGCTGCACTATATGGCCAAATGTATTCAGACACACCTCTTAATGTTTATGTTTAGCTGTTTCAGCCTCAGTCTTTGCTCACAGTGGTGGAAAATAGACAATATGTGATAAACTTTGTGAAAACAGGTTGAAGAAAGCTCCTTCTTCTTCGTACATGACTGTCCTGGTACAAAAATCGAGGTTCATAAAGACATGGTTTAAGTAGTTTTTGGAGGAAACCAAGAGGCCTGCATATAGCATTGACCTAAAACCCACTGAACACCTTTGGAATGAGGCAGCCCAGCAGAAGAACATATTCTAACCTTATGATCTTTCTTAAGTAGTTCTAAACTGGTCTGATATAAGTACATATTGTTTTCAAAATAAAAAAAGATAAGTATGACCTAACCTTAATAAACTGAACAGGATGTCTAATGAGGCACTAGTTTTGGAATATTTGTGCCAAGAACAAAATGCATATACTGCAGACTCTGACTTGTGCCAGTTTTCATGACTTTAGATTCTATACATGTAAAACAGGAATAAAAACTTAGTCTACCTAATCATATGTGCTTTTGCCTAATTTCAGCCACATATAAACTGATGAGCCAAAACATTAGGACCACCCGCCTTGTATTCTGTCAAAACGGCTCTGACCCACCAGGACATCTGATGTAGTCCTGTGGTATCTGGTACCAGGACATTACCAGCAGGTCTTTTTAACTTCTGTATGTCGTGAGGTGGATCATCCTATCATCCTGGTGCCATCTCTTTTACAAATAAATGTTGCACATGTGCTCATAATTCACATGATCTTGGAAACAATTCATTTTAGTTGTCAGCCTTCTTTCATGCTCTGATGTACAGTTACAAAGCCTATTTGCTCATTCTAGAGTTTGCATGAGCACTTCACTGTGATTATGCAGCCCACAACACAGAAGGGTTTGATGCACTGTGTGTTGTGAAACATTCTCCTCATTGAGTCCTGGCAACCCAGAAAACTATCAGTAGTTTTTGGCTTGTCCCTCCTTGGACCACTGTTGGTGGGTACTCACCACTGCTGTTTCAGAGATACCTCAAACCATCGTCTGGACATAACGATTAAAGTCACTCGGGTCTTTATCCTGATCATATCAGCTGCATTCGACATGTGTACTACTTGTAACTATCAGTCCAACATTTAATATCTCACTCAGTGTGACGTTTCTTGGGGGTGGTGTTAATCTTTTGGCTCATAAGTGTAAATAGGGTTGTCAAACATCAATAGTATATTCGTAATAAACAGTCTTGACCTCAGTCTCGCACTCATTGTTATCTTGTCCTTCACACCCTATTTCCTCCCACACAGGCACATCCAGAACATAACAGAGATAAAGACGGATGTAGGGCGAGCGCGAGCCTGGATTCGTCTCTCTCTGGAGAAAAAGCTCCTGTCGCAGCATCTTAAACAGCTGCTGTCTAACCAGACCTTAACAAAGTAAAATCGTGCACACATACACACATTGTCTGCGTAGGTGTTTGTATTCATGTATGGGTTTGAGTAATAAGTGCTTTAATCCATCCACAGGAAATTGTATAAACGATATGCATTCCTGCGCTGTGAAGAGGAGAAGGAGCAGTTTCTCTTTCATCTGCTGAGTCTGAACGCTGTGGACTATTTCTGCTTTACCAGTGTCTTTACCACCATCAGTGAGTGCTCACTGAACACACACACACACACACACACACACGTGCAAAATGTTCAGCAGTTTTCATCTCTTACAATGGTGCTGCTGTATTATTTTTTTATCAAAGCACTAGTAAAGCCAACCCTTTCTCATGCATCACTTAAGAAAAAATACCTTGTTTAGGTTGTTCTTGCTTGTATTAGATCTGGTCTGGTCCACCCATTGATATATTTTGAAAGGTGGGAGGAAACAGTAGCACCTGAAGCAAACCCATCCAAATGTGTGTATTACACACCCCTAATACAGTGCCAAATTGTTGATAAATAACCTTAGAACTTATCCACCTCTAATGTGACCTACAGTACAATTTGTACAATTTTAAACACAAACAGAAATCAATTTTAGTAGGGGATAAAAAAACAACAATGAGTTTGCATAAATATGTACTAATACTTGGAGCACCTTTTGATTTAAGACAGCATTCAGTCGTTTTGGGTTAGAGTCTATATCAGCATGGCAAATCTTGAATGGGCAATGTTTGCACACTCTTCCCTGAGAAGTGCTCAAAATCTGTCAATTTTTCAATTGGATTTAGGTCTGAACTCTGGAATGACTAGAATGACTGAGCCATTCCAGAACTTTGATGCTTTGGGTTGTTGTCATGCTGAAAGGTGAAATTCCTCCCCATTTCTCTTGAATCTTTTAGTAGTTGCCTGAATGTTTAAGCCAAAATTGGGCATTTATTTTTAAAGTAAGCCTTTTTGTAGGCCTTTTGGCAGCCTCTCAGACCAGTTTTCTTCTTGTCTTTTTATCAGTTCTGGAGGGACGTCCAATTTTTGTTAATGTCACTGTTGTGCCATATTTATCCAACTGTTGATTACTTTCTTGACTGTGATCCATGGTATATGTAATGCCTTTGGAAAATTTTGTATATACCTTTTAACAATGAGATCCATTTGATGCTTTGTAAGCTCTTTGCAGACTTTGGCTTTTGCTGTAGGATGCAACTAAGCAACTGGAAGAGCTGAACTTTTAACCCCATATAATCAGAGTGACTTTAATTGCTGGCAGGTACTGCCAACTATTAAACATGAGTTTAAGAACACTATTGTACTACTTACATTAAACAAAATGAGGCCTTAAAAGAAATGAACACACCCTTGCAGTCAGAGATGGTGGAGGTTCACAGATGTTTTGGGGTTGCTTTACTGCTTCTTTCAGGGCATGCCTTGACTGTGTGGGTTTCCTCCAGGATTTCCATTTTTTCCCCCCACAGTCCAAAGACATGCAAGTGAGGTGAATTGGAGATACAAAAGTTTCTGTGACTGTTTGACATAAAAGACTTGAACTGATGAATCTTGTGTAACCATTGATTACCTGTCCTGTCATGAATGTAACCAAAGTGTGTAAAACATGACATTAAAATTCTAATATATAAATATTTATAATTAAGAGATTGATTTCAGTTACTGTTTTCAGAGGGTATGCTAACAAATATTAAGCTTGGGGTGCCAGTAGTTTTGTCTAGTCTATTCCTGTAGTTGTGTGTGAAATGATATCAGATTTGACTTTTTCTTAGCTTTTTGTGTTGCTCTGAAGCAATTGCTACAGTTTAATGGTAGAAGTGGTGCATTTTCTGAAGGAAAACAAGTGGTACCACTAATTTTGTCCATGACTACATGTGCTTTTACACTGCACCGGAAATATAATATCTTTTAATTACAATTTCAGTAACTAGAAATGGTGTCTCTATGACTAATGGCATTCTACATCTTAATCTGACTATACATGTTTTGTTTACACATTGCTGTTAAAAACTATTTTTGTTTCTCTCTTCAGTGATTCCATACAGGGCTGTTATAATCCCTATCAAAAAGCTAAGCAACGCAATGACGACATCAAATCCATGGGTGTGTGTGTCTGGTGAGCTCGGCGACTCTGGTACCATGCAAATCCCGAAGAACGTTCTGGAGATGACGTTTGATGTGAGTGCTCTGACATCAGCGCTGCTGTTTTCATGGCAACAACTGCTGTGTGCGTGTGAAACAGTTGCAGCGTCTGAGATAAATGTGTTACAGCAATGCCCTTGTTCTTTCATAACGGTCACACAGCTTTAATAGCCTTGTCACTGAATCCCTGGTCTGCCTACATCATTACTGAATCTGCTCTGAAAGTACAATTACAATTAAAATATTGTGTATGGTATAGCTTATTCACTTACTAATTACTAGACAATTTGTCCTAGTTAGGGTTGTGGTGGGTATGCGACGAGCTGGAAACAATGGATGCAAGGCAGCAATGCAACCTAAATAGGGCACCAATCCTCAATATCTATTTATCTGTCTGTCTATCTGTGTTCTATCTAACAATCTATATACAGTGTATCACAAAAGTGAGTACACCCCTCACATTTCTGCAGATATTTAAGTATATCTTTTCATGGAACAACACTGACAAAATGACACTTTGACACAATGAAAAGTAGTCTGTGTGCAGCTTATATAACAGTGTAAATTTATTCTTCCCTCAAAATAACTCAATATACAGCCATTAATGTCTAAACCACCGGCAACAAAAGTGAGTACACCCCTAAGAGACTACACCCCTAAATGTCCAAATTGAGCACTGCTTGTCATTTTCCCTCCAAAATGTCATGTGATTTGTTAGTGTTACTAGGTCTCAGGTGTGCATAGGGAGCAGGTGTGTTCAATTTAGTAGTACAGCTCTCACACTCTCTCATACTGGTCACTGAAAGTTCCAACATGGCACCTCATGGCAAAGAACTCTCTGAGGATCTTAAAAGACGAATTGTTGCGCTACATGAAGATGGCCAAGGCTACAAGAAGATTGCCAACACCCTGAAACTGAGCTGCAGCACAGTGGCCAAGATCATCCAGCGTTTTAAAAGAGCAGGGTCCACTCAGAACAGACCTCGCGTTGGTCGTCCAAAGAAGCTGAGTGCACATGCTCAGCGTCACATCCAACTGCTGTCTTTGAAAGATAGGCGCAGGAGTGCTGTCAGCATTGCTGCAGAGATTGAAAAGGTGGGGGGTCAGCCTGTCAGTGCTCAGACCATACGCCGCACACTACATCAAATTAGTCTGCATGGCTTTCACCCCAGAAGGAAGCCTCTTCTGAAGTCTCTACACAAGAAAGCCCGCAAACAGTTTGCTGAAGACATGTCAACAAAGGACATGGATTACTGGAACCATGTCCTATGGTCTGATGAGACCAAGATTAATTTATTTGGTTCAGATGGTCTCAAGCATGTGTGGCGGCAATCAGGTGAGGAGTACAAAGATAAGTGTGTCATGCCTACAGTCAAGCATGGTAATGGGAATGCCATGGTCTGGGGCTGCATGAGTGCAGCAGGTGTTGGGGAGTTACATTTCATTGAGGGACACATGAACTCCAATATGTACTGTGAAATACTGAAGCAGAGCATGATCCCCTCCCTCCGGAAACTGGGTCGCAGGGCAGTGTTCCAGCATGATAATGACCCCAAACACACCTCTAAGACGACCACTGCTTTATTGAAGAGGCTGAGGGTAAAGGTGATGGACTGGCCAAGCATGTCTCCAGACCTAAACCCAATAGAACATCTTTGGGGCATCCTAAAGCGGAAGGTGGAGGAGCGCAAAGTCTCGAATATACGCCAGCTCCGTGATGTCGTCATGGAGGAGTGGAAAAGCATTCCAGTGGCAACCTGTGAAGCTCTGGTAAACTCCATGCCCAGGAGAGTTAAGGCAGTTCTGGGAAATAATGGTGGCCACACAAAATATTGACACTTCAGGAACTTTCACTAAGGGGTGTACTCACTTTTGTTGCCGGTGGTTTAGACATTAATGGCTGTATATTGAGTTATTTTGAGGGAAGAATAAATTTACACTGTTATATAAGCTGCACACAGACTACTTTTCATTGTGTCAAAGTGTCATTTTATCAGTGTTGTCCCATGAAAAGATATACTTAAATATCTGCAGAAATGTGAGGGGTGTACTCACTTTTGTGATACACTGTATATTTTAGGTGTTTATATGTATGTTGAAGACACAATCACTACGGACAATGGATTGATATCCTGCTCAGGGTGTGTTGCTGTGTTGTGCACAGTGATTCTGTAAAGAAAACGGACCCACAGCAACCTTGACTAGGTTAAAGCAGTGGTAAAATTTCACATAAATTTTGGGCCAATCATCTGGAAAGCTTTATAGCCCGTTACAGCATGGCTATGCTATGAGGTCCTCAAAGACATGTTGAGTTTGGTGTAAAGGCCTCCAGAGCCTTGACATTGAACCCACTGAGCAGTTTTTGATTAAATTTAACTGTCATGGTCGCTCAGCGGTAAAATACGCTAGCACATCAGAGCTGGGATTGCGAATACATTGTATCGAATCTCAGCTCTGCCATCCGGCTGGGCTGGGCAGCTACATGATTAACGATTGGCTGTTGTTCACAGAGTGGGACAAGCCGGACCAGGGTTCCTCATAACTGGTGCAATTATGACCTCTGCTGACTGATTAATGGCACCTGTGCAGAGTTGGGGAATGATGCTGATCAGGGTGTGGCTCTCCATGCACAAGGCTGATCTGCATATTAACTCGCCTTGTGCAGGTGACAAGATGCAGTCGGTACTGCACACGTGTCGGAGGGGGTGTGTGTCAGTTGTGAAGCTCTTGAGCCAACAGTGAAGAGCATTCATGTGTAGATCAGCTTTGTGTACAGAGAACCACACCCTGATCCCATCATCCTTTGTCTATGTGCAGGTGCCATCAATCAGCCAGCAGAGGTCATAATTGCATCAGTTGTGAGTTCTTTCAGGCACCCTCCCTTTGAACAACAATCTATTTGTTGTTCGTGTAGGTGCTTAGCCAGTTTTTTTTTTATGTAATGGGCACAAATTTCCATAGATACACTCCAAAATGTTATGGAAAGCCTTCTCAATATACTCGAGGCAGAAGGGGTGGGTCTCTACAATAATGCCAGGTAGGAAATTGGATGTCCAACTAGCTCATATTCAGGCGTCCACATTTATTTGCCCAGAAATGTATAGAAATTCATATGGGCTGGGAGCTCTTCTTTCAGCTCACATTGATGCAAATAACACAGTCTGCAGAATCACACCTACCATCAATCCAGCTCATCTCTGTGGGCGGCCAATACATGCCGAGCCAGCCACTGCCATTTCTTATGCTGTCAATCATCAGTCATGTGCTAACCCATCATGTTTCCTTTTTCAGTCTGCCTTTAGGCCTCACTCGCACATCTCCATTCCCTTTAAGGTTAGAAACACTTAACTCCATAGCTCTCTCGCTGACTTTCATCCATCCGTTTGTTTTCTTTCAAAATTCTCTTCTGTTTTTACCTGAGTGGCTTTACCGGCACCCTGAGGAGACTCTTGTAGAATTTCACTGAAACTTGTTTGTCATTTTCATGCAGCAGTTTTTCAAGGTGCATTTGTATGATGGACTGATACTGAGCAAAAACAAAATGCGGTCATCTTACATGAAAATGACATTCAAGACTAGTTAAGCTGGAACAACATGACTTGTTTTTGACAGGTGTGTGGTCTGTAGTTGGCATACAGTTTGTTCTTTGTTAGTTGGCCAGATAGTGTTGCATGATTCTTTTGGGGTATAAGGTGCTAGTGTGTGAGTTTCTGTGTGCACCCGACTGTCTTATTGGCAGTAATTCCCAACTTTAACTTTTCCTACTGTAAAACTTTGCCAACTCTGTTCCTTCACCTGTTGTAAAAAATGGCCAACATTTTCTTCTGTGTTTGTCTCCCTTTACACAGTGCCAGAACCTGGGGAAGCTGACCACTGCACAGCTGGGTCATGATAATGCTGGTCTGCTGGCAAAGTGGCTGGTGGATTGTGTGCTGGTCCGCAACGAGATTACCGGACACACGTACAAGTGAGCAGTGCCTTTTTAACTGGTTCAAGGAAAATAAAGCAGATGTAGCAGGATGAAACTGCTGGGGCATCCAAAGGCAATCATACTGATAAGAGCATTACAATTATTAAAGTCTTTGCTCTTTCAATCATAGCCCAGACATTTTAGTGTTTATACATCCTTCTAGTTTAGTACCTAGGATCTTGTTTGGCATGTATGTGGAACCGCATTGCTGCTATAGTGGCGGCCTCTGCTGGCCATGTCGCACTTGCAAGAGGGATGGGTGATTCACAGATAGTAGTGTTTGACTCTCTTCAGCCCTGTCTGACTGAAGTGTGTTGGCATGACTCAGGGGGCACATGATCATTTGTGGCTCTCCCCAATCATTGTGGACAAGCTAGACTTCATGGAAGTGCAGTGGTAAAATGCGCTAGCCCATGACCACTGAGTTTGGGGTTTAATTCTTAGTGGTGCTATCAGCAGGTTAGGTGTCTATCTTTGTCTATCAATTGCCTGTCTTTTGGGGTGGGGGTGGGAGGGGTAAACAGCCTAGCTATTGAGGGTGCCCTAAACCTGAAAAAAAAAGATAAGGAGCGTTGCATCCGGAGGGGCATTGGGCATAAACCAGGCCAAATATGTGGATCAGAACAATCCACTGTGGCAACCCCTATATAAAGGAGAAGCCAGAAAGGGGGAAAAAACTGTTGTAGCCAGTGCAGGACATGACCTGAAAGAAAGCATGTCCCTGGTAAAGACGTTGTCTATATGGCAACTTGTATTGCTCTAAAATTCTTATGTACACTTCACGTTTTATGGTGCCTTCACAGATTTGCAAGCTACCCATGCGATTGGCACTAAAACACCCTCATAGGATGGCAGATGCTGGCTTTGAACTTTTCTTCTAATTTAATCTGTGGACTCGGCACACATTTCCTTTTTTTGCTTCAGTATATCCAGAGCCTAAAAACAAATGTAATTTGTATATCAATCAATAAAGGTTGATTAATGTTATCCTCCTGGAGTTTTTTAAAGTTGTAGCGGTTGTATTTGTAATGCTAAATTTACTAGTTAGGTAAAAGTAAATAGATATTTAAAATGTGTCATTATTGATAACATAAATAAAAAAGCTAAAGTTCCCCAGTCACTAAAGTCATTGTTTTAATATGTCTGACCAGATTTCCCTGTGGTCGTTGGCTTGGGAAGGGTGTGGATGATGGCAGTCTGGAGCGAGTCCTGATTGGTGAATTAGTGCATTCAAGCAGTGAGGAGGAGACTGGACGAGGTTCTAAGACTCCACCTCCTCAGCGCTCACCCTCACAAATCCGTCGAATCAGCATCAGTTCTATCACAGGCCGGGGCAATAGTAAGTTTGCATTTTGCTAGCGTATTTAGTAAGCATTGTTATAATTGAATCAAATGGCTAAATTTTTCTCTAATAATTCCATTTCCTTTTTAGAACCAACAACCGATCAGATACAGGAAGCCATCAGTGATGCAGTGCTAAACATTGTAAAACATTTTAACAAGCCAGAAAAAGAGGTTTGTATGTGTTCAGAAGGATTAACTGTGTTTACACTGCATGTGTTTGCTATTTGACTGCTCATTGTCCTCTCTCATTGTTAGAGAGGAAGTCTGACGGTGCTGCTGTGTGGAGAGGGTGGTTTGGTTGGAGCACTGGAGCAGTTCTTCTACAACGGTTTTCGGACGGCTCGGATCTTTCAGAAAAGTGTCTTTGTGTGGGACTTCATAGGTGACTTTATTTAATGTTCACATAAACAATGCCAATAAGCAAATATAAAACTACTAGAGCTCATGTTTAGAGTACATTTTACTGTTGCTGTTCATAGTGGGGAAAATGCTGCAATATGCTGAAGGTTTCTAATGATGTACTTTGGTCAGGACTTTTGATCATTTTTTTTATTTTATTATTTTGGTGTGATAAAAGGTTGTGTTTTGTGTATCCTTCTGTAAAGAGGAAGCAATTACATACTGTAACACTTACATTAGGTAACATCCTGCAGTGCCTTAAAATTGGTCACATATTTGTGGGGAAAAGGGGTTTAAATAAATTAGATTTACTTATTTAAAAAAATAAGAAGGGTAAGTGCAGTTCTAGATCTTCTTGAATCCCTAAATATGTATATAAAAATATACAATATAATTTGAATATATATATATATATATATATATATATATATATATATATATATATATACTGTATATATATATATACTGTATATATATATATATATATTCAATATATGTATATAATTTGAGTATAAAAATAATTGTAATCTCTTTTAAATGATGCTCCCATATAGGCCACAGTGCAATTTAATATAGTCTGCTTCATTTGATCAATGCATTTTGAAAACTAACCCAGACAGTTTTGTTTACATTCACAAATCCAAAACATGATGTTTCCCTAAAGCCCTTTAAACTTTTAAAATTCGTTGTTATGTCAAAACTTTTTTTCTTAGAAAGCTACTTACTTGATCTGGCATGTTATGTAAAGGAAGGCATTTCTTGTGTTTTGTCTCCTCCCAACTTATGGTGGACCACTGTATTACATGGCTGATATGCCGTGATAGTAGGATGTGGTGTTACAGAAAGTAAATCACTATACCTACCACTATATCTACCTAAAGTTAGAGCTGTGTTTAGTGCAATATAAAAACTTATCTTCATACAGACCACATCGCCAAATAGTTGACTGAATATACAATTTATAATATACTAAAATATACTCTGTCAGACAGAGTATGTAGTCTTAACTGGCCAGTGTGCAGTCCAGTTCTGTCTCCTGTTGAAAACATTATGAAACATTGTCTCCTATTATGAAAGGGACAGTCAGACAACTGGAACTGGAATAGGCAAGAATGTTTAAAAAAATCCACTTGCAACACTTCACAATTAGTACCATCAGTTTCAAAATGATTAAGAACAGGAATTTATAGGAAAGGTGATGTAATAGTGGTAAACATGCATCTAATTCTAAATTAGATAATAAGCAAGAATGTGATTTGTTAATTCTGTTATATTTAACTGTTTTGACTGACCAACTTCATTTTATTTGCTAAATATAAATACATTTTAAATTAATGTCTGCCACACTCAAGGTTTATAGAATATTCTGGTTACTCAAGTTATTTTGAATGAATCTACAATAAGCATGAGAATTGGTAACAGGTATCATGATTTAATAAATGTTAGGCTCATTCTTTAATAGCAAAGATGGGCTGCCGCTCAACACTTTTTGCCGAACCTCAAGAAAACTGTCAATCAGTTCAAATAGAACCTTTCTCAATGCAAGATTCAGGTGTTTTAATAATTCAGGTATTTTTCCATGCACCGTCCATAATATTGGATAAATATCTCAGTCCATAAATATCTCAGTCCATGTAGGGCTTCACTTTGCAGTTTTACAGATGATATTTAAGACAGTTCTGCATCAAGAAATTCAACCTACAACACTATTAGGATAAGAGAGAGCCAGACATCAGTTTTATGCAGAAACTCCAGCGAGTTCTCTGGGCACGAGCTAGTCTCAGATTGACCAGAGAAAAGACAATGGATGTGCTGTGGTCAGATAAGCCCACGGTTCAGCTTTAGGATATACTGATTTCCTGTGCCAACATGAAAAGGACCATCCAGACTGTTATCGCTGATAGGTGTTAAAGTCACTATCTGTCATGGTATGGGTGACTTGCATGTGTTTAAAGGTACAGTTGTCATAGAGACATATTGGGATTTTAAAGAGACTGCCATCAAGGCAACATATTGTCCTTGAACGTCCATAGTTGTATTAGCAAGACAATGCGAGGCCACATTCTGCACATGCAACAACGGTGTGACCTTAGTTTTCCTATTATAAATGTACGGTGGATCATGAAGAGGTGGTGACCTCGAACTATTGAGCAACAGAATTCTTGTATCAAGCAACAATGGGTAGAAATTACACTTGGAAAAACTGTACCAGTTAGTGTCCTTAGTTCTCAAACCATTAAAAGGTCTTATTATTATTTAAAGTGTAGGAGTGGTAATATGCCTCTGTCCAAACTTTTTTATTGAGTGTGTTGCAGGCATCAAATTTTAAATTAGTGCAATATCAGTGATATAAACTAAATAATAATTATAAATGTTTAGATAACAAACTAAACTTGAAATTATCAAATATTTGAAAGAAAAAAACATGGGTTAAGATTAAAATCCATATTTGTGTTTTTCTGTATTTCATCCCAATGCTGTTTGTGCTTGTGTTTTAAACAGAGAGGGCAGTCGTGTATATGGAGAGTTCTGATCAGATGGGAGATCTGCAGCAAACAGTCGAGCCTCTTGGTCCAAGCTGCAACTCGCTTTGTCGCTATGCCAACGCCATTAACAATACATCACGCAACATTGGCAAAGATGGCAAATTCCAGCTTCTGATCTGCCTTGGGGCACGGTAGGAATGTCTGCCATGCTATGAAAAAACATCATACCCCTTGCTTTTGTTTTCTCTTTTCTCATTCAACACCCTGCCAACCCACTTCATGTCAACATGTACTGCATAAGAAAATTTTAAACCCACCTGCCTTTAATTCCTTCACTATGCTGATTAACTCATTGTTCTTTCAGTCTATTAGTGTTTTAATAATTATCCACAGAGCTAATCAGTAAAAAACATTTGAAACTCATAAGAAGTCGAATAATAGAGCAGCACAGATCTGCAGAAGGATCTAAACAGCATGTGTTGGCACTGGTTGTACTTGTACACCATATTCATTTACTGTCAAATATGGTATTAGATCAGGATGCTTTTCAGTAGAAGGGACTAGAGACTATTTGATCTGAAATTCATTTGTCCACAGTACAATGACACTTGAATGAAAACCTTCTGTCAGAATGTGAGTGGAATTTAAGCACACTGACCTAAAGCAAAGAGAACTGATGTCTTTGAGTGACCAAGTAATGAGTCTTGTTCTTTTTTTATATACAGTATATATACTGTATATACAGTGTATCACGAAAGTGAGTACACCCCTCACATTTCTGCAAATATTTCATTATATCTTTTCATGGAACAACACTATAGACATGAAACTTGGATTTAACTTAGAGTAGTCAGTGTACAGCTTGTATAGCAGTGTAGATTTACTGTCTTCTGAAAATAACTCAACACAGCCATTAATGTCTAAATAGCTGGCAACATAAGTGAGTACACCCCACAGTGAACATGTCCAAATTGTGCCCAAATGTGTCGTTGTCCCTCCCTGGTGTCATGTGTCAAGGTCCCAGGTGTAAATGGGGAGCGGGGCTGTTAAATTTGGTGTTTTGGGTACAATTCTCTCATACTGGCCACTGGATATTCAACATGGCACCTCATGGCAAAGAACTCTCTGAGGATGTGAGAAATAGAATTGTTGCTCTCCACAAAGATGGCCTGGGCTATAAGAAGATTGCTAACACCCTGAAACTGAGCTACAGCATGGTGGCCAAGGTCATACAGCGGTTTTCCAGGACAGGTTCCACTCGGAACAGGCTTCGCCAGGGTCGACCAAAGAAGTTGAGTCCACGTGTTCGGCGTCATATCCAGAGGTTGGCTTTAAAAAATAGACACATGAGTGCTGCCAGCATTGCTGCAGAGGTTGAAGACGTGGGAGGTCAGCCTGTCAGTGCTCAGACCAGACGCCGCACACTGCATCAACTCGGTCTGCATGGTCGTCATCCCAGAAGGAAGCTGACGCACAAGAAAGCCAGCAAACAGTTTGCTGAAGACAAGCAGTCCAAGAACATGGATTACTGGAATGCCCTGTGGTCTGACGAGAACAAGATAAACTTGTTTGGCTCAGATGGTGTCCAGCATGTGTGGCGGCGCCCTGGTGAGAAGTACCAAGACAACTGTATCTTGCCTACAGTCAAGTATGGTGGTGGTAGCATCATGGTCTTGGGCTGCATGAGTGTTGCTGGCACTGGGGAGCTGCAGTTCATTGAGGGAAACATGAATTCCAACATGTACTGTGACATTCTGAAACAGAGCATGATCCCCTCCCTTCGAAAACTGGGCCTCAGGGCAGTTTTCCAACAGGATAACGACCCCAAACACAACCTCCAAGATGACAACTGCCTTGCTGAGGAAGCTGAAGGTAAAGGTGATGGACTAAACCCAATTGAGCACCTGTGGCGCATCCTCAAGTGGAAGGTGGAGGAGTTCAAGGTGTCTAACATCCACCAGCTCCGTGATGTCATCATGGAGGAGTGGAAGAGGATTCCAGTAGCGACCTGTGCAGCTCTGGTGAATTCCATGCCCAGGAGGGTTAAGGCAGTGATAATAATGGTGGTCACACAAAATATTGACACTTTAGGCACAATTTGGACATGTTCACTGTGGGGTGTACTCACTTATGTTGCCAGCCATTTAGACATTAATGGCTGTGTGTTGAGTTATTTTCAGAAGACAGTAAATCTACACTGCTATACAAGCTGTACACTGACTACTCTAAGTTATATCCAAGTTTCATGTCTACAGTGTTGTCCCATGAAAAGATATAATAAAATATTTGCAGAAATGTGAGGGGTGTACTCACTTTTGTGATACACTGTATATACAGTATATACAGTATATATATACTGTATATACCTGTATATATGTATATATATATATATATATATATATATATATATTTTGTTTATGCATTTTCTCCCCTTATTCTCACGACTTTTTAGCATGTCCAATTGCCCGATTGCGTCATGCTTCCTCTCCACTAATGCCGACTGCCGCTCTGATTTGAGGAGAACGAAGCTAACCCACGCCCCCTCCGACATGTGGGCAGCAGCCGTGTGCATTATGCAAATTAGCCTTGTGTGCGACGAGACACACTCTGTCCAACGCACTCTTTCCCCGTTTCTGTGCAGGCGCCATCAATCAGCCAGCAGAGGTCGTAGTGATTAGTTACAAGGAGTCCCTAACCGGCTTAATACCTCACCCCTATATGAACAACAGGCCAATCGTTGTTCATGTGGCCGCCCAGCCAGATGGCAGAGCTGAGATTCAATACGATGTATCCGAGATCCCAGCTCTGGTGCGCTAGTGTGTGTTTTTACCACTGAGCCACCTGAGTGGCCATGAGTCCTGTTCTTAACCCAAGATCTCAAAACTGATGTACACCATCACCAGATGTACATCAACACAAGCCAGCATTGCAACATGTTTAATTTTGCTGTCAAAAAATATAAATAAATTAAAATAATATAAAATAGCTCATTGGAAAAGATATCCCTTGGGTGGGAATTAGGGTTGGTGGTCTTGGAAGGCACAATGTGACAGTTTTAACAGCACACAGAAGTCTCAGTGTGGGCCCCTACTACAAAACTTGTGTAAAGTCTACAAATAGGAGCATAGCGGCGGATGATCCAAAACTAATATATGGGGCAATGTGACTCAGTATTACAATCTAACACTTCCCTCAACATCCAAATTCTACATCCTACTAGAAAAGGGTTTAGTTAGAAATACTTTGTAAGGCATCATGTGATCACTTATCGATTTTACTGAGAGGCTTTATTGTTGCACACTGGTCTCATTGTATTTTTCTCTCTCTCCTGCTGTGTGTTCAGAGATCGGCTGCTTCCTAACTGGCTCCCCCTGTTGCTCGAGTGTCCCATAATCACACGCATGTATGAGGATACAGCATTACTACGCGACAGAGCTGCCGTCAACTCTCTGGTCAGCGTCCTACAGACTCTGCACGATTTCCACCTTACTCTGGAGACTTCCCTTACCAAAGGGGTGGATCTTTAGCCACCTGAAACACACGTCCACTTCACCCACTTTGTCCAACACAATCCTTCTCATCTGGCTCTGTCGCTGCTGCTTTTTGGCCAAGCTGGGGACTTCCTACTGCCTAGCAGTGCTTTTAAAGGACGGCCACCAAATTAGGACAAACGAAGGTTCGCATAGGAAGAAAAAGCTTTCTGGAGGATTGATTAATGCTTGGATTGCTGATGAAAACGTAAACTGTATACCGGACCTTGTAATGTTACTGAATCCTGCTGGAGTACCGGACAGCAGAGAGTTCTTTTTCCTGTATATGTCCTTCAATCGTCCAGTAATCTTTAGATTATTCTGTACAGCAAATATGTCAAAGTACAAAGTATTAAGAGACTGAAGCGTTAACTGGCTTCTTCAGATTATGCATCTATCTCGTCTATGTTGAAAAGCTAACGCTGACTGCACATACACCGCTGATGGTCTTTCAGTAAAGCGAATCATCACATATTGGTCTTAGAAAGTGCCCACAAGTGGTTATTTTTGTGTCTAAGAGTTTTATCTGTACAGATCAGCAACAACAGACTAACGTTTTAAAGTCTTACTCAGAGAAATGTGTGACTCGGTTAAAAGTAAAACCTTTGTTAGTAAATGACATTCCAGTGAAACGTTGTAGTGAATGTCAGTATGTGGTGCACACTTCAATGTGATCTATCATTTTCTGTGTACGTGTGTGCATGCTTATGTGAGGAGCTTTAGAGAATGATTTTTTAAAGTGAATCAGTATTAAGTTAGTTTGAGTCAGAATAACTCAGTCTTAAGCTTTACATTTAATCAGAAAACATTTGAAATAGAACAAACTATAACTTTTAATTCATTGCTCTATTATACACCGATCAGCCATAACTTTAAAACCACCTCCTTGTTTCTACACTCACTGTCCATTTTATCAGCTCCACTTACCATATAGAAGCACTTTGTAGTTCTACAATTACTGACTGTAGTCCATCTGTTTCTCTACATGCTTTGAAGAACAGCATGAAAGGGGGCTAACAATGTTCAGGACCACCACAGCATAGGTATTATTTGGGTGATGGATCATTCTCAGCACTGCAGTGACAATGACATGGTGGTGGTGTGTTAGTGTGTCTTGTGCTGGTATGAGTGGATCAGATACAGCAGCGCTGCTGGAGTTTTTTTTAATACCATGTCCACTCACTGTCCACTCTATTAGACACTCCTACCTAGTTGTTCCACCTTGTAGATGTAAAATCAGAGACGGTCGCTCATCTTTTGCTGCTGTTTGAGTTGGTCATCTTCTAGACCTTCATCAGTGGTCACAGGTTCTGCACACGGGGCACTGTTGGCTGGATATATTTGGTTGGTGGACTATTCTCAGTCCAGCAGTGACAGTGAGGTGTTTTAAAACTCTATCAGCATTGCTGTGTCTTATCCACTCATACCAGCACAACACACACTAACACACCACCACCATGTCAGTGTTACTGCAGTGCTGAGAATCATCCACCACCTAAATAATACCTACTCTGTAGTGGTCCTGGGAGAGTCCTGACCATTGAAGAACAGCATGAAAGGGGGCTAACAAAGCATGCAGAGAAACAGATGGACTACAGTCAGTAATTGTAGAACTACAAAGTGCTTCTATATGGTAAGTGGAGCTGATAAAATGGACAGTGAGTGTAGAAACAAGGAGGTGGTTTTAATGTTATGGCTGATCGTTGTAGCTATACATATGAACTGCCAACTCTAATTTACTTTAAGTTACTTTCCTTCACACAATTTGTTCCTTTTATAGAATTTAAAACCACACTAGCACTATTTTGAAAAAATACGTTCAGCTTGTTCAGATTGTTTTCTTTACACCAAAACATCTTGTTTTGTTGTAGCGTTATGTTAAAATGAGTGACAAATTAAAGGGAAAAAACACAACATTTCTACAAAAGCTTTCCTCTTAGCTGTTGTTTTGATGATGATAATGGAGGACAGGCCTGTCTAACCAGCAGGCCATGAGCCACATGTGCCCCGCAACGCAGGTCACTGTTTATTAATTTATAATATACATTAATGTTCACGTTTCACCTACAAGCTTTTGGTTACTTTTGTGGCTCAGTTGATTCAAAAGTACAAGAACCACTGGTCTAACATGTCAGTTCAAAATCTCTCAGGTGAAGAATTTGTCCAAACCTAATGAACCTGTGAATGCTGTAATATTGGATTTACTGTTTGGAGTAAGTTCATACTCAAGTTCATATACAGGTCATTCTAAATTGAATTACTCTCATCTGAAAACTGCACGGTGGCTCAGTGGGTAGCACTGTTGCCTCACCGCAAGAAGGTCCTGGGTACGATCTCCAGGTGGGGAGTTTGCATGTTCTCCCCGTGTCTGTGTGGGTTTCCTCTGGGTGCTCCGGTTTCCTCCCACAGTCCAAAGACATGCAAGTGAGGTGAACTGGGGATACAAAATTGTCCATGTTCGATATAACCTTGTGAAATGATGAGTCTTGTGTAATGAGTAACTACCGTTCCTGTCATGAATGTAACCCAAGAGTAAAACATGACGTTAAAATCCTAATAAACAAACAAACATCAGAAAACTGTTAGAGGGGCGCAGCCATTTATTATGCTAACAGTCTGCCAGGCGTCTACACAGAGATCATTGACTATGTTTGTTGATTCCCAAAAGCATCCGATGGATTAGTGTCCTGTCCATGGTATTTCTGCCTTGCGCCTGTGTTTCTTGGTGGAACCGGATCTGCCGTGACCCTGACCAAGATAAGCGGCTGATAAAAATGAAAGTTAACTGTTTGATGATATTGAGCAAGACTTTGTGCTGGTTTGCAGGATACACACCTACACAATGTATTATACGATGTATCTGTCTTAATAACTAACAAACATGCTAGCACATGTCAGATGTCAAATAGCCCTCAGCTCTCAGCAACCAAACCCATGCCAGCAAAATTTGCCACACAATATCGGCACTTGATATTTTTCTCTTTTTATTTAATCGTTTTGTTTCCCTTTAATTTCTTACCTGTCTGTATATTTTGTACTATAATTCATTTATATAAATGCAGTATTACACATGACCTGATAAATTAACCACTATTATTTTCTGTTTAAACATTTCACAACTTGGATCTGTAAACTAGAAGTAAAGAATTATTTTTCACTCAGAAAGAACCAGAAGTGAAAAGCAGGATGATCAAAAATGGATTGTGATTTTCCTGTGTTTTCAGATATGTGAAGGGAAGTGTGCATGAACTTAATTACGCTTTCTTTTTATTGTTTTAGATCACTTCTATATATTTATTTTTTAAGTGATTTTGTGACACTGGTTGATTTAAGAAGTAACTACTGAGTTGGACCCGAGTGAGTCTTGTACCTGTGATTCTGTATGGTTTATTTATTTCCTCACTGTTTCACACGTGATAGTTGTTAGACCTCTTGGTTCTTGGATCTCTGTTTGTTATTGCTTTAGCCTGTGTATTACTGAGCCAGCATATTTGTTTCCCACCCAGAATGTTGTTCCATCTGTAAACACAGTATAACACTGGACTGTTTCCTTTTACTAACAATGCTTTTACATGCTACGTGTCATATAGCTGAAAACCGCAGCAAATCTGGAGATTAGGCCATGTGATTGTTTTGATTTAGATTCGTTTCAGGGTCTGGACCTTATTTCCCCATGTGTTTGGAGGCAGGGTAATGTTATTCTTTTCCTGTTCATTACATTGTGAACGCTGCTCACTGGAAATAATGTACAAGTTATTATGTTCATTATGTTTATGGAACATCTCATTAAAGTCACTGTATGATTATTGTTGTATTATCTGTACATTTCTTTAAAAAGTTAAATTCCAACTACTTGATATGAAGAATGATGAAAAGTCAACAGTGTATTTACCCCGACCAGTCAAATCATTAGGACCACCATGTACGTATGACTTTCAGGGAGATATGAAATGTTGGGCTAATGATGGTTACCGGTAGTTAAAACTACATGTTAAATCAGAGATGTTCACAAGTCACAAAATACGAGTCAGAGTCGAGTCACGAGTCAATATAATCTTCACAAAACATATATTGGAAATGTAGCGTAGCATATATTGGAAAAATTGCCGTTTTACTTAGTGCCTTTACTTTCCTAGGTACCAGTTAAAAGCTTAAACTGATACGTTTTGTTTTCATTGCAAAACAAAAGCACGTGATAAATCAGGCACAATGGCCAAAATGCAAAACACAGCTAAACAAATCATAACCACTGCTTACCTTAGTTTATGTTCTTCCAGATGCTATTAAATTTATAACCGTGTGTTGTCCCATTACAAATATAATTCTAGTCTGAAGTCGCTGTGTGTACGACTTACGTGCGACTGTTAAATGCAGCAGATATGATCAGTGTAAAGACCTTGATAAGTGTGATATTTTTAAAGCCAGATGACTGGGTTGAAGGATCTCCAATACAGCAAGGAGTGCTCACAGGTAGCTGTGGTAAGTACCTACCAATAGTGTTCCGAAGGAAGCAAGCCATGAACCGTTGACAGGTTATTGGGCATCCAGGACTCGTCGACACAAAAGGACATAAGGCTATATAAAGGCTATACAGACTGACAGAAGAGTAACTGTGGCTCAAATTGATTAGTTTATTACTAGTGATGAGGTTAATGTGTCACAACACACAGTGCATCAAACCAATCTGTGTACAGGGTTGTGTATTGGCTGCAGTGTGCCGCCTGATACAGTGAGTTTTGTAATAATTTATGTTAAAGTATTTTACGCACCCTGTAGATCAGTCCTAATTCTTTTAAGGATTTGATTTTGATTATTTTCTTAATAGCTTGTTTGCTCAGACCTAAATATGTACTGTATTAAACAGCTTGTCTGTTCTAATCCCTAAATCCCCTAAACATCTCTTATTTAATTAGCATTTATAATTTTTGGCTTGATTGCTAGGCGGGTGGCATGGTGGTTCAGTGGGAAGCACTGTCGCCGAACAGCAAGAAGGTCCTGAGTTCGATTCTCTGGTGTAGTGGTACTTTCTGTGTGGAGTTTGAATGTTCTCCCCGTGTCTGTGTGGGTTTCCTCTGGACGCTCTGATTTTCTCTCACAGTTCAAAGACATGCAAGATACTAAATTGCCCATGACTGTGTTTGACATAAAAAAAAAGATCTGATAAATCTTGTGTAACCAGTAACTACCTGTCCTGTCATGATTATAACCAAAGTCTGTAAAAACATGACAATAAAATCCTAATACAAAAATAAATAATACAACCCCAAATCAGAAACAGTTGGGACAGTATGGAAAATGCAAATAATAAAACACAGAGTTTCTTACATTTACTTTGACTTTTATTTCACTGCAGACAGGATGAACCTGAGATGAATGAGATATTTCATGTTTTATCTGCTCAACTTCTTTTCATTTATTAATAAACATCCATCCCTGCATTTCAAAAAAGTTGGGACAGTAAAGCATTTACAACTTTGTAATGTTGCCATTCCTTTTCACCACACTTAAAAAACATTTTGGCACCGAGGATACCAAGTGATTCAGTGTTTCAGCTTTTATTTTGTCCCATTTTTCCTGCAAAATTGTCTTGTTGAAAAATGCATGGACGTCCCTGGAAAAGATGACTTCTTGAAGGCAGCATATGTTGCTCTAAGATCTCAATGTACTTTTCTGCATTAATGCTGCCATCACAGAAGTGTAAATGACCTTTGCCAAGGGCACTAACACAGCCCCATACCATGACAGACCCTGGCTTTTGGACTTGTTGCTGATAACAGTCTGGATGGTCCTTTTCGTCTTTGGTCCGGAGCACACAGCGTCCATTTAAAAAAAAAAAAGACCTGGAATGCTGATTCATCTGACGACAATATACGTTTCCACTGTGTGATGGTCCATCCTAGATGCCTCCAAGCCCAGAGAAGTCGACGCCGCTTCTGGGCATGGTTAACATAAGGCTTCTTTTTAGCACAGTAAAGTTTTAAGTGGCATTTGTGCATGTAACTCTGTATTGTAGAGCTTGGCAAAGGTTTGCCAAAGTAATCCCTCACCCATGTGGTTATATCAGCTATTGTTGAGTGGTGGTTCTTGATGCAGTGCCGTCTGAGGGATCGAAGATCACAGGTGTTCAGCCTAAGCTTGCACCCTATATGCAAATCCCCTCCAATCTTTTTTTGAGGTACATTGTTTATAAACATTTCAATCATTTTCTCACAAATTTGTTGACAAACTGGAGATCCTCTGACCATCTTTGCTCATCAAAGACTCAGCCTTTCCTGGATGCTGCTTTTGCACCAAACCATGATTACAATCACCTGTTGACATCACCTGTTTGGAATCACATCATTATTTAGTTTTTTCACTGCATTACTAGCCCTAAATTGCCCCATCCCAACTTTTTTCAGAATGTGTTGCAGACCTGAAATGCAGGAATGGAGGTTTATTAACAAATGAAATGAAGCTAAGCAGACAAAACATTAAATGTCTTGTGTTTCTTACAACACACTGTAAGAAACACTGCATTTTTATTTTATTTGCATTTTCCATACTGTCCCAACTTTTTCTGATTTCTATTATGTAGTAATTAAATATTTGTTGAGGGTGCTCAGGTGATGCAGTGACTCAGGGAGCTAGCCCATCTCCACTGACATCTCGAGTTCAAATCTCAACTGTGTTAGCGGTCTGTCTGGGTGCTCACACAGGCACAACTGGCTATGCATTGATAGTTGCGCCTGTAACAGCAGATAGGGTACAGTTTATAGGATTGTAAATAACATTGTTGCTGTCTGCATGTGTGCATCATTTCAATAACATTTATTTCAACATTAGGATTTATTTAGCAGCCCCCTACCTAAAATATATTCCTGTGTACATGCAAGAAACCACTTCAATCTGACCAGAAATGTTACATTATATTGATCAGGTGATCTATCTCTGTCTATAGACAAGCGTGCCTGAACCTTGCTAGCAAATTCCTTCCACTGCATAACAGAGCCCTCCGATCCTTTGATGTATGGGCTAAATATTCAGTCCTGTGCTGCTCTCTTGACATATGCTACACATATCAAAGCAGTTTTTGTGAAGCTTTTGCCTTCTGTGCCTCAATAATGAACACTTTTTATTTAAATTGCTTAGGTCATAACCACATGACTTCTGATTGCTAAATACAAGTTGCTGATCAGCACTGTTTCCTGTAAGGCAGTAAATTACAGGTTTACACAGTGGTCAGTATGTCAATACTCTTAAAGATCTAGTGCTTTGTGAAAATTGGGGTAAGAGAGAAAGGTCCTTCCTGTTCAGGCAAGTTAAAATGATATGGGATTAATTGGAATGTCTTTTGTGAGCCACTACTTTTTTGACTAAAAGGTAACAAATTCCCTAACACTCAAAAATTCCGAGCAAAGGCTCTAGTGTAGGCCCTTCGGAAAGAGGGGTGGGTTAAGGGGCCATTGGTGTGCATAATAATGCCCATGTTTTTGAAATAGGATCTCCAACGTGCACATGATCGGGTGTACACCTACTCTCAGCCATAAGGTGTTGTTAAAAAAACAAGACTGTAGCAACTACAGCTGACAGGAAAATACAGTATTGTGTTGTGGAAAGTAATATAGCCTGCTGCATTATTTATGACAAAAAAGTGAACTCCACAGCCGTGCACTTAAACACTTAGAGAGAAACCATTATAAACTCATGGAACTTGATAAATAACTAGGTTGCACAGAATCGCATGTTGTGGTTGCATGTCCATGAAATGTAGTGCCTTATGTTAATCCTTACACAGGGGGTAAAAAATGTAATTCCCACCTTTGTAAATGCCTCTGTTTTTGCATGTTGAACAAAACACTGCACAGAAGGTACAGTACCTAAGTAAAATATTCCATGAAGCATAATTTACACTGCTCAAAAAAATCAAGGGAACACACATCACACATTGGCTCTTAATGAATTCTGGTTGAATTGTGTAATTTGTTGAGAATAAAATAATGTGAAAACAGACAATGGAAACCAAAATCATCAACCCATTGAGGCCTGGATTCCAAATCAAAGTAAAAAAAAATCTAAATCACAGGATCCAGTTTGTGTGAATTTGTGTGAGTAGTGTGCATGGCCCCCACAGGGTACCTGTATGCACTCCCACAACATCTGGGCATGATCCTGATGAGAAGGTGGATGGTGTCCTGGTTGATATCCTCCTAGACCTGCATCAGGCCATCAGTAAGCTCCTGGACAATGTGTGTATGCACTCATATATAACGTCTCAGAAGTTCTTAATTGGATTCAGGTCTGGGGACCATGAAAAATAAAGGCCCACTGCACCAGCGTAACGTCTGACAATGGCTTAGAAAATTTTGGCTATCACATACAAGTTTGCGTGTCTTTTCAAGAGTATGCCTCCCCAGACCATCGCTGACCCACTGCAAAACTGGTCATGCTGGATGATGTTACAGTAAATTCACTTAATCATTTGAATATGATGTTTGGGTGGTAGATCATTCTCAACACTGCAGTGTCTCTAACATGGTAATAACATGATAGTGTGTAGCACCATGTATCAGGTGCAGCTGTGTTGTTGGGACAAGTCATCCTGGTCCTAAAAAAGCAAAGCAGCTCCAGACCATCACACTACCCACACCATGTTTGATGGCTGGTGATGTGATGTTGAATGTATGAACATATAGTGTTCTTATGGTAAAATGTAACAGAATCTGTTATTTTAAAATAGTTCCACCTCTAACACACCAGTCCACAGAATATTATTTCAAAAATCTTGGGGATTCATCTAGATATTTTTTGCAAATGTATTTTTGTCAGCTGTGGTTTGCACCTTGCTAATCTCCCATGTATGTGATTTGGCCTTATTTTGACCTCCTGGTGAGTCAATGCGTTATTGAAGAAATTTTGGTAGGCCAGTCACTCCTGGGAAAGTTTAACACTTCGAATATTTCTCCATGTGTTAATTATGGCTCTCACTATGGTTCACTAGAGTTCCAGAACCTTAGCAATGGCTTTGTTTTTTTATTTATTTATTCTTCAATGGTCAGGACCCCCACAGGATGACCACAGAGCAGGTATTATTTGGGTGGTGGGTCATTCTCAGCACTGCAGTGACAATGACATGGTGGTGGTGTGTTACTGTGTGTTGTGCTGGTATGAGTGAATCAGACACAGAGTTTTTGTAAATACCGTGTCCACTCACTGTCCACTCTATTAGACACTCCTACCTAGTTGGTCCACCTTGTAGATGTAAAGTCAGAGACGATCGCTCATCTATTGCTGCTGTTTGAGTTGGTCATCTTCTAGACCTTCATCAGTGGTCATAGGATGCTGCCCACGGGGCGCTGTTGGCTGGATGTTTTTGGTTGGTGGACTATTCTCAGTCTAGCAGTGACAGTGAGGTGTTTAAAAAAAAAAACATCAGCATTGCTGTGTTTTATCCACTCATACCAGCACAACACACACTAACACACCACCACCATGTCAGTGTCACTGCAGTGCTGAGAATCATCCACCACCTAAATAATACCAGCTCTGTGGTGGTCCTGACCATTAAAGAACTGTGTGGTAAGTGGAGCTGATAAAATGGACAGTGAGTGTAGAAACAAGGAGGTGGTCATAATGTTATGGCTGATCGGGGTGTGTGTGTGTGTGTGTGTGTGTGTGTGTGTATATATATATACATATGTGTGTATATATATATACACACGTGTGATTAAATTGCACTCTATTAAAGCTATAATATAGACATTTCGATAAGGACTATAGATAAACACATGCCTGAAAGCTAGATGTAGTCGGCAGCTGTGACCGACTTCGGCGGCGAGTTGTTCTCTCTTTTCATCTCGCATCTGCGCAGCTGCTGGCGCTGTAGAATCCTGTAGCTCCGCCCACTCAGAACACAGCGGTCAGATTTGAAAGGGCCAGTGCCCTGGCAACGGGAGCCGCCCACTTTCCCGCCTAATTTTCTCTTCCTTATATGGACAATAGAATCCAGACGCGGCCCGACGTCAGATCTATATGCAAATGAGTTTGATTGAAGAAATTCAGAAAATGGAGGACGGGCCGTGGCGCATGCGCAGATGCTTTACTACGCTGAGACAGAAAGTGAGACATTGAGGACGAGTAGCGTGCTTAGCAGTGGCGCATTGTTTAATGAGTAACACTCGGACCGTTTTCCAGTTCGCCTCACTGACCTGTTTTGCTACATAACAAGGTAGGAATAACACTTTGTAAGAACTGTTTAGAATGTTCTCGGCTGTCTCCGTGTGCAGAAAGGTGAATTTGACTGAGCAATAGCGGTTTTTGTAAGTTTTGAGGTAATGTGACAATGCGCTGTGAGAGTGGACCGTGTGTCGCATCAGTCAGAAAGGTCAGTCTGATCAGCAGAGCTTACTTTCCATGCTGGTTGAAACTAAATAGAAAGTGCGCGCTTGGTTAAAGGGGTGATGTGGTGTGGCTAGCTTTTGCGCATTATGCACATGTGTGTATGGCGGTGAGGTGCGGTGCGATGCCATTTTAAAGCGCGCACATCTCTCTCCCAACGACGGTTAAAAAGCCTGAAAACACGTACTGCTTCAATTTAACGGGAATGTACACTTTATTTGTTTTGTAATAAATGCGAATAGGTTTGCTTTGGAACATGTGCTGTGGGCGTGTTGAAAAGCTTTAGCCCTTTAAACGAAGGCGTACACACGCACGCACGCAGCCTAGTTTATGATATGAACTTGTCCTACTTTGTGTAATGTTTGAGAGATATAAAGTACCATTATAAATAGCTTATATCGTTTTCGCTTCGTTTGAACCCATGTTTTTGATGCAGCGTTTGAACTGCATGTGTGGTCCATCACACACCTACTTATGGTGGGTGTGCTTCAAAACAAACGTGCTTCTTCACTTGTGTTGAGCCGCATGCACGCATGGGTTACGAGTTTTATATTCATTTTAATAGAATGTTAGATAAATAGAATGTTTAAATAAATGACAAATTACAAACTAGAGAAAACATGTACAAACAGTCTTTTAGTAAGTTAATGGGTCACATTGCAATAAAGTCCCTGGAACTGTACGTTTACATTTACGTTTTTGCCATTTACAGTACTGTGACCATGTATTGTCTAAGCAATTGAGACTTAAGGGCCCACCAGTGGCAAAATGGCAGTAGTGGGGCTTTAACCAACGACCTTTCAATGACTAGTCCAGTACCTTAACCACTAGGTTACAACTGCCCCTAATATAGAGTGGGTGGATGGAACACCAATCTGGTGTTTTAATAATAATAGCATTTTCTAACTTGTCCGTCCAAAACCTTCCATAGCAGAAGTACCAGTCACATCAACGTACATCCCACCAACAGACTTAAGACCCCTCATAAAGAGTTATGTACATGAGAAATGGCAAGAGAACTGGGACTTACAAGACAATATCAAACCCAGGAAAAGTCAACAAAGCGTACAACCATACAAAATGAACTATACCCAGAAGAGGGGGGACCAAGCAGCCCTCATACGATGCGAGATAGGACATTCAAGACTCACACACACATACATCTACTAAAAGGAGAACAGGCCCCAAAGTGCCTTCATTGCTCAACTACCCTAACAATGAAACATATTGTATATGAATGCAAAGTTTTTACCCAGGACAGAAATCTGTACCTGATGGGATCGGACATAAATGACATTTTTAGGAAAACTACACATTTTAAGATTAAAAAATTTCTGAAAAGCATTAAATTGAAACATTTGTTGTAATTTTAACCTCTACAGTTTTGATGCACATGTAAACAACATGTATCCCTGTATCCTAAAACCCCTTTCATGGTTTTAACGTCCTTTTTAATAAGAATGTTTTAAAACATACAAATGGCACGCCATAGAGATGGCTCTAAATACAGAGCTTATAATGGCGATAAAACTCAACCAACCAACAAAACCTTCCATAGGTGTTAAAATGGGTTAAGGTCTATAGACTGCAAAGACTGTTTGTTTGTTTATTTGGATTTTAACGTCATGTTTTACACTTGGGTTACATTCATGACAGGAACTGTAGTTACTCATTACACAAGATTCGTCAGTTCACAAGTTTATATCGAACACAGTCATGGACAATTTAGTGTCTCCAATTCACCTCATTTGCATGTCTTTGGACTGTGGGAGGAAACCAGAGCACCCGGAGGAAACCCACACGGACACGGGGAGAACATGCAAACTCCACACAGAAAGGACCTCAATCGCCCCACCTGGGGATCGAACCCAGGACCTTCTTCCTGTGAGGCGATAGCGCTACCCACTTAGCCACCGTGCCGCCCAGACCGCAAAGACATGTTTTAATACTCACAATAGAATTGTTGCATCCTATTGCTTAGGTGATCACTTAGAGCCACGAAACCCTTTATTGTAGGGGCCATGCATTCAGATCTGTACTGTCCTTTTGGTGTATGCCACACATTCCATGGAACACTAACCAGCAAAGCTTTGTGGCACAGGTTTCTGATATTTGTGTCCCAATAATAAGGCATTTTTGGGCAAATTGAATACTTGGTTCAGAATGTGATATCTTAATTGCTTGACTGACCCACAGGTAGAGTCTGAGCTGCATTTCAAGTTCCTTTGTCCTGACAAATGATTAAATCTATAAAAAAGTGTTAACAGAAATCCATACACCAGAGTTACATAAACTCTCCATCCTAAATTTCCTTCTTTACAGCTGTTGTACTGTTTGGATACTTCCACTGTATTTCTGAGTAAATGTTTGCTGGTCAACAGTGATGGTCAACAAAGAACCAAAGTTTTCCCATATTGGTTTCTCTCACTTACATGTAATTGATTCAAATAAGTTACAATCAGTTTGTTTAATTGTATGTAAACATGAGACTGAAGATAATACTATGACTTTAAGTAGGTTGAAGGCTATTGTATTGGAAGTTAACGAACATTGGACCAAAAAAACATTACGCTTCCTAAGGTTAATAGTATTTATACAAGTTATATTAATAAATGCGTGTGTGTGTGAGTTTCATGGAGCGCATGGACTATTAAAACGTGCACTCAGTGTAGGCAGCATGGAGTCAGTGACGCAGCGGCGCACTAACAAAGAAGCTGCGCGGGAGCTTCAACATTAACACATTTCCACACAGATATACCTCTAAATGTTTATTTTTTGGCTTTTGGTTTAAGTAAGGTGAACAGAACTATTACGGTATCAAGAAAAAAATCGAAATAAACAAGCCAAACCGTTAATATAACAACCATAAACCAGGCTGTTATTAGAGACGCTGTGGTGTGCACGGCTTGTGTGTGATGTTCCGCGCTGAGTTAGTAAAATAGAGCGCTACACCTACCAATAAGCTATTGTGAAAATACACAATATGGAGACTGTGGAGACTTCCACAAAATCATCATTAACATTATTAATATATGAGAAGCCAAAGCTTTTTTTGTACTTTGGGACTGATTTGGTGCTCAGTTTTTACTGCATGGCTGTTGCTCCATTTTAGCGGTCCTCCTTCTTCGTCCTGTGAAAGGCGGCGCCATATTTGAGCGACGTAGCACAGATACGCACAGCTTAAGCATTGATGGCGCCCGTTCAACCCATCAGCGTCCTCATAGTCACTAGTAATGTTATTAAACTGTTGTTAAAAAATAATGAGAATGTTTACCATTATGCCCTGTATGACTGGCCATACGCTATGTAAAATATTTCGAACTAGGCATGATGAGAGGAACTAAAATATCACAATATTATCCACTGTTCATATAACAGGTTACTATGATAAGGTAAAAGTGGTGAATTGTAATTAAATATACAATGTTTTTACTGGTAAGTTTTCTATATTTATGTACATTACCTTGTTATACTTTTTAATAGATTTATTAATAATGTGCATAGATACTGTAATACAAATAACAAACCATCCAAGAACTATTAACAGCCCCTGTTTAATAGCATAGAACAAGTACAAAAAAAAATTACATTGAATGCATTTGTCATATATACATACACGTGTACAGTACAATCGTTTTTCGTGTATCTCAGTTTGTTTGGAAGCCATCAAACAGTGCCCCTGGAGCTGAGAGGGTTAAGGGCCTTGCTCAAGGGCCCAACATTGGCTGCATAGCAGAGCTGGGATTTTAAACCTACAACTTTCTGCGTGGATTTCCTCCGGGTGCTCCGGTTTCCTCCCACAGTCCAAAGGCATGCAAGTAAGGTGAATTGGAGATACTAAATTGTCCATGACTGTGTTTGATATAACCTTGTGAGCTGATGAATCTTGTGTAATGAGTAACTACCATTTCTGTCATGAATGTAACCAAAGTGTAAAACATGACGTTAAATTCTATTTAATTAATAAATAAATTATTAACAAATAAACATACATGCATTTATAAACAGTCTTTTAGTAAGTTAATGGGCCACCGCTAGCTGAGGGGTGGTTATTTCTTTGCTCTTTACCACATAAAATAAAAGCTGTGCTCATTTGCATGTATGTTGTTTGTTTTTTAATGTCATGTTTTACACTTTGGTTAAAATTAGGTAGGTAGTTACAGGTTACATTTGATTAATCAGTTCAAGTTCAATGTCAAACACCGTCAGAGACAATTTTGTATATCCAATTCACCTCACTTTGCATGTATTTGGATTGTAGAGGAAACCCACACAAACATTGTTGTGTGACGACAGTGCTTAAAATTCTTAGATAAAGATTAGATTAACCATGCTGTATACGTTTCTGTTTAGGTGTAGCACATTGTTTACAGTCAATACAGTACATGTTTTTAATCATGTTATGAAAAATTTAAGTGTTGCACAAAAGCAGCTATGACTTATCTGATTTGTAACATTTAGTTGGCTACACATCACGTTTTATATGACTTAAAAGTGTAGTAAATTTAATATTAATCATTGTGTATTGATGCATTATCTCATCTGTTTTCAGATGTTTGGCTTTCATAAGCCGAAGATGTACCGCAGTTTGGATGGTTGCTGTATCTGCAGGGCAAAGTCCTCCAGCTCTCGCTTTACTGACAGCAAACGCTATGAGAGAGACTTTCAGAGCTGTTTTGGGTAAGCTCATGCGTCAGTGAAAGAGACTTTCTAAAAATGGATTGTTCCATAATAACTATGTAGTCATCAATAATTTGTATCATGCATAATAAATAGATTTCTACTTTGAATATTGTTTAAAATTTTTATGTGCAATATAATCAGGATGGAAACAGTAAAGAGTTGTTAGTTCTTTTTGCACCCTTTTTGCATTTACCATGGCACAGATATAGTGCACAATCAGAATAAAGTTTAAAGTATAAAGTTTCTTTATTGATGTTTCTGCAGCCTTGGTGAAACACGCTCTGGAGAAATTTGTAATGCGTGTGTGCTGTTAGTAAAACGATGGAAGAAGCTTCCAGTAGGCTCCAAAAAGAACTGGAATCATGTAAGTCAGTGCTGGAAGTCTTTTACGAGCTAGTAATCATTAATTTATTTTTTTTCTAAAATGTATAGTTTTATAAAATAGTGCTATTCTACAGGTAGTTGATGCCAGAGGTGGACCTAGCCTAAAGATGACCATTAAGTCCAAGAAGGTCAAGTCTCTTTCTAGAAGAATCAGACCAAGTCAGATCTGCAGAGTGCAAAAAGAACTGAAACAAAACAGTAAGTAAACATTTCATATGTTACTCAATTATATCACTGCAATAAAAAGGTGAGTGAAAGGTGTGCATTAATTCTTTACATTTTAATACCTCCAGAGTAAATTTGGATATCGCTTAATGAAAAAAAGAAATTGATTTTAACATCAGGTGTTGCACAGGATTTGTAGTGAAGAATGCTCACAGACCAGAGTTTAAATGTGGTGTGGGGAACTTCAGATTACCAAGTCAGTTAGTAGGTGAAACATACAGAACATGGTTGAATCAAATAATGCAGAAGCAGCTGGTATATGAAAGCTGTTCTCACAACAGCATCATTACATCTTCTAAGATTAAGCCATGTCCTACCATAATACTGGAGCATAGGGCTGAATATTCATATTATTTTTATAGAATAACCAACACATCTGGGTACGGGATTAATGTATGCGTAGTGCCAAATGGGTTTTGTGGTCAAAAACTAGTTCAATGACCAATTATAGCTGACGGCACCTATTAAAATAGTACTTATATTATTGTACTTTATATGCCTAACAATACTAAAAATGCACATCTGAATATTACCAGACAAGACTCAACCATACATTAAATAAACAATAAAATGAACAATACCTTGTTCCCTTAAAGTCCCTCACAACCGTTCCTGCCATAAAAATAGCCTATAAACAGCCATGGCATTAAAATCCCACTTTTGTTTGTTAACCATTTGTTGGTTAATCATTATTATCCCTATTTGGGTCATTGGTTACAACTTCTTAATAATAGGGTCTAGATTTAGTAGACATTTATCTTCTCCATGTAAAATTTGTACACCATCAGATACAGATTATTTTAACATTGTCAGTTTCACAAAGTGTATTTTTTAAATCAACCTGATGTCATTGGAAACTCTTTCTGTTTAGACTCTGATGCTCATAGCACCACTTCCAGCACAAGTCCAGCACAGTCTCCCAGTTACAGCCAATCAGACGAGGGCTCTGACTCAGAGTTGGCTCCTGGCTCTGCCCGCTCCCCAGTCTTTTCTTTTCTAGATCTGACATATTGGAAAAGGTATGTTTGTGTTTTTGAAGCCACTTTCTGTTATGATAGGGCATTTAAAAAAATCACATGTAATCTGTGCAGCTTTTGCACAGTTATGGCATCTAGTTTATCCTGATGCTACCAATGTAGTTTCATACAGCCCATACTAATTATAGCATGCATTTAACCAAAATTAAGTGTAGTGAATTTGCAATTTTACAACAATAAATTCTACCTGTCACTTCATTTATCCTGGTCAGCATTCCAAAAATGAAAACCATCCAGAAGAGGATTATTGCACACACTGCTAACTGACTGAAAGAGACAAAAATGTTTGTAAAATGAATTACATGTGAAGTACATTTCCATATGAATGAGTCTCACATGATCTTTGTGTTGTGTTCTGTAGACAGCGGGTGTGCTGTGGCATTATCTACAAAGGTCGTTTTGGAGAAGTGCTTATTGACCCACATCTTTACAAGCCCTGCTATCAGAAAAAACAAGTGCAGGAGCCTGAGGAAGAGGAGGATGAGCAGGAGGAAGAAGACACCGAGTTGGACAAGGAGGAGAGCCATGGCATATTAGCGTCTCCCCACCTCGACTCTCCGCTCCCTCACCTCGACTCTCCACTTCCGCTTCCTAACCCTCTGCTCTCACACTCCGACTCTCTGCTCCCGACCTCCGACTCTCTGCCGCTGCCCCTCAAAGCTGAGGATGAGGAGTGGTAAAGTTCCATTTCTAGAACTGATTGGGCATTCTAAGGATGTCTTTAGGGTTTGGGGAGGGGTTTTTAAGGCACTCTCACAGAAGTTCATTTAGATTGTCTTTAAGAGCAGCTAAAAACTTATTCTTTTTTGGTTGGGGTGGATTAACATCTCATGATTGTTTATTTGTGTGTTGTACTGGTCTCTTTACTGTACACCAATTCTTTGTTTGTGCTTTTGCTTAGATTTTTATGTTTTGGCTCTTACTGCTTTTTCACTTTATTGATTTATGTAAAAGTGTTCACTATGTTAATATGCTGGATCTATATACAACATAAAGCTGTAGAGAGGGTGTATCTGTTCGGTCAGTATGAGTATTTAATAGAATTTACTGACACAATTTACCTATAATGCTGCCTTTCCCTCTCAGGCCTAGTCCAAACAGACACGAAAAATGCTGTATGTGTTTAGGCCACACTTTTCAGATAATTTTCCAATGGAGTAGACCAAATTCCTAATTGTGTCCTACTCTTTACGTGCATACACTACATACAACACACACTATATGGCCAAAGATATGTAGACATCTGACCATCAGTGTCAGGCATCGCATTCTGAAACCAAGGGTGTTATGTTGGTCCCTCTTCTGTGGCTACTGCGTTCTGGATCAATGGTCTGGATTAATCAATTATGTTGCAAGAGACAGCCTGGTCTGCTTATGGTATTACAGTTCTGTAAAGCCACTGGATGCCCTTCATACCAGACTTGTCAAACCTGGACCTTGCTTTGTGCACAGAGGCACAAACATGACCTTATCTAAACTGTTGTCAAAATATTGAAAGCATAGAATTGACTTCATATAAATAATTGTAAACACCTATTAGCAATGGGTGTCTGAAACGCAGGAATTCCATTAATTAGGAGAAGGATCCACATACTGTTGACCATATAGTGTATGCAGTGCTCCATTTCTGCCATTTTAATTTTGACATTAACTCTTATGATTTGCCCTGGCAGCTACGTATGTTAAATGTAAAGCTTTTTTGATACTCTTCCAGCTTGTGTTGTCCACAGTTTGTTTTAACTGTCTTTTCTTAAAATAGATTTTGATATCATCTACTTTAAACATACTGTAGGTTAGTAATACCCAAGTCGTGGTCCTGAATTTTCCAATCTGTAGTGAACAATTAAACCCAATTCTAATGGGTAGGTAATTTTATTTATCATGCCAGTCTTTTAATTATAGGGAGGGCTGAACGTCTGTAGAACCCAGACCTTCATGCAGAAGTTCTTAACCTTGGAGATGCAACTAGGATTGTAGGATAACTACAAAGCTTAGGTTGTTTATTCAGTAAATGAAAATGTTAGATGTATGAAAAGCTCCCTGATTATCTGTTTCTGGCTGCATTCCACTGCAATGCCTCTCTGTTCAGTGTTGCTATGGTTTTAGTATGGATGAGTAAAACTGATAAAATATACATTTCTATTTGACAAATGTTAGTAAGCACTAGGCCTTAGTCTTCATTTGTAGTCTTAACCAATGGTTTCAACCAAAGTCCTCTCTTTCATTCTAAAAATCTGATCACAGGTCAGTGTTTCATCACACCATTTACTCTTTTAGCATTACTTGGTGCTGCAACACATTAAGCCAGATCAGTCCTCCAAATACATTTCCAAAACCACAATCATAGTGCTGTAAATATTTAGAGCAATATCCATTGCATGATCACTAAAGAAGCCATTGTTTCAAAGAGAATCTGCATGAATCTTGCACGACTGTCCTAAGACTTCCAGATTGTTCTTTGTTTATCTTCTAAGCATTGATGTTTTGGGCATTTTTATAAAGCTTTGATAAATATATATATTTTTCTAAATAATATACAATAAAAACAAAAAAATTATATAGCATTGCCATGTAAAAAGGCACAATTTCTTTTATTTGTGAATATGACATTAATAGTTCAGCAAATTTGAGAGCAATGATTAGATATGAAACAATGTCATTCTTATTTACTGCACTGATACAGGCAATCATTTTCACATACAGTACCTCCTATTTTTGGTCTGCATTTGTAAATTCTGTACTGAAAATACAGCTTCATGTTCTTTTCTGTTTTGTAAGGAATGGTTTGTGGTCATATGTGTGAAATGCTTTTTTGTTTCATGCTGTTGGTTTATTTAAGGGTGTTGTTATTCAATCTTATTCATCAACTATATTAAAATATCCAGGCCCCATTTTCTTCTTATTATTGTAGGATTCTGTGAAAAAAAATGATGTATAATTCTGTACAGTTTTATTTTCCTTAATGAGCTACATGTTCCCTTTTCAGAGGAGTTTTTCTATAGATTAGAACTAATTGTTTATGTATGTTCAACTTGTGAGGGCACTATGAATATTTTTACTTGCTGTCTTAGGTCTGACATGATTGACTAAGACTGAATATCAAACTTATAGATGTCATTTTGTGGCTTAACCCTTGTGTTCTGTTGATATTGACTTTACTGATATAGACTCCTGTGTTGTGTGATTTGTACCCTCACCAGACAGAAACTAAAAACATATGAAAATCCATTGTCTTTAATCGCGTATTCTAGCTGAGGTCTAGAATAAATTAGGGGATGTTTGGAACATTTTCAATACAAAAATATTGTTTATTTGCAGTTTCCATTAAATTGGGAAAAGTTATGAAGTATCAGGCTGATTTTAAGGTTATTTTGTGAGCTGTTAAAGTGGCTCTGGGGTCTGAGGGACCCCAAACAGAACATGAGGGTTAAGGCAGAAATCAAGCCCTTGGTTTCCCCGAAACACAATCAATTACAAATTTTTCCCAGTGCTGTGACTGAATTTAACTCTGTGCTTTGTGGGTTTTAATGAATTGTAGTGTTGATCTCTGTTGGCAGCTGTGTGAATTAAGGATCAATGAAATGACAGAACGATGTTATGGTTTCTCTACAAGTTTCTCAGTTTCAGCTATGATAGTGTATTACATTTAAAACACATTTTAAAACGATCTGTCACAGTATATTAATCCATAATTTGTAAATACTCTTTAAGGTGTTTTCAGGTGAATGGTTATAATATTCTCTGTTATTTATTTCGTATTTATTTGCAACATGCAATATTACTTTTTCTTTTAAGTATTATTAGTTTTATGGCAACACGATTCATACTCGACTCATCATTTCACCTGGATTTTACCTTTTAAGCTAGTTTGACAGCTGTATATTATTATTTCTCTCTTCAGGTAAGATCATGTCCAGTACCTGCCTGTAACTTTGCTTAAGTTTATTTCATTAGTTGTACTTCGCAGGCATGTATTGTAGCTATGCACTTTGTATCAACTTTATTAGAGCTATACTAGGTTTTGTACTTTTTACATACTCTACTTTTTATGTAATTCTCAATAAACAGCTTGCAATGTTTTTGGTTGTTTGCATTTTTGTAATATTTCAATTTAAACTTTATTTTTTTCCAAGTTTGATAATATTGGGAGGCATCTGACTACTTGTTTTTGTGTCTAATTTACTTTTAGTGCAAATATTCACTTCAAAAGTTAGTTTGTACTTATAGTAAATTACTTTACTTTATTACCATAAACAAAGATATGTTTCAAAAATTACATATAGGAAAATATGGTTAAAAACTGGTTAAGTTTTGTTACAGGTTGTTTTGTTGTATTTAAGTATCACAATTTATTTTCTTGGCTGTCCTCTAATAGGTGCCAGTATACCATGGCCATTCTTCTTTTTTTAGTGATGTGTAATGCCCAGTACTGTTTGTGAAGTAGCCTGGGTGTCAGTTGCAGGCCTTTGGCCATTCACTGTCAACTCTCCACCAATGCTTAGACACCCAGCTGGCCTAGCTCTGTTGAGATTTGAACCCAGATCTCAGTGGTGGCCTGGCGTAATAACTGCTATGCCACACAAGCACCATTAGAGAAAATCTGAATCAATTTCTTTAAAATGTAATAAATACAGTGTATCACAGAAGTGAGTACACCCCTCACATTTCTGCAAATATTTCATTATATCTTTTCATGGGACAACACTATAGACATGAAACTTGGATATAACTTAGAGTAGTCAGTGTACAGCTTGTATAGCAGTGTAGATTTACTGTCTTCTGAAAATAACTCAACACACAGCCATTAATGTCTAAATGGCTGGCAACATAAGTGAGTACACCCCACAGTGAACATGTCCAAATTGTGCCCAAATGTGTCGTTGTCCCTCCCTGGTGTCATGTGTCAAGGTCCCAGGTGTAAATGGGGAGCAGGGCTGTTAAATTTGGTGTTTTGGGTACAATTCTCTCATACTGGCCACTGGATATTCAACATGGCACCTCATGGCAAAGAACTCTCTGAGGATGTGAAAAATAGAATTGTTGCTCTCCACAAAGATGGCCTGGGCTATATGAAGATTGCTAACACCCTGAAACTGAGCTACAGCATGGTGGCCAAGGTCATACAGCGGTTTTCCAGGACAGGTTCCATTCGGAACAGGCTTCGCCAGGGTCGACCAAAGAAGTTGAGTCCATGTGTTCGGCGTCATATCCAGAGGTTGGCTTTAAAAAATAGACACATGAGTGCTGCCAGCATTGCTGCAGAGGTTGAAGACGTGGGAGGTCAGCCTGTCAGTGCTCAGACCATACGCCGCACACTGCATCAACTCGGTCTGCATGGTCGTCATCCCAGAAGGAAGCTGACGCACAAGAAAGCCAGCGAACAGTTTGCTGAAGACAAGCAGTCCGAGAACATGGATTACTGGAATGCCCTATGGTCTGACGAGACCAAGATAAACTTGTTTGGCTCAGATGGTGTCCAGCATGTGTGGCGGCGCCCTGGTGAGAAGTACCAAGACAACTGTATCTTGCCTACAGTCAAGCATGGTGGTGGTAGCATCATGGTCTTGGGCTGCATGAGTGTTGCTGGCACTGGGGAGCTGCAGTTCATTGAGGGAAACATGAATTCCAACATGTACTGTGACATTCTGAAACAGAGCATGATCCCCTCCCTTCGAAAACTGGGCCTCATGGCAGTTTTCCAACAGGATAACGACCCCAAACACAACCTCCAAGATGACAACTGCCTTGCTGAGGAAGCTGAAGGTAAAGGTGATGGACTAAACCCAATTGAGCACCTGTGGCGCATCCTCAAGTGGAAGGTGGAGGAGTTCAAGGTGTCTAACATCCACCAGCTCCGTGATGTCATCATGGAGGAGTGGAAGAGGATTCCAGTAGCAACCTGTGCAGCTCTGGTGAATTCCATGCCCAGGAGGGTTAAGGCAGTGCTGGATAATAATGGTGGTCACACAAAATAATGACACTTTGGGCACAATTTGGACATGTTCACTGTGGGGTGTACTCACTTATGTTGCCAGCCATTTAGACATTAATGGCTGTGTGTTGAGTTATTTTCAGAAGACAGTAAATCTACACTGCTATACAAGTTGTACACTGACTACTCTAAGTTATATCCAAGTTTCATTTCTATAGTGTTGTCCCATGAAAAGATATAATAAAATATTTGCAGAAATGTGAGGGGTGTACTCACTTTTGTGATACACTGTATATACCAAATAAATAAAATTTTAAAAGGAAATAGCACAAACAATTTGGGGTCTGACTGTTTTGGGGTCACTTGACCCTTTTGGCCTCTCATTTAAGCAAATTTATTTGAACATTGGAAACATGTTTAAACAAGAAAACTTGAGGACAACAAGTAGAAGAGAAAACAAATATCCACACACACTGCAACAAGGAAAGCCAGTTAACCATCAGCTGAAACTCTCAAGGTAACAAATATAGTGATCCACAAATCTGGTGCTTTTTATTTTGAGTTAGTTTGCAGATAAGACACAGCAATGCTGAAGGAGTTTTTAAACACCTCACTGTCACTGCTGGACTGAGAAAAGTCCACCAACCAAAAATATCCAGCTAACAGCACCCTGTGACCACTGATGAAGGTCTAGAAGATGACCAACTCTAACAGCAGCAATAGATGAGAGATCTACATCTACAAGGTGGACCAACTAGGTAAGAGTGTCTAATAGAGTGGACACAGTATTTAAAAACTCCAGCAGCGCTGCTGCGTCTGATCCACTCATACCAGCACAACACACACTAACACACCACCACCATGTCAGTCACTGCAGTGCTGAGAATGATCCACCAACCAAATAATACCTGCTCTGTAGTGGTCCTGGAAGAGTCCTGACCATTGAAGAACAGCATAAAAGGGGGCTAACAAAGCATGCAGAGAAACATGGACTACAGTCAGTAATTGTAGAACTACAAAGTGCTTTTACAGGTAAGTGAAGCTGATAAAATGGACAGTGAGTGTAGAAACAAGGAGGTGATTTTAATGTTATGGCTGATGAGTGTATGTGCGTATTCTATTTAAGAACTTTACTCTGGTTTTTTTAAACTTGAATGACTCTTCACAAGCTGGGTCTGGCCACTAAGGAACTATATTCTTTACATCGGATAGGAAAAGCATGCTTACTCATAAACTGCTCATATTAAATTATTTAGTTATTATTATTAATTATTTTAAAATAAGCTTTTTTCAATTGTTATGTCAGCATTATTTCGTAATGGGGTTTTACGAAGTGAAAACATAACAGACCTTGCACGCATTCAGGCGCGTTTTGGCTGTAGGTATGATCAGCGTCATGACGTCATAATTGGGCTCACAGCTGCTGCGGCGGTGTTGATGAGAGTGCATAAAAGGGTCAAAAGCTGCAAACTTTCGGTCTCCATTAAACAACTGCTGGATCGCTGATGCGCAGGTCTCTGAGCTCAGCTGTATACTAGGTTTCCCCTCACTGTGGAGGAGTTTGTTTCATTCATCATACAGCTGTGAAAACAATATTTACAGCTGAAGAGGCGCTTAAGGTTAGTTCATGTTTTTTTTTTTCCTCAATGGTGTTTGTCAGTACGTAAAATGGTTTGTCCTGTAGAGGTGAATGCAGGATTTTGCAGCAGAACCCTAATGCATAAGTTTGTAACAATAAGAATGTAACAGGGTGATAAAGTTGCCTATTCTACACAACGTGGCTGAGGTCGACTTCTTATTCGAAATACCCCACTTTTTAAGTATTGCAATAACAGTTACTTTTGTTCCATTCCTGTCCAGAACAATGTGAAGACAGGCAGATGTAATAAAATAATGCCTAGACTTAAAATTATATAGAGACCAATTTAACTTAATATATTAATATTTACAAGGTCCCGTTCCTGATTTATCATTGCTTTTATATGGTTTAAAAGTTTTTTTTTTATACAAATGCTTTGTGCTCCTTTGTATAGATGAGCTGTTAATATTTATTACTTTTAAATATCAAAACCAGAACCATACTGATACATTTACATTGTACCTTAAAACCAGAACCATACTGATACATTTACATTGTACCTTAAAACCAGAACCATACTGATACATTTACGTTATACCTCACAACCAGAACCATACTGATACATTTACATTATACCTCACAACCAGAACCATACTGATACATTTACCTTATACCTCACAACCAGAACCATACTGATACATTTACCTTATACCTCACAACCAGAACCATACTGATACATTTACATTATACCTCACAACCAGAACCATACTGATACATTTACCTTATACCTCACAACCAGAACCATACTGATACATTTACCTTATACCTCACAACCAGAACCATACTGATACATTTACCTTATACCTCACAACCAGAACCATACTGATACATTTACCTTATACCTCACAACCAGAACCATACTGATACATTTACATTATACCTCACAACCAGAACCATACTGATACATTTACATTATACCTCACAACCAGAACCATACTGATACATTTACATTATACCTCACAACCAGAACCATACTGATACATTTACCTTATACCTCACAACCAGAACCATACTGATACATTTACCTTATACCTCACAACCAGAACCATACTGATACATTTACCTTATACCTCACAAGCAGAACCATACTGATACATTTACCTTATACCTCACAACCAGAACCATACTGATACATTTACCTTATACCTCACAACCAGAACCATACTGATACATTTACCTTATACCTCACAACCAGAACCATACTGATACATTTACCTTATACCTCACAACCAGAACCATACTGATACATTTACCTTATACCTCACAACCAGAACCATACTGATACATTTACTTTATACCTCACAAGCAGAACCATACTGATACATTTACATTATACCTCACAACCAGAACCATACTGATACATTTACCTTATACCTCACAACCAGAACCATACTGATACATTTACCTTATACCTCACAACCAGAACCATACTGATACATTTACCTTATACCTCACAACCAGAACCATACTGATACATTTACCTTATACCTCACAACCAGAACCATACTGATACATTTACCTTATACCTCACAACCAGAACCATACTGATACATTTACCTTATACCTCACAACCAGAACCATACTGATACATTTACCTTATACCTCACAACCAGAACCATACTGATACATTTACCTTATACCTCACAACCAGAACCATACTGATACATTTACCTTATACCTCACAACCAGAACCATACTGATACATTTACCTTATACCTCACAACCAGAACCATACTGATACATTTACATTATACCTCACAACCAGAACCATACTGATACATTTACATTATACCTCACAACCAGAACCATACTGATACATTTACATTATACCTCACAACCAGAACCATACTGATACATTTACCTTAAACCTCACAACCAGAACCATACTGATACATTTACCTTATACCTCACAACCAGAACCATACTGATACATTTACCTTATACCTCACAACCAGAACCATACTGATACATTTACCTTATACCTCACAACCAGAACCATACTGATACATTTACCTTATACCTCACAACCAGAACCATACTGATACATTTACCTTATACCTCACAACCAGAACCATACTGATACATTTACCTTATACCTCACAACCAGAACCATACTGATACATTTACCTTATACCTCACAACCAGAACCATACTGATACATTTACATTATATCTCTGCAGTGGCTAAGTGGGTAGCACTGTTGCCTCACAGCAAGAAGGTCCTGGGTTAGATCCCCAGGTGGGCCGGCCCGGGTCCTTTCTGTGTGGAGTTTGCATGTTCTCCCCGTGTCCGCTTGGGTTTCCTCCGGGTGCTCCAGTTTCCTCCCACAGTCCAAAGACATGCAAGTGAGGTGAATTGGAGACACTAAATTGTCCATGACTGTGTTTGACATAACCTTGTGAACTGATGAACCTTGTGTAATGAATAACTACCGTTCCTGTCATGAATGTAACCAAAGTGTAAAACATGACGTTAAAATCCTAATAAACAAACATTATATCTCAAAACCAGAATTGTTCTTATGATGCCACATATTTCAAAACCAGAACCATACTGCTAAATTTACTTTACATCTGAAAACCAGAATTGTTCTTATGATGCCACAAAACCTTTCTCAAAACCAGAACGGTACTGGTAAATCTACATTATATCTCAAAACCCAAACAATTCTTAAGATGCCACATCATCTCGCAAAACCAGAAACTTTCTGATTATGCCACATTATCTCTCAAAACCAAAACAGTTATTATATTGCAACTTCATGTTCATTATTGCACACAGTGTTTCAGGATGGGCTCTGTCCTAAAACCCTAAACGGATTAACCTGGTTAAGTTGATTTTCAAGACATAGTGGATAGTCGAATTTAATTCAGTAGATTAGAAAAGTCTTAAGTATTTGCACTATCTTTACTTTTAATACTTAAAATGTTTGTAATAGTTGCACTATTAGTATTATCTATTTTTGCCCTATATCCACCTTAATGATTCCACCCAGAGCTGTTTACTAATCTATGCACCACTGTAATTACTTTTTTCCTCTCTTATATTAGAAAGACTTAAATCATGGTTCAGCTTCAATCGTCTCCAGCTTCTGAAGTTGTGGATCTCCATGTGGAGTCCATTGAGGAAAGGGATGCCAGTCATGACGACAGCTCAGGGATTGACTCTCCTAATGCCTTCACAGCACTTCAACTCACCCTAAACCCTTCAGCGTTTATATACCATGGTTATGAGACCTACATTGAGGATGGCCTTATCTGCCTCAGACACAAAATTCGCAACATCGAGAAAAAGAAGGTTGTTTGGTTTGTGTACTCTGGTTTATGAGCTAAATTAACTGGTCATTTATTATAATAATTTCTATTGAGCTAAGTAATTAATTTACATGTCTAAATGCAGCTGAAACTGGAATGCTATAAAATGCGGCTTGAGAGTGGGGAGAAGCTAAATCAAGACCAAATGGTGATCTTTGCAAACACTTCAAAAAGACAAATCACTTTTTACTTGATTGTTAAGCTTTTAAAACCGTAACGCATGTTTGCTGTGTTAGGATGCAGTAGAGAGGTATGAAGAAGTGATCCACAACCTGAAGTTTGCCAAAGAGCTGCAAAAGACCATTTCTGCTCTTACACAGGATGTGAGTTGATCTTGCACTATTACATAAAACTTATTTAATATTACATTGTTATATTAAACTAATATTAATATCAAAATGTTAGCTGTTAAGGGGTCAGAGGAAAGCTGTGTGTAACGAGCAGGTTCAGAGGCTGGAGGCTGAGCAAAAGCGACTGAGTGTGATGCTTCAGATGCAGTACGTCCTCCTCAGTCTGCAAAGGCAAGACGTCAGGAAGAACTTCTGCAACTCGCAGGAATACGCTGGCTACCTGTCCTCTCAGGAACTTGAGAACTTGTTGGACCTGGCTTCATTAGTTGGCTGCAAAAGGAATGACATCCTGAGGTTGGTGAAAGTGTTTTTGGTGACACTGATCATGCAAGACATGGAATTTCTGACTGGCTGACTTTTTCCCTTAGTTTAGAAGTTCAGATGGAGCGGGCCTCTCTTGTCTATCTGGACCTGCTGGATGGGAAAAACAAACCAGTTGCTGGCTCAACATGTAAGTTATTTAATTACTTAATACCTATTTTTTTGATGGGACTGGAAGCAACAGAAACAAACAGTTAAATGTAAGTAATGTTGTAAGTCACCTAATATAGATATGTCACACAGAAATTGTTCTCTTTTGAATATATGGCCTTTTTGGTAGCCAGCAAAGATGACTGTTAGCAGATCAAAAATGATTCATCTTAAGGTTTAGCGTTTGCCAGTATATACATACAATTATGAATATTTGAATGCCAACAGTATGAGCAGAAGTGCTACAATACCCCTTACCTAAGCCACAAAACAATCTTTTGCTTAAATATGTACAAGTGTTCAGGTAGAGCAGCAATCTAATACTCCATCCAAACACTGTCTTTAATTATAGTCTTGGTGGTGCCATTGGCCTGGTTGAAGATTTAACAGAAATTATAAGCATTGTCTGAGTAGAGGCTGAATGTCAATAATCTTAATGCTGCTGCAACAGCAGTGCCCACTGTCTAGTTAGGATATATACATAAGTGGCAGTAGAATACAGAGAGTAGTTTTGTTGTTTGAGTCTGCTAAGGCAACAGTGTTTGGAGGAGTCTTTTGTACAGATGTGGTCTGAGGCTGTTGGTGTTTGACAAGGTGTTTGCTAGTATTCAGCATTTTTAGCCAGTGAGGGTGTCATGCAACCAGCAGTGGGTGCCAGAGTGCACATTGAAATCTATCCAAATTGGTGGGTGGTACAGTGGCTAAGTGGGTAGCACTGTTGCCTCACAGCAAGAAGGTCTTGGGTTTGATCCCCAGGTGTGGTGGTCTGGGTCCTTTCTGTGGAGTTTGCATGTTCTCCCCATGTCTGTGTGGGTTTCCACCGAGTGCTCTGGTTTTCTTCCCACAGTCCAAAGACATGCAAGTGAGGTGAACTGGAGATACTAAATTGTCCATGACTGTTCAATATAACCTTGTGAACTGATGAATCTTGTGTAATGAGGAACTACTGTGTCTGTCATGAATGTAACCAAAGTTTAAAACATGATGTTAAAATCCTAATAAACAAACAAACACAAACTACACTCTACCTCTGAACGACCCTCTTGGTGGTTCTGACTCCCAGGTAAATAACCCATGATTTAGAGTCTCTGAAAGGTGATTGGTTTGGTAAAGACTTATTCCTTGTTTAGTGCTGCATGATACTCATTTGGCTTATTTTAAACTATCAAATTGTTACTTCACTAGATAAGTGCCTGAAAGAGAAGCTGCTGAGACTGGTGGACTGTGGTTTCTTCGATCACCTTCCAGATCCTCAAAATGACTTGCAGAATATCAACACAAAGCTTGACTCCTCATCTAGACCAAGCACCCTACCTGGTAAGGTGTTTCAGGCATGTAACTCATGGACATAAGACTTAATATATCCATGTTTACTTGTATTTTGTTTTTAATTGTAGCAGAGGTCAGTTTGAATTTGAATAAGCTGGCTCTGAAAGAGGTAGGAACTTAATTTTGAAACTGTCTAAAACTGATTTTAAGAGTAAATGCTTCAATTAATAAATTACACCAACAAAACTGGTCTGACTCATTTGTTCTTAGCATTTAAAGAGGGTCAGTAACTTTTGAATGATGCCAGTTTCTAAACAGACGCTACATACCTGAAGCAGACCTCGTTGGGCGTGTACAGGGTAAGGAAGAAATGCCTGTACCGAACTGGAAAGCTGAATTTTTGGCGCTAAAGGAGCGAGAACCTCCAGACTCTTGGGATTTGGACTTTTCTGAGACTCCAGTGTCCTCTCAGGCAGGGTTATACAAGCCTTGGAAAGGGGCAGCAGGGTTTATACCTAAAACAATCACTAAGAAGCCCACTGTTGAGCTCAAACAGGTAGGTATTTTACTTTTGGTTACATAGGAATTCTGTAAGTGTTGCTTACAGGAATATCCAATAGTCAGAATATTAAAGGTCTGGTATCAAATCACAGACTTGTGTGTTTTCTTTCTTGACCTAGAAACAGCAGAAGAAAAATAAAGGTCAGGGCTCCAAATCTGTAAGTTGGTATGTTACCTTGTGCCATGTTTTTAATTTTTAAGTTTGTTTGCGCTCAACCAAGTCCTTGTGTTCCAATAGGATATTGAGATGCTTGTGCCAGTAGAGGTAAACTCTCCAACCTCTCTGGCTAAAGATCCTGCACTACGTAGACGGCAGTTGGATCACCTTATGGATCAAATCACAGGTTCCTTCAGCTTCATGCAGGTATAGAATTCTTAATACTTGCATTAGTTAATTGCTCTGTATTACCTTTTCAATTTCAGTAAGAGGGGAGTTTGTATTTAATTTAATTGTATTTAATTGGGCTTAAAGTATTTGTCCAGGGGTTGTGGATTTAATTTTTGATGTATAGATATATATTTGCAATTGGTGACCATCAATCTACACTTAATTACCCAAAACATTAAAGTAAAAACATAGACTATCAAAAACTAATTAAAAAAACTGATCTTATTTAGTACTCTGGCTCTCGCACTTCATTAGAATGTATGGCCATCAGTGAACTATCATCCTAATGTCTCCAGATGTTTGGAGTTTAAGTTTTGGCTTTCAGAGACCGGTCAGAGTTGGCTTGTGCTCTGGAAAAGGTTTTCAGGGATGTTTTTGTATCTCACTGCATTCACCTGTCCCTCAAATCTTACCCATAGCATGATGCTTATTTCACTGTTGTGATGGTATTAGCATGATGCTGCCACCACCACATTTCACTGTTGTGATGGTATTAGCCAGGTCATGTGCATTGCCTGTTTTGGCAGTATTCCCATAAGACCAAATAATCATTTTCCTGATGTATATAAGTCCTGTCAAACAAGTCATTTAGTGAACTCCAAGCAAGCTGTCATGTGGTGTCTTCGATTTTTCCCAATATGTCATAATGGCCTGATTGAGTGCTGCAGAAATGGTTCTGTCCAACAGATTCTCCATCTCGGCACAGAACTTGTAGAGCTCTTTTAGAGTGATTGGTGGTTTTTTTTTTTTTTTTTTTAATTTACCTTCCTTTCCTGATGCCAAATTAATCAGCTGATTCCCAGAAGGTTTGAGGTTGTGCTAAGCTTCCAGTTCAAAATTGAGTTCTTTGTGGCCCTGGGAACCCTCAAAGCCCTGGGTGTGTTATGCCTTTGCCTGATCTATGCCTCATGACCTCAATCTGAGATCAACATATTGCCCCATGGACTTAATGGCTTGATTTCATAAATTGTGAGCCAGGTGTGGGTGTTTCCAGACTAATGTCAAATTAATTTAGCTTGCAGTGGATGGATTCAAGTGTTCTAGACATCTCAAGGATGATTTAAAGCAAACCAGTTGCGTCTGACCACAATTTGGAGTAATACTTTCAAATACAAGCATAAGGTGTTGGATGGAAAAATAAAACTATCACTATTTTAAAAACCATCAAAATGCCAGTGTTTAATGCCAACACCAATCCACTGCACAGCTTTGGCCATCCCATGTACTTTTCTATTCCTTGATTGCAGATATTTTAATGTTTAAACTCCAAACAGGTTTTACTGTGGACAAATACAAGTATTACGTAGAGCCCTGAGTTGATTAAAGTATTTAAGACACTGCCATCTGCTGGACAGGTCTGGCTTAATTCTTTTAATCATGCTTCCAATAAAACAAAAACAGCCTAGTATTACATTAACAAAACTTGAAATATTGTGCAGATAATGTCTCGTGTTACTATAGGAAAAGGCAAATATGTTGGGGGATTTGATTAGTTGGATAATCCAGTAAGTCAAGACTAGATATATGCCTAATGTTTAGTTTGCTTTTTTCTTTCTAATCAGGATTCTTTGCTGGATGGAGACGTCTCTCCAACTCGTGTCTCGAACAAAGGGCTTCCCCTTTCCCCTAGCCCATCTCCTATTGGTAAAGCTCTCTGATGGTTTACCACAATTTCCTCTTTATTAGATTTATCTTTTTATTTTAAGCATTTAAAAGCTCCATCATTGCTGATGCTGAAGTAACTAACCTAAATGACCTGAAGTCCTAATGTAGGATTGTCAGATTTTACACATTCTTTTTTCAATAGCCCAAAAAGAACAGAAGAAAATCCCTGCTGACATCCTGCCTCAGACACAGCATGTAAGTTTCGTTCATCCTTTGAGTTGTCCCCAGTTAACCCCCCCACACTACAAACATGATCATTTTTATCCTCTTTCTGCTTGTATTTCACTGGTACATACCTCATTTGTACATAAATCTCAAATACTGTATATATCTGTTTATTATGTTTTTACGTACTCATTTCTTGATCGTGTCCATAGCACCTTAATCACTTTAACCTGCATAGCACCTTAATATGTACATTGTTTTCAGCTACATATCTTGTTTATAGTATAGTTTATAGATCCTGTTTATACCACTGCTATTTACCCACTGTAAATAATGTATATCATAAATACTGTTTATTCTGCACTTTCTGCTTATTGCACTTCTGGTTAGATGCTAAACTGCATTTCGTTGCATTGTACTTGTACATGTGTAATGACAAAGTTGAATCTAATCTAATATTGCAGATTTTGGAAACATATTTTAAGATTTTACTCTTTTTCCTTCATATGCCAGTCAACTCCCATTAATACTAGTATACTTGCTGGAGTTGGTAAAAACTGTCTGACCAGTAGTAATCAGACTCTCAATTCGTCGGACCTGGACCTACACAATGGAGACACACCTCTGGTAAAGCCATCAAACCAGCCTTCTGACCCTGCACTACACTCACTTGCCTGTTGGGTCAGTGACATCAGTCTGAACAATATTTATTGTGCTGAAGTTACACTGGTTGATGGAGTAATGCTTGTAATGGTTTGGCTTCTAGGCAAAGCAAGATAAGGACTTCACTTCCTCACCTCTGTACCGCCGAGAGTCGGTCATCTCTTTGTCTCTTGATAAGAACACTGAGCAGGTCTGTATATACAATTTACACCCACACTACTGTCAAAAGACTTGCTCATCTGTCATTTCCTCTGAAGTCATGGGATTGATAGTTGTTTGGTTTTTAATTTGCTATCAAGTCATTGATTTTTATGGCCAAGCCACCACAAACCTAAACATTGCCTGACAGGTTCTGATTACTGATTCTGCAGTTTTGATCTTGATAGCAGCTGTTTAAAATAAGGACAGACAGTCTTTTGTGATGTGCTTTGAAACTCCAAAGCTCGCTCTTGTGTAAAGGCTTGCTGTCAAGCTAATTTTATAATACAAATGTTGCATTGTGCAATAATGGGATTAATTAACTTGTCTGGTAATTAATATTTTAATTTCATTACAAATGCAGCCTTTATAACAAGTGGGTACTATGGATATTTTGTTTCCGTTTTTGGGATTTTGCCATGTTTCTCAGAACCTAGTCATTTTCATTCAATTCCTGACTGCATCTCCTCTGCCACTTGTGCCACCCCAACTTTTACAGAAGGCATAGCATAAATAAATACTGTATCCTTGGTCAATCGCCCACAACTTGGTCATGTGCCCCAACCAGCCGGCAGAGTCGTATTAACTGTGGCAATGAGTAACCGTCAACCTGCCTCCCAGGCATACCCAGTTGTCTATTCGATGCCCAGCTGGGTCGAAAACATAGCTGAGATTCGAACTCGAGAGCTTAAACTCTGGGCTGTGGCTACTTGAGTGATGCAACTCAATTTTCAAGCACCCTTAAAAGGAATGCTCATATTTAACTAGTGCTTCTTTGGTTATGTGGTTATAGCTTTGACTTGTTGTTTTTATGAATTTCAGGTCAATAATTCGAGGTTTTATGATTCAGAATTCATGCTGAAAATCCTTATTGTACTTGACCAAATGCATGCAAGCTCAGTCACAACATGCCAACTATTTGTTAAATGGTGCTTATGCATAGTCATAGGACTGTTTGAATGTACTATTGTTTATAAATTAAACTCTTGTGACAACTAGATTTACAGTGTTAAGACAATGAGAAGCAAGCTTCTCAAGTACTTCTGGCCATGGGTTGCTATGGTATTTTTGGAATTTAAACTTGATTTCCTTTCAGTTTGGCAAACTAGGCCAATTTAGAGCTCAGGCACACGTTTCCCTTGACATCTTGGAGCAGAATACGCTTCAAGATACTAAATAACATAATTAAATGATGTGTTAAGGTTATATTTATTTTTAAATATTGCAAATGGTTAAACTATTCAACTGTGATTGGGGTGTACCTTCCAGTTCATACACTGATGAGCCAAAACATTAGGACCACCCACCTATGTTAAAACAACCCTGACCCACTTAAACATGGATTCCACAAGCCATCTGAGGGAGTCCTGTGGTATCTGGTACCTTCAGTAGCATTTCCTTTAACTTCTGTAGGTTGAGTGCATCCTGGTACCATCTTTTCTCTCACGTGTACACATGCCTGCCTGTCCACAAAGTCTTATTAAAAAAACAAAAATATAGTTGAAACCTTCTTGCTCATTAAAGGTGCATTTGATGGTGGACAGGCATTACCATGGGCACTTTGACTCTCCTGCAAGTACACAGACATGACACATTGACATTATCACTTAATGATCTGCAATTTGAGACACAGCAACAATTCTCTTGGTCAATACCAGTCACCAAAGCCTTCATGTCTCTTGGTGTCTGTTCTTGTTTCCCAACAATCTGTCAGTGGTTGGTGGCTTGTCCCTACTTTTCTCATCAGTCGTTTCAGGCTTGATGCCTGATCATCTGCATTTATCTGCCTGACATTTAATATCTCTGACAATCACATGTACAATTGTTACAAAATAGGCACTGCCATGCTTTTTTTTGGTCCTAATGTTTTGAAGGCTGTGTTGTTGAAAACATGGCTTCACATCATATAAAAAAACCCCCCAAAACCTTAATGTAGAGAAACACAAAATTTAACATTGGTTACAATTTGGCAAATTTGTGTGTTTGCCATGAAATGTCAATTATTCTTTTGCCAAACTATTTGTTAATCATTGCTGTCCCTTTGCTTTTTACTCAAATGAATCAATCATTAGCTGACAGGCATTTTGTGATTATGCCACAGTGAGTCACAGAGCTCTAATTGATGCTTTTTTTTTTTCTTGATTGATCATGTCTGTGCATGCTGTTCACCACCTGTGACTGGACTAGGTGTGCCTCAAGTAGACCAGTCTGCCAGCCATATGAAAAGGGTGTCTGGATTCTTTCAGACTCATGGTGTACTTGCTTTCAAAGGCCTAAACTGTTGAAAGCAGTAATAAAAAGCTGTGTGATTGTACTATTTCTAATGGGTGTATTACAGACAAAAAAGCAGTCCCTTTGTAATGCTGAGATTCCAACGAGCATGCCAGCACAGACCTTCTCCACTCCACCCAGCAGGAGATCTCTTCCTGTAACCGGCACATCTTCCTTCAGCAACATGCACTCTGTGAGTGTGTGTGTACTCATGCATGTTTCAACAAAAGATTAAATGTCTTGTGCTAAACTGTAGGTTCTGTCCCTGGTCCAGGTGTTCAGTGGGGAAGTACCTATAAGCAAGAGTGATGAGCTAAAGGTGGACGAAAGTGGATTTTTAGGATCTGTGTGTCTGAGCTACAATACTGCAGACACACTGAGCTACTGTACTGTTAGTACACAAACCCCTCCTGAACTCAGCCTGCCTCTAGATGACCTGCAGATGGGTACAACTTACACACAATGTTGTATACACCGATTAGCCATAACATTAAAACCACCTCCTTGTTTCTACACTCACTGGCCATTTTATCAGCTCCACTTACCATATAGAAGCACTTTGTAGTTTTACAATTACTGACTGTAGTCCATCTACAGTAGTGTTAAAAAAAATAGCAGTGACTTTAAAAAAGTGAATAAAGCACAATCATTATAACTTTTATTTCCATAAATGCAAACGCACTGAAAATACTACACTTTCAATTCTAAATCAAAACATTAACTAAATGTAGCCAGTTTGTGTTAATCCTTTACAGAAAGTTAAGAAAAATTAATATTAGGCTGTTCAAAATAATAGCAGTGCCAGCATTTTTCTTTAAATACTAAAAAAATGTATCTAACATGAAAAAGGTTTCACTTTACTTTAAATTACTGAACTCATATTCAGTGGCATAACAATTGTTTCCGAGATCTGTTGCATGGAGTCGACCAACTTCTGGCACCTCTGAACAGGTATTCCAGTCCAGGATGATTAGACTACATTCCACAGTTCTTCTGCAATTTTGGGTTTTGCCTCAAAAAAACGTTTCAGACGTCAGCCCACAAGTTCTCTGTGGGATTGAAGTCAGGGGATTGGGCTGGCCACTCTTACCTCAATCTTGTTTGTCTGTAACCAAGATGTTTTGGGTCATAGTCATGTTGAAACACCCATTTTAAGGACATTTCTTCTTCGACATAGGCCAACTTGATCTCAAGTATTCTGATATATTCAAACTGATCCATGAACCCTCGTATGTGATAAATAGGTGTAACACCATGGTATGAAAAACATCCCCATATCATTTTGTACCACCGTGCTTTACTACCTTCACAGTGTACTGTGGCTTGAATTCCGTGCTCGAGGGTCGTCTGACATACTGTCTACGGCCACTAGACCCAAAAAGAACAATTTTGCTTTCATCAGTCCACAAAATGTTGAGCCATTTCTCTTTGGACCAGTCAATGTGTTCCTTGGCAAATTTGAACCCATTCAGGACACATCTTTATCTTAACAACGGGACTTTGCAGGAGTTTTTCCTGGTAAATTGGCTTCACTTAATCATCTTCTGTACTTACTGGTAACTTCAGATGTTCCTTGATCTTTCTGGTGGTGATCATTGGCTGAGCCTTTGCCATTCTGGCTATTCTCTGATCCATTCGAACAGTAGTTCCACGCTTCCTTCTGCGTCTTTCAGGTTTTGGTTGTCACTTTAAGGCATTTTAGCTGAGCAGCCAATAATTTGCTGCACTTCTCTGTATGTTTTTTCCCTCTACAATCAACTTTTTAATCAAAGTACGCTGTTCATCAGAACAATGTCTGGAACAACCCATTTTAAAGTAAATGTGCTTATGACCAAGCTGTGCAATATTTGTCACCCTCCTACCTTAAATAAGGGCCAAAATTGACACCCGTTCTTCTGCAGAATAAAGGACTTCACCAATTGAACTCCTCACTGCTATTATTTTGAACAACCCCCTTTCAATCAATGCTTCAATTACTCAGAATGAGTGGGATGCATGTCCTAATTGTTGGGTTTGTTTTGTTTTCATTACTCTACTACACTTTCAAGTGAATTTTTTTGCTATGTATGTAGAAATATCACTTCTACTAAAAACAGTGATTTATCAAGTTAATGGTGTTGGACTGCTATTTTTTTGAACACCACTGTATATCTCTACATACTTTTTTTTTTTTAGCCTGCTTTCACCCTGTTCTTCAATGGTCAGGACCACCACAGAGTAGGTATTATTTAGGGGTGGATGATTCTCAGCACTGCAGTGACACTGACATGGTGGTGACTGGTGACTATTTTATTGTATGCTGAATACAAGAATTCATTAATGTTTAGAGATCCTGTTTCCTTACAGAAAGTGCCTACCTGTCCGAGAGTGACCTCAGTGCTACCAGTCAGGTTTATTCTCCTGGTCAGAGTTCTGCCCTTCATGCTCAGTCTACTCTAATCCAGCATTATTATCCACGCAGCACAATCAGAGGTATCTAACATAGTGGCAGTGGGCTCTCCTGACTTTGTTTACTTGTCTCCTTCCTTCTTATTTCACCTCAAGTTGCCCAGTCATCCTGGCTTTCTGTTAACAGGGTGTCTTGCTTGGCATTTTTTTAGCTCTATAAAGCAATTCCCATATAGTCTGGAGTGTGTTTAGGTTAACATGCATGGTAAGAATGCATTTAATGTTTTCCTTTTTTTCCTTGGCTAACTGCATGAATGTTTACTTGTTCAACTTGCAGGTGGTTATGAGGTGCACAGAGTAAATGTACATGCTCCTGGAGGAGGCTTCATAAATCCTGAACCTGGATCTGTTTTTTATACCTCCCAGGTAACACATTTATCATGCAGTCACTGATCTATTCTTGTCTAGAACTGTTTTGCTTTTTTGATGATCCATGATATGGTTTTTAGGAAAATGGGTATCAGCTGAAACACAAACATTCTGGAGGGACAGCAGCTCGAAGAAATGGCTCCACTGGTATGTCATGCTTTTTTACCATTGTACAGTTAAGGCCATGCTCACAAGTGTGTTTATTTTAAGGTCATCTTTGGTTCTCTTGATATGCTTTTAACATGGAAACAAAGTGGTACAGTGGAGCCAGAAACTGTACAGTAAACCCTAACTGACACAGTTCTTTTTCCACTTTGCAGAATTTTTATTTCGATGTCCTGTTGGTTTAAAAATACAGTGGAACCTCGATTTAACGGATTTCGGATTTAACTGACAAAATCCGGAAAACCAAATATCCTGTCCGATTATTGAAAATTCCCCCAAGAAGCGTATCAAGACCAGTAGTTCAGCAATTGTCTATTTATAGGCTTTATTTTGTTGGTAGGCTCGCTTTGTTCTCACCTTTTTCTGTGTTTTATGCTTAATTTTTGCAATTTCTAGTGCTTAGTTATGCACCAGCACTGCTCCAGTAGCCACCAGCAGTGCTTCAGACTCAGAATAACAGAATCCCCACTGTACGATCACGGCATATAAAAACATCTCCACCACCACACAATGTAAATGAGATTTCTCCCCAGTAGTATAGTACACCAATTTTAATGTTTATTTACAGGTTTTACATTACATATTTGTTCAATTTACTGTTTATGTGCATGTAATATAGGCAGTTGTAGCCTAGTGGTTAAGGTACTGGACTAGTTATCGAAAGGTCGCAGGTTCAAACCCCAACACTGCCAGTTGCCACTATTGGACCCTTAAGCAAGGCCCTTAACCCTCAATTGCTTAGACAATATACTGTCATAGTACTTTGTATAAAAGTGTCTCCTAAATGCTGAAAATTTTATGTTTAGCACTTTTGTGGTCCTTGGTGCTGTTTTTTTATATGTCTTCACATCCCCTGGCAAAAAACCTCCGTTTAGGACAATCGCATTTTATGGACCAGTGCTCCCCACTTTTAATTTGTTAAATCGAGGTTCCACTGTACAACATATTGGTAATTTTCACCTGAAGCCGAATAAGTATTTTGTTACTTTTTGGCTCATTTTTATTTAAAATTTAATTTATTCAATTGTTTTTAATAAGGAGTATATACAATTTTCTGAGTAGTAAAAAACTCATGGCACACACAGTTTCTAGTTTAGTGTGGAAAATCGTAAGTGGCATCAAGTAATGTTGCAACAAAATTCTGCCTTCTTAAAATAGGCATTTCTAGCTTATTTATTTTCTAAATAAAATTTTTAGATGGATACTAAACTCTATGGTTCATATTCCATAATTTTAGTATTTTTTCCTTCAGAACCTTGGTACACACTGATCAAAAATTTTATGACCCAAAGTCAGTCACTCTTGTCTTTATGCATGATCAAAACTGCTACATTTTACACTTGTCCTACCACTCCTAAACGTTACATGCACAATTTTCATAATAGATGTTATGCACAGTTTGAGTGGTTATAATGTTTTGGCTGTCAAAGTTGGAACATTGTATAAGTGAGTAAAAACTGCTTTTAATGTTTTGGCTAACCAACTTCAATATTTTATGAGGGGTGCTTAACATCTGTTTTTATAGACCTGCCAACATGAATCTAATACAGTATGCTATTATTACATAACATCAGGTACTTGGAAGAAATGTCTGTTAATGGGAGATATTACATCGTATTCAGTGGTTAAGTCCCTTCTCTCAATATTGAGAGCTGTTCTGTATCAGTATTGTTTGTGCTCTCATCCAAAGCAACAGAAAAAAACGTGGGGTCATTTATTTAGCTTTGTACACTGCTTTGCTTTGGCACTATGAATTATTGGAATTGACGGTCACTGGTCATCCTTGAAATAAAAGTTTTTAAAGGTGTCTTTGGCCTCTGGGCAAAGTACATCAAAAACCTGTATAATACAACCTTTAATGGATTCACCATCGAAGGGGCTAGCAGATTTTGTGATGAGTGGACTACTTTTGTCTCTTTTCAAGCATGCCTTGTTGACTAACCAATTGTTTTTTGGTCCTGCAATCTTTGGCTTCTTACAGTGTGTGCTTGATGGTCTCTTTGAAAATGGATGTTGTAGTGTGAAGAGAATTGGACAACAGTGACCTCAGACTGTTGAGCAGCTGAATGGGCAAAGATCTAATTTGTGTAACTACAACAATTAGTGGCCTCTATTTACAAACCATTTAAAAAGTGTAATTAATAGGAAAAGTGATGCAACAGTAGTAAACATACCCCAGTCTCCATCTTTAAGTGTTGCAAGCATCAAATCCTAAATTTGTTTACATTTAAACAATGCAGTTAAGTTGGTCAGTGAAAACATTAGAAATTGTTGTATTTTTCAGTTTAGGTTCAAAGAGGGGTTTAAGAGAAATAATAAATCAGACATGTGCATCCTTCAAGAGCCATCCCCCTGCAATAAAGGAAATAATTAAAGATGCTGAATAAATCGCACTACAAAGACTTAGTTTGACAGTAAGGTCAAATGCTAATATAGATTGCAAATGCTCACAGCCCTTTTTTCCATTTCATTATAGCTGGTTGGAGTGACTCCTCCCAGGTGAGCAGTCCAGACCGGGAGGCAACTTACCTTGTGGATTCAGCCCATGGGGATTCTTTACCTGTTTCAGCTACTGGGATGCCCCTCACTGGACCTCCCCCTCACACACTTATGCCAGTCTACTCTCAAGTGCGTGTGGCCTTCTCAGCTGCTCGAGCCACCAACCTCGCTCCTGGCACTCTGGACCAACCAATCGCCTTTGATCTGCTTCATAGCAACCAGGGCAATGCTTTTGATGCAACCTCTGGCCACTTCATCTGTCCAGCCGCAGGCACTTATGTCTTCTTTTTCCACATCCTCAAGCTGGCCATCAGTGTTCCGCTATACATCAACCTGATGCGCAATGACGAGGTAGTGGCATCGGCATATGCCAACGATGGTGCGCCCGACCATGAAACGGCCAGCAATCACGCCCTGCTGTCTCTGCGTCTTGGCGACCATGTGTGGCTCCGTCTCCACCGTGGTGCCATCTATGGTAGCAGCTGGAAGTACAGCACTTTCTCTGGCTTCCTGCTTTACCCAGACTGAGTTAGTTACATGCACATACATTGGCACATACAGTGCCAATTTGAGTCTGTTGGCCTGTCAGTTACACTGCTCTTTGCATATTGTTTCCAGATCCTATTGCATACAGTAACTTTTGAATCATGTTTTTGGTCAGCGTTTTGGGTGTTTCATTAAGTGAATGTCTTTACAACTCTACACCCTTAATTTGTGTGCTTATTTTGTGTGCAGGCTGTTTCAGAACCATGCATCTAAGGTCATGGCTGCAAACTGTCTTCTTTCTGGTTATTGAGCACTTGAATTGCATATACATATGTAATTTGTCTGCATACTTGACACTTGAGGACTTTAAAATGGGACTTGGTTTTGAGCACATATGCATTGAAATTGACCAACACTGCCTATCAGCCAAACAAACCAAATGTTCCCTGTGTGCCTGAATAAAAAAAATTTGTGCAGATCCCTTTTGTTGATTCAGTGATTGTAGAAATCTCATCATTCATTATCATACATTTTGCAGACAGTGCACTATGCTTCAGTAATATTTACAAAAGTACTGGTCAGAAGACTTTTCTACCTCTAGTATGTGTAACTGTTTCCAGGATGTTCGTTTACACCAGAGGGCAGCACTACCAAAGGATAATCAACAAGTTACCTAGCAGCAGATCCCAACCTGTGGGTCACTGTTGCATGTTGTATTGTCTGAGAAGCAGTTGACACAAAACGCTTAAAAAAAAAAAAAAAAAAAAAAAAAAAAGATTAAACTGTTAGGTTATATATACTGATCAGCCATAACGTTTAAAACCACCTTGTTTCTACACTCTGTCCATTTTACCAGCTTCACTTACCATATAGAAGCACTTTCTAGTTCTACAATTACTGTCTGTGGTCCATCTATTTCTCTACATACCTTTTTAGCCTGCTTTCATGCTGTTCTTCAATGGTCAGGACCACCACAGAGCAGGTATTATTTATTTGGTGGATCATTCTCAGCACTGCAGTGACACTGACAAGGTGGTGGTGTGATGGTGTGTGTTGTGCTGGTATGAGTGGACACGGTATTTAAAAACGCCAGCAGCGCTGCTGTGTCTGATCCACTTACTGTCCACTCTGTTAGACACTCCTACCTAGTTGGTCCACCTTGTAGATGTAAAGTCAGAGACAATCGCTCGTCTATTGCTGCTGTTTGAGTTGGTCATCTTCTAGACCTTCATCAGTGGTCACAGGGTGCTGTTGGCTGGATATATTTGTGGTTGGTGGACTATTCTCAGTTCAGCAGTAACAGTGAGGTGTTTAAAAACCCCATCAGCGCTGCTGTCTCATCCACTCATACCAGTACGACACACACTAACACCACCACCATGTCAGTGTCACTGCAGTGCTGAGAATGATCCATCACCCAAATAATACCTACTCTGTGGTGGTCCTGGGAGAGTCCTGACCATTGAAGGACAGGGGGCTAACAAAGTATGTAGAGAAAAAGATGGACTACAGCCAGTAATTGTAAAACTACGGTGCTTCTATATGGTAAGTGGAGTTGATAAAATGGACAGTGAGTGTAGAAACAAGGTGGTTTTAATGTTATGGCTGATCGTGTATATTGTAGTTCTACATGTTCTAGTGTAATCTTGTTCTATGCACCTTGATGTACATTGAAATGACAAAGTTAATCTTGAACATTCAGATGCCTGGGTGAATAATGCTAGCCCAGTACAGCTAAAATTTGGAGGGTTTGGGATGGGGATGAGATAATGTGGGTTTTTTTTTTTTTTCCCTCTTCGGTGCTAGAGTACAGTAAGGATGAATAATGGTGTGTAAATGATTTAAGTTCTAAATTGCTGACTTGTTAATAGGCCAGCTTAATAGCTTAAGCTTTCTTTAGTAATCAAAAAAAGCTTTGAATTTTGCTGACCTTTGTCCATCTTCTGATGATTTGCATATTGGATGTGATTGGTTTATGATGGTCATTTAGTGTTACTCCTAAAATTGTATTGAATTTGCTCAACCTTCCCATGAATGGTGTTAATATTTGACTGACTTATTTTATTTTATCAAACAAGAGGTTTAAATTTTACTTATTATTTGCTGGTCTATGCCTTTGTCAAGTCTCAATGAATGTTGTAGAGGGCCATTTATGCATCTGCTCAGTATTGTCATGGAGAAAAGCTTCCCCAGCCATATGGTCAAATCTTTAGCATCCTCTCGGTCCAAGCATTAGTTCCAGTTACTGAACCCTTTGATGGTGCTTGTGCACAGTGTTAGACAGCATATGCAACAACTGGTGAGAAGTAGAAATACACAGTGTAAATCTTGATCCGTTTTATATGGTTTGCCAATAAACAGAAAATTAGCCGTGTTTGGTTTTGTTGATATTTCTTCACGTTCTGGCTTTGTAGGATAAATACAAGGCCAGATAAGTAGGGCATGTTAAAATCTTACCTAAATATTGCATTAAACGCTGGCATTATGCAATGCAAAGTTTTTTGATAATTCTGTTGAAATATTTATTTGTATACTGTCATTTCATTTAGTTTAAGAGATTTTTAAGCATTTTGTCCAATGCACCAATTGCAAATGTTTGCATTACCCCCCCCCCAAACAAAATGTAAAAAGTATTTAGTAACAGGATAAATGTTGGATTGGACAGACGTTTATAGGCCCTTAGGTGGCACAGCAGTCTAATGTCCTGGCTGGGTGCCTACACAAGATTGGCTGTGTCTTAAAGGAGGGGAAGGTCAATTGGACTTTCTTACTCTCACAATTGACATTGGACTGGATAGAGTCCTGCATCAGCAGAGAATATTAAAACTAGGAATTTTGATAAGATTACATTAAAAGTATAAGACTAACCTTAGAATTTAAAATATGACTGGGGTGTTGCCTTACAGCAAGAAGGTCCTGGGTTCAATCACCAGGTGGGGTGGTCCAGGTCCTTTTTGTGTGGAGTTTGCATTTTCTCCCCGTGTCGGTGTGGGTTTCCTCCGGGTGCTCCGGTTTCCTCCCAGTCCAAAGACATGCAAGTGAGTGAATTGGAGATACTAAATTGTCCATGACTGTTTGATATAACCTTGTGAACTGATGAACCTTGTGTAATGAGTGACTATCGTTCATGTCATGAATGTAACCAAAGTGTAAAACATAATGTTAAAATCCTAATAAACAAACAAAATAATGACGGGGGTGGCATAGTAGGTAGCACTGTCGCCTCACAGCAAGAAGGTCCGATCCCCAGGTGGGGTGGTCTGGGTCCTTTCTGTGTGGAGTTCTTTTTGTTTGCATGTTCTCTCTGTCTGTGTGGGTTTCCTCCGGGTGCTCCGGTTTCCTCCCACAGTCCAAAGACGTGGAAGTGAGGTGAATTGGAGATACTAAATTGTCCATGACACTGTTTGACAAACTTGTGAACTGATGAATCTTGTGTAATCAGCAATTACCTGTCCTATCATGAATGTAACGAGTGTAAAACATGATGTTAAAATCCTAATAAGTACATATAATATGTAATTGTGTGGATGCCAAAATTACACCAGTTTAAAATTCAGTTTTCTATACTTACATGCTTATTTTTCGCCTTTATACCTAATCCGACTCCAGTTGCAATATGTGCTTCTGGATTCTCTGACACATCTCTATTTAATTGCTGTATTTATTGGTCAGTTTAGGAATTCATGCCTTATTTGGGATTGTTTTAACTGTATCCAACTTATTCGTAACCTGATTTTTCTTCTGTTTTTTTTATTTAACAGATTTACTGTATCTCTGAAAGTGCTATAACAGATTGATTAGATGGGTTTTAGGCTTATCGGTTTGTTCGTGCGTCACAAGCAAACGGTGTACTGTACATGGGTTACACAAATCCAGTCTAAGTTCATTTGCTTCCATTGTGTACTAGACTGGAAAAACTGTTACAAGATATTTTAGTCTATTGTGTGCCAGCAATTCCAAATGCCTAGAAAATGCATCTGCAGAACAGTTAGAAATCCTATAGTTTTTGAATACTCGGGCATTTTCCACGTATTGAGTCTATTGTCTGTGTGGTGACATCAGGAAAGACCATTTGTCTTGAGCAAGTATGTGACTTGGCACAGTGATGCATGCCTAGGTCAGTGAGATCAGCCACTGTAAATCCTAGATTCTTTGGTTTTAACACTACTGCTCACATTTCAACACTGGACTATTATACAGGTAGAACTGCGTTGTGAGTTCAAGTCAACAGGAAAATACATTTTTAAACCTTTTAAGCCGTTATCAAAGTTTAACTGTTGCATTAAACCAATTCACTTAGTTTATTTTGATGGTACAGCAGGAAAACTGTAAAACATTTTTATTTAATTCATTTCCAGGTGGTCCGGGTCCTTTCTGTTTGAAGTTTGCATGTTCTCCCTGTGTCTGCGTAGGTTTCCTTCCACAGTTCGGGCAGCATGGTGGCTAAGTGGGTAGCATTGTCTCCCTACAGCAAGAAGGTCCTGGGTTCGATCCGCAGGTAGGGCGGTCCGGGTCCTTTCTGTGTGGAGTTTGCATGTTCTCCCCATGTCTGCGTGGGTTTCCTCCGGGAGCTCCGGTTTCCTCCCACAGTCCAAAGACATGCAAGTGAGGTGAATTGAAGATACAAAATTGTCCATGACTGTGTTTGATATAACCTTGTGAACTGATGAATCTTGTGTAACGAATAACTACTGTGTCTGTCATGAATGTAACCAAACTGTAAAACATGACGTTAAAATCAAATCAAACAAAACAAACCTTCCACAGTTCAAAGACATGCAAGTGAGGGGAACTGGAGATACAAAATTGTCCATGACTGTGTTTGACATTAAAAACTTGAACTGATGAATCTTGGGTGACCAGTAACTACCTATTCTGTCATGAATTTAACCAGTGTGTAAAACATGACATTAAAATCCTAATAAATTAATTTATTTACTCATTTTAATTTACGATTAAAATAAATTTTTACAATCAGTGGATCACCCCAGTACAGTTAGTGGCCAACATCTTACTAAGACCTTTTATTTTAATAAACAAACTGCAATATGAAAATAAAACAGTGAAATTTCTAATCCTATCTAACTGGTTGCCCTTACACACATGTGCTTTAAATATAACTAAATATATTGTTTTAGCAATGTTCAAGAGTTAGAGTTTGGTGTGGCATAACCTGCACAGAGCCCTGACCTCAACCTCACTGAACACATTTGGGTTGAATTGAAAAGTTCCAACATTACTGCCTGACCTCACAAATGCTCTTTTGACTAAATGGTCACACATTTCCTCATAACATAGAATGACTACATTTATAAACTTCCCCTTGTCTGGCAGGAATTGACATTTTGCAAAAAAAAGTGGGTGCATTTGACACCCCTTCACAGTCATAAAATAACCAGATGTGTGATTTTTAACCTGGCAATACCCCCACATTCTCAGACCAGCAGCTCTCACTAGTTCTTTATTTTAGTTCTGTGCTTTGGTTAACACCCCTTCCAAACAAACACTGGCGCTCTAGCAAGTGAGATCTCCTGCAGACAGGTGTTAGTTGATCTCTCGCCAACTTTCTCTGCTCGTTCATACCAACTTGCAATAAGCTGTCTGCTCACTGTGGTCAGTAGTTTTAAACCAGCACTGCTGTTGTAGGTATGTAAACTGTGAAAACTTTTATTGGTGGTTTACAAAAATAACCCTAATTTAAAAAAAAATAGTAGACAAGGCAGAGGCATGAACACCATAAGTCCAGGTATCTGAACGTTTGTCCCTTTCTAATTTTTCATTTTTGTATGTCGCTGTGCCATCCTTAAAATGTACTATTTGAAGAAGTAATAGTCTCTCTTGCCTAATTTCTTCAGTGTTTGAATCAAGAACACTGACCTTATTCAAGGCAAGTGAGGTCTGTAGATTGTTTGATGTTTGGTGGTTGTAACTGCCTGAATGAGCAAATAATACACTTGAATGAGTTTTGGTAGCTCTGTCACTTCTTGGAGGATTTTCAGAAAGAAAACCCAAAATCTAATAAATATGCCCTTTAAAAAAAGAAAAAATGGCAACTTTATTTTACTTCTTTTTGGCTGTGTTGGTTTCCTCTGGGCATTCTGTTTATCTCCTATTTGAAGACGGTGGACTGACCGCTCTAACGTCTCCTTGGTATAAGTTAGTAAATGTATTATTGTGTGTTGCCCTTTCAATGGATGTGTCCCTCCAAGGTGTAATCTTGCCCTCATTCTAGTGTTTCTAGGTAGTGCCGTACTCCCTTGATGTTTAAACGTATTGGTCTCTTTATTAGGAACACAAACCCTGTTAGTACTTGTTGTAGGTGTATCAATGGCCAGTCGATATCATTACCATGTGTGTCATTGCAGTGCTGAGAATTATCCACCATCCAAATAACACCTGGTATGTGGAGTTCTTACAGCATTCCTGTCTGTTGACAAAAGGAGTACAGAAGAGAGGATGAGGTGCAAAGGACAACAGATGAGCTAGTTGTAATTGTTTACCAAGTCATTTTGCATGATTTTCAGAAAGATGTAGTTCAAACTCTAGTTCACTTAGAATAGATGTGTCCTTTGAAAATATAAAAAAGTCTGCTTCATTTGCCTTTGCCTTTGTTTCTCTGTCACATGCAGAAGGTGGACTGGTAAAGTCTAGTAAGGTCTATTAGGGTTTAGTAAAGTCTAGTAAGGTCTCGTAAAGTCTAGTAGGGTCTAGTGAAGTCTATTAAGGTCTAGTAGGGTTTAGTAAGGTCTAGAAAAGTCTAAGGTCTAGTAGGGCCTAGTAAGATCTAGTAGGGTCTAGTAAAGTCTAGTAAAGTCTAGTAAAGTCTTGTAACGTCTAGTAGGGTCTAGTAAGGTCTGGTAAAGTTTTGAATGGTCTAGTAAGATCTACTACGGTCTACTAGGGTCTAATAAGGTCTAGTGGGGGTCTAGTAAAGTCTATTAGGGTTTAGTGAAGTCTAGAAGGGTCTAGTAAAATCTTGAATGGTCTAGTAAGGTCTAGTAAAGTTTAAAGGTCTAGTAAAGTCTAGTAAGGTCTACTAGGGTCTAGTAAGGGTCTATTGAGGTTTAGTAAGGTCTAGTAGGGTCTGGTAAGGTCTGATAAAATCTAGTAAGGTCTAGTAAGTCTATTAGGGTCTAGTAAGGTTTACTAAAGTCTAGTAGGGTCTGGAAAAGTCTTGTAGGGTCTAGTAAGGTCTATTAGGGTCTAGTAAGGTCTATTAGGGTCAAGAAGAGTCTAGTAAAGTCTTAAGGATTAGTGGGGTCTAGTAGGGTTTAGTAAGGTCTAGTAAAGTCTAGAAGGGTCTGGTAAGGTCTGATAAAATCTATTAAGGTCTAGAAGGGTCTAGTAAGGTCTATTAGTGTCTAGTAAGGTTTACTAAGGTCTATTAGGGTCTGGAAAAGTCTTGTAAGGTCTAATAGTGTCTAGTAAGGTCTCGTAAAGTCTAAGGTCTAGTAGGGTCAAGTAAGGTCTATTAGGGTTAAGAAGAGTCTAGTAAAGTCTATTAAGGATTAGTGGGGTCTGTTAAGGTCTAGTAAGGCCTAATACGGTCTGTTAAGGTCTAGTAAGGCCTAATACGGTCTGTTAAGGTCTCGTATGGTCTATTTAGGGTCTAGTAAGGTCTAGAAGAGTCTAGTAAGGTCTATTAAGGTCTATTAAGGTCTAGTAGGGTCTAGTGGAGTCTATTAAGGCCTAGTATGGTCTAGTTAGGTCTTGAATTGTCTAGTAATCTAGTAATTTCTAGTAAAGTCTAATGAGGTCTAGTAAAGTCTAGTATGGTCTAATATGGTCTAATATGGTCTAGTAAGGTCTAGTAAGGTCTAGTAAGGTCTAGTAAAATCTTGAATTGTCTAGTAAGGTCTAGTAAGGTCTAGTAAGGTCTAGTAAGGTCTTAAGGTTCAGTAAGTCTAGTAGGGTCTAATAAGGTCTATTAGGGTCTGGTAAGGTCTATTAGGTTCTAGTAAGGTTTACTAAGGTCTAGTAAAGTCTAATACGTTGTAGTAAGGTCTTGTAGTGTCTAGTGGGGTCTAGAAAAGTCTAGTAAGGTCTAGTAGGGTGTAGTAAGGTCTATTAGGCTTTAGTAGAGTCTAGAAGAGTCTAGTAGGGTCTAGTAAGGTCTAGAGGAGTCTAGTAGGGTCTAGTAAGGTCTAGAGGAGTCTAGTAGGATCTAATAAGGTCTATTTGGGTCCAGTAAGGTCTATTAGGGTCTAGTGAAGTCTAGTAAGGGTATATTGAGGTTTAGTAAGTTCTAGTAGGGTCTGGTAAGGTCTAGAAGGGTCTAGTAAGGTCTGGTAAAGTCTAAGGTCTAGTGGGGTCTAGTAGGGTCTAGTAAGGTCTATTAGGGTCAAGAAGAGTCTAGTAACGTCTTAAGGATTTGTGGGGTCTAATAGGGTCTAGTAAGGTCTAGAAGAGTCTAGTAAGGTCTAGAAGAGTAGTAGGGTTTAGTGGAGTCTTAAGGTCTATTAAGGTCTAGTAAAGTGTAATGGGGTCTAGTAAAGTCTAATATGGTCTAGTAAAATCTAATATGGTCTAGTAAAATCTTGAATTGTCTAGTAAGGTCTAGTTAGGTCTGGTAGGGTCTAGTAGGGTTCAGTAAGTCTAGTTGGGTCTATTAAGGTCTAGTAAAGTCTAATGGGGTCTAGTAAAGTCTAGTATGGTCTAATATGGTCTAATATGGTCTAGTAAAATCTTGAATTGTCTAGTAAGGTCTAGTTAGGTCTGGTAGGGTCTAGTAGGGTTCAGTAAGTCTAGTTAGGTCTATTAAGGTCTAGTAAAGTCTAATGGGGTCTAGTAAAGTCTAGTATGGTCTAGTAAAATCTTGAATTGTCTAGTTAGGTCTAGTAGGGTTCAGTAAGTCTAGTTAGGTCTATTAGGGTCTGGTAACGTCTAGTAAGGTTTAGTAGGGTCAAGTAAAGTCTAATATGTTCTAGTAAGGTCTTGTAGGGTCTAGAAAAGTCTAGTAGGGTGTAGTAAGGTGTAGTAAGGTCTTGTGTCTAGTAAGGTCTCGTAAAGTCTAGTAAGGTCTAGTATTGTGTACAAGACCTTAGTAGACTTACAAAACTTTACTAGAGTCCATTAAGGTCTTTTAGAGTCTAGTATGGTCTAGTAAGGTCTGTAAAGGTCTAGTAAGGTTTAGTAGGGTCTGTTAGAGTCTAGAAAGGTCAAGCAAGGTCTGTTAAGATCTGGTATGGTCTGTTAACGTCTTGTAAGGTCTAGTAGGGTCTGTTAGAGTCTAGTCAGGTCTCGTAAAGTCTGGGGTCTAGTGGGGTCTAGTAGGGTCTAGTAAGGTCTTTTAGGGTCAAGAAGAGTAATAAAGTCTATTAAGGATTAGTGGGGTCTAATAGGGTCTAGTAGGGTTTAGTAAGGTCTAGTAGGGTGTAGTGAAGTCTATTAGGGTCTAGTAAGGTATAGAAGAGTCTAGTAAGGTCTAGTAGGGTCTAGAGTCTAGTAGTAAGGTCTAGTAGGGTCTAGAGTCTAGTAGACCCTACTAGACTAGACCCTACTAGACCTTACTAGACTCTTTACGAGACCTTACTAGACCTCACTAGACTCTAATAAACTTTACTAGACTTTTAGACCCTAGTAGACCTCATTAGACTTTCCTAGACCTTACTAGACAATTCAAGATTTTACCAGACCATACTAGACTTTATTAGACCTTACTAGACCCTACTAGACCCCACTAGACCTTAGACTTTGAGATCTTACTAGACTATAGACACTACTAGATCTTAAACTTTTCCAGACCCTACTAGACCTTACTAGACCCTTCTAGACCCCACTAGACCTTAGACTTTACGAGACCTTACTAGACTATAGACACTACTAGATCTTACAAAACTTTTCCAGACCCTTCTAGACCTTACTAGACCCTTCTAGACCTTACTAGACCCTAGTAAGGGTCTAGTGAAGTCTTAAGGTCTAGTAAAGTCTAGTAAAAAATTGAATTGTCTAGTAAGGTCTAGTAAAGTCTAATGAGGTCTACTAGGGTCTAAAAGTCTAGTGTGGTCTAGTTAGGTCTAGTAGGGTCTAAGGTTCAGTAAGTCTAGTACGGTCTATTAGGGTCTGGTAACATCTAGTAAGGTCTATTAGGGTCTAGTAAGGTTTACTAAGGTTTAGTAGGGTCAAGTAAAGTCTAATATGTTCTAGTAAGGTCCTGTAGGGTCTAGTAAAGTCTACTGGTGTCTAGTAAAGTCTAGTAGTGTCTAGTAGGGTCTAGAAAAGTCTAGTAGGGTGTAGTAAGGTTTAGTAAGGTCTTGTGTCTAGTAAGGTCTCGTAAAGTCTAGTAGGGTCTCGTAAAGTCTATTAGGGTCTAGTATTGTGTAGTAAAGTTTTGTAATGTCTACTAAGGTCTTGTTGGGTCTAGTGAGGTCTAGTAGTGTCTGTTAGAATCTAGAAAGGTCAAGCAGGGTCTGTTAAGGTTTAGTATGGTCTGTTAAGGTCTTGTAAGGTCTAGTAGGGTCTGTAAAGGTCCAGTAGGGTCTGTTAGAGTCTAGTAAGGTCTTGTAAAGTCTAAGGTTTAGTGGGGTCGAGTTGGGTCTAGTAAGGTCTATTAGGGTCAAGAAGAGTCTATTAAAGTCTAAGGATTAGTGGGGTCTAATGGGGTCTATTAGGGTCTATTAGTGTCTAGTAAGGTCTATTAGGGTCTAGTAAGGTCTAGAAGAGTCTAGTAAGGTCTAGTAAAGTCTAATGAGGTCTAGTTAAAGTCTAGTATGGTCTAATGGTTTAATTTGGTCTAGTAAAATCTTGAATTGTCTAGTAAGGTTTAGTAGGGTCTAAAAGTTTAGTAGGGTCTATTAAGGTTCAGTAAGTCTAGTAAGGTCTATTAGGGTCTGGTAAAGTCTAGTAAGATCTATTAGGGTCTAGTAAGGTTTACTAAGGTCTTGTAGGGTCTAGTAAGGTCTAGTAGGGTCTTAAGGTCTACTAGGGTCTGTAACAGACCCTACTAGACCTTACTGAACCTTTACAGACCCTACTAGACCTTACTGAACCTTTAGAGTCTAGTAAGGTCAAGCAGGGTCTGTTAAGGTCTGTTAAGGTCTGTTAAGGTCTGTTAAGGTCTTAAGGTCTTGTAAGGTCTGTTAGAGTCTAGTAAGGTCAAGCAGGGTCTGTTAACGTCTGGTAACGTCTGGTAAGGTCTAGTAGAGTCTTTTAGGGTCTAGTAGGGTCTGTTAAGGTCTAGTAGCGTCTGTTAAGGTCTAGTAGGGGCTTTTAAGGTCTAGTAGAGTTTATTAAGGTTTAGTAAGGCGTTATACGGTCTGATAAGTTCTAGTAGGGTCTGTTAAGGTTTTGTAGTGTCTGTTAAAGTCTCGTATGGTCTATTAGGGTCTAGTTAGGTCTAGTGGGGTCTAATAGGGTCTAGTAGGGTTTGTTACGGTCTAGTATGGTCTATTGGGATCTTTTAAGGTCTAGTAGAGTCTGTTAAGGTCTTATAGGGTCTTTTAAGGTCTAGTAAAATCTAGTAGGGTTTGTTAAGGTCTCTTAAGGTCTAGTAACATCTTTTAAGGTCTAGTAACATCTTTTATGGTCTAGTAACGTCTTTTAAGGTCTAGTGGGGTCTGTTAAGGTCTAGTAGGGTCTGTTAAGGTCTAGTAGGGTCTGTTAAAATCTAGTAAGGTTTGTTAAGGTCTGTTAAGGTCTAGTAGGTCCTGTTAATGTCTAGTAGGGCCTTATAATGTCTAGTAGTGTCTGTCAAGGTCTAGTAGGGTCTATTAAAGTCTAGTAAGGTCCAAAACGGTCTGTTAAGGTCTAATAGGGTCTATTAAGGTCTAGCAAGGTGTAGTATTGTCTGATACAGTGTAGTAGGGTCTGTTAAAGTCTAGTAAGGTCTATTAGGGTGTTAAAGTCTAGTAGGGTCTTGTAGGGTCTGTTAAAGTCTACTAAGGTGTCTTGAGTTCTAGTAGGGTCTGATAAAATCTGTTAAGGTCTAGTATGTTCTGTTAAGGTCTGGTAAGGTTTATTAGGGTCTGTTAAGGTCTAATAGGGTCTATTAAGGTCTTGTATGGTCTAGTAGGGTTTGTTACGGTCTAGTATGGTCTATTGGGATCTTTTAAGGTCTAGTAGAGTCTGTTAAGGTCTTATAGGGTCTGTTAAGATCTAGTAAAATCTAGTAGGGTTTGTTAAGGTCTCTTAAGGTCTTGTAGGGTCTGTTAAGGTCTAGTAACATCTTTTAAGGTCTAGTAACGTCTTTTAAGGTCTAGTAACGTCTTGTGGGGTCTGTTAAGGTCTAGTAGGGCCTGTTAATGTCTAGTAGGGGTCTGTTAAGGTTTAGTAGGGTCTATTAGGGTCTGTTAAAGTCTAGTAAGGTCCAAAACGGTCTGTTAAGGTCTAATAGGGTCTTAAGGTCTAGCTAGGTGTATTATTGTCCGATACCGTGTAGTAGGGTCTTTTAAAGTCTAGTAAGGTCTATTAGGGTGTTTTAAGGTCTAGTAAGGTCTAGTAGGGTCTTGTAGGGTCTGTTAAAGTCTACTAAGGTGTCTAGTGAGGTCTAGTAGGGTCTGATAAAATCTGTTTAGGTCTAGTATGTTTTGTTAAGGTCTGGTAAGGTTTAGTAGGGTCTGTTAAGGTCTAATAGGGTCTATTAAGGTCTAGTAAGGTGTAGCAGGGTCTGTTAAAGTCTAGTAGGGTCTGTCAAGGTCTAGTAGGTTTGTTTAAGGTCCAGTTAGTTCTAGTAGGGTCTAGTAAGGTCTACTAAAATATATTATGGTCTGTGAAGGTTTTGTAAGGTCTGTTAAAGTCTAGTAAGGTATAGTAGGATCTGTTACGGTCTAGTAAGGTCTAGTATGGACTTTTTATGTCTAATTAGGTCTACTAGGGTTTGTTTAGCTCTACTTGGGTCTGTTAAGGTCTGTTGGGGTTTGTTAAAGTCTAGTAAGGCCTAGTAGGGTCTGGTAATGTTTTGTAAGGTCTAGTAGGATCTGTTACGGTCTAGTAAGGTCTGGTAGGGTCTTTTAAGGTCTGGTACTGTCTGTTAAGGTCTAGTAAGGTCTTAGGTTCTGTTAAAGTCTAGTAGGGTTTAGTAGAATCTGTTAAGATCGTGTAAGGTCTTGTAGGGTCTGTTAAGGTCTTGTAGGGTCTGTTAAGGTCTTGTAGGGTCTACTAGGGTCTCTTTAGGTCTAGTAAGGTCTAGTGGGGTCTGTTTAGGTCTAGAAGGGTTTGTTTAGGTCTTGTGAGGTCTATTAGGGTAGCGTCTTGTAGCGTCTGTTAAGGTCTACTAAAGCCTACTGAGGTCTGGTCTGTTAAGGTCAAGTAGGTTCTTTTAAGGTTTATTAAGGCCTGTTTAAAGTCTGGTAGGGTCTTTTAAGGTCTGGTATGGTCTTTTAAGGTCTTTTTAGGTCAATTAGGGTCTGTTAAGGTCTAGTAGGGTGTAGTAGGGTCAATGACGTATAAGGATTTTCAACAGGCCAATTTTAAAATACTACAAATATGAGTGTTTCTTGCAACTGTTCACTCATTTAGAATGTTGTGTACACGTAAATTCCTATTAAAATTTTAAATTAAGTAATTATAGTGTTTTTTCATCCAGATGAATTGGCTGTGGCCTAACAAAATGTCATGTGGTGCGACTGATTTATTTTAAAATTAATTAATTTTCTCAACATGCTTAACAGTTTTTTTGCAAGTACTCAATAATATAATGTGTTTCGAAACAAATTATGTTATTACTTTGAGTTTTTGTAAATAATGTACTTGTATTTTTTGTTGTTTAACATCAAATTCACTTCCTTAAATGTACTTAACAGACTTATTTTTCCTGTAAATCACATTAAACACATTAAAATGTTTTACAATTACCATTAACTTCGGCATACTGCATCAGTGATTAATATTTTAGCAACATAAGTGAGATTTATTATTTATAATTTAATTCAGTTATGTCTGTTATTGGTTGCACCACATGATAAATGGTCGCCCCAAATGACATGAAGACCTATTGTTAAAAATTTGAAGAAATCAATAAACACATTCCCTTCAACAATAGATTTAAACCAGATTTTAATTAACATTTCATCGAACTGACATGAATACAAATGTTTCACAAACTTTCCATGAAAGGGTGTACACGGTCTGCAACAATGTTTAGGTAGGTGCTATGTGTCAGAGTAACATCCACATGGATGGCAGGACCCAAGATTTCCCAGCACAATATTGCCCAAAGCATCACACTGCCTCCGCTGGCTCGCCTTCTTCCTATAGTGCATCCTTGTGCCATGTGATCCCATGTAAGCAATGCACACGCACCAGCACCCAGCCATCCACGTGATGTAAAAGAAAACGTGCTTCATCAGACCAGGCCACCTTTTTCCATTGCTCCGTGGACCAGTTCCAATGCTCATGTGCCCATTGTTGGCGCTTTCGGTGGTGGACGGGGGGCAGCGTGGGCACCCTGACTGGTCTGCGGCTATGCAGCCCCATGTGCAACAAACGGTGATGCTCTGTGTATTCTGACACCTTTCTATCAGAACCAGCATGAACTTCAGCAGTTTGAGCTATAGTAGCTCGTCTGTTGGATCGTACCACACGGGCCAGCCTTCGCTCCCCACGTGCATCAATGAGCCTTGGCCGCCCATGATGCTGTTGCCTGTTTACCACTGTTCCTTCCTTGGAGCACTATTGATAGATAGTGACCACTGCAGACTGGGACACACCCCACAAGAGCTGAAGTTTTGGAGATGCTCTGACCCAGTCATTTATATTTATATAAATATATAAATAAAAAAGAATAAATGCCTAAAAATGCATAATTACCAAAGTGAAATTACATGCACTAATTTTAATTTTGCATTTTTCACAAATTGTTCAAAGTTTAAAAATAAATCATTGTTTCTGAAATATTAGAATATTAGTCATATTGCAATAAAATCTATTCCAAAAATACTATAATGAAGTACTTTACGTATATAAATCATCAGTTATATATATATAAAAGCACAAATACTGCCAATCTAGGACATATATCCATCATGGAAATCACTCTGCAATGGTCGCACCACATGATATTTGGTCGCACCACATGATTTTTTTTCAAGTTTATTTCAAATTTACAGGCACAGAATTGGCCACCTAAACAAAATAAGCTAGCTTCCCACATAATGTAATTCTGAAATCTATAATCAAAATATATGTTCGTAGAAATAACTTAATATTCATTATATTTTTGAGGTCATACCACATATCTAAACATGGCAACTACATACCAGCTGTTAAAAAGGTTATGTTTTTGAAAATTGAGTTTGAGTTATAAACCTGCTTGTTGCTTTCAAGGGCCCTTGACAAATAGGTGTATGGTACAACTTCTAGTCTTTAACTTGTTTTCAACATAAAAATCCCAAAGTGTCCGTTTCTTCATGGTCGCACCACATGATATTTCATAAAATGGGCATCATCGGACAAAGTTTGTTTGTATATTATGATGGAAATTAAAATAAAAAGTACTTTGCATTTTTGTACAGTACTGCAAAACACTTTGAAAATGATGCTGAGTAGGACAGAAAATAAAGACAAATAGGTGCAGAGAATTTCAATGAAGTTTTTAAAACAGAAGTCATGGCCGGACGGTCGCACCATATGATATTTTGACACTTTAAAAGACAAAAAATGACAATTTACTAATGTTTTGTTAAAAGTTAAATTGAGTACATATATGGGAAAGATACTACATACATATGGCATCTTTTTATGCATTTGAACATTTTCTTAACTGAAGAAAATGCAGTCGGACAAAAAATGTAGGCGTCACGTCAATGACCCAGTAGTATGTTAAGGTCTTGTAAGGTCTAGTAGGATCTTTTACGGTCTTGTAAGGTCTAGTAGGATCTTTTACGGTCTTGTAAGGTCTAGTAGGATCTTTTACGGTCTTGTAAGGTCTAGTAGGATCTGTTACAGTCTAAGGTTTACTAGGGTCTGTTAAGGTCTTGTATGGCCTGTTAAAGTCTAGTATGGTCTGTTTAGGTCTGGTAAGGTCTAGTAGGGTTTGTTAAAGTCTAGTATAGTCTGTTAAGGTCTATTAAAGTCTGTTAAGGTCAAGTAATGTCTGTTAAGGTCTAGTAAGGTCTGTTAACGTCTGCTAGAGTCTGCTAAGGTCTACTGAAGTTTGCTAAGGTCTAGTAAGGACTATTAAGGTCTATTTAGGTCTGCTAAGGCCTGTTAGGGTCTAGTAAGGCCTGTTAGGGTCTAGTAAGGCCTGTTAGGGTCTGGTAAGGCCTGTTAGGGTCTAGTTAGGTCTGTTAAGGTCCAGTAAGGTCTGTTAAGGCCTGTTAAGGTCTAGTAAGGTTTGTTAAGGTCTAGTAAGGTCTGTTAAGCTCTGCTAAGATTTTTTAAGGTCCATTAAGGTCTGTTAAGGTCTATTAAGATCTATTAAGATCTGTTAAGGTCTAGTATGGTCTGCTAAAGTCTATTAAGGTCCAGTAAAGTCTATTAAAATCTGTTAAGGTCTAATGAGGTCTGTTAAGGTCTAATGAGGTCTGTTAAGCTCTGCTAAGGTCTTTAAAGGTCCAGTAAGGTCTGTTATGGTCCAGTAAGGTCTGTTATGGTCCAGTAAGGTCTGTTAAGGTCCAGTAAGGTTTCTTAAGGTATGTTAAGGTCTATTAAGGTCTGTTAAGGTCTACTAAGATCTTTTAAGGTCTATTAAGGTCTGTTTAGGTCCAGTAAGGTCTAGTAAGGCCTGTTAAGGTCTAGTAAGGTCTTTTAAACTCTGTTAAGGTCTATTTAGGTCTGTTAAGCTCTGCTAATGTCTTTTAAGGTCTGTTAAGGTCTAGTAAGGTCTAGTAAGGTCTTTTAAACTCTGCTAAGGTCTGTTAACGTCTAGTTAGGTCTGTTAAGGTCCAGTAAAATCTAGTAAGGTTTGTTAAGGTCTAGTAAGGTCGGTTAAGCTTTGCTAAGATTTTTTAAGGTCTGCTAAGGTCCACTAAAGTCTGTTAAGGTCTAATGAGGTCTGTTAAGCTCTGCTAAGGTCTTTTAAAGTCTAGTAAGGCCTGTTAAGGTTTAATAAGGTCCAGTAAGGTCTGTTATGGTTCAGTAAGGTCTGTTAAGGTCCATTAATGTTTCTTAAGGTATGTTAAGGTGTATTAAGGTCTGTTAAGGTCTACTAAGATCTTTTAAGGTCTATTAAGGTCTGCTTAGGTCCAGTAAGGTCTTTTAAGGTCTGTTAAGGTCTAGTAAGGCCTGTTAAGGTCTAGTAAGGCCTGTTAAGGTCTAGTAAGGCCTGTTAAGGTCTAGTAAGGTCTTTTAAACTCTGCTAAGGTCTAGTTAGGTCTGTTAAGGTCCAGAAAGGTCTGTTAAGGCCTGTTAAGGTCTAGAAAAATCTAGTAAGATTTGTTAAGGTCTCGTAAGGTCTGTTAAGCTTTGCTAAGATTTTTTAAGGTCTATTAAGGTCCGTTAAGGTCTGTTAAGGTCTAGTAAGGTCTAGTAAGGTCCAGTAAGGTCTGTTAAGGTCCAGTAAGGTCCAGTAAGGTCTGTTAACATCTAGTAGGGTCTGTTAAGGTCCACTAAAGTCTACTAAAGTCTGTTAACGTCTAGTTAGGTCTGTTGAGGTCCAGTAAGGCCTGTTAATGTCTAGTAAAATCTAGTAAGGTTTGTTAAGGTCTAGTAAAATCTAGTAAGGTTTGTTAAGGTCTAGTAAAATCTAGTAAGGTTTGTTAAGGTCCAGTAAGGTCTGTTAAGCTTTGCTAATGTCTTTTAAGGTCTAGTAAGGCCTGTTAAGGTCTAATAAGGTCTGTTAAGGTCCAGTAAGGTCTGTTAAGGTCCAGTAAGGTCTGTTATGGTCCAGTAAGGTCTGTTATGGTCCAGTAAGGTCTGTTAAGGTCCAGTATGGTTTCTTAAGGTATGTTAAGGTCTATTAAGGCCTGTTAAGGTCTAGTAAGGCCTGTTAAGGTCTAGTAAGGTCTTTTAAACTCTGCTAAGGTCTGTTAACGTCTAGTTAGGTCTGTTAAAGTCCAGTAAGGCCTGTTAATGTCTAGTAAAATCTAGTAAGGTTTGTTAAGGTCTAGTAAAATCTAGTAAGGTTTGTTAAGGTCTAGTAAGGTCTGTTAAGCTTTGCTAAGATTTTTTAAGGTCTATTAAGGTCCGTTAAGGTCTGTTAAGGTCTAGTAAGGTCTAGTAAGGTCTGTTAAGGTCTAGTATGGTCTGTTAAGGTCCAGTAAGGTCTGTTAACATCTAGTAGGGTCTGCTAAGGTCCACTAAAGTCTACTAAAGTCTGTTAAGGTCTAATGAGGTCTGTTAAGCTCTGGTAATGTCTTTTAAGGTCTGTTAAGGTCTAGTAAGGTCTAGTAAGGTCTTTTAAACTCTGCTAAGGTCTGTTAACGTCTAGTTAGGTCTGTTAAGGTCCAGTAAAATCTAGTAAGGTTTGTTAAGGTCTAGTAAGGTCTGTTAAGCTTTGCTAAGATTTTTTAAGGTCTGTTAAGGTCCACTAAAGTCTGTTAAGGTCTAATGAGGTCTGTTAAGCTCTGCTAAGGTCTTTTAAGGTCTAGTAAGGCCTGTTAAGGTTTAATAAGGTCCAGTAAGGTCTGTTATGGTTTAGTAAGGTCTGTTAAGGTCCATTAATGTTTCTTAAGGTATGTTAAGGTGTATTAAGGTCTGTTAAGGTCTACTAAGATCTTTTAAGGTCTATTAAGGTCTGCTTAGGTCCAGTAAGGTCTTTTAAGGTCTGTTAAGGTCTATTAAGGCCTGTTAAGGTCTAGTAAGGCCTGTTAAGGTCTAGTAAGGCCTGTTAAGGTCTAGTAAGGTCTTTTAAACTCTGCTAAGGTCTAGTTAGGTCTGTTAAGGTCCAGAAAGGTCTGTTAAGGCCTGTTAAGGTCTAGAAAAATCTAGTAAGGTTTGTTAAGGTCTAGTTAGGTCTGTTAAGCTCTGCTAAGATTTTTTAAGGTCGTTTTAGGTCCAGTAAGGTCTGTTAAGGTCTAGTAAGGTTTTTTAAACTCTGCTAAGGTCTGTTAAGGTCTAGTTAGGTCTGTTAAGGTCCAGTAAGGTCTGTTAAGGTCTAGTAAAATCTAGTAAGATTTGTTAAGGTCTTGTAAGGTCTGTTAAGCTCTGCTAAGATTTTTTAAGGTCTATTAACGTCTGTTAAGGTCTAGTAAGGTCTGTTAACATCTAGTATGGTCTGCTAAGGTCTGTTAAGGTCCAGTAAAGTCTACTAAAGTCTGTTAAGGTCTAATGAGGTCTGTTAAGCTCTGCTAAGGTCTTTTAAGGTCCAGTAAGGTCTGTTATGGCCCAGTAAGGTCTGTTATGGTCCAGTAAGGTCTGTTATGGTCCAGTAAGGTCTGTTATGGTCCAGTAAGGTCTCTTAAGGTCCAGTAAGGTTTCTTAAGGTATGGTAAGGTCTTTTAAGGTCTAGTAAGGCTTGTTAAGGTCTAGTAATGCCTGTTAAGGTCTAGTAAGGTCTGTTAAGGCCTTTTAAAGTCTAGTAAAATCTAGTAAGGTTTGTTAAGGTCTAGTAAGGTCTGTTAAGCTCTGCTAAGATTTTTAAAGGTCCGTTAAGGTCTATTAAGGTCTAGTAAAATCTAGTAAGGTTTGTTAAGGTCCAGTAAGGTCTGTTAAGCTTTGCTAATGTCTTTTAAGGTCTAGTAAGGCCTGTTAAGGTCTAATAAGGTCTGTTAAGGTCCAGTAAGGTCTGTTATGGTCCAGTAAGGTCTGTTATGGTCCAGTAAGGTTTGTTAAGGTCCAGTAAGGTTTGTTAAGGTCCAGTAAAGTTTCTTAAGGTCTGTTAAGGTCTGTTAAGGGTAGTAAAGTCTGTTAAGGTGTGCTAATGTTTGCTAAGGTCTGGTAAGATCTAGTAAGATCTAGTAAGGTCTAGTAAGGTCTAGTAAGATCTAGTAAGATCTAGTAAGATATAGTAAGGTCTGTTAAGGTCTTGTAAGGCCTTATAAGCTTTAATAAGGTCTTTTAAGGTCCAGTAATGTCTGTTATGGTCCAGTAAGGTCTGTTATGGTCCAGTAAGGTCTGTTAAGGTCCAGTAAGGTTTCTTAAGGTATGTTAAGGTCTACTAAGATCTTTTAAGGTCTGTTTAGGTCCAGTAAGGTCCAGTAAGGTCTGTTAAGGTCTGTTAAGGTCTGTTAAGGCCTGTTAAGTTCTTTTAAGGATTAGTAAGGTCTGTAAAAGTCTAGTAAGGTCTGTTAAGGGTAGTAAAGTCTGTTAAGGTGTGCTAAAGTTTGCTAAGGTCTGGTAAGATCTAGTAAGGTCTAGTAAGATATAGTAAGGTCTGTTAAGGTCTTGTTAGGCCTTTTAAGGTCTAGTAAGGCCTGTTAAGGTCTACTAAGGTTTGTTAAAGTCCAGTAAGGTCTGTTAAGGTCTTCTTAGGTCTTTTAAGGTCCATTAAGGTCTGTTATGGTCCAGTAAGGTTTTTTAAAGTCTGTTAAGCTGTAGCATGGTCTGTTAACATCTAGTAGGGTCTGCTTATGTCTGTTAAGGTCCAGTAAAGTCTGTTAAGGTCTAATGAGGTCTTTTAAGCTCTGTTAAGGTCTATTAAGGTCCGTTAAGGTCTATTAAGGTCCGTTAAGGTCTATTAAGGTCTGTTAAGGTCTAGTATGGTCTGTTAACATCTAGTAGGGTCTGCTTATGTCTGTTAAGGTCCAGTAAAGTCTGTTAAGGTCTAATGAGGTCTTTTAAGCTCTGCTAAGGTCTTTTAAGGTCTATTAAGGTCCGTTAAGGTCTATTAAGGTCTGTTAAGGTCTAGTATGGTCTGTTAACATCTAGTAGGGTCTGCTTATGTCTGTTAAGGTCCAGTAAAGTCTGTTAAGGTCTAATGAGGTCTTTTAAGCTCTGCTAAGGTCTTTTAAGGTCCGTTAAGGTCTATTAAGGTCTGTTAAGGTCTAGTATGGTCTGTTAAAGTCCAGTAAGGTCTGTTAACATCTAGTAGGGTCTGCTAAGGTCTCTTAAGGTCCAGTTAAGTCTACTAAAGTCTGTTTAGGTCCATTAAGGTCTGTTAAGGTCTGTTAAGGTCTGTTAAGGTCTGTTAAGGCCTGTTAAGTTCTTTTAAGGTTTAGTAAGGTTTGTAAAAGTCTAGTAAGGCCTGTTAAGGGTATTAAAGTCTGTTAAGGTGTGCTAAAGTTTGCTAAGGTCTGGTAAGATCTAGTAAGATATAGTAAGGTCTGTTAAGGTCTTGTAAGGCTTTTTAAAATTTATTATGGCCTGTTAAGGTCCAGTAAGGTCCGTTAAGGTGTTCTTAGGTCTTTTAAGGTCCATTAAGGTCTGTTATGGTCCAGTAAGGTTTATTAAGGTTTAAGGTCTGGCATGGTCTGTTAACATCTAGTAGGGTCTGCTTATGTCTGTTAAGGTCCAGTAAAGTCTAATAAAGTCTGTTAAGGTGTAATGAGGTCTATTAAGGTCTTTTAAGGTCTATTAAGGTCTGTTAAGGTCTAGTATGGTCTGTTAAAGTCTAGTAAGGTCTGTTAACATCTAGTAGGGTCTGCTAAGGTCTGTTAAGGTCCAGTAAAGTCTACTAAAGTCTGTTAAGGTCTAATGAGGTCTGTTATGGTCCAGTAAGGTCTGTTATGGTGCAGTAACGTCTGTTAAGGTCCAGTAAGGTTATTTAAGGTCCAGTAAGGTCTGTTAACAGGCCTCAACAGACCTTAAGTTCTTTTAAGGTTTATTAAGGTCTGTAAAAGTCTCGTAAGGTCTGTTAAGGTCTAGTAAAGTCTGCTAAGGTCTGCTAATGTTTGCTAATGTCTGCTAAGATCTAGTAAGGTCTAGTAAGGTCTAGTAAGATCTAGTAAGGTCTGTTAAGGTCTTGTAAGGCCTTTTAAGGTCTAGTAAGGCTTGTTAAGGTTTACTTAGGTTTGTTAAAGTCCAGTAAGGTCTGTTAAGTTCTTCTAAGGTCTTTTAAGGTCCAGTAAGGTCTTTTATTGTCCAGTAATATTTTTAAGGTCTAGTATGGTCTGTTAAGGTCTAGAAAGGTCTGTTAAGGTCCAGTAAGGTCTTTTTACGTCCAGTAAGGTCTATTATGGTCTGGTAATGTCAAGTAAGTTCTGTTAAGTTCTGTTAAGTTCTGTTAAGTTCTGTTAAGTTCTGTTAAGTTCTGTTAAGGTCTTTTAAGGCCTGTTAAGTTCTTTTAAGGTTTAGTAAGGTCTGTGAAAGTCTAGGAAGGTCTGTTAAGGTCTTGTAAAGCCTTTTAAGGTCTAGTAAGGTCTGTGAAGTTCTGTTAAGGTATGTTATGGTCAGTAAGGTCTGTTAAGGTCCAGTAAGGTTGTTTAAGGTCCAGTAAGGTCTGTTAAGGTCTTTTAAGGTCTTTTAAGGTCCTCTAAGGTCTGGTAAGGTCTATTAAGGCCTGTTAAGTTCTTTTAAGGTTTAGTAATGTCTTTAAAAGTCTAGTAAGGTCTTTTAAGGTCTAGTAAAGTCTGTTAAGGTCTGCTAAAGTTTGCTAATGTCTGCTAAGGTCTGGTAAGATCTAGTAAGGTCTAGTAAGGTCTAGTAAGGTCTAGTAGGATCTAGTAAGGTCTGTTAATGTCTTGTAAGGCCTTTTAAGGTCTTGTAAGGCCTTTTAAGGTCTAGTAAGGCCTTTTAAGGTCTAGTAAGGCTTGTTAAGGTCTACTAATGTTTGTTAAAGTCCAGTAAGGTCTGTTAAGTTCTTCTAAGGTCTTTTAAGGTCCAGTAAGGTTTTTAAGGTCTGTTAAGGTCTTGTAAGGTCTTTTAAGGTCTGCTAAGATCTTTTAAAGTCTGTTAAGGTCTGTTAAGGCCTTTTAAGGTTTAGTAAGGTCTTTAAAAGTCTAGGAAGGTCTGTTAAGATCTGTCAAGGTCTGCTAAAGTTTGCGAAGGTCTGCTAAGGTCTGGTAAGGTCTAGTAAGGTCCGTTAAGGTGTTCTTAGGTCTTTTAAGGTCCATTAAGGTCTGTTATGGTCCAGTAAGGTTTATTAAGGTTTAAGGTCTAGCATGGTCTGTTAACATCTAGTAGGGTCTGCTTATGTCTGCTAAGGTCCAGTAAAGTCTAATAAAGTCTGTTAAGGTGTAATGAGGTCTATTAAGCTCTGCTAAGGTCTTTTAAGGTCTGTTAAGGTCTATTAAGGTCTGTTAAGGTCTAGTATGGTCTGTTAAAGTCTAGTAAGGTCTGTTAACATCTAGTAGGGTCTGCTAAGGTCTGTTAAGGTCCAGTAAAGTCTACTAAAGTCTGTTAAGGTCTAATGAGGTCTGTTAAGTTCTGCTAAGGTCTTTTGAGGTCCAGTAAGGTCTGTTATGGTCCAGTAAGGTCTGTTATGGTGCAGTAACGTCTGTTAAGGTCCAGTAAGGTTATTTAAGGTCCAGTAAGGTCTGTTAACAGGCCTCAACAGACCTTAAGTTCTTTTAAGGTTTATTAAGGTCTGTAAAAGTCTCGTAAGGTCTGTTAAGGTCTAGTAAAGTCTGCTAAGGTCTGCTAATGTTTGCTAATGTCTGCTAAGATCTAGTAAGGTCTAGTAAGGTCTAGTAAGATCTAGTAAGATCTAGTAAGGTCTGTTAAGGTCTTGTAAGGCCTTTTAAGGTCTAGTAAGGCTTGTTAAGGTTTACTTAGGTTTGTTAAAGTCCAGTAAGGTCTGTTAAGTTCTTCTAAGGTCTTTTAAGGTCCAGTAAGGTCTTTTATTGTCCAGTAATATTTTTAAGGTCTAGTATGGTCTGTTAAGGTCTAGAAAGGTCTGTTAAGGTCCAGTAAGGTCTTTTTACGTCCAGTAAGGTCTATTATGGTCTGGTAATGTCAAGTAAGTTCTGTTAAGTTCTGTTAAGTTCTGTTAAGTTCTGTTAAGTTCTGTTAAGTTCTGTTAAGTTCTGTTAAGTTCTGTTAAGTTCTGTTAAGGTCTTTTAAGGCCTGTTAAGTTCTTTTAAGGTTTAGTAAGGTCTGTGAAAGTCTAGGAAGGTCTGTTAAGGTCTTGTAAAGCCTTTTAAGGTCTAGTAAGGTCTGTGAAGTTCTGTTAAGGTATGTTATGGTCAGTAAGGTCTGTTAAGGTCCAGTAAGGTTGTTTAAGGTCCAGTAAGGTCTGTTAAGGTCTTTTAAGGTCTTTTAAGGTCCTCTAAGGTCTGGTAAGGTCTATTAAGGCCTGTTAAGTTCTTTTAAGGTTTAGTAATGTCTTTAAAAGTCTAGTAAGGTCTTTTAAGGTCTAGTAAAGTCTGTTAAGGTCTGCTAAAGTTTGCTAATGTCTGCTAAGGTCTGGTAAGATCTAGTAAGGTCTAGTAAGGTCTAGTAAGGTCTAGTAGGATCTAGTAAGGTCTGTTAATGTCTTGTAAGGCCTTTTAAGGTCTTGTAAGGCCTTTTAAGGTCTAGTAAGGCCTTTTAAGGTCTAGTAAGGCTTGTTAAGGTCTACTAATGTTTGTTAAAGTCCAGTAAGGTCTGTTAAGTTCTTCTAAGGTCTTTTAAGGTCCAGTAAGGTTTTTAAGGTCTTAAGGTCTTGTAAGGTCTTTTAAGGTCTGCTAAGGTCTGTTAAGGCCTGTTAAGGCCTTTTAAGGTTTAGTAAGGTCTTTAAAAGTCTAGGAAGGTCTGTTAAGATCTGTCAAGGTCTGCTAAAGTTTGCGAAGGTCTGCTAAGGTCTGGTAAGGTCTAGTAAGATCTAGTAAGGTCTGTTAAAGTTTTCTAAGGCCTTTTAAGGTCTAGTAAGGGCTAGTTAGGTCTGTTATGGTCTAGTAAGGTCTGTTTAGGTCCAGTAAGGTCTATTAAGGTCTGTTAATGTTAAGTGAGGTCTGTTAGGGTCTGTTAAGGTTTGTTAAGGTCTCTCAAGGTCTGCTAAAGGTTGCTAAGGTCTGCTAAAGTTTGCTAAGGTCTGCTAATGTCTGGCAAGATCTGGTAAGGTCTGGTAAGGTCTTGTAAAGCCTTTTAAGGTCTAGTAAGGTCCGTTAAGGTCTGTTAAGGTATGTTATGGTCCAGTAAGGTCTGTTAAGGTCCAGTACGGTTATTTAAGATCCAGTAAGGTTTCTTAAGGTCTGTTAAGGCCTGATAATGCCTGGTAAGTTCTTTTAAGGTTTAGTAAGGTCTGTAAAAGTCTAGGAAGGTCTTTTAAGGTCTTGTAAAGTCTGTTAAGGTCCAAAAAGGTCTATTAAGGTCTGTTAAAATCAAGTAATGTTTGTTAAGGGCAAATAATTTCTGTTTTATTACAGTAAGGTCTGTTAAGGTCTACTAACATTTGTTAAGGTCCAGTAAGGTCAGTTAGGGTCTAGTAAGGTCTGTTAAGGTCCAGTAAGGTCTGTTAAGGTCAAGTAAGATCTGTTAAGGTCAAGTAAAGCGTTTTTTGGTCTAGTAAGGTCTGTAAAGGTCTGTAAAGGTCTGTAAAGGTCTGCTAAGGTCTGTCACAGTCCAGTAAGGCCTTTTAAGGTCTAGTAAGGCCTGTTAAGGTCCAGTAAAATCTGTGAAGGTCCAGAAAGTCCTGTTATAGTCTTGTAAGTTCTGTTAAGGTCTAGTAAGGCCTTTTAAGGTCTAGTAAGGTCTGTTAAGGTCCAGTTGGGTCTGATAAAGTCTGTTAAGGTTTTTAAAGGTTTAATACATTCTTTTAAGGTCCAGTAAAGTCTGGTAAGGTCTAGTAAGGTCTGTTAAAGTCTAGAAAGGTTTGTTAAGGTCTATTAAGGCTTGTTAAAGTCTATTAAGGTCTGTTAAGGTCCAGTAAGGTCCGTTAAGGTCCAGTAGGGTCTGATAATGTCTTGTAAGGTCTGTTAATGTCTTGTAAGGTCTGTTAAGTTCTAGTTAGGTCTGTTAAGGTCTAATTAGGTCTGTTAACGTCCAGTAAGGTCTTTAAAGGTCTTCCAAGGTCTGTTAAGGTTTGGAGAAGTCTTTTAAGGTCTTTTAAGGTCTATTAAGGTCTGTTAAGCTCTGCTAATGTCTTTTATGCTCTGCTAAAGTCTGTCAAAGTCTAGTAAAGTTTGTTAAGGTCTAGTAAGCCCTGTTAAGTTCTTTTAAGGTCTAGTAAGGTCTCTTAAGATCTAGTAAGATCTGTTAAGGTCCAATAAGGTCTGTTAAGGTCTATTAAGGTCTGTTTAGGTCAAGTAATGTCTGTTAGGGTCAAGTAATGTCTGTTAAGGTCTAGTAAGTTCTGTTAAGGCCAAGTAAGGTATGTTAAGGCCTGCTAAGGCCTGTTAAAACCTTTTAAGGTCTAGTAAGGTTTGTGAAAGTCTAGTAAGGTCTTTTATGGTCCACTAAGTTCTGATAAGGTCCAGTAATGTCTGTTAACGTCTAGCAATTTCTTTTTAAGGTCTAGTAAGGTCTGTTAAGTTTATGTAGCGTCTACTAAGGTCTGTTAAGGTCTTATAAGGTTTGTTGAAGTCTACTTAAGTCTGTTAAGGTTTAGTAAGGTCTGTTAGGGTCCATAAAGGTGTATTAAGGTCTGTTAAAGTTTTGAAAGGTCTTTTAAGGTCTGTTAAGGTCTGTTAAGGTTTGATAAGGTCTAGTTAGGTCTACTAAGGTCTGTCAAGGTCTTGTAAGGTCTGTTAAGGTCTGCTAAAATCTTTGAAAATTAAGTAGGTTTTGTTAAGGTCTGCTAAGGTCTGCTAAGGTCTGCTAAGGTCTTCTAAGGTCTTCTAAGGTTTGGTGAAGCCTGTTAAGGTCTAGTAAGATCTTTCAAGGTCTAGTAAGGTGTGTAAAGGTCTTGTAAGGTCTGTTAAGGTCCAGTAAAGTCTCCTAAGGTCTTTTAAGGTTTGGTAAGGTCTGTTAGGGTCTAGTAAGGTGTATTAAGGTCTGTTAAGGTCTAGTAAGGTCTTTTAGGGTCTGGTAAGGTCTGGTAAGGTCTACTAAGATCTGTCAAGGTCTTGTAAGGTCTGTTAAGGTCTGCTAAAATCTGTTAACATTTAGTAAAGTCTGTTAAGGTCTGCTAAGGCCTTTTAAGGTCTAGTAAGGCCTGTTAAGGTCTGTAAAGGTCTAGTAAGGTCTGTAAAGGTCTAGTAAGGTCTGTAAAGGTCTAGTAAGGTCTGTAAAGGTCTAGTAAGGTCTCTTAAGGTCCAGTAAGGTCTCTTAAGGTCCAGTAAAGTTTACTAAGGTCTGTCAAAATCTACTAAGGTCTGTTAAGCTCTTCTAAGGTCTGTTAAGGTCTATTAAGTTCTGTTAAGGTCAAGTAATGTCTGTTAAGGTCTAGTAAGGTCTGGTAAGGTCTGCTAAGGTCTACCAAAGTTTTCTAAGGTCTTTTAATGTCCAGTAAGGTCTTTTAAGGTCTGCTAAGGTGTAGTAAGGTTCGTTAAGGTCTTTTAATGTTTGTTAAGGTCCAGTAAGGTCTGTTAAGGTCTACTATGGTCTGTTCAGGTCTACTTAGGTCTGTTAAGGTCCAGTAAAGACTGCTAATTCCAGTAAGGTCTGTTATAGTCCATTAAGGTTTTTTAAGGTATGGTAAGGTAAGGTTATAGTAAGTTCTGTTAAAGGCTGTTAAGGTCTATTAAGGTCTGTTAATGTCTGTTAAGGTTTAGTAAGGTTTAGTAAGGTCTGTTAAGGTTCTGTAAGGTCTGTTAAGGTCAAGTAATGTCTTTTAAGGTCTAGTAAGGTCTTTTAAGGTTTACAAAGGTCTTTTAAGTTCTAGTTAGGTCTGTTAAGGTCCAGTAAGATCTTTTAAGGTCTAGTAAGGTCTTTTAATTTCTAGTAAGGTCTAGTAAGGTTCGTTAAGGTCTTTTAATGTCTGATAAGGTCCAGTAAGGTCTGTTAAGGTCTACTTAGGTCTGTTAAGGTCTACTTAGGTCTGTTAACATCCAGTAAAGTCTGTTTAGGTCCACTAAGGTCTGTTAAGGTCCAGTAAGGTTTTTAAATGTATGGTAAGGGTCTAGTAAGTTCTGTTAAGATCTGTTAAGGTCTAGTAAGGTCTGTTAAGGTCCATTAAGGTCTGCTAAGGCCTGTTAGGGTCTAAAAAGGCCATTTAAGGTCTAGTAAGATCTGTCAAGGTCTAGTAAGGTCTGTAAAGGTCTAGTAAGGTCTGTCAAAGTCCAGTAAAGTCCACTAAGGTCTATTAATGTCTAGTACGGTCAGTTTAGCTATGCTAAGGTCTGTTAAGGTCTAGTAAGGTTCGTTAAGGTCTAGTAAGGCCTTTTAAGGTCTAGTAATGACGGTTAAGGTCTTTTAAGACCTGTTAAGTTCTTTTCAGATTTAGTAAGGTCTTTTAAAGCCTAGTAAGGTCTGTAAAGGTCCAGTAAGGTCTGTTAAAGTCTATTAAGGTCTGTTAAAGTCGAGTAATGTCTGTTCAAATCTTGTAAGGTCTGTTAAGGTCTGCTAAGGTCGGCTAAGGTCTTTTAAAGTTTGCTAAGGTCTTTTAAGGTCTAGTAAGGTCTAGTAAGGTCTGGTAAGATCTAGTAAAGTCTGTTAAGGTCTAGTAAGGCCAATTAAGGTCTAGTAAGGCTTTTTAAGGTGTAGAATCGTCTGTTAAGGTCTGTTAAGGTCCAGTAAGGTCTGTTACGGTCTATTAAGGTCTGTCAAGGTCCAGTAAGGTTTTTTAAGGTCCACTAAGGTCTGATATGGTCTGTTAAGATCTATTAAAGTCTACTAAGGTCTGTTAAGGTGTAGTAAGGTCTGTTAAGCTCTGCTAAGGTCAGATAAAGTCTGTTAAAGTTTAGTAAAGTCTACTAAAGTCTGTTAAGGTCTAGTAAGATCTGTTAATCTCTGCTAAGTATTGTTAAGGTTTTGTAAGGTCTGTTAAGGTCTAGTAAAGCCTGTTAAGATCTTGTAGGGTCTGTTAAGGTCTAGTAAGACCTGGTAAGGTCCAGTAAAACTATTAAGGTTTTTTAAGGTCAAGTCATGTATTTTAATGTCTAGTAAGGTGTGTTAAGGTCTACTAAGGTCAAGAAAGGTTCGTTAAGGTCTTTTATTGTCAAAGTCCAGTAAGGTCTGTTAAGGTCTATTATGGTTTGTAAAAGTCTACTTAGGTTTATTAAGGTCCAGTAGGGTCTGTTAAGGTCCAGTAAGGTCTGTTAAGGTCCAGTAAGGTTTTTTAAGGTATGGTAAGGTCTAGTAAGTTCTGTTAAGGTCTAGTAAGGTCTGTTAAGGTCTAGTAAAGTCTATTAAGGTCTGTTAAGGTCCTGTAAGGTCTATTAAGGTCTTTAAAGATCAATTAATGTTTGTTAATGTCTACTAAGGTCCTTTAAGGTTTACTAAGCTCTTTTAGGTTTTAGTAAGGTCTGTTAAGGTTTAGTAAGGTCTGTTAAGGTCCAGTAAGGTCTTTTAAGGTCTGTTAAGGTCAAGTAATTTTTGGTAAGGTCTAGTAAGGTCTAGTAAGGTCTAGTAAGGTCTGTTAAGGTCTTCTAAGGTCTACTAAGGTCTACTAAGGTCTACTAAGGTCTGTTAAGGTCAAGAAAGGTATTTTAAGGTATTTTATGGTCTAGTAAGGTCTGCTAAGGTTTTGTAAGGTATGTTAAGGTCTAGTAAAATCTGTTAAGGTTTATTAAAGTCTTTTAAGGTCCAGTAAGGTCTGCTAAGGTCTTGTAAAGTCTGTTAAGGTCTACTAAGTTCTGTTAAGGTCTTTTAAGGTCTACTAAAGTCTAGTAAGACTTAATAAAGTCCAGTAAGGTCTACTAAGGTCTGTTAAAGTCTAGTAAGGTCTGTTAAGGTCTAATAAAGTCTTTTAATGTCCAGTAAGGTCTGTTAAGGTTCAGTAAGGTCTGTTAAGGTCTAGTAAAGTCTACTAAAGTCTGTTAAGGTCTAGTAAGGTCTGTTAAGCTCTGCTAAGGTCTTTTAAGGTCCAGTAATGCCTGTTAAGGTCTAGTAAGACCTGTTAAGGTCCAGTAAGGGCTATTAAGGTCTGTTAAAATCAAGTAATGTCTGTTAATTTCTAGTAAGGTCTACTAAGGTCTGTTATGGTCTAGTTAGGTCTGTTAAGGTCCATTAAGGTCTGTTAAAATACAGTAAGGTCTTTTAAAGTCTAGTAAGGTCTGTTAAGGTCTGTTAAAATCCAGCAAGGTCTTTTAAAGTCTAGTAAGGTCTTTTAAGTGCCATTAAGGTCTTTTATGGTCCAGTAATGTTTTTTAAAGTATGTTAAGGGCTATTAAGTTCTGTTAAGGTCTAGTTTTGTCTGTTAAGGTCTAGTTAGGTCTGTTAAGGTCTAGTTAGGTCTGTTAAGGTCTAGTAGGGCCTGTTAAAGTCCAGTAAGGTCTGTTAAGGTCCAGTAAAGTCATTTAAGGTCTGTTAAAATCAAGTCATGTGTGTTAAGGTCTATTAAGGTCTATTAAGGTCTGATAAGGTCTACTAAGGTCTGTTAAGGTCTATTAAAGTCTTTTAAGGTTTAGTAAGGTCTGTTAAGGTCTAGTAATGTCTAGTAAGGTCTGTTAAGGTCCAGTAAGGTCTATTTAGGCCTTTTAAGGTCAAGTAATTTCTGTTAAGGTCTTGTAAGGTCTTTTAAGTTCTACTAAGGTCTGTTAAGTTCTAGTAAGGTCTGTTAAGGTCTGTTAATGTCCAGTAAGGTCTATTAAGGTCTGTTAAGGTCAAGTAGTGTCTGTTAAAATGTCCTACGGTCTGTTAAGATCTTCTATGGTCTGGTAAGGTCTAGTAAGGTCTATTACGGTCCAGAAAGGCCTGTTAAGATTTAGTAAGGTCTGTTAAGGTCTAGTATTTTTTGTTAAGGTTTACTAATGTCTGATAAGGTTTACTAAGGTATTTTAAGGTGTAGTAAGGCCTGTTAAGGTCTGTTAAGGTCCAGTAAGGCCTGATAAGGTGTAGTAAGGTCTGTTAAGGTCCAATAAGGTCTCTTAAGGTCCAGTAAGTTCTGCTAAGGTCTAGTATGTTTTGTTAAGGTCTTTTAAGGTCTGTTAAGGTCTAGACAAATCTAGTAAGGTTTGTTAAGGTTTTGTAAGGTCTACAAAGGTCTGTTAAAGTCTTGTAAGGTCCTTTTAAGTCTAGCAAGGCATGTTAAGGTCTAGTAAGGTCTGCTAAGGTCTGTTAAGGTCTAGTAACGTCTGTTCAGGTCTAGTAAGGTCTGTTAAGGTCCAGTAAGGTCTGTTAAGGTCTGCTAAATCCTTTTAAGGTCTAGTAAGGCCTGTTAACGTCTAGTAAGGTCCGTAAAAATTTAGTAAGGTCTTTTAAGCTTTGCTAAGGTCTGTTAAGGTCTAGTAAGTTCTTTTACCGTCTAGTAAGGCCTGTTAACATCTAGTAAAGTCCGTAAAAGTCTAATAAGGTCTTTTAAGCTTTGCTAAGGTCCGTTAAGGTCTAGTAAGTTCTTTTAAGGTCAAGTACGGTCTGTTAAAGTCTAGAAAGGTCCACTAAGGTCTGTTAAGGTCCAGTAAGGTCTAGTAAGGCCTGTAAAGGTCTAGATAGGTCTGTCAAGGTCTAGTAAGGTTTTTTAAGGTCCAGTAAAGTCTCTTAAGGTCCAGTAAAGTCTCTTAAGGTCCAGTAAGGTCTGTTAAGGTCTAGTAAAGTCTGTTAGGGTTTAGTAAGGCATTTTAAGTTCTAGTAAGGTCTGTTAGGCTCTGCTAAGGTCTGTTAAGGTCTAGTAAGACCTGTTAAGTTATGTCAAAATCTAGTAAGGTTTGTTAAGGTTTTGTAAGGTCTACAAAGGTCTGTTAAAGTCTTGTAAGGTCCTTTAAAGTCTAGCAAGGCATGTTAAGGTCTAGTAAGGTCTGTTAAGGTCTAGTAAGGTCTGCTAAGGTCTGTTAAGGTCTAGTAATGTCTGTTCAGGTCCAGTAAGGTCTCTTAAGGTCCAGTAAGGTCTGTTAAGGTCTAGTAAAGTCTGTTAGGGTTTAGTAAGGCATTTTAAGTTCTAGTAAGGTCTGTTAGGCTCTGTTAAGGTCTAGTAAGACCTTTTAAGTTATGTCAAGATCTAGTAAGGTTTGTTAAGGTTTTGTAAGGTCTACAAAGGTCTGTTAAAGTCTTGTAAGGCCTTTTAAAGTCTAGTAAGATCTATAAAGGTCTGTTAAGGTCTTCTAAGGTCTGTTGAGGTGTAGTAAGGCCTGTTAAGGTCTTGTAAAATCTTTTAAGGTCCAGTAAGGTCTCTTAAGGTCTAGTAAGGTCTGTTAAGTTGTAGTATGGCTTGTTAAGGTCTAGTAAGTTCTGTTGAGGTCCATTACGGTCTGTTAGGGTCCAGTAAGGCTTGTTAAGGTCTAGTAAGGTCTGTTAAGGTCCATTACGGTCTGTTAGGGTCCAGTAAGGCTTGTTAAGGTCTAGTAAGGTTTGTTGAGGTCCAGTAAAATCTACTAAGGTTTGTTAAATTTTGTAAGGACCTTTAAGGTCTAGTAAGGTCTTGTAAGGTCTACAAAGGCCTGTTAAGGTCTTGTAAGGTCTTTTAAGGTCTAGTAAGGCCTGTTAAGTTTTAGTAAGGTCTGTTAAGGTCCAGTAAGGTCTGTTAGGGTCCAGTAAAACTTGTTAAGGTCTAGTAAGGTCTGTTAATGTCTAGTAATGTCTACTAAGGTCTTTTAAGGTCTGTTAAAGTCTACTTAGGTCTGTTAAGGTCTAGTAATGACTTTTAAGGTCTAGTAAGGTCTACTAAGATCTGTTAAGGTCTTGTAAAGTCTGTGAAGGTCTAGTAAGGTCTACTAAGGTCTTTTAAGGTTTTCTATGGTCTGTCAAGGTCTTCTATGGTCTGTCAAAGTCTGTCAAGGTCTGCTAAGGTCTTTTAAGGTTTTCTAAGGTCTTCTAATGTCTGCTATAGTTTGCTAAAGCCTGGCAAGGTCTTGTAAAGTCTAGTAAGATCTAGTAATGTCTTAAGTTCTTGTAAGGTCTTTTAAGGTCTAGTAAAACCTGTTAAGGTCTAGTGTGAAAGAACAAAGCAAAGAAATGTTAATTTATACATAACAAAAGGTGCATGGTTTGCAACGATTCCCAGATCCTGTGATGACGTCCAAATCCTGTCTCTCGCCAGTTGTTATACATAACAAAAGACTGTCACCTGCAATAAAAAGACTTACGAATCCAGTTTCCGCTGGGTTCAAACAGTTCCTACTCCCCACCTAAGAAATATTTGTTAATGTGTGAACTTTCCCACACAGCCATGAGGGCATTGTCATCATGTATATAAGAAAGACTGTTCCTTTGTTCAGGATCACACTGCCCAGTTTTCTATGAGAGGCTTGTCGGTGTGATCCTTCTCTGCAGATAAGAATAAACCTCCTTTTCTACTTATAATCCAGTCTTCAAGGTATTTATTAAAAGGGTTTTTTTCTACCACATCTAGTAAGGCCTGTTGAGTTCTTGTAAGGTCTTTTAAGATCCAGTAAGGTCTGTTAGGGTCCAGTAAGGCTTGTTAAGGTCTAGTAAGGTCCTTTAAGGTCTTGTAAGGCCGGTTAAGGTCAAATCAGGTCTGTTAAGGTCTAGTAAGGACTATCAAGGTCTGTTAGGGTTTTGTAAGGTCGTTTAAAATGTGTTAAGGTCTGTTAAAGTCAAGAAAGGTCTGTGAAGGTCTAGTAAATCCGGTTAAGGTCTATTAGGGTCTGTTAAAGTCCATTTAGGCCTTTTAAGGTCTAGTAAAGTCTGTTAAGGTCTGCTAAGGTCTGTTAAAGTCTAGTAAGGCCTGTTAAGGTCTGCTAAAGCCTGTTATGGTCTAGTAAGGTCTGTTAAGGTCTAGTTTGGCCTGTTAAGGTCTGCTAAAGCCTGTTAGGGTCTTGTAAGGCCTGTTAATGTCTAGTAAGGTCTATTAAGTTCCAGTTGGGCCTATTAAGGTCTAGTTTTGTTTGTTAAGTTCCAGAAAGGCCTTTTAAGGTCCAGTAAGGCCTGTTAAGGTCCAGCAAGGTCTGTTAGGGTCCAGTAAAGTTTGTTAAGGCCTAGTAAGGCTCGTTAAAGTCTAGTAACGTTTGTTAAAGTCTGCTAAGGTCTTTTACGGTCCAGTAAGGCCCGTTAAGGTCCAGTAGGGCCTTTTAAGGTCCAGTAAGGCCTGTTAAGGTCTAGTAATGTCTGTTAAGGTCCATTAAGGTATGTTAAAGCCTAGTAAGGCCTGTTAAATTCCAGTAAATCCTTTTAAGGTCCATTAAGAACTTTTAAAGTCTAGTAATGCCTGTTAAGGTCTAGTAAGGTCTTTTATGGTGCTGTAAGGTCTTTTAAGGTCCAGAAAGGTCTGTTAAGGTCCAGTAAGGTCTAGTAAGGTCTAGTAAGGTCTCTTAAGGTCTAGTAATTTCTGTTAAGGTCCAGTAAGGTGTGTTCAGGTCTAGTAAAGCCTGTTCATGTGTATTAATGCCTTTTAAGGTCTAGTATGGCCTGTTAACATCTAGTAATGTCTGTTATGGTCTAGTAAGGTATGTTAAGTACCAGTTAGCCTTTTTAAGGTTTAGTAATGTTTGTTAAATTCTAGTAAGGTATGTTGAAGTCCATTAAGAACTGTTAGGGTCCAGTAAGGTCTGTTAATTTTTAGTAAGGTCTACTAAGGTCTGATAAGGTCTATTAAGGTCTGTTAAGGTCTATTAAAATCTTTAAAGGTCTTTTAAACCCTTTAAGGTCCAGTAAGATCTGTTAAGGACTAGTAATGTCTGTTAAGGTCTGCTAAAGCCTGTTAAGGTCTATTATAGTCTGTGTAGGTCCAGTAAAGCCTGTTAAGGTCTGCTAAGGTCTGTTGAGGTCAAGTATGGCCTGTTAATGTCTGCTAAGGCTTGATAGTGTCTATTAAGATCTTTTAATATCCAGTAAGACCTGTTAAAATCTAGTACGGTCTGTTTTGGTCTTGTAAGGCCTGTTAAGGTCTTTTAATGTCTGTTAAATTCCAGTAATGTCTGTTAAGGTCTAGAAAAGTCTGTTAAGGTCCAGTAAGGTCTGTTAAGGTCCAGTAAGGTCTCTTAGGGTCCAGTAAGGCCTGTTAAAGTCTAGTAAGGTTTATTAAGGTTTTGTAAGGTCCTTTAATGTCTACTTAGGTCTGTTAAGGTCTTTAAACGTCCCGTAAGTTCTGTTAAGGTCAAGTAAGGCCTGTTAATGTCTAGTAAAATCTGTTAAGGTCTTTTAAAGTCCTTTAAGGTCTAGTAAGGCCTTTTCAGGTCTGTTAAAGTCCATTAAGGTATTCTAAGGTTTGTTAAGAATTTGTAAGGTCTGTTAAGTTCTGTTAAAGTCTTCTACGGTCTAGTAAGGTCTGTTATGGTCCACTAAGGTCTACTATGGTCTGTTAAGGTCTGTTAAGGTCTAGTAAGGTCTTTTTTTTTATGTCCAGTAAGGCCTGTTAAGGTGTAGTAACGTCTTTTAAGGTCTGCTAATATCTGCTAAGGTCTTTTAAGTTCCAGATAGGTCCAGTTAGGTCTACTAAAGTCTGTTTAGGTCTTGTAAAGTCTGATAACCTCTGCTAAGGTCTGTTAAGGTCTAGTACGGTTTGTTAAAGTCTGTTAATGTCTGCTAAGGTCTGTTAGTGTCTTGTAAGGTCTAGTAAGGTTTGTTAAGGTTTTGTAAGGTCCTTTAAGGTCTTGTAAGGTCTACTAAGGTCTGTTAAAGTCTTGTAAGGTTTTTTAAGGTCTAGTAAGGCCTTGTAATATCTGTTAAGGTCCAGTATTGTCTTCTAAGGTCTGTTAAGGTCCTGTAAGGTCTAGTTTGTTCTGTTAAGGTCCCGTAAAGACTGTTAAGGTCCAGTACGGCCTGTTAAGGTCTAGTAAAGCCTGTTAAGGTCCAGTAAGGTTTGTTAAGGTCTAGTAAAGCTTGTTAAAGTCTAGTAACGTCTGTTAAAGTCTGCTAAGGTTTTTTAAGGTCAATTAAGGCCTGTTAAGGTCTAGTAATTTCTTTTAAGGTCTTTTAAGGTCTGTTAAAGTCTAGTAAGGCCTGTTGAATTTCAGTAAGGCTTTTGAAGGTCCATTAAGGCCTTTTAAAGTGTGGTAATGCCTTTTAAGGTCTAGTAAAGTCTTTTATGGTCCTGTAAGGTCTTTTAAGGTCCTGAAAGGTCTGTTAAGGTCCAGTAAAGTCTAGTAAAGGTCTCTTAAGGTCTACTAATTTCTGTTAGTCAAGTAATTTTTGTTAAGGTCTGTTCAGGTCTAGTAAGGCCTGTTAACATCTATTAATGTCTTTTATGGTCTAGTAAGGTCTGTTAAGGTCCAGTAAGGCTTGTTAAGGTTTAGTAATGTTTGTTAATTTCTAGTAAGGTATGTTAAAGTCCATTAAGAACTGTTAAGGTCCAGTAAGGTCTGTTAATTTCTAGTAAGGTTTGCTAAGGTCTGTTAAAGTCTAGTAAGGTCTACTTAAGTCTTTTAAGGTCTATTAAAACTTTAGGTCTAGTAAGGTCTGTTAAGGTCTAGTAATGTCTGTTAAGGTCTGCTAAGGCCTGTTAAGGTTTATTAAGGTCTGTTATGCTCTAGTTATGCCTGTTACGGTCCAGTAAAGACTTTTAAGGTCTGCTAAGGTCTTTTAAGGTCTATTAAGGCCTGTTAAAGTCTGGTAAGGTCTGTTAAGGTCTAGTAGGGTCTGTTAAGGTCTAGTAAGTCCTGTTAAGATCTAGTATAGTCTTTTAAGGTCTAGAAAAGTTTGTTAAGGTCCAGTAAAGTCTGTTAAGATCCAGTAAGGTCTGTTAAGTTCCAGTAAGGTCTCTTAGGGTCCAGTAAGGTCTTTTAAAGTCTAGTAAGGTCTGTTAAGGTCTAGTAAAGTTTAGTAAGGTTTGTTAAGGTTTTGTAAGGTCATTTAATGTCTAGTAAGGCCTGTTAAGGTCTTTTAAGGTCTTTTAAGGTCTATTAAGCTCTAGTAAGGTTTGTTAAGGTTTTGTAAGGTCCTTTAAGGTCTAGTAAGGTCTACCAAGGTCTTGTAAGGTCCTTTAACGTCTAGTAAGACCTTTTAAGGTCTGTTAAGGTCCAGTAAGGTCCAGTAAGGTCTGTTAAGGTCTTCTGAGGTCTGTTAAGGTCTTCAAAGGTCTGTTAAGGTCTAGTAAGGTCTGTTAAGGTCCAGTAAGGTCTGTTAAGGTCCAGTAAGGTCTGTTAAGGTCCAGTAAAATCTGTTAGGGTTTAGTAAAGTCTAGTTAGGTCTGTTAAGGTATAGTGAGGTCTGTTAATGTCCAGTAAGGTATGTTTATGTCTGTTAAGGTTCAGTAAGGTCTACTAAGGTCTGAAAAAGTCTACTAAGGCCTGTTATTGTCTAGTAATGCCTTTTAAGGTCTTGTAAGGTCTTTTTAGTTCCAGTAAGGCCTGTTAAGGTCCAGTAAGGTCTGTTAAGGTCACTTAAAGTTTGTTAAGGTCTAGTAAGATCTGTTAAAGTCTAGTAATGCCTGTTAGGGTTTAGTAATGTCTGTTAAGGTCTAGTAATGTCTGTTAGGATCCAGTAAGGCCTGCTAGAGTCTAATAAGGTCTGTTAAGGTCTATTAAAGTTTGTTAAGGTCCAGTGAGGTCTGTTAAGGTCCAGCAAGGCCTGTTAAAGTCTAGTAAGGCCTGTTAAGGTCTAGTAAATTCTGTTAAGGTCTAGTAAGGCTTTTTAAAGTCTAGTTAGGACTTTTAAGGTCTAGTAATGTCTGTTAAGTTTTAGTAAAGCCTGTTAAAATATACCAAGGTTTGTTAAGGTCCAGTAAGGCCTGTTAGGGTCTAGCAATGCCTGTTTAGGTCTAGTAATGTCTTTTAAGTTCCAGTAAGGTCTGTTAGAGTCTAGAAAGGTCTGTTAAGGTCTAGTAAGGTCTAGTGAGGTCTGTTAAGGTCCCGTAAAGACTGTTAAGGTCCTGTACGGCCTGTTAAGGTCTAGTAAAGCCTGTTAAGGTCTTGTACGGCCTGGTAATGTCTAGTAAGGTCTGTTAAGGTATAGTTAGGCCTGTTAAGGTCTAGTATTGTTTGTTAAGGTCCAGTAAGGCCTTTTAAAGTCCAATAAAGCCTGTTAAGGTCTAGCAATGTCTGTTAAGGTCCAGTAAGGTTTGTTAAGGTCTAGTAAGGCTCGTTAAAGTCTAGTAAGGTCTTGTAAAGTCTGCTATGGTCTTTTAAGGTCTAGTAAGGCCTGTTAAGGTCCAGTAAGGCCTGTTAAGACCTAGTAATGTCTGTTAAGGTCTAGTAATGTCTGTTAAAGTCTAGTAAGGCCTGTTAAATTCAATTAAGGCCTTTTAAGTTTCATTAAGGCCTGTTAAAGTCTAGTAATGCCTGTTAAGGTTTAGTAAGGTCTTTTATGGTCTAGTAAGGTCTTTTAAGGTCCAGAAAGGTCTTTTAAGGTCCAGTAAGGTCTCTTAAGGTCTAGTAATTTCTTTTAAGGTCCAATAAGGTCTGTTAAGGTCTGTTCAGGTGTAGTAAAACCTGTTAATGTGTCGTAATGACTTAAGGTCTAGTACGTCCTGTTAACGTCTAGTAATGTCTGTTAAGGTCTAGTAATGTCTGTTAAAGTCTAGTAAGGCCTTTTAAATTTAAGTAAGGCCTTTTAAGTTTCATTAAGGCCTGTTAAAGTCTAGTAATGCCTCTTAAGGTTTAGTAAGGTCTTTTATGGTCTAGTAAGGTCTTTTGAAGTCCAGAAAGGTCTTTTAAGGTCCAGTAAGGTCTATTAAGGTCTCTTAAGGTCTAGTAATTTCTTTTAAGGTCCAATAAGGTCTGTTAAGGTCTGTTCAGGTGTAGTAAAACCTGTTAATGTGTCGTAATGACTTTTAAGGTCTAGTACGTCCTGTTAACGTCTAGTAATGTCTCTTAAAGTCTAGTAAGGTCGGTTAAGGTCCAGTAAGGCCTGTTATGGTTTAGTAATGTTTGTTAATTTATAGTAAGGTATGTTAAAGTCCATTAAGAACTGTTAAGGTCCAGTAAGGTCTGTTTATTTCTAGTAAGGTCTACTAAGGTCTAGTAAAGTCTTTTAAAGTCTACTAAAGTTTTTTAAGGTCTATTAAAACCTGTTAAGGTCCAGTAAGGTCTGGTAAGGTCTAGTAATTTCTGTTAAGGTCTGCTAAGGCCTGTTAAAATCTAGTAATGCCTGTTACGGTCCAGTAAAGACTTTTAAGGTCTTCTCAGGTCTGTTAAGGTCTATTAAGGCCTGTTAAAGTCTGGTAAGGTTTTTGAAGTTCTAGTAGGGCCTGCTATAGTCTAGTAGGGTCTCTTATGGTCTAGTAAGTCCTGTTAAGGTCTAGTATAGTCTGTTAAGGTCCAGTAAAGCCTGTTAAAGTCTGCTAAGGTCTTTTAAGGTCTAGTATGGCCTGTTAATGTCTGCTAGGGCCTTTTAGTGTCTATGAAGATCTTTTAAGATCTAGTAGGGCCTGTTAAAATCTAGTACGGTCCGTTAATATCTATTAAGGCTTGTTAAGGTCTATTAATGTCTGTTAAATTTTAGTATTGTCTGTTAAGGTCTAGAAAAGTCTTTTATGGTCCAGTAAGGTCTGTTAAGATCAAGTAAAGTCTTTAATGTCTAGTAAGGCCTGTTAAGGTCTAGTAAAGTCTTTTAACACTAGAAGTCCCAGAAATTTCGAGCTTCCCCCTGAAGTCCCGAAAGAGGGTCAAATGACCCTTAGTCCGAACTGACGACTCTGATGGCTCCAATTAGCATCCTTTCATTTGTAAATGTGGCCATTGCCTGAGGAATCTGCAGGGGGGAGTAGAGCTGAATTCACACTAACGTCTGCCTAATACTTGAAAAGGACTAAAAACCTGGCCTTTCTGAGCCAATGGCCTTAAAGACAGATCTTTTACTTTTTTGGGTGTCAATGACAAAAAATACCAAAATTCAAGATTAAGTCAAATAATAATAATGATTTATTAATATGAATTTAAGTAAGTTTACGTCTAAGTCTTCCTTCGGATCCAGACGAGTCTTCTGAAGCTTCTCAGGAGAGAAAAGTTCAAAGCAAGAAGCGAAGCGCCAGAGAGGAAAAAAGCAAAAAGAGCCCCCACCTCTGGTCACTCTTTAGTTTTATACCTTCATTAATTCCTGATCACGTCAAAAATGCTTGTGTGTGCGCTGTCTTTTGCACAAAATGCTGAAGCATACAAAATCTTTTTCTGTACCCCTGTACATTTTGGCAAGACACAGAGTCCTGGGTCTTCACAAAGATCAGTTTCAGTTCCCTGTTCCTAAATGTTCTGTACAGAGAATTAGCCAGACATTATGTAATGGCTTTTTCCATCCAAAAGTCAGCTTTTTGAGTACAGTTATAAGTCAAAAGGTTTTACCATATAAATCAATAAATTTTACCTAAAAAATCAATTTCTAACCGAGATGACATCCTCAAAACACCATGTGAAACACAGGTCAAGAGACTTTGCATTTTGAGGGAACTGACAATTTGTATAAAACACACATTTTGTTTTGAAGCACACATGAAGTGTTTTGGGAGAGATGTGACCTTTTGCTGCTGATCCGTGATGTGCTGCATTATCCAGGTCATTTTGCCAAATGTACATATAGTTTGCAAAACATACAATCTGTTTCAAGATTTCAAGTTTTTCTAAAAGAATTTATTTATGTTTTTCTTTTAAAAAAAGATGTGAAAGAAGTGGGTTCAAAATGACAGACAAAAAACAAAACAAATTAATTGTGTTGATCCACCTCAACAAAGGTCTTGTAAAAGAGTGTAAGCAAAAGAATGTAAGCTGCTCCTGAGTGTGTCTGCCCACCCCCCAGCTGCATTGTTGTGCAGGGGATATGCATAAGGTTGCTAACACCTTAGCAAATTTGCATGCAGCCTTTTGTGCTGTGGGGGATAAATAGGTGACTGCTTCACCTATTTTGTTCAAAAGAAACAAAATGCAGAGAAGGCTCACCACTCAACAGGCATTGGAACTGATCCTGAGCAACACCAACCCTTGTGACTCAGATGGAGAAGACATAGTCCTTCAACCGGATTCGGACTCTGAGCTGTCTTCAGGTTAGATTTTTCAAATTACCTATTTTTATTTCCTGACTATCTTTTTTATTTAGAACCAAAACAAAATGTTAATTTGAAATTATTTATCTTGCAGATGAGGAGACTCCTCCTCTACCAAAAAAGAGAGCTCGGTTGGCGAGTGAGCCGACAGAGACCGCAAAAGATGGCACAGTGTGGCGTGAAGTACAAGTGGGGAAACGTCTCCATTTCACCCCAATAGAACCGTACCCTACAGATGGAGAGCCAAGGGCTAAGGCCAGACGAAGTGTCCGGAGTCGCCTTCAGAGCTTCCTCTGTTTTATCACTCTTGACATGCTTCGTAGCATTCAAGAATGGACTACTCAACATGCACGTCACACGGAGCAGGTGGATTGGTTCATGGCTCTCCCGGAACTAATGGCATTTATTTCAGTCACTATCTTGCGGGGGGTGACCAAGGTTCCATCACTACGTGACAGCTGGTCAGCAAACCTGGCAAACCCAAGGATCATTGCAACTATGGCCCGAAACCGCTTCCAAGACATCATGCAACACCTACGCTTTGATGACATGTTCACACGCAGTGAGCGAGCGGAGACCGATAAGTTTGCTGCAATCTCCGATGTGTGGAGATCGTTTGTCACCAACTGCATCGCATCCTACAACCCTGGTCGACACATCACTATTGATGAACAGCTTTTCCCGTCAAAGACTCGCTGCTGTTTTCTGCAATACATTGCAACAAACCAGACAAGTTTGGCATCAAGTTTTGGGTGGCTTGCGACTTGAAATCAAAGTACATCTGTAATGTCCTCCCATATCTTGGCAAGGACCCCAGTCGTCCCAGCGGGGAGAGACTGTCCGGAACTGTAGTGATGAGGCTGATGGAACCATTCATGGACAAGGGCAGAACTGTAACCACGGACAATTTCTTTACATCATTGTCACTTGCACAACGACTGCTTAGCCGGAAAACCACTATCCTCGGCACAGTCAACAAGAGTCGCCGGGAAATTCCTCAATCTGCTAGACAGATGGACCGCACTGAATTCACCACTCAGGTGTTTTCAACCACTGGTGCCACACTGACAGTGTATGCACCCAAACGAAAGAAGGCCGTCTACATTCTCAGCAGCATGCACAGCGTGGTTGAGACTGAGGATACCAACACAAGGAAGCCAAACACGGTCACACAATACAACCACACAAAGTGCGGTGTGGATGTAATGGACCAAATGGTGCGGGAGTACAGCGTGCGTGCAGGAACACGGAGATGGCCAGTCGCCGTGTTCTACAACATGATTGACATGGCAGCACTGAATGCGCATGTTCTTTATCAGGCATGCACTGGGGTGCAGGAGAGACGGGTGGACTTCCTTGTTGAGCTTGCAAAAGAGTTAGGTGACTCATGAGTGAAAAGAAGGCACGCAAGGAGAAACTCCTTCGGCAACAACCTTCCACACCCAGCCCTGGCAAAAGGGCGAAGTGTCAGGTCAACCATCGATGCACGAACAATTGTGCAACTGAGAGATGTGTTGACTGCTACAAATACACATGTGGCAAATGTACCAGGGACATACCCAGGCAGTGCCAGGTATGTTCCGACAGTGCAGACAGACTGCTGAGTGAGTGCTGAAATGCTAGTCACACAAGAAGGACATGCCACTCACACACACACACGCAGCCCCCCACTGCAGCCTATTGTAAATATGTGTGGAATTGTTTTATTCCTTGTATTTTTTTTATTATTTTTATAACAAAAATAAAAAGCATGGAAACAAATAACAGTTGTTCTTTTGTATATTTTTCACACTGAAATTTCAGTCCTCTTGACTTAGACACAAATGCTTCTGGTCATTACTCACAGCTGTACCTTGCTCTAAAATTTCTAATTCTCTATTTAAAATATATAAAAAATGATTCATTGTTTCAGTGCTTTTTTGCTCAAATAAAACTAAACTAAATACAATATGTATAGTCTTTATATTATCAAATACAATAAACTGAATAGAACTAACTAGAAACTAAATGGCTAAACTCAATGGAAAACAACAACCTCCTGTGGTGCGACAGTAATGGCCTTATTTGCAGAACAAAAGACGGTGATTATAGGATGTTAGCTAAAATCCTTCAGGTCATTCGACCCGTCTCTGGATTCCAAAGTTAGAAATGTTAAATGACCCCTCTCTGGGACTTCTAGTGTTAAAGGTCTAGTTGGATTTTTTAATAACTATTAGGGTCTTTTTGGGTCTAGTAGTGTCTGTTAATTTTCATTAGGGTCTATTAAGGTCTAGTAGGGTCTGTTAAAATCTATTAAGGTCTAGTAGGGTCTGTTAAAGACTAGTAAGGTCTAGTACGGTCTGTTAAGGTCTTGCAAGGTCTGTTAGGGTCTTGTAGGGTCTGTTAAGGTTTAGTAGGATGTGTTAGGGTCTAGTAAGGTCTATTAAGGTCTAGTAGGGTCTTTTTGGGTCTTCTTAGATCTAGTAGGAGATGTTATGGTCTAGAAAGGTCTAGTATGGTCTGTTAAGCTATTGTAAGGTATTTTAGGGGCTTTTAATATCTAGTATGGTCTGTTAAGTTCTTGCAGGGTTTAGTAGGGTCTGTAAATGTCTTTAAGGGTCTGTTAAGGTCTAGCAGGGTCTGTTAAAGTCTTGTAAGGTCTTGTAGGGTCTGATAAGGTCTAGTAAAGTCTTTTAAGGTCTAATAGGGTCTGTTAAGGTCTAGTAAGGTCTAGTAGGGTCTGTTAAGGTCTTTTATGGTCTAGCATGGTCTGTTAAAGTCTAGTAGGGTCTGTTAAGGTCTTGTATGTTCTGTTAAGGTCTAGTAAGGTCTGCTAAAGACTAGTAAGGTCTAGTATGGTCTGTTAAGGTCTCTTAAGGTCTTGTAGGGTCAAGTAGGGTCTTTTAAGGTCTAGCAGGGTCTTTTAATGTCTAGTAAGGTCTTGTAGAGACTGTTAAGGTTTAGTAAGGCCTAATAGGGTCTGTTAAAGGCTAATTAGATGTAGTAGGGTCTGTTAAGGTTTAATTGGGCTTGTATGGTCTAGAAAAGTCTAGTAGGGTCTGTTAAGGTGTAGTAGGGTCTATTAAGGTCTGTTAAGGTCTTGTATGGTCTGTTAAGTTCTAGTAGGGTCTGTTAAGGTCTTGTATGGTCTGTTAAGTTCTAGTAGGGTCTGTTAAAGACTAGTAAGGTCTTTTAAGGTCTTGTAAGGTCTGTTAAGGTCTTGTAGGGTCTTGTAGGGTCTTTTTAGGTCTAGCGGTGTCTGTTAGGGTCTAGTAAGGTCTTGTAGAGACTGTTAAGGTGTAGTAAGGTCTAATAGGGTCTGTTGAGGTCTAATTAGGTGTAGTAGGGTCTGTTAAGGTCTAGTAGGGTCTGCTAATGTCTATTAGGGCTTGTAAGGTCTATTAAGGTCTAATAGGGTCTTTTAAGGTCTAGTAAGGTCTAGTTTGTTAAGACCTTACAAGACCTGTTTGTTAAGGTCTAGTAGGGACTGTTAAAGTCTATTAAGGTTTAGTAGGGTATGTTAAGGTCTATTAACCCTTTCATGCCTGAGTGGAACATTCCATTTTCGGACACTATGTAATATAGTCATAGAAAAAACCTTATTGTGTAAATACCGTACATAGTATAGACTATATACACACACCATTATAACCAGGAGAATCAGTTCTTTAAAATTATATGAAACTCAATGTTTTTTTAAGTGTAATATAATATAATAAACCTAAAAAAATCTCTCGTTTTTCATTTAATTCATAAATACTTACATTTTTACACATTTCTGTGCAATATAGAGAACAATATAGAATATATAAAATTTTTGCAATTTTGTGAGCCATTTGTCAAGATAATAATTTTGAATCTATCATCTTCTATTCAAAAGTTATAATCAATTTAGCAGAAGGTGTCATTTAGCAATTTAGAATGTTCGTGTCACTCCTTTTTTACTTCACTTTTTACCAATGTCAGCATACACTATAAACCAATGAAAGTGTACTTTTTTCTTAATTATTACTAAATTGTCAACATCCATATTTTTGAAATAAGACAGCAGATAAAATGTGTTTGACAAAATAAGCACTCTAACAACAGTGTATAGTTCAGAAACATGAAAGATTTTTATTAGAATTATATACACTTCTCATTCTATAAATAATTTCAAAACAACAATACAATATACTGTAGTTCAGCACTATTGAAGAACATCACTCCATAAAACAAACTCTCAAATAATCCAATTCAACAATACAAGAAAAAGCAATTATTTGTTCAGGATAATCATTGAACAATTCAGTAAACAGTTTTGAGGCAACAGGATATCAAATTTCATCTAAGCCATTTTGCCAAAAATTCACTACAAAATATTTAACAGACAATGCACAATGGATAATTACCTCAAGTTACCTCCTTCCAATGAACAATGCACACTGAACTTTGACCTGTGAAGAGAAAGAGAAACAAAGAACATAAGCCCTAAGACAGAAGCCCTATGTAGGTCTAACTGCGAAACTCATCTCCTTCGCCAGAATGCCAAGACTGAAAACAGTTTCGATTTCCAACTAAACAAAATCTTCTACCTTGGCACTCAGGAGCCATGCATGCAATCTTTGTTTTATTTTCTTTTTTGAATTTTTTGTAGCAAAGCCAGCAATTTCTTGATACTTGCTCCATCTGAGGAATGTGGGTGACGTAAAACAATGAGGAAGTGGTTGGAGCTACTAAAGGCTGAGATCTTATTTGACATCTTTGAAATCCACTGGGAATTTCTTACGATTAATCCTACATGTCCCACAAGCATTGATTCCCCACTCCTTAAGTCGGACCATAACAGTTGGTGATGTATAGAAGTTGTCAAACCAAACTGTGTGACCTTGATTTTTAAATGGCTGCACAAGGTCTTCGATCACTTTTATAGCCAAATCAGTTATGCGCCCATCAAGACTGCCTGTGTATACATCAAAGTCTAAGGTATATCCCGAATCTGAAGTTGCAATGACCCACAATTTGAAACCCCAGCGAGTAGGTTTGCCCTTCATATACTGCTTGAATCCTGATCGACCTTTTGATTTTACCATTCTCTCGTCTATGCTCAGATTTTCATCTGCCTGGAAAAGCTGCTGACACTTGGTTTTGAGGTGTTCCATCAGGTAACGCAACTTCCTAAGACGATCAAGATTTTTTTCTGTGGCAGGATCGACAACATGGAGGGCTGCCATCAATTCCTTGAAACGGTCACGGGACATGAATAACTTGGCCCATGAACCCTGAAGAGATCTGGTTCCCCAATATCTGTGAATGCTGTGGAGGGACATGAAACCCATGTAAATGAGGAACCAAAAAAAACGGTAGAATTCATCCGGGGTCACTTCTTCCCATGCCCCATGATGGTTCGCATAAGACAGCCTATTCAGTACAAGCTCCCACCCCTTAGAGTTTGTAAACTGGCAAATCTCAGCAACAATGGTGTACGTGAGAAACAACTTGAAGAAGTCTATTTCATGCAAGGTACTTGTGGCTGACCATACAGCCCTATGCACACTTCCCAGATCTATGCCTACTGGACGAGAGGAATTAAATGATATGGGCTCTGGTGCTTCTGTGTCTACATCAGCATAGGAAGGAAAGGACACAGAGTCAGGGAAGCGTTTCCGCTTCCTACCCGACATGGGACAAGAAAGACTAACCAAACCCATAAAAGAAAACAAACATTAGTAAAAATCATAATCTGAGTTTGTACTCTTTTGTTGATTTTAACTTTTGTTGGCAGCCCTGATTGCGTGTGTGGGTGCAAATGCTGACATTTATTGTCAGCATATATGTACACACACACATTTACAAATACACACACTTGGAATACATGTATTTACCGATAGGAGGTTGTTGGTTGATCCCTCTGCTCATCTTGCTCTTCTTCCCCTTCATCCAGGAGCTCCATGTCCATGAAGTCCTCTTCTTCAATCGTCATGCCTTCATGATCTTCATTGCTGTCATGTTCAGCAATAAGCCTAAGCTCGTCAGGGCCTAGCCGCCGTCTCCTCTTCAGAGACTCCAGAAGGCGTGCATATTGAGCCTTGTCTCCATCCATCTCAGAATAAAAAAAAAAAAAAGAGATTACAATGAATAAAGGTGGTGACAGTGATGTTATTTTAAAAATAATTACATATATGTAGAATTCAATCACAAATACTCTATGTTTTTGTCAGAGAAGCTAATGTCCACAGGCTCATGTTTTGAAGTAAACTCAAGTACACTGAACCAATACATATGACAAAAGTTTCTCAAATTTGGCACATGGTTTACACATAAAACAATAATTATCTAAGAGGAGCAATAATTACAAGACTAAACTTGATGCTATGGTTATATTTAAAAATGTTGTAAATAGTCACAGACTGAAATGTTATGCACCTGTATGCTTTCAAAAAAAGCTTTCAAAAAAAGTTTGATACCATATTTTAGTCCCTTTCAAATATCTCTTGCAATACATTAGAAAATTATGCAAATCTGACAAAAATATTTTATAGATAAAACTATATTTCACTGATACAAGTAAGAATTACCACAGAAAAAAATTATATTATGGTAAAAAAATATATATATAAAGTAAAATATAAATAAAAGTTATAAATTGCCCAGACTGACATGTTATCTACCTATGTGCACCTATATGGTAGCATAGCATACTTTAGTCTCTTTCAAATAAATGCAGCAATATTTTAGAAAATGATGCAAATTTGACAGAAATATTTTGTAGATAAAATAATATTTCTCCGTTGTAAGTACAAATTACCACATAAAATATACCATGGAAATAAGTTATAAATTGCCCAGACTGACATGTCATCCACCTTTATGCTTTCTGCCTCAGCTACTTACTTTAGCCAGTCATGCTAAATGCATGTAATGCAAAATGCAATGCTATTATGAGTAAAGCTAAGGTGATTTCTAAGCAGACTTTAGACAGTATTGAAGTAAAACAAGTAAGCTATAACTGATTTCAAGATTACATACATATAATCTTTCTTTAGAGTTTGCTGATCAGCTCGTGCTAACCACATGGCTGCAGAGTGCAACACACAGCTCCGGTAGTTCTGGCAGCTTAGCTTGGTTCACTATTATTCACTTATTTGTGTAAAACTGCTGCATACTTTACAAACTACTAAATAAACGAGACTAAAAAGGTATCTGATAAACTCTCCACATGTATTTATTTCCATCTATATGGACATAAAATACATTACAATCGATTCAGAAAGGAGAGTTGTGGAGCTGACTGACTAAACTTAGAACGCAGCTCTCAAAAACACCTCAGCTTTTCCAAAGCGTAAGCACTAATAATATTACAATTTTACCATTAAAGCCAAGTTTTCTGAGTGGAAATGAAAAGTAATAACACTAATAAACAGTTTTAAAATAGATCTTACCTTATTTCACTGACAGAATTTCTCTTTCTGTGTTGTTATCCAGTCGACTGTCTCAGCTGCGTCCGTGTGAGGGCGGGGCGAATGAAAAAAAAATAATTCTCCTCCTTCTCATTAAATATGCAAACCAGCCACAACACAAACCGCTTGACCAATGATATTGCCTTTCAGCCTGGGTTGTCAGCTCCCTGGGGCAGTTTTCAGATTTACAATCGTGATTGGACGGCGGAGATATAAGGCTTTAAGCCATCGAAATTATTGTTTCGAAATTTGAATGGGCCGGCTTTAAAGGGTTAAAGTATTGCAGGGTCTGTTAAGGTCTAGTACGGATTGTTAAAGTCTAGTAAGTTCTTATAGGGTCTGTTAAAATCTAGTAAGATCTAGTAGGGTCTGTTAAGGTCTAGTGAGGTCTAGTAGGGTCTGTTAAGGTCTCGTAAGGTCTAGTAGAGTCTGTTAAGTTCTAGTAAGGTCTAGTAGGGTCTGTTAAAATCTATTTAGGTCTATTAGGGTCTCTTAAGATCTTGTTAGATCTGGAAGGGTCTGTTAAGGTCTAGTAGGGTCCTTTAAGGCCTAGTAATGTCTAATAGGGTATGTTAAGGTCTAGTAAGGTCTGTTAAGCTCTTGTAAGGTCTCGTAAGGCCTTGAAAGGTATGATCCAGTAAGGTCTGTTATTAGGGTCTGTTACGGTCTAGTTGGGTATGTTAAAGTCTTGTAATGTCTAGTAGGGTCTGTTAAGGTCTAGTAGGGTTTGTTAAGGTCTAGTAGGGTTTTTAAGGTCTATTAGGGTCTCTTAAAGTCCAGTAGGGTCTAGAAGGGTCTGTTAAGGTCTACTAGGGTCTAACAGGGTTTGTTAAGGTCTAGTAGGGTCTATTAGGGTGTTGTAGCGTCCAATAAGGTCTAGTAGGGTCTAGTAAGTTATAGTAGGGTCTAGTTAAATCTAGTAGGGTCTTCTAGCGTTTAGTAAGGTCTAGTAAGGTCTAGTTAGTTCTAGTAGGGTCTGGTAAGGTCTAGTAGGGTCTGGTAAGGTCTAGTAGGGTCTAGTAAAGTCTAGTAAGGTCTATTAGGATCTATTAAGGTCTAGTAGTGTCTAGTGGTACCCTTTTGGTCTGAGTGAGTAAATCATATGTGAGTATGTGTTGCTCTTTTGGTGGATCAGCACCCGTCCAAGGTGTGATCTTGCACCCATTCTAGTGTTTCTAGGTAGTGCTGGACTCCCTTGATGTTTAAACATATCGGCCTCTTTATTAAGAACACAAACATTGTTAAGCACTTGTAGTAGGTGTTCAATATCGTTACTATATTAGTGTCATTGCAGTGCTGAGAAGGTGGCACGGTGGCTCAGTGGGTAGCACTGTCGCCTCACAGCAAGAAGGTTCTGGGTTTCTGTGTGGAGTTTGCATGTTCTCCTCGTGTCTGTGTGAGTTTCCTCGGAGTTCCTGTTTTCTCCCACAGTCCAAAGACATGCAAGTGAGGTGAATTGGAGATAAAAATTGTCCATGACTGTGTTTGTCATTAAAACTTGTGAATTGATTAACCTTGTTTAATGAGTAACTACTGTTTCTGTCATGTAAGTAACCAAAGAGTGTAAAACATGACGTTAAAATCCAAATAAACAAAGATTTACATTTACGGCATTTAGCAGACGCCTTTATCCAAAGCAACTTGCATTACAGTTACAGTATACAGTCTGAGCAATTGAGGCTTAAAGGCTTTGGTCAAGGGCCCAACCGCAGCAACCTGGCAGTGGTGGGGCTTAAACCAGTGACCTTCTGATTACTAGCCCAGCACCTTAACCCAGTACCTTAACCTCTAGACTACAGCTTAGTGTGTACAGTTAGACACTAGAGTTATATTCTTTTCTCAATGGCAGTCAACATTATTACTATGTTAGTGTCATTGCAGTGTTTAGAATGATCTACGACCCAAATAACACCTGGTAAGTGGAGTTCTTATGGCATTTCTGTTAATTGATAAAAGGAGTACAGATAATTAGGCTGATTCATAATTATACCAACAAAATGAACCTGGTAAGTAGGTGTAGTTTATAAAATAATGAATGTAGGTACCAGATAGGTGTACCTAATAAAATGGGTGATTGTGTTTATGTATATACATTTTGGACCCAGCAGATGATGTCATATTTGCATAAAATCTATAAAAGAACGTACATAACATTATGACCACCTTCCTAATATTGTGTTGGTCCCCCTTTTGCTGCCAAAACAGCCCTGACCCGTTGAGGTATGGACTCCACTAGACCCCTGAAGGTGTGCATCAATGAGCCTTGGCCACCCATGACCCTGTTGCCGGTTTACCACTGTTCCTTCCTTGGACCACTTTCGATAGATACTGACCACTGCAGACCGGGAACACCCCACAAGAGCTGCAGTTTTGGAGATGTTCTGCAGTCTCTCCAGTCGTCTAGCCATCACAATTTGGCCCTTGTCAAACTCGCTCAAATCTTTACGCTTGCCCATTTTTTCTGCTTCTAATACATCAACTTTGAGGATAAAATGTTCACTTGCTGCCTAATATATCCCACCCACTAACAGTTGCCGTGATGAAGAGATAATCAGTGTTATTCACTTCACCTGTCAGTGGTCATAATGTTATGCCTAGTCGGTGTATGACAAACTTGTCTAAAATTGTATGTTAACTTGTGACCTTTACTTTTTTTGTAATTGTAATGCATATGTCCAAAAATCATTGCATATCAACACAGACCAACACAATCACCCACACTAAAGTCATTTTGCATTTAAATGATTCTGTCTGTTAGTTTATGAAGGATAAATAGTCATGAATGAATGTGCTCCTTTGGGTCTTCTTTGCTATCTACAATCTATTTTGAATACATGACATTAGGCGAGCCTATGGGAACATGTGGAAGCACAAATGTGAGATAAAAATGTCAATGGAAATGATGCTCGGGTAATATTCTCATTTAATTCTTCTTTCAATGTACTTTCATCTACATGTATTTTGCATTACGGATGTGTTTTGCATATATATTGTTCTTTGACATATAAAGTGCTAACATTGCTAACTCCCCAGTGACTGAAATGATTCTTGTTTTGACCAGCACACAAAAATAAAGGAATAAGTGAGGAAATCTTACAATACTTGAGGAAGGATAGCTTGTCAGTCCAAATATAAACTTTGAATGTCTTTTTACTTCCACTATATGGATCCCCAGGTGGGGCGGTCCAGGTCCTTTCTGTGTGGAGTTTGCATGTTCTCCCTGTGTCTGTGTGGGTTTCCTCCGGGTGCTCCGGTTTCCTCCCACAGTCCAAAGACATGCAAGTGACTGTGTTCGATATAACCTTGTGAACTGATGAACCTTGTGTAATGAGTAACTACCGTTTCTGTCTTCAATGTAACCAAAGAGTAAAACATGACGTTAAAAAAATCCTAATAAACAAACAAACAAACTTCCACTATATGGCCAAAAGTACTTGGACACCTGACTATGAGTTTGTTGCACTGATGTTGGTCCAGAAAGCCTCAATTGATGTTCCAGTTCATTCTAAAGCTGTTTAGTGAGGCTGAGGTTATGGCACTGCTCAGACCACTGGAATTTCTTTAAACTAAGCTTTTCTTCATGTCTTTATAGAGCTTGCTTTAAAGAGGAACATTAAGGCTGGAACAGGAAAAAACCCTTGCTATACTGTTGGTGTAATGTTTAAAGCATATAATTTACTTTATATAAATGATTTATTACATATTTAGCAACTGTTGTGGCTCAGACACATGAATTAAAAAATTAGAAGGGGGGTCCCAGTACACACATAGAAGTCACTTACGCCATGGACATTGATGCACCCCCATACCCCACATAACATGTCAGTTGCTGGATTTGCACCATTATAATATTGTGGCATTGATAAGAAGGAAGGAAACATTTCTGCTCTTTAAACTGTAGGAGGCAGCACTCATGAAGAAGATGCTAGATCTGAAATACAACAGACCCCTCTCGCTATGTTGAACAAGGGAACAGAACAGACAAACTCAACATGAACACAAGATACATCATAAATCATGTCACAATGAACGCAACTATTTACATAAGCGCCCCCACACTATCCCAGTCATAAAACCAGTTGTAACCCTTATAATGTAATGTTTCAGCCATGGGCACACTGCAGCGTGGGATACCGCACTCCCATGGCCAATGACGTAAGCAGAAGGAACGCCCCCTGCCTTTCTATTACGATGAGCCGGCCTCTTGCAACAATATTTCATTATTATAACATTATGATGATAACAGTCTGGATGGTAATTCTTGTCCTTGGCACAGGTAACTCAACATTGAAACGTGGACTCATCTGACCATAACACATTGGTCCATCTGTGATGACTTGCTGATGTTTCTGCATAGAATTCATATATGGCTTCAGGTTGCATTTCTTTCTTTTTTTTCTCCCACTTTTAGTGCATCCAATTTCTACCCGTCAATCATCCTCTCACTAATGCTGGTCCCTGCTCCCGATTGGGAAGGACAAGGCGGCTCCACGCCCCCTCCGAGACGTGCACAACAATCGAACATCTTATTACCTAAACTTGACGAGCGCAGTGTGGTACGGTGTTGTGCGCGGAGGGCCACACTCCTTCCCCATCTTCGTGCAGGCGCCACCAACCAGCCAGCAGAGGTCGTAATCGCACTAGTCTGAGAGAGAGTCCCCATCCGGCTTTTAGTCCTGCCCCTATCTGAACAACCTGCCAATCATTGTTCATGTAGCCTTCAGCTGGCAAAGGCAGAGCTGGATTCGATACAATGTATTCGAGATCCATCTCTGGTTGCAGGGTGTGTTTTTACCGCTGCGCCACCTGAGCGACTCAGGTTGCATTTCTTGTTGCAGCGGTAGACTGTGTTAAGTGACAACAGTTTTCTGAAGTACTTCTGAGCCTCTATAAAAAGATATACTGCTTATAGTGGAGGTTCTTATACATGTAGATTTTACATTCTAATTTTACTTTACTCTTAATTTAGCTCTACTTTGTTATCTTGTTTCACTTCGGTTTTATTTAAAGTACAGTAGTAATCATTGTGTGAGCCGAGTAAACCAGTAGCATTTTAATCAAGCTGTGCTGTTTAAACTGGGTACTTAAACAAGATAGAACAGAAAAACACCACAACACCACATTAAAAAACAACCTAAAATCTGGATCTAGAAAAAAAATTTACTCCAAAGGCTTCATCACTTTTGTCTTTATGCTCTATGTGTGTGTGAGTAGGCAACTTAAGCTGTGCATTTCCACATGGCTGGCCACATTTGCGCAGTTTAACCTTAAATTGTGGGACTGGCACATTGTAATCAGATGGCATGATCACACAACCCAGTAATTAGCAGAGAAACTGATGTTTCCCGTATTTGCTTGCTCAGCCGCAAGCGCTGCGGTCATTATGCTCTCATTCCCGCTTGAAGCTGTAAACACTTGCGCTCAAAAATAAACCATAATTTGGTCACATTTTCCATGCTTGTAAATTGATTGAAGGACCAGTGATTTATCCAGTGCAAAATAGGAATGCACTCTTGACAGGATGCCACTCCTGGAAATCATCACTCACTCACCCACTTACTCATTCATTTACTCACTTAGCATTTTTAGGCATTTTTAACATATTTTGGGTGGGCAAAGGAAACTGAACTAAGTGACCAAAGGTTAAGTATGAACCCGGATTCCCCAAATACTAGTTCTGTGCAGCGACCACACTATCATCTGTGCTCCTCATTGTGTAGAAACGTTTTACCAAAATGGAGACTTAGCAGCTGCTGTTTTGGATTCTGACCGAGTCGAACAGGTAAACCCAGTTCTTGTGTTTTGACTGTAACACAATGCTGATGATAAGACAGAAATCACAAGCCTGTGTCTATTTGCTTTGAAAACATTAAAGAACATTAGGTGTTCTAGGGAGGTGTGTCAGCTCACTGCAGGGATCTGTTGTTAAAGGTGTTTGCAGAAGCAACAGGCTGATGCATTTTCAGGCTTGTTACTGCAGAAGAGGACAATGATGCAATAAATCTGTGTTTGTCAGATAGATAACCTCATGCCCTGCCTTCACATCACACATGTTCACAGTGAATTTTACTGGCTTAGTAAAGATACATATGTATTTAGAAATAATTGTATTGATAGACATGATAAGTTGTTTTAAATATATACACCGATCAGCCATAACATTAAAACCACCTCCTTGTTTCTACACTCACTGTCCATTTTATCAGCTCCACTTACCATATAGAAGCACTTTGTAGTTCTACAATTACTGACTGTAGTCCATCTGTTTCTCTACATGCTTTTTTTTAGCCTCCTTTCATGTTGTTCCTCAATGGTCAGGACCCCCACAGGACCACCACAGAGTAGGTATTATTTGGATGGTGGATCGTTCTCAGCACTGCAGTGACACTGACATGGTGGTGGTGTGTTAGTGTGTGTTGTGCTGGTATGAGTGGATCAGACAGACATTTTAAATACTGTGTCCACTAACTGTCCACTCTATTAGACACTCCTTTCTAGTTGGTCCACCTTGTAGATGTAAAGTCAGAGACGATCGCTCATCTATTGCTGCTGTTTGAGTTGGTCATCTTCTAGACCAGGGGTCACCAACCCGCAGGGACCACGTGAAAAATTATATTTGCGTTGCTGATCTTTTTGCATCAATAACACTTGCATTGATGTAGATTTGAAAATGACAACACTGAATATAACATTTCAAGAACAGAAATGTTTGATGTTTATATGAGCTCTGATCTTGTCTGGGTGCAGAGTTTTATATTGTGCGCGTAACGCTGAGACAAGCAGGCGTGCGCATCTACGATGGGGTGCAAGATGCAGGTTTTTACCATGAAAAAAAATAACAACATAAAAAACATGTCAGAAAAGCAAAAGAAAACTTGATTGGGACAAAATGATTGGGAGGAAAAGTGTGTGTCTTTCGTGTGTTTCTGGCGACGGCAGAGTCACAATGTGGAGAGAGGCTTCAGTACGTGGCACAAAAACGTCCATTTAAATCGTATCTTTAAAAAAATCTTACTTAACTGATCATTTGTACAAACATGATTTGTACAACAAGTTCATGATTTGTTCTAAAATGTTACAAAGGTAGTGATAAGTACAAACGGGACATGATTTAAAGATGTGACTGTTAATGATTTCCTAAAAATGGTACAGAAGTGATATGTAAAAAAAATGCTGTAATTTTGATCAAAATGCTACAAATGTGCTCATTCATACAAAACTGTCAGGAACAATATTTACAAAAATATCAGAGATGTGATAGCTCTGACTTTCAAATATTGAAACAGATTTAGATTAACAGAAATAAATAACGTTACATGTTTAAATAGATCTGTGTTTCCTACCATGGTAAATCACTGTTAATAATTATTGTGAGGAATGTCTCTTATTATTATCAGACAGTCTCTTCACATATATGAATATTATTACTATTATTATTAATCATAATATTATCATTAAAGGTGAACCATGCAAATTTATGGTATTCAGGAAGTTTGTGTCCTACAAGTCGCCCTTCGGCTTACTCAGTACCCTTAAAGTAGCCCTCTGTGTCGAAAAGGTTGGTGACCCCTGTTCTAGACATTCAGCAGTGGTCAACAGACGCTGCCAGGGGGCGCTGTTGGCTGGATATTATATATTTTTGGTTGGTGGACTATTTGTTGGTGGACTATAGTGTTTAAAAACTCCAGCAGCGCTGCTGTGTCTTATCCACTCATACCAGCACAACACACACTAAAACACCACCACCATGTCAGTGTCACTGCAGTGCTGAGAATGATCCACCATCCAAATAATACCTACTCTGTCTGGGAGAGTCCTGATTGATGAACAACATGAAAGGGGGCTAACAAAGCATGTAGAGAAACAGATGGACTACAGTCAGTAATTGTAAAACTACAAAGTGCTTCTATATGGTAAGTGGAGCTGATAAAATGGACAGTGAGTGTAGAAACAAGGAGGTGGTTTTAATGGCTGATCGGTGTATATAAAAACAGGATTGCAGTAATTAAAATGATTATCCCAAATGTAGTATATTTAAACATCACTAGCCTGAGACAAAGCAGATGTTGTCTTTTATGAGGTGACATGCATATTGCAGGTAATATGCAAAAGCTAGACAAAGTTCTAAAAAAGAAACAAGACTAGAAGGTTGTTCCAAAGAAAACAAATACAGTTTATAATTTTTAGCAAAACATCTCAATTGTTACGGTCACAATTATCTAATATTAAAAAAATTGTTATTCATGATTTCCTGTTTGATTGTGTCACGAAGTAAGCCTCTGTGCTCTTGGAGGGTGTTTATGTGCCACGCCCCTCTCTCTTTATGTTTCTTGTGTTTAGATTAGTGTTAGCATTTAGCATAGGTCATGTGTTTGTGTCTGGTCTTGTCTTGTGCACCCCTGTCTTTGTTGTATTATTAAACGTTTTGTAAACCATCTCTGCGTGTGTGTCTACCCCCTCATGTCCTGTTACAGATTGCATTATACATACAAGGTAAAACAAAATTACGGGCGGCACGGTGGCTTGGTGGGTAGCACTTTAGCCTCACAGCAAGAAGGTCCTAGGTTCAATCCCCCGGCGGGGTGGTCCAGGTCCTTTGAGTTTGCATGTTCTCCCCGTGTCTGTGTGGGTTTCCTCTGGGAGCTCCGGTTTCCTCCCACAGTCCAAAAACATGCAGTCAGGGGAATTGGAAACACTGAATTGCCCTATAGGTGAGTGTGTGTGTGTGTTTATGTGTGTCTGCCCTGCGATGGACTGGCGCCCCATCCAGGGTGTTACTGTGTGCCTTGCACCCATTGAAAAGCTGGGATAGGCTCCAGCACCACGTCCACCCTCTGATTTTAGACAGACTGGGCCATGGCATTTCTTTTTAATATTTTTTTTATTACCCAGCCTCTTTACCAAGAAGCTGTATGGCTGTAATTCTGAAGCTGGCTGTATTTTACCTTATTTGTTTCCCCTATTTACACATTGTCAATTTCAACCCAGTATTTTTCCAATATCATGCTACATCCATCAGGCTGGGAGAGTAAGCCACCAGCCAACTTCCTTATTTACTACAGCTTATGTGATGTCAGTGGAAAGATCATTGTTCTTGGTAGAGGTGCTAACTGGCATTGACCATACACGTGATTTTACAGATCCCAACAATTGGCTAGTATTAAATAACTGATTAGGAAAACAGGAGTCAGGCAATCAGGGCAGCACAGTGGCTCGGTGGGTAGCACTGTCGCCTTACAGCAAGAAGGTCCTGGGTTCAATCCCCAGGCGGGGTGGTCTGGGTCCTTTCTGTGCGGAGTTTGCATGTTCTCCCTGTGTCTGTGTGGGTTTCCTCCGTGAGCTCCGGTTTCCTCCCACAGTCCAAAAACATGCAGTCAGGTTAATTGGAGACACTGAAATGCCCTATAGGTGTATGTGTGTATGTGTGTCTGCCCTGTGATGGACTGGCGCCCCGTCCAGGGTGTTACTGTGTGCGTTGCGTCCACTGAAAAGCTGGGATAGGCTCCAGCACCCAACCCCCGTGACCCTACTTGGATAAGCGGTTAAGACAGTGAGTGAGTGAGTGAGTCAGGCAATCAGCTACTAATTCCTAAACACATGTTGGCTTGTGGCAGTACAGTGTTTACACTTGCAACCTTTGAATGATAGGGTGAATTGGTAAGAGTATGTTTAAAATAAATGTAATTTAGCTTGGGAAGTTTTCATTAAAAAGTGTGACTATGGCTTTACTTTCACAGTATGTGTTGACTTGCACTTTTGCCTCAGTGCATCCAATTAATGTTAATGAATTAATTTCCTGTGGATCCATGCTGTGCATAATAGTTGTGGTGCAACAAAAGTTAAACAATACTCAGCTTTATACACATGAGTACTCTTGTTGTATTGTGTTTAGCCAATCACAGGCAGGCTTGAATAGAAAAAGAAAATGTGAGGGAGGTGTTTTAGTTTAATAAACCAAACTCAATCAGTTAAAGCAGTTGAAGATTCCTGTCACCATCATCTAAAAGGAAGAAATCACAAATGGACATGTTTTGGTAATGAAATAAAGCATACATGTGATAAATGTTAAGCAATATTTCAGCCAGCAACCAGCCCTGAAAAAAAAAAGAATTGAACAGTGCTCCTGACTGAAATACGTCAAGTGATAAAAGTACAAACATTGTGCTGCAGAAAACAGTACTAAATATTAACCCTACTAACACACAGGTGAGTATACTCATAAATGCACACTCTGTCTTGTTCACATTTACATAGCAGAGAGGTGAGGAATGCTGAGTACACACTGTAAAAAAGAGAAGTAGGAACACTTACATCTGCAAGCTTGCAAAACAATGAACATCATGGTGATTGTTTTTACCATGTGTAAGGCAGACATTTCCACATACATTTCTCTCCCTGATTGCTTAGCGTAGATGATTTCTTTCTCATTTTGGGTGCTTGGCAATTCCCAAAGACCTGTTTTAGTTTGGACTGCTCAAATGCAAAGTAGAGGCCAAGGGTCAAGTCACAGGGCGCTGTCAGTCACACAGATTTAAATAAGGGGCCTTGTTCTGGGGGACGATTACCCCTCTGACCATTGAAATATGGTAAGCCAAGTCAAAGTTTGATGAAGTGGTAAAGAGAAAAAGAAAGAAAGGTCGAGCTCAGATTTCTTGTGTGTGGTACGGGTTGTGTGGGTGTGTAGGTAATAGAGAGGGATATGAGTAGGGAAACTTTCCGGACAATGTAGCTTTGAAGAAACCAGCTATTCTCTCTTGCTGCCTGTCACATGGACAGTGTGTCTGACTCATGTATTGTGCAATGAATTTCTTTATCCCGAAAACATTCACTACTTTACACCATTCCAGCCCACGTACACACATGCAATGTAGTTACATCTCTACTACAACAATTTATTCATATTGTCTGTCTGAGTCCAATAGGTGTAAACCTCCTAAAGGGTAGAGCAAAACAGTAACCCTTTACACACTATTAAAAAAATTATAATGCATTATTATTTTTCATAAACAAACATATACACAGATCAGGCATAACATTAAGTGACCCGTCAAGGCATGGACTCCACTAGACCCCTGAAGCTGTGCTGTGGTATCTGGCACCAAGATGTTAGCAGCAGATCCTTTAACTCCTGTAAGTTGAGGTGGGGCCTCCATGGATCGGACTTGTTTGTTCAGCACATCCCACAGATGCTCGATTAGATTGAGATCTGGGGAATTTGGAGGCACTCGTTGTTGTGCTCCTCAAACCATTCCTGAACCATTTTTGCTTTGTGCCAGGGCGCATTATCTTGCTGAAAGAGGCCACAGCCATCAGGGAATACCGTTTCCATGAAAGGGTGTACATGGTCCGCAACAATGCTTTAATAGGTGGTACGTGTCAAAGTAACATCCACATGGATGGCAGGACCCAAGGTTTCCCAGCAGAACATTGACCAAAGCATCACACTGCCTTTGCAAGCTTGCCTTCTTCCCACAGTGCATCCTGGTGCCATGTGTTCTCCAGGTAAGTGACGAACACACACCCGGCCATCCACGTAATGTAAAAGAAAACAGAAGTCATTAAACCAGACCGCCTTCTTGCCACTTTCGACAGTAGACAGGGGTAAGCATGGGCACCCTGACTGGTCTGTGGCTATGCAGCCCCCATACACAACAAACTGTGATGCACTGCGTATTCTGAAACCTTTCTATCAGAACCAGCTTCAACTTCTTCAGCAATTTGAGCTACAGTAGCTCGTCTGTTGGCCACACGGGCCAGCCTTCGCTCCCCATGTGCATCATTGAGCCTTGGCCGCCCATGACCCTGTTGCCGGTTTACCACTGTTCCTTCCTTGGATTACGTTTGATAGATTCTGCAGACCGGGAACACCCCACAAGAGCTGTAGTTTTGGAGATGCTCTGACCCAGTCATCTAGCCATCACAATTTGGCTCTTGTCAAACTTGCTCAAAACTAGCATTTGCCCATTTTTCCTGCTTCTAACACATCAGCTTTGAGGATAAAATGTTCACTTACTGCCTAATAAATCGCACCCACTAACAGGTGCCGTGATGAAGAGATAATCAGTGTTATTCACTTCACCTGTCAGTGGTCATAATGTTATGCCTGGTCGGTATAGCTGCACTACATAACATTGGAATTTCAATATACAGTGTATCACAAAAGTGAGTACACCCCTCACATTTCTGCAAATATTTCATTATATCTTTTCATGGGACAACATTATAGACATGAAACTTGGATATAATTTTGAGTAGTCAGTGTACAGCTTGTATAGCAGTGTAGATTTACTGTCTTCTGAAAATAACTCAACACACAGCCATTAATGTCTAAATAGCTGGCAACATAAGTGAGTACACTCCACAGTGAACATGTCCAAATTGTGCCCAAATGTGTCGTTGTCCCTCCCTGGTGTCATGTGTCAAGGTCCCAGGTGTAGAAGGTGAAGAAGATTGCTAACACCCTGAAACTGAGCTACAGCATGGTGGCCAAGGTCACACAGCGGTTTTCCAGGACAGGTTCCACTCGGAACAGGCTTCGCCAGGGTCGACCAAAGAAGTTGAGTCCACGTGTTCGGCGTCATATCCAGAGGTTGGCTTTATAAAATAGACACATGAGTGCTGCCAGCATTGCTGCAGAGGTTGAAGACATGGGAGGTCAGCCTGTCAGTGCTCAGACCATACGCCGCACACTGCATCAACTCGGTCTGCATGGTCGTCATCCCAGAAGGAAGCTGACGCACAAGAAACAGTTTGCTGAAGACAAGCAGTCCAAGAACATGGATTACTGGAATGCCCTGTGGTCTGACGAGACCAAGATAAACTTGTTTGGCTCAGATGGTGTCCAGCATGTTTGGCGGCGCCCTGGTGAGAAGTACCAAGTCAACTGTATCTTGCCTACAGTCAAGCATGGTGGTGGTAGCATCATGGTCTTGGGCTGCATGAGTGTTGCTGGCACTGGGGAGCTGCAGTTCATTGAGGGAAGCATGAATTCCAACATGTACTGTGACATTCTGAAACAGAGCATGATCCCCTCCCTTCGAAAACTGGGCCTCATGGCAGTTTTCCAACAGGATAACGACCCCAAACACAACCTCCAAGATGACAACTGCCTTGCTGAGGAAGCTGAAGGTAAAGGTGATGGACTAAACCCAATTGAGCACCTGTGGCGCATCCTCAAGTGGAAGGTGGAGGAGTTCAAGGTGTCTAACATCCACCAGCTCCGTGATGTCATCATGGAGGAGTGGAAGAGGATTCCAGTAGCAACCTGTGCAGCTCTGGTGAATTCCATGCCCAGGAGGGTTAAGGCAGTGCTGGATAATAATGGTGGTCACACAAAATATTGACACTTTGGGCACAATTTGGACATGTTCACTGTGGGGTGTACTCACTTATGTTGCCAGACATTTAGACATTAATGGCTGTGTGTTGAGTTATTTTCAGATGACAGTAAATCTACACTGCTATACAAGTTGTACACTGACTACTCTAAGTTATATCCAAGTTTTATTTCTATAGTGTTGTCCCATGAAAAGATATAATGAAATATTTGCAGAAATGTGAGGGGTGTACTCACTTTTGTGATACACTGTATATTTTGTATGTAGACCTCTCTGGCAGCTGTATATGTTGCTTAAAGTGACTAAAAATGTATGATCAGATAAATGTGATGATCTTTAGTGGTAAGTTCATTGTGAATTAAGTAGAACTTAGCAGTTATGGAGAGAACAATAAAAACATTAAAACAATGTATTCAATATTTGGTTGTCCCTACTGTTACAAATAAGATGTGCATTTCTAGAGAACAAAGAAAACAATAATTGTTAAATTTTGATCAAAGCTATAGTTTTATCAAACTGAAAAAGCAGCATTTAAAAACACAGAGCCATGCTGGCTTATTTACAGTCCTTATACAAGTCATATTACAGACATGCCCCATACTTTACTGCTCACAGATGAAAACATGGAACACTCCCTTGCTTAATGTCTAGTTTTTCAGGATAGTTTGAGTGCAGGGAAAACAACAGCTGCTCATATAGTTCACTTTATAAGCATTAGTGTCAAAATATGACCCTCTACTATTTTTACATAGGATAACGCTGTAAAATCTGACCCAACAGTTCTTTATATAGAAATGTATATATATTATGTGCATTTATGAAATGCATAGATAGCAAAACTACAAACTGCATAACATAATGAAAAATATTAATACAAGAGGTGCAAATCAAAGACAAGCATGGTACAATTATGTTAACAATTATGATGTACTGTTTCATTAATGGGGGTGGCACGGTGGCTCGGTGGGTAGCACTGTCGCCTCACAGCAAGAAGGTCCTGGGTTTGATCCCCAGGCGGGGTGGTCTGGGTCCTTTCTATGCGGAGTTTGCATGTTCTCCCTGTGTCTGTGTGGGTTTCCTCTGGGAGCTCCGGTTTCCTCCCACAGTCCAAAAACATGCAGTCAGGTTAATTGGAGACACTGAATTGCCTTATAGGTGAATAGGTGTGTGGGTGTGTGTGTGTGTGTATGTATGTGTGTCTGCCCTGCGATGGACTGGCGCCCCGTCCAGGGTGTTACTGTGTGCCTTGTGTCCATTGAAAAGCCCGGCGACCCTAATTGGATATGCTGTTAAGAAAGTGAGTGAGTAAGTGTTTCATTAATAAATGAAGAATAAATAACTCATCTAATAGTCTGAATAAGTTGGATAAAATGATTGATGAATAAATATATGAATGTAACTAATAAACCAGTGTAGTTTCTACTGTAGTTTACTTAAGTTCACTTACACTTGACAATAATTCTGTTTAGGTAAAATATTTAATTAAGTCAGAAACAACGTAACCATTTCTCATACACATGAAGTCATGTATGAAGACGTACACTATATGGACAAAAGTATTGGGACACCTCTTACAATTTTTGAATTAACATGTTTCAGTCACAACTACTGCCAACAGGTGTAATAAATCAATTATACAAAGGAAATAATATGCTTGCTACTTTGCAGCAACAGGTTAGGGTAGACCCCTTTCTGTTCTACAATACTGTACCCTTGTACCTAAAGCAAGGTCTATCAAGACATAAATAAAAGCTTGGTTTAAAGAAACTCCAGTGGTCTGCACAGAGCCCTGACCGTAGCCTTACTGAACAGCTTTGAAATGAGCTAGATCATCAATTAAGGCCATACAATGCTCTTTTGACTGAATGGGCACAAGTTTTCACAGACATACTTCAAAGTCTAGTGAGAAGCCTTTTTATAAGAGTGGCTGTTGTTATAGCTGAAAAGATCACATAGAGGTCACACTGTTTTAATGCTGTTTTTGAAATGGGATGTCCAACAAGCTCATGGTCAGGTTTCCAAATACTTCTGGCCATATAGTGTATGTCATGTCCAAAATGTATGTTTGGGACAAAAACTGGGACATAGTTGGCTATAGGTACAGATTTTGATTTGCTCCAGTTGGTGACTTGTCTATGCCTATATAAAAAGGACTAGCCTGAGTTGGGGCATGGGCAATTGATCAAATCAAATCAAATCAAATCAAATCAAGGTTTATTTGTCACATACATACAGTGGGGTCAAAAAGTGTTTAGTCAGCCACTGATTGTGCAAGTTCTCCTACTTAGAAAGATGAGAGAGATCTGTAATTTTCATCATAGGTACACTTCAACTATGAGAGACAAAATGAGAAAAAAAATCCAGGAAATCGCACCGTAGGATTTTTAAAGAATTTATTTGTAAATTATGGTGGAAAATAAGTATTTGGTCAATAACAAAAGTTCAACTCAATACTTTGTAACATAACCTTTGTTGGCAATGACAGAGGTCAAACGTTTCCTGTAAGTCTTCACCAGGTTTGCACACACTGTAGCTGGTATTTTGGCCCATTCCTCCATGCAGATCTCCTCTAGAGCAGTGATGTTTTGGGGCTGTCGCTGGGCAACACGGACTCCACAAATTTTCTATGGGGTTGAGGTCTGGAGACTGGCTAGGCCACTCCAGGACCTTGAAATGCTTTTTACGGAGCCACTCCTTCGTTGCCCGAGCGGTGTGTTTGGGATCATTGTCATGCTGGAAGACCCAGCCACGTTCCATCTTCAATGCTCTCACTGATGGAAGGAGGTTTTGGCTTAAAATCTCACGATACATGGCCCCGTTCATTCTTCCCTTAACACGGATCAGTCGTCCTGTCCCCTTTGCAGAAAAACAGCCCCAAAGCATGATGTTTCCACCCCCATGCTTCACAGTAGGTATGGTGTTCTTGGGTTCTTCTTCTTCCTTCAAACACGACGAGTTGAGTTTTTACCAAAAAGTTCCATTTTGGTTTCATCTGACCACATGATTCTCCCAATCCTCTTCTGGATCATCCATATGCTCTCTGGCAAACTTCAGACGGGCCTGGACATGTACTGGCTTAAGCAGGGGGACACGCCTGGCACTGCAGGATTTGAGTCCCTATCGGCGTAGTGTGTTACTGATGGTAGCCTTTGTTACTTTGGTCCCAGCTCTCTGCAGGTCATTCATCAGGTCCCTCCGTGTAGTTCTGGGATTTTTGCTCACCGTTCTCATGATCATTTTGACCCCACGGGATGAGATCTTGACCCCAAGGGAGATTATCAATGGTCTTGTATGTCTTCCATTTTCTTATAATTGCTCCCACAGTTGATTTATTCACACCAACCTGCTTGCCTATTGTAGATTCACTCTTCCCAGCCTGGTCTGGGCCTACAATTTTTTTCCTGGTGTCCTTCGACAGCTCTTTGGTCTTGGCCATGGTTGAGTTTGGAGTCTGACTGTTTGAGGCTGTGGACAGGTGTCTTTTATACAGATAACGAGGTCAAACAGGTGCCATTAATACAGGTAATGAGTGGAGGACAGAAGAGCTTCTTAAAGAAGAAGTTACAGGTCTGTGAGAGCCAGAAATCTTGCTTGTTTGTTATTTACCAAATACTTATTTTCCACCATAATTTACAAATAAATTCTTTAAAAATCCTACAATGTGATTTCCTGGATTATTTTTTCTCATTTTGTCTCTCATAGTTGAAGTGTACCTATGATGAAAATTACAGACCTCTCTCATCGTTCTAAGTAGGAGAACCTGCACAATCAGTGGCTGACTAAATACTTTTTGACCCCACTGTAGTCATACACAGTACAACTGGCAGTGAAATGCTTTTGTGACTGCTCAGCCACAGTTGTTACAGAAGTAAACAAAGTAGACAAAAATATATATTATACAAAAAAAAAATAGAAATGTTTAAAATCTAAAGTGTAAAAGAATACAGAAATTAAGAAAGAGCTTAAATATAATTTAAAAATAAGGTAATTTAAAATGAACCGAGTGTGCGAAAGTGACAACAGTTGTGCAGGAACTTTTGTCACTTTCGCACACTCGGTTCACTTTAAATTACAAACTGGGACAAAGTTGGCTATAGGTATTGATTTTAATTTGCTCCAGTTGGTAACTTGTCTGTGCCCATATAAAAAGGACTAGCCTGAGTTGGGGCATGGGCAATTTAGGGCTAGTAATGAAGTAAAAATAATACTAAAAAATAATAAATTATACTAAATAAACTAAAAAGGTAATAAGCCAGTCATTGCTGGCAATACGTGATCCTTTGGTGAATCCTTCTTTTGTACTCAATCATAATTCCCTCATGATTCAATCATGATTCACCACCTTCATTGATATTCTATAAACCTTTCATTCTTACATTGCCTCTGTCCCAACTTTATCGGTTTAGGTTTGGTCTGGCTGCATTGTGTTTGAGATATCATTTAGCTCCTCACAGTATGTTTATTCTTTTGAAGAGATTCCACAGATGCCATTTTGGAACACTGGTGTGTAAAAACAGTAACACAGATGTAAAGTAATGTATGTATTTATGCTGTATAATACTGTATTTATGTATTTATGCTGTATAATACTGCAATAATTTCTGCACCTTATGTGACTGCTGATGCCTTCTTTTTTTACTGCCTTAGTTTATTTCTATTTTTTTTATTCCTCTGTATATAAAACGTCTTTTTTATAGTTTAAATTTATGTATCCTTTAAAAAAGTTTTTTATACTAAGTGTTTTTATTCTGTTAGTTTAATATTGTTTTTTTATGTATAATACTTATTGATGTTTGGAGGACGAACAAAGTAAGAATTTCATTGTACAGTGTAACTGCCGGTTCTTCTGTGCACATGACAATAAAACTCTTGAATCTTGAATCTAAAGAGCTTTGTGTTGTGTCTTGGTTGTTTTTGTCTGATAGAGTTCCTGAATGAAGATAGTGGTGTTGATCAGAGTATCTGGCATGTTTAGGGAGGAGACCTACGTGTGGGTGGTGGGTAGGTGCAGGTTTGTGTTTACCGAGGCTGGTTGGCCTAAGGCTGTTTTACTGTTATATATTTTATAGGCTTGCCATGCAAACACTGCTGATAATATCAGACATACAAAAGGTCCACCCACATGACACAGATGGGAAAGAGGGGGTAGACATTTGCATGGAGACGGAGAAGTCAGGTCGCCTGTTGGACATGTTGGAGCGCTGACAGATCTGCATGATAAAGCTGGGCACTGACTGAGTGAAGCTCTTTGTGAAAACCATATGCGTGTTTTCCAAATGGTTTCGTGGGTGGATCATAGTGGAACATTGTGTGCTGTTTTCATGTTTTTGCATTAAATTAAAAATGGAAGTTAAGGAAGTGAGAATGTGTAATGTGGAATTACTTCCTCATGTGAATTGGTTTCTTGCAAAAATTTTTAGTGGGGATTTTTTTCATTTTATGTATCACACCGACATATTTTTAGTTCAGTAACTGTGTAATGCTGTAAAGCATTTACACTGCTATGTGGTAACAAAATAAAAGGTGATGTGTTACTTTGTGATGTTATACTTACTGACATGATCACAAATATTAGAACAATAATAATGCATGCACTGGACTGTAATGTTATTAATGAAAATAGGAAAAAACAATAGGATTTTTTTGAAGCCTCATTAAATGGAATATGAGTGGCCCTTATACCAGCTTTTATGTAACTAGTGGCCCTCAATAGCTGTTCTTTTTTAGGCTGAACTGAATTGGAGATACAAAATTGTCCATGACTGTGTTTGATATTAAACTTGTGAACTGATGAATCTTGTGTAACCAGTAACTACCTGTTCTGTCATGAATGTAACCAGTGTGTGAAACATGACGTTAAAATCCTGATAAATAAATAAATAAATTAAGTCTCACTCAGGACAGAGATTGATGACATAAAAATCAGCATATGTAGGCTTCATGTTGTGCTGTTGTGCCACTTTTAAATGGAGTTGACTCTGTGGCCACATGGCACATGGGCTGGGTAAACACTGTATCCACCCTAAGAGTTACATGGCTTGGTTTGGTTCTTATTGCTTAACTGTAATAGCCAGATTAAAACACAATTTTATGCTTTTGGGATGTGATGCGGAAAAAGATGGATGGATAATCATGGTCCAGGCTGCTGGATCTGGGGATCAAACCCAGGACCTTCTTGCTGTGAGGCGACCCACTGAACCATCGTGCCACCCGAGTGGTACTTTTACCAGCTTCTATGTAACTTGTGGAACTGTGTATATTTCATTATGATAAAAATGTTTTTAACCCCCCAATAGCTGTTCTTTTTTAGGCTGAATTATCATTTCTATAATTTAGTATAAAAGTAAAGTCAATTTATTTTAGATTTTTTTAGGTTTGCTATTGCTTCCCAAGGGGAATAAATTATGTCCCACTCAGGACAGAGATTGATGACATAGAAAGCAGCATGTAGGCTTCATGTTGAGCCACTTTTAAATAAAGTGGACTCACTGGCCACATGGCAAATGGGGTGGGTAAACACTGGACCCACCCTAAGAGTTATATGGCTTGGTTTGGTTCTTACTGATTAATTGTAATAGCCAGATAAAAGCATAAACTTAATTGGCATGTGATGCTGAAAGAGATGGATTTATGATATCATGGTTTTGCTTGTGACATATTTTAATGCAGTATTGGTACTAATTCTACGCCAAAGTAAGTTTCTTCTTCCTCATTTCTAATCTATTTTAAGTGATTGTTATCCAATATTACTAAAACCCTACAAAATAAAAACTGTCACTTAAGCTTGCTTTACATAGAAGTCTCTGTGATCCCTGGTCAGAATTAAAGCTTTGCTGCAGCAGATGTGAGATCGCTGGTGGGGTGACCTGCACACACAACAACGAGACAATCCTTCCACTCAGTCTTCAGCAAACATGGAACATTATTCCTTTTAAAGCCATGTGGCATAGGTGAAGTAGCTATAATTCTAGTAGAGTAGAGATGGGCAGCATGTGCTAACAATTTGTTACTTATGTCACTGCTATGCCACTGAGCAAATGACATCCTAGAGTGCACAGTATATCTACAATGCATCCACGATGACATAGGCAACATAAATATCACAGTGTATAGCATATAAAAAATGGCAGAGGAAGAATAGACTATATGTTCTTGACTAAAAACCTTACTTTATCTAAGTTTCTGGTGAGAAGTATGCTGGTTCACCTATGCTGCCACTTCTTCACACAGTATTTTTTTTTGCGTGCGTCTTTATTCCCAATGGTGGAGTAGACATGGAGCTAGTTTTGTCAGTTGTTAAGTCTCCTCAGGTCACTATACCCTTTACAATTGAGATACCAATAGAAACCGAAGACGATACTTCAGATTGAAGCCATATAATAGCCTCTTTTATTTTTCCAATGGATATGTTAATAAACATTTTCATTAACAATTTTAGTTGTTCCTAGAAAGAAGAATTTTAGCTTTTACAAAGAATAATGTAATGTTAATGGTTCTTTACAACACTGATTAAAAAAGATGTTGTACCTCTCTTTTAAAGGTTCCTTTTGGAATCTTTAACTGGTACACATCCAGTGCAGAACTATCCATGCTGTACTTTAAGTGCTTTATATTTCCAATTGCACATGTGTACCCTTGAGAATAGAAGGAGTTTGCTGAAGGGAAGTCTGTGCCAGTGTTTTTCATGAGGCGCTAACAACAAACATGTGACTGTAATTGTAAACAATAGCAATATACTATTTTACAAAAAACCTTCTTCACCCTTGCACATCTATCATGTAATTTCCATTCCATCCAACCCTGCAGTACAATCCAGTACACAACTATCCATGCCATACTTAAAGTGCTATTGTATATTTCCAATTGCACATGTTTGCTGAAGGGAAGTCTGTGCCAGTGTTTTTCATGAGGCGCTAACAGCAAACATGTGACTGTAATTGTACACAATAGCAATACAAGCAACAGGGTGACATTTGGTTTGCCTCAGTGCAGTTCATCTGTTGTCTAATTTTTCGCATGTCTGTTTATCTTTTTATTTTATTCATGGTGCTGCTTTTATAATATCTGTTGCATTTTTAAAACATAGCAGTTGTACTATTTTACTCCACTGGTAAATCTGTAAGGATTGCATTTGACCAGTCAGCTGTATGCACTGTGTTTTTTTTTTTTTACTTCAACCATATGGCCTGCTTTGGTAGGCTTGGTCTCTGGCCAAGTCGCTAACCTACTTAAGTACAGTACAGGTCACTTGGCAATGGAAATAACCACTTAATGTGGGATCACAGATTTACAAACAAAAAGGGCCAGAAGGCACTGCCAAAGCTTTTGTGTCTTACAAGCCCATTTTCTTGTCACTGCACACCACTTATGACTGTGTCTGGAGTAGGAGCCAGAGCTGTGTGTTTATGTGTGCCAGTAAGTCTACACTGGGGGTTGGTATGAGTGGGAACAGTAGTAAAGGAGGGGGTTGTAGTGGAGTCACAGACGGCCATTGTTGTTTTGTCTGCATTGTGGGTCAATGGAGACCTCTGGTCACCCCTGCAGCATAGACTCGGTGACCCTGTGCATTTTTTAAAAGCCCCATCATGCATTATGCTTGAGTGGGCACTGGACAAGTCTAAATGAGGTAATATGCTCAGTATGCCCCCCACCCAGCGCCTAAAGAAAGAGCACATTCATGCAGCCGGGCACGAGATCACTAGTGACAGCAGTGACAAAGGCCCTTGCCAGCCCCTTCTCCAAATGTCAACAACTCTAGGCTACCAAGCACACCAGTCCAAACTGGAACACAACCATAACTAGACATTTCTGTGTTTAAATCATCTTAATGTGAATGAATACAAATCAGCCTAATGGCTTAACAGCTATGAGTAAGTTATTCTGGTTGGCCTCACACTGCATTTTGTGACATACAACAAAACTTGTTCCAGTGTTGTTGTACTTCAGTTTTTTATATTTGCTAGGGCTTCAATTTTGTTAAATGCCACTTTAATTAAATATGGTTTTGAACATTTTACAACTGGAAATGTACATGACTATTTTGTTATGCACAGAATGCATTAAGAAACTAGCCATTCCAAATATTATAAACAAAAATCTCTCTCTAAAATAGTGATGACGATTTTCCATGACTTTGGCTTTGGTTTATCAGTGTATTCTCAGCAGATGCTTTATCTCTCTCCATCTCACTAATGCTGTGCAGCAGGAGGTTTATGAGTATTACACACTGATTTACAGTCTCTCTTTCTGTCTCTGGGTCACTGATAACATATTCAATATTGACAAATGCACATTTATCACAAAAAACCCTTCTACATACACTGATCAGCCATAACATTAAAACCACCTCCTTGTTTCTACACGCACTGTTCATTTTATCAGCTCCACTTACCATATAGAAGCACTTTGTAGTTCTACAATTACTGACTGTAGTCTGTCTGTTTCTCTACATACTTTTTTAGCCTGCTTTCACCCTGTTCTTCAATGGTCAGGACCCCCACAGGACCACCACAGAACAGGCATTATTTGGGTGCTGGATGATTTTCAGCACTGGAGTTACAATGACATGGTGGTGGTGTGTTATTGTGTGTTGTGCTGGTATGAGTGGATCAGACACAGCAGTGCTGCTGGAGTTTTTAAATACCATGTCCACTCACTGTCCACTCTATTACATTTACATTTACATTTTCGGCATTTAGCAGACGCTTTTATCCAAAGCGACTTACAGTACTGTACTGTACAGCACATATTGTCTAAGCAATTGAGGGTTAAGGGCCTTGCTCAAGGACCAAACAGTGGCAACCTGGCAGTAGTGGGGCTTGAACCAGCGACCTTTCAATTACTAGTCCAGTATCTTAACCACTAGGCTACAACTCTACAACTGTCCCTAGACACTTCTACCTAGTTGGTCCAGCTTGTAGATGTAAAGCCAGAGACGATCGCTCATCTATTGCTGCTGTTTGAGTTGGTCATCTTCTGGACCTTCATCAGTGGTCACAGGACGCTGCCCACGGGGCGCTGTTGGCTGGATATTTTTGGTTGGTGGACTATTCTCAGTCCAGCAGTGACAGTGAGGTGTTTAAAAACTATGATCCACTCATACCAGCACAACACACACTAACACACCACCACCACCATGTCAGTGTCACGGCTGATAAGTGTAATATAGTACCATGTCTAACGATGTGAACAAAAAATACAAGGACTTCTTTCTAATTTAAGGCCCCTAATTCACATATGTGGTGCAAAACTTTGGTGCAACTTATAAACAATAAAATTTTATATTTACTGGCTGTCTGTCAGTATAAACACTGGTAGTGTTAACAGTAATTTATGCATTGCCAGTTAATTGTTACTCAACATCAACATTTAATCTTGAGAATTTTCTCTTACTGCTGTTTTACTTTCAGTACTTAGTCACTTTGTCATTTTACACAAACAAAAGTGAACAAATAAGAAGAGATAAATAATCTATAAATATTCCCTAGTTTAATAATATAGGACACTGGGGGGTAGGGGCTTGTTTACAGAACCTCCTACCTTGCGAAATTTGACAGGCAAATGGAACATGGAGGTGCTGGTGGAAGTGTATTCTATTCATCATGGTCTGTCTATAACAGAATTGCAGGCTCTGCTGTTGGCAACCTGCTTTTGATGCCATGATGTCAGGCTTAATCTGGTCAGGTTTTTTCCTGGGAATTCAGTTGGCGTTGTTGCACTTTTCGGCCATCACAAAGGAACAGCCTTTTTATGAAGTGAGCCCATGTTTATACCCATGCTGGGCACAGGCTGTGCCATTTGGTGGGGTGGGGTGTAGCTCTTTTTTTTTGTTTTTGCCATGTCTGGCTTGTTCTTCTTTCTTTCCTCTTTTTCCAAGAACTGGGTTATCGCAAGCACTCTGAGGTGCCTGCCATATTGTGAAAACCAGCTTTTATTTCTCCTCCAAGGTTTGAGGGTGCGAAGCTTGTAAAAATCTATCTACAAAGACTTGCAGCTCCTGGAGGGGCTTTTATGAAGTATTGAAGTATTCTATGAAGTATATGCCCATTTAAAGTATATGTCCATATTTTGGGTGAGAAGATCCTGCTGACAACTGATTTGAAATAGTTTTTGTGTATAAAATAACATGTAACAAAATAACAATATATAAATTGTAATTTAATTCTTAATGGTTTTCAGTTTTCTGTTTGTAGCTCTTGCATATTTTCCAGGACTGACTAAAGCAATTAAATAAAAAATTACAAATATCATAGCAACCTGGTAGCAAAACCCAAGCAACTGCTTGAGATACCATGGCAACCACCTGGAAAACCATTACAATTACTAAGTGGCAACCATTTGAAATACCACAGCCACCACCTGAAACGGCTTAAGATGCACAATTACACAGGTTCTTTAGAAAATTTGTTCCTGGGTTTAATTGTATTATGATTGTTACTGTTATGTATTTCACTTGAATACATACCGGGGAATGCATTTAGTTTTTTAGCCAATATTTATTTATTTATTAGGATTTTAATGTCATGTTTTACACTTTGGTTACATTCATGACAGACACAGTAGTTACTTGTTACACAAGGTTCTTCAGTTCACAAGGTTATTTTGAATAGTCATGGACAATTTTGTACCTCCAATTCACCTCACTTGCATGTCTTTGGACTGTGTAAGGAAACCGGAGCACCCGTAGGAAACCCACGCAGACACGGGGAGAACATGCAAAATCCACACAGAAAGGACCCAGACCGCCCCACCTGGGGATCGAACTCAGGACTTTCTTGCTGTGAGGTGACAGTGCTACCCACTGAGCCACCGTGCCGTCCTTTTTAGCCAATAATAATTTTCTAAATATTGTGCCCATACCCATCACTATGTGCTAGTATATAAATGAAATGTTAATAGAAGAGCCACAATATAATCAGATGCACTTCTCTAGACTGACTGGTTCAGAAAGTAACATTTTGTCGCAATAGTGTTAGTGTAAGAAATGCTTGACTAGCATTGATTTAATTTACCAAACTTTTACAGCCTTTCCTGTCCAGTTCAAAACATGCCATGTTTCATTCATGATCTGCCCTTAGATCTAAAGTGTTGCTCATAGTTTTGTGATACAACCAGATCTAGGGAGGAGTCTTTGCATTGTGTGTGTCAGTGCATTCAGTCAGCATTGCATTACGACCTAGTATTGATCCTGTGGATGACATCATTGTCTCCTGTGTGCATTTCCCGTGCATGACCTTTTGGGAACAGTGGAGTAAAGCCTATGCATGTGGGTGTTTGCTGTTTGATGGCCATTTAAGGATTCTCTTTCACTCCAGATCTCTTCTGGAGGTTTAGGTTTCATCCAATATGCCTTCTGAAAGTCACAAATCGAAACTTGCACATTAGCGAGAAGGTGGAAGTAGAGCCTTGTTTAGGGTATATGATGTCATTACTCTCACCAGAGCTCCACTGAGATCAGGTTAAATAGACCATTTTATAGAAAATTGATTTTAAATTATTACCCCTTATTGATGAATCTTTGTGAATTGACAATATTTTACCACTCCTGTTTGTACACTGCTCTTAATTAGTTGGCATTATGGTCCCCAGTTGGTGGTAGGTCTCTGTGGAGGGCTGATTTTAATCACATAGCTTGGTTTTTGGGTCAGTTCTTGGGTCAGAGGCAATATAATCACGGTATTTTAATAACAAAAATCAGCGAGCCTGATCTTTTAAATCTGCATTAGTACAAACCGGTTCAATCTTGTTTACATACTAGATACTTTAAGCCAGTTGACTGGCCATAACAATTTGGCCTTTATCACTGTAAGTCATTCTGATGTTTATGCCTGACCATGTCTGCAGCATTTGAGTACCTGCTTCTAGCCCAACACCTGTATGATGGTGACATGCCCAATTGTAATGAAATAGGCATTGTCATGTACATTTTAGGGGTGGTACTAAGGTACATCAGAATTCTAACCACCAGTCCTATGATAAAGTACCTAATAAAAGTAAGAAAGGGAAGGGGGTAGCCGAAACAGATTAACCTTTGGTTGGTGCACTTGTGGGTGCGCTCTCAGTGCTGGTCCCAAGCTTGAATAAAAATCTAAGGGTTACATCAGAAAGAGATTTTGGTGTAAAAACTGTGCCAAGGCTAGTATGCAGACCACATCCACTGAGGCCACCCTAATATTTGAAAAAAAAAATACTTGTTTTAGGGAATCTGGGGAGCAACTGAATCACAAATCAAAACATGCTCATGGCTGCAAAAGAGTGAAGAAACAGTCTAAAAAATTCAAACCAAGAATAACATCAATAACATACAGGGCACATTTAATAATTCAGCAACATATATATATATTCAGTTACATTTGCAAAGCTCACTTGATCAAGCAGAAGCACATGTGGAGCAGGGAGAAATGGCACTGCTGCAGCCAGTGAAATTAATACTATGGAAAAAAAAAGAAAAACTGCAAATCTGTTTAAATTCATTCTGACTGATTACTTTATTAGTATAATGAAACATGTGGGAGCTTTTTCTTTCATGATGATTTATGTGGTGCAGGGGGTCACTAAATAGTCCCAGCATATATCAAAAAAAGTTGGTGTTATTACCTATTGCAAACCAGAATGGCATTTCTAAACCATTCAAAAGGAAGGCTATATAACCATGACCATACTCCTATCCTTATCCTTAGGATCCTCTCCCTAATCTTAACTGTTGCATTCAGTTAGATACATTATAACAGTTATATACGTTGCAGCTTAGCTAGCAATGCTTCAGATATCTGTACCAGCCCTGCATCAGTCAAGTTCTTGTATGTCTCTGCATGTTTAGTCTCATAATTGTTCATCAAATTTTAATACTTAAACACAGCATTCTGGTCTCCACAAACTAAGCCCACAGCTTTACCTTTGACTTGAGTTAATAAATACTTGACTTAGAAGTCCATATTGAAGTCAACATCTTGTCCACATCTGTCAGTCCATAAATAGAAGTCCACATTACAGTGAAGCTGTATACACTTGTACACATGAAGGAACTACTGTATGTAGATTGAAAAAAGTAGCAGTCCCTTCAAAATAAAAACTATGCAGATGTATTGTGTATATGATGTACACCTGTTTGATTCCTAATTACCACTGACCTCACATGGGCTGGTCAGTGAGAGCCAAAAGGCTGAGGGCCATACAGCGCCCGGGTCTTAATTACCTGGCCTTTTCTCTATCTTTGATTATGTTCAGCCTTAGTAAGTGTTCCTTCAGTTTAAATTATGGATTTAAATGGGTAGCTCAGTGGGTATATAGCATTGTTGCCTCACAGCATCAAGGTCCTGGGTTTGATTTCCATGTGTTCGTGTGGGTTTCCTTTGGGTGCTCCGGTGCCCTCCCACAGTCCAAAGACATGCAGTCAGGTTAATTGGAAATACTTAAATTGCCCAGTGTGTAAATGTGTCTGTATGTGTATGTATGTTAGCCCTGTGATGGACTGGTGACCTGTCCAGGGTGTTTTCTCTCTTTTGCCCAGTGAATTGTACCCACCTTGACCCTGAATAGGATAAAGCGTTGGTAAAACAGACAATAAATGAATGAATGAATGAATAAATTTCATGGAGCAACATTCCATTATATGGCATGAACCAAATCCTTACAGCATGTGTCAGACAGGCCATGTGGAGCTGGACTGGGGATTCTTTCGATAACAATAGCTTAATAATGTGCTTAGCAGAAAGCAGGGAGTGGGTTTTACTGAATGGCCGAATTGAGTGAATTGAGTGCTGCTTTTTAATGAGATATAATTATTGCTGTTATAAAATGTCATCTGGGAAATTATTCTTGTGTTTTTCTATTTAAACGCAGGTTTGATTGCCGTTCCTTAGAGCCATTTTCCATTATCCTCTATTTCATATGCAATCTCCTGATTTTACAAGAAATTATGGACAAAGTATGCCCACATACAAACAACTACACACAGGCATAGAGCTCACATTTCCAGTTGCCTTATTATTGAATATCTTGTTATTGAATATCTCTACATTGTTTCAGTTCATGAAACATATATGTTACACAAGGAATACTTGAGTAAAACATCTCCTAAACCATAATTTCAGTTATTTAAGAAACAAAGTTAAAAAGGTAAATAAACTAAAAGGCACTTTATTTCAGCCAACCCTGTAGATTATAAATACCAATAATCTACAGGAATATCATGCCACAGTCTAAGGAAATGATTAAAAAGCTGAGAAAAATTACCTGAAATAGGCTGAAATAACCTCAATTAGACGTTTCCTATAACCATCTACCAGTCTCTGACATTGACTGGGAGAAAGTTTTTCCCACTCCTCCATGCAGAATTTCTTCTGCTGTGTGAGGTTTGATGGGTTTCTTGCATGCACAGCCTGTTTCAAATCACCCCACAGCATCTCAATAGGATTAAGATCCGGGCTTTGACTTGGCCATTCCAGAACTTTCTTTCTTTTGATTCATTTCTTGGTGGATTTACTGGAATGTTTTGGGTCGTTGTAATGTTGCATGGTCCACCTCCGCTTCAGCTTCAGTTTTTGGACAGATGGTCTTACATTTTCCTCAAGCACCCTCTGATACAGTGAAGAATTCATTGTGGTTCTATAATGGAGAACTTGCCAGGCCCTGCTGCTGCAAAGCAGCCCCAAACCATGACATTTCCACCTCCATGCTTCACAGCTGGTATGAGGTTCTTGTGCTAAATTGCTGTGTTTGGTTTGTGCCAAACACATCTTCTGTTACTGTGCCCAAATAATTCAGCTTTGGATTCATCTGTCCAAAGCACATTGTTCCAGAAGTCCTGGTCTTTGTCTAGGTGTTCTCTGGTAAACTTTAGTCTTGCCCTGATGTTTTTTTTTACAGCAAGGGTTTCCTCCTTACACACCTCCAATGAAAATCAAACTTGTGCAGTCTCTTTCTAATGGTAGATGCATGTACCTTGACATCAACTGTGGCAAGAGCTACCTGTAGGTCCCGTGATGACATTGTAGGATTATTGGAGACTTCTTTACCCATCTTACGGTCTGCTCTTGGGCTGAACTTGCTAGGACGGCCTGACCTGGCCATGTTGGCAGTTGTTTTAAATGTTCTCCACTTGTAAATTATTTTCCAGACAGTGGAATGGCTGATTTCTAATTGTTTTGAGATCTTTTAATATCCCTTCCCAGACTCTTATGCATCTACAACCTTCATTCTGAAGGCCTCAGAGAGCTCTTTAGATCTCACCATGGTGATGCCACAATAATCAAGGGCAAACCAAACTAATGTCTGAGGTTTAAATGAAACTCCAATGTTCTGTAACTATGGTCTAATCATTGCAGCTGATGTGGTGCACTGGATTCTAACTTTAGACATTTTAAGTAGTAATAAATGTGGGGGTGTCGTAACATTTTCCTCACAATACATTTCCATTTTTGTTCATTACATTTTACAACTTGTGTTTAAAAGTATTTTTTTCAGTTTGATTTGTTTAGTTATATAAGTTCCATCTCTCAGTACTGTTCAAATGAAGCTCGAATGTTCATATGTTTAAGTATGTTCAAAAAGACAAAGGTTTTCATGGGGGTGTCACATGACTGTATATCTGTCTGAAAGGGACTATAACACAGTTTTAAAAGCTTAAGGACTTCTCAAAACCACAGTGAGAGCTTTGGTGGACAACTAATCCAAGAAGTTACAAAAGATTCCTGAAAAAAAAACATGTAGATGTCTCTACTCAGATGTCGAGGGTGGTGAGTGCCTCATGACAGAAGCAGCATGTGAAACCCAGCACCTGAGATAATGGAACCCATTTACAAAAAGACTGCACTCCACTGAACACGATCACCAGGAAATGTAGGAAACTAATGCACAGACATGAAAAAAAAAACTGCCACGCTACCCATGGAAAAACTCAAAACTGAAGGATAAACATAGCAGTACAGTAACCAGAACACCACTATTATTTACTGGCTGAAGAACACTAGCAAAGGAGCTAGCTGAAGAGACAAGGAGTCAGTGGATCTAGCTGAGCTGCATCCCACATATGTTTCAAGGCATTGCCTCTAGCTACTAGCATTTTATGAGGCACAGAAAATGCTTTAAAGTGTAGTTTAGGACAAACTACACTTTGTCAGCCTGCACCCCCTACCAGCCAGTCAATGTGGTTTTGGCGGATCTGGAAGTTACAAAAAGAGACTTGGCAACATAATTAACCCATTAAATTCATTACAGGGTAGGGTAGCTAGGAGGAAACCACTGCTGGATCCTGGATAATTCCCAAACTTTTTGGGATAATGATACAGAACAATCAACCTGGGATATTTTACACAATAATGTCCTTACACAAGATTTAAAAACATGCTCTCAGATGGTACAAAGAAAAGTTGAAACAACAGCTAGGCCGTAGCCTAGTGGTTAAGGTACTGGACTAGTAATCAGAAGGTCACTGGTTCAAGCCCCACCACTGCCAGGTTGCTGCTGTTTGGCCCCTGAGCAAGACCATTAACTCCTAAATGCTTAAACTGTAATGTAAGTCGCTTTGGATAAAGGTGTCTGCTAAATGCTGTAAATGTTATTTTTTGTGGCAGTTGTAGCCTAGCAGTTAAGCTACTGGACTAGTAACATGAAGGTTGCTGGTTCAGTCCCCACCACTGCCAGGTTGCCACTGTTGGGCCATTGAGCAAGGCCCTAAACAGTGAAATGCTTAGACTGTATACTATAAGTCGCTTTGGATAAAAGCGTCTGCTAAATGCTGAAAATGTAAATGTAAAAATAAACAATAAAATGTACCACATTCATTTTCATTCCTGAATCCCACACAAATCTCTGCAGCTATACAAAAAGCAAAGAGGTGAACATTTATAATGTGTTGATTTAATCCCCCAAAAAAGCAAAGCAATTTATGAAAACATATTAGAGGTGACTTTAATTTAATTGACCAAGAAATAACATTTGGACAACAACCCCAAACATCAGGCTAATTTTAAGACTGGTTCCTAAAAAAAGGAAGGTTAAGGTACTTACATCTCCTGACTTGAATACCATTAGATATTTATAGAGAAACTGCAATAATTACAAGAGATTGCCAAGTGGAATGTACCAAAAGTTGGGTTAGTTTGGTTAATTTGTAAGTTTGATGTGGAGTTATGCACTGGTAGTATATTATAGAAAACAAAAGGGGTAGCGTAACCCCTTGCACACACACACTCACACATATGCACACAAACCTGTTTACCCTCTCGAGGTTAAAGACTGCAAGTCAAGACTGCAGTGCCAACAATGCTGCTCCTACTAGATGTGATGGAAACTTGGTGTGTTTGCACCAAAAATGTCCAGAACTTACAATCAGACTTTATCACAGACTGGTCTAAACAATGAAGAACTCCAATTATTTATTTATTTATTTATTTTGCTAGTTATAACTTTCAGTTCAATTTAATTGTGTTTGTATGATTTGTTTAAATCCTATTTATTAAGTATCCTCCAGGCCACCCAAGAAGGATGGGGGTCCCTGCTGAGTCTGGTTCCTCTCAGGGTTTTTTCCTGTGATTTTAAGGGAGTTTTTTCTTGCCACTGTCGCCCTCGGCTTGCTCAATAGGGGTTTTTGGTCTGTTGGTCTTGGATCCTGTGAAGTTGCTTTGAGACAATGATCATTGTAAAAAGCGCAATATAAATACATTTGACTTGACTTGACAAACACTGTATGTCTATCCTCAATGTGTTTTTCCCAGATGCAGTTGTGTACAAGTGTGTTTGTGAATTTACATGTTAGCACCCTTTTATTATCTTCTAATTTCATCGGTAGCTGGATCTGTCTTGATGGGCAGGTACATCTATAATCAGACTGCTTGGTGTCTGGGTATATAGCTCATATTCCACATACACACACATGCAGACACACAGAATCTCAGGTCCCAGACAACCACAGTCCTTTTATTACATGCATAAGTTATGGAGACATTCACATTCCACATTCTCAGCATGGTCAGCCATCTGAACTGGTTGAAATGAGATGACACATTGTACCCTGGCCTAGAAACATGAGTCCCCATAATCTGATAATACAACAGTAGTATCATATTTAAAAATGAAACAATACAGAACAATAAACTGAGAGTTAAGACAGTTTTACATTAGAATAATATCTCCTCACAGCAGTGTGTCAGTAATGCCAACAGGCATGAATGTCAGCCTGTCTCACTGTCTCTTTGAGACCACAATAAAACATGTTTGCTGTCTTTCTCTTCTCTCTTATCTTGCCTTTCCACCCCTCTCATCCTTCTGCACAGAGATCCAAGCTGCTTCCAACCACTGCAGGATGTGGAATGATTTCCCACCCAGAACTGATTCTGATTTTACTGCAATGCCAAGCTCTTAAAACCACACCACAAATGACACTTTACTAAAAATACATGACCTTTGGCTCTATGACCTTTAACTTCTCTGTGAAATAAAATGTACAGTTGAGACAGTTAAAAACAAAAGATTTTATTTCCTTATTTACACTTACGTATTTTCCCTTATCAGTCGCACCATTAAAACCACTTTCAGGTGTAGTGAATAAACAAGATTATCTTGTTACAATGCCACCTGTCAAGGGGTGAGATATATTAGCCAGCAAGTGAACAGTCAGCTATTGAAGTTGATTTGTTGGAAGCAGGAAAAATTGGCAAGCTGGGCAACATTGACAAGGGCTAAATTGTAATGGCTGGATGTCTGGGTGGCACTGGTCTGATAAATTACATTTTCATTTATATTATGTGCACAGCCTGGTGCATGTGCTGTGCTTATCTAGGAAAATGTGCTGAGAAACCTTGGCTCCTGGCATTCATGAGGTCGTTTCTTGACTAGTACCATCTATCTAAACAAGGATGCAGGCCATGTACACCCCTTCATGGCATCTGTATTCCCTAATAGCAGTAAGTTATTGTGACCTGCCATGCTGCAAAAAATATTCAGGAATGGTTTGAGGAACATAACATTAAGTTCAGTGTGTTGACCTGGCATCCAAATTTCCCAGCTCTCAATCAGATCAAGCATTTGTGGGATGTGCTGGGAAAACTAGGCCCCACATCACAACTTACAGGGGTTAAAGGACCTGCTGCTAACATTATTAGTGCTAGACACCACAGGACATGGGTGAGAGGTGCTTTGCTTTATGAGAAAGACCTACAAAATATGAGGTAGATTAATGTTTTGGCTGATAGTTGTATATGTACACTGATCAACCATAACATTAAAAGCTTTATCAAAGCTTTTTGATGAATGCTCCAACATTCCACCACATGCCATTTAGGACATGTATAGAGCAGTAAAAGATGAATTAAAGCAGTATGTAAGCTAAAAGCTAGCCCCTAAATTATCCATGTATTTATATATTGTTACTGGTGTCAGTAATTGTATGCACTCTCTGTAACTTCATGCTGTTTGTGTATAAGTGTGTGTGCTCTCATGTTTCTGGTAGCTGTTGATTTCTTTCACTGATCCCGTTAAATAGCTGCTACTCCTCATGCCTGTGCTGGCATCAGTCTTTTGTCTCAGCAAGAATTTCCACAAGTTGCTTCTCAAAGCTTCAGCTGCTAAATGGAATCTGAGCCATAACTCAGAGAAGCTGTTTCAGAAACAGAGAGAGTGATTGAAAGAAGCAAATGAAAGTGTAGTGTTTCCAAAGATATCTGTAGGCATGACTGTCATCTCATCCCACCTCATTCAATAATACACACTCCTTTCTGGTCATTCTGGTGGTCTTACATTATTGGTGTAAGCTAACTTCTCATCTCCTTGTGTCCTTTATTCTGAGTTTATGGTAATAAGAGATATAATTATGTAAAACTAATACCTGGTTTAGGCAACGTTAAGTTGATTCTACACAAACAAAAAGTGCTGGAGGCAGCAAACCACATAAACACTGCATTTCAAACAAGTTTTTTTATAAGAATGTCATAGGAGTCTTTTATAGGCCTATATGATTACTACACATACTTATTTGTCCTACAACACTCTTACAATGGTTTAGCATAAGTTTACTGTGATTTGTTAATTATATATGGTCAACAATGTACCATAGATAATTAACTGGGTGGTATAATTGCAGCTGATGACACCCCACATACATATAGGTCTAGTATGACTGCACACAATGAAAAGTGCATAAACACTTGCCAAGGTTGGATAGCAAACCCAAACTGTCAGTTTAGGCTGAGAGATAATTTTTCTTCAACCAAAGCCATCAGCTGCAGGAACATAGGTGACACTATGACTCCAGTCAAGTAATATTTACATCACAGTAGGCTTAGAGGCTGTTTGAAAGAATCTCAACCATGAAGCTGCTTTAGTATATACACAATACAAATACGCAAATCAGTCCTGTTTACTAGTCACATTAAATCATAGTAACAATTCCAGCTATTATGCTGTTTATGTGTTTACAGAATTACATGCCCAGAGCAAAGACTGAATTAGGTGACAACAAAATTGTGTTTCTGGATGACGTCAATTGAATGTCAGGGTGGAGCACAAAGCCAGCCTTAACTTGCTGATGACACTGTGAGCAACATCACTTAAAGAAAATACATCAAACGTAATTACCGACTCCTCCCTGCTTCAAAATGCTGTCAAACAGAACTCTACTGAACTTAAAGGAAAAGGTTGTTTTTGTCTTGTGTTTGCCCTTTATCTCTTTATGAAGTACACAAAAGCAACATTCTCTGCTACACATACAGTGCCTTGCAAAAGTATTCGGCCCCCTTGAACTTTTCAACCTTTTGCCACATTTTAGGCTTCAAACATAACGATATCAAATTGTAATTTTTTGTGAAGAATCAACAACAAGTGGGACACAATCGTGAAGTGGAACGAAATTTATTGGATATTTGAAACTTTTTTTAGAAATAAAAAACTGAAAAGTGAGGCGTGCAATATTATTCGGCCCCCTTGCATTAATACTTTGTAGCGCCACCTTTTGCTGCGATTACAGCTGCAAGTCGCTTGGGGTATGTCTCTATCAGTTTTGCACATCGAGAGACAGAAATTTTTGCCCATTCTTCCTTGCAAAACAGCTCGAGCTCAGTGAGGTTGGATGGAGAGCGTTTGTGAACAGCAGTTTTCAGCTCTTTCCACAGATTCTCGATGGGATTCAGGTCTGGACTTTGACTTGGCCATTTTAACACCTGGATAAGTTTATTTGTGAACCATTCCATTGTAGATTTTGCTTTATGTTTTGGATCATTGTCTTGTTGGAAGATAAATCTCCGTCCCAGTCTCAGGTCTTTTGCAGACTGCAACAGGTTTTCTTCCAGAATGGTCCTGTATTTGGCTCCATCCATCTTCCCATCAATTTTAACCATCTTCCCTGTCCCTGCTGAAGAAAAGCAGGCCCAAACCATGATGCTGCCACCACCATGTTTGACAGTGGGGATGGTGTGTTCAGGGTGATGAGCTGTGTTGCTTTTACGCCAAACATAACGTTTTGCATTGTGGCCAAAAAGTTCGATTTTGCTTTCATCTGACCAGAGCACCTTCTTCCACATGTTTGGTGTGTCTCCCAGGTGACTTTTTATGGATATCTTTGAGAAATGGCTTTCTTCTTGCCACTCTTCCATAAAGGCCAGATTTGTGCAGTGTACGACTGATTGTGTCCTATGGACAGAGTCTCCCACCTTAGCTGTAGATCTCTGCAGTTCATTCAGAGTGATCATGGGCCTCTTGGCTGCATCTCTGATCAGTCTTCTCCTTGTTTGAGCTGAAAGTTTAGAGGGACGGCCGGGTCTTTGTAGATTTGCAGTGGTCTGATACTCCTTCCATTTCAATATGATCGCTTGCACAGTGCTCCTTGAGATGTTTAAAGCTTGGGAAATCTTTTTGTATCCAAATCCGGCTTTAAACTTCTCCACAACAGTATCTCGGACCTGCCTGGTGTGTTCCTTGGTCTTCATGATGCTCTCTGCGCTTTAAACAGAACTCTGAGACTATCACAGAGCAGGTGCATTTATACGGAGACTTGATTACACACAGGTGGATTCTATTTATCACCATCAGTCATTTAGGTCAACATTGGATCATTCAGAGATCCTCACTGAACTTCTGGAGTGAGTTTGCTGCACTGAAAGTAAAGGGGCCGAATAATATTGCACGCCCCACTTTTTAGTTTTTTATTTCTAAAAAAAGTTTAAAATATCCAATAAATTTCGTTCCACTTCACGATTGTGTCCCACTTGTTGTTGATTCTTCACAAAAAATTACAATTTCATATCGTTATGTTTGAAGCCTGAAATGTGGCAAAAGGTTGAAAAGTTCAAGGGGGCCGAATACTTTTGCAAGGCACTGTAGCATTACCATTGACTGGTTATTTAAATTAGCATTAACGTTGACTGGTAAATTATTTTATGAATTTGTCTTACCATGCTTTACAACACTGAAAATGTATCACATTTACAATGCTTCAGTGAACCTCAATTCAGGCCTATAATAATTGATATTTGTCTTTATATCTTGTCATCCATGAACAGCAGCATTAGAGACATTAGGTTTTTCTGCATATTTCTGTTCCCATTGTCTTTATTTTTAGTGAACAATTAATATAGTGCTTTAAAGTTGGCATTAGTTTTATCCTGAAGCTGTTTTGGTCATTGTATTCAGGTTGAGTAGTATATCTATGCTCACCTTGCTTATTACTCCAAATTACACCATGATTAGGGCTATGTGGCTAGTGGGTTGTTGGAATGTGGCCCTTAGGTGCTGTACCGTCATTGGCTATCAAAGATATTATAATCACATTTCGCCATGTATGGATTATTTTCCGGTTACACCGTGGCTCAGCAGGTAGCACTGTCGCCAAGAAAGTCCTGGGTTCGATCCCCAGGTGGGGCGTTCTGGGTCCTTTCTGTGTGGAGCTTACATCCAAAGACATGCAAGTAAGGTGAATTGGAGATACTAAATTGGCCATGACTGTGTTTGACATTTAAGACTTGTGAACCTTGAATGAATCTTGTGTTACCAGTAACTACCTGTTCTGTCATGAATGTAACCAAAGTGTGTAAAACATGATGTTAAAATCCAAATAAATAAATACATTTTCTGGTTACAACTTTGAACAAATATTTCAAGCAACTACTCATTTTATACTCATTTTTGAAATAATGGTGCTGTAACAGTACAGCAAAAATCTAGAAAAAATTTAAACAGTATGTTTTTACCATGCTCGAATATGCAAAACAGTGTAAAATTTGAGTTTGTTTATGGAAATCACATTCATATGTTAATATGTTAATTAAAGCAAAAAATAAAAGTCAGTACAGAATTTTTTATATGCAATGCTTTTACAGGTAGAGGGTTTAAGTATTTCAGGCAAGGAAAACAAGCAACAGATGAGATTTATTAACTAACATGCCAGCTGGAAAGAAGAACGGAGTAGGTAAGGTAGGTAAGGAGATCCTTAATACAGACAATAGGCAGATTATAGTCAGAGAACAGAAATACAGTTATACCTTGTAACGTCCCCTAAACTCAAAATATTTGAAACCCAACACCCTTCATCAAGAAATTTGTACCCTTAAAGTCGACGTTTCCCTCAAACTCGATGTGTGTGCGACTGGCGCTTTATTCAGCGCTTGGCTTGAGCGGTGCGGTACAGCGTTAGGGCAGTGATAGCTCAGTGGTTAAGATACTGGACTAGTAAACAGAAGGTTGCCGGTTCAAGCCCTGCCACCACCAAGTTGTCACTGTTGGGTCTCTGAGCAAGGCCCTTAACCCTCAATTGCAAATTGTGTAAGTCGCTTTGGATAAAAGCATCTGCTACATGCTGAAAATGTAAATGTGTCATCAAAGTGCAAGACGAGACTGCATCTGTGTGGAATAACCGTCAGATTCACTCTGAAAGCTCCACATGTATCTGAACGACATAGAAACACGAAAACTCTCTTAAGTATTACTGCTCATAAGTTGTCTTCATAAGGAAACAATAAAGAATTAAAGGTAAAGTGCAGGTTTTATTGTATTTTTATTGATTTTTACCTGTTTTCAATTGTGTTTTAGTGTTTTTATATTATATTTGTGTTATTCTCAGTGTATAAGTGTCAAAAACAACCCCATTATTTTACATTAGTCTAAAATATATGCAGTTCCACGGGACCATGGAACGTAATAACAGGTTTTCCATACATTCTTATGGGAAGAAATACCTTAAAACTCGACGCCACTCCCAGAAACAATTGATGTTGAGTTTCAAGGTACCACTGTACATTAGTAAGAAGACTCATGTAAGAAGTAAAACTTATTCCTTCTTTATTTTATTTAATAACTTAATATAACATTCAGAAAACTAGAAAATACAATTAAAAAAGGAAAATAAAACAAATGTATGGATATTAGGTGTTAGAGGTGAAAGAGGTGTTAGAAAACAGGACAGTAATACTAAATATTTTAAAGTTTGCTTCAGCTTTATGGCATGGAAGGATATTAATTACCAATTACTTAGTATTAGTAATTGTGTATTAGATTCATGTGACCACAACACTATAAAGGAGACTTTATTTCTTTCTTACTTATTGCCTAAAGCTGCTGTTGCCTCTGGTAGACATGCATATTCACCAGGTTGCCCCTTTCACAGTTGAAAAACTCAATTTACATGATACTTTAAATAAGTTATACACATATAGTGAACTTTGTAAATGGAACATTTCGAACATTTACCACATTGTCATAGATCTCATATTGTCATATTCTCAAAAATACTTCCACATTACTAACTTATTACGAAGCTGATAAGAAAAGTGGCAGTACAAACAGGACACTGCACTCATAACATAAATAGTGCTTTAATTAGTACTTTAATTAAAATGGATATATAATTATACAACCCCTACAGATGCAGGCAAATTTGTCCTGTTCCATGTTCCATCACAAAAGACTGCACATCTGATATGGCGTCCGAGGTCAACTACAGGGCAGTAGAACATACTTCCTTTGTCAGCTCTGTTCTCACCTCTCCTTATCTCTCTACAGGTCACGCAGGAGCTGGCATAGACTGGTAGCGCCAACTTAGAGATGCAATTACTCTCTTAAAGAGAAAAAAGAGTGAGATAGAAAGAGAGAAGGATATATCATTATTGTGATGTATTAAAATCACAGGATTAAAAAAGATCAATATACAGTGGCTCAACGCTGATAAAAGCTAATTGTTTTTGGGAGCACTGAAACACTAATAATAAAAATAATAAAAAATAATTGGTCATTTAAAAAAGTGATTTATGGGTGAATCATTTTAATTCACTTCATAAAAACATACCCACTGATAAAGGACCAGAACAAAACAAAATAGTTATATTGGTTTAAATGATTTGAATAAGTTATTAAACATATTATTCCATATGGTAGTAATGTACAGGGCCAACTCATGAACTACAACTTAAATCAACTGGATGAACACCCATATTAAATTATTACACACCAAGTATTCTTTAAGTAAACAGAAACTCAATGCATTCATCACTTAGAATCCTTCATCACTTCATTGTATTGCTTGGGATCCAACTTTACAAAGTGGTAAATGCTTTACTAACCCAACTTTGTTTAATGTGTTGCAGACCTGAAATGCAGGAATGGATCTACATTAACAAATGAAATGAAGTTGACCAGACAAAACATGAAACATCTTGGATTCATACTGTTCAGTCAGGAGAACATTTGTGTGGCTGGGCACTGATGTTGGTAAATAAAGCCTCAATCGATGTTCCAGTTCAATCCAAAGCTGTTTAGTGGGGCACTTCATGACCATGGTTTGTGCACAGGGGCATAGTAATAGTTGGATAAATAGATAAAGTTTTATGGGGGCATCATGAGCTTGTGAAACCTAAACCCACGTTTTAAGATGTGTCTGATCTGCCTATAGTTTTACATACCCATTGCCTTTAGGTCCTAAGGGTTTTGAGCAGCTCTCTATCTCTCTCTTTTTTTTTTTTCACTTAAGCCTGTTTGACAACTAATAGTGGCATGTCTCAACAAATATCGAAACTCCCTGTTCAGTACAACTACGAAGAGGTTAATGGAGGATTTCAGATTCAGCTAACTTACAGTCTTGGAGTGCTGTTGTCATTGAATGTTGACCCAATTGAGGCCATATTTAAAAGGAAACTTTGTTAATAAACAAAAATTCTTATTGAGAAGTATAATGCTCTGGTAAGAGAATTAAGTGGTGTAGGTCTGTCTGAGGTGGAGCATATAACTGAATAATGCAAATGGTGAATTCTTGTTGAAGAGATCTGAGTTTATGCCCTGACGCATTTAGAAAAAGACTGAGCAACCAAAATTAAAACTAAACTGTAACCTTGTGTTAATAGCAACCCCATGTGTCTGCTGGGACATGTGTCTCCTATGTCAAATATTAATAAGAGACTCATAGTCACTGCATATATGAAAAGTAGTTTTTCTCTTTTTTGTTGTCATATTTGTTATAAGGTACATATATTATAAAGTATACATTTAAAAGTAATAACAACAGATTGGTTGTTGATTTACATACAAGGTTATGTAAAAGCATTTCTGAGTAAGAATATGGTGGTGCAGCAGTGCTTTAAGTTCCTGGGGTTCCTGGGGAGCTTGTGTTCTTGCCTCTGCTCACTGCCTTTGAGAGGTTTTAGAGTGACCTCACCATGTACGTGTGGGTTTCTTGTTTCTGTGGGACTGGATGCTGTAAAAAGCCTATAATTGTAATAAGTGTACAAGTGAGTAATTCTTGTTAATAGATAGTGCCAGAGTGTATTCTTATTTTGCACCTACATTTACACATTTACAAAGTTAAATAAAATCATGACAGAATAGAGAAATACTAATATATAACCAACATACTAATAAATTAATAAACATACAGTCTTCATTCATTTATTCATTGTATGTTTTACCACTGCTTCAGGGTCTCCACTGGACGAGAGGCATGAAACACTTTATCCATCACAGGGCAGACACACACACACACACACACACACACATTCACACACACATTTAAACACACTCAATGCAATTTTAGTAGCTCCTGACTACTTTATTAGTCAGACCGCATGTCTTTGGAGGAAACTGGAACACATGGAGGAAACCCATGCAGAGACATGAAGAACATGCAAACCCCACACAGCAGGACAATAACAAGATGGAATTAAGACCATACTGCACCACTGTGCCTCCCTATACAGTCTAAAAAGAGAAGAAATATAAATTTCTTTTTCAAATGTTCCTTGGTCTGTGAAAAACACACATTAGTATGGTATAGTAAAACATAAAAATTCATTGATTAGTTTTACATTCAGGTGGCACGGTGGCTAAGTGGGTAGCACTGTCGCCTCACAGCAAGAAGGTCCTGGGTTGGATCCCCAGGTGGGGCCGGGGCCGGGTCTGGGTCCTTTCTGTGTGGAGTTTGCATGTTTTTCCTGTGTCTGTGTGGGTTTCCTCTAGGAGCTCCATTTTCCTCCCACAGTCCAAAAACACGCAGTCAGGCTAATTGGAGACACTGAATTGCCCTATAGGTGAATGGGTGTGTGTATGTGTGTGTCTGCCCTGCGATGGACTGGCGCCTGAATTATAATCATTATGAGAATGCCCATTAAATCTAAACATAAAACCCCATACAATACTGAAAAAAGCGGTAAAAAAAAGCTTTCTGGTTTCTTCTATTTCTGCATATTTGCAAAAAGGCCATGCTTGCTGAATAAAAGCTCAACTTTTAAACGATTAAACTATAAAAAATGATACTCATGAAGGAGTTGCAAGATAAAAACCACTGCTAACTAAGACAAAAATGAAATCTTGCCTTCCTTTCTCTAAATACAACTTAATGACCATTAAGCCCTTTAATGCACTGTTTTGTGGACAGATAAGCTGTTACATCTAACAGTTCACGATTAGAAAATACTTTTAACAGTCTAACATGGTGGTGGTAGTGTAATGGTATGGGGATGCTTTGCTGCTTTATGGCAGGGGTGACTGGGCATTAGTTAGTTTTCACTGTTATGCTGACAACATTCAGATATATGTCATTACGAAATATACTATCAATCCACAATCCACTAATTAGAATCCTGGATGAATAACAACTTTTTTTTAATGAAATACAGACAATCAAAGCTCAGGTTAGCTGGGCCTGAGAACGTCATCAATAAAATGTCCAATATTACTACTGATGTAGATGATCCTTCACCTGCTGTGAGAAACCTTGGAGTTCAGTTTGATTCTTCACTTATCTTTGAGACTCACATTAAGTCGCTAACCCAATTTGCATTGTTTCATCTTCGTAACATTGCCCATTGCCAGTAAAGCCAAAACATTGGTTCATGCTTTCATATTTTCCCATATTGATTATTGTAATTCTTTTTTCTCTGGTCTACCAGCTAAAATGATTAATAAATTGCAGTATGTACCAAACTCTGCATCAATACAACAACAAATGCCTACATCCCCCCTATTCTTAACCAGCCGCACTGGCTACCAGTAACTTCTCATATTAAGTATAAAAATTGCTCATTACAATAAAAGCCCTTTATGGTCTGGCCCCAACACATCTTGGGGAGCTTCTGTTTCCTTAGAGACATCTGTTTCCTCATTTAGGTCCTTTTTCACACACCATATCTGTTCTTCTTTTGTGTTTTTTTTTAGATAATTATTATTATTTACTATTTTTACTGTGGTTGTAAAAATCCTTGAGTCACCTTGAGTTTGTGAAAGGTGCTATATAAATTCAAATTCAACTCATTCTCAGACACAGCATGTGGATCAGACACAGCAGCGCTGCTGGAGTTTTTAAATACCATGTCCACTCACTGTCCACTCTATTAGACTCTCCTACCTAGTTGGTCCACCTTGTAGATGTAAAGACAGAGACGATCGCTCATCTATTGCTGCTGTTTGAGTTGGTCATCTTCTAGACCTTCATCAGTGGTCACAGGACGCTGCCCACAAAAAGCTGTTGGCTGGACATATTTTTGGTTGGTGGACTATTCTCAGTCCAGCAGTGACAGTGAGGTGTTTAAAAACGCCATCAGCGCTGCTGTGTCTTATCCACTCATACCAGCACAACACACACTAACACACCACCACCATGTCAGTGTCACTGCAGTGCTGAGAATGATCCACCACCCAAATAATACTTACTCTGTAGTGGTCTTGAAAGAGTCCTGATCATTGAAGAACAGCATGAAAGGGGGCTCACAAAGCATGTAGAGAAACAGATGGACTACAGTCAGTAATTGTACAACTATAAAGTGCTTCTATATGATAAGTGGAGCTGATAAAATGGACAGTGAGTGTCGAAACAAGGAGGTGGTTTTAATGTTATGGCTGATCTGTATATATATATATATATATATATATATATATATATATATATATATATATATATATATTTTAGGCTACACAGAGAACAAGAGATACTATCTTAGCTGATGAACTGCGAGCTATTATTTCAACAACACTCTGCTATACACTGTGCTTAATACAGTAATGTGATTATTGGTGAAGAACAAATTTAGTATACTATTTAGTAGATCCTAGTCTTTGGAACACAAAATGCTGTACTCTGCGGCAGGCTGATTTTGAAAGCTTGCTATACTATACATGAATTAGATGCGTCATTATATCATACAAATAGCCATTATATACGGCTTATATGTGGGTATGGCCTGGATTACAGCACTAAAAAAACAAAGTTGGATATCTAGCATGCAAGAACAGGAAACTATGCTGTTTTGGTCACGGTGAAAACCATCCTAGCCATGGCACACACAGCAGGAGTTCAACATGTCTCGACATTTCCTTGAGACTGATTTAGCCTGCTTGAGTAAGCCTTCACTCCCAGGCTATTTATAGAGTGGCTGAACCCTAAGTGATTTGGGAAAGGGGGAGACTGATGGCTTTGCTCTCCACTTCAGGGACACTGGCTGATTGTATAAGAGTCTGTTCTAATGTTTGTGCAGTAACAATCTTTTAACAATCAAGAGCTGCTGCAGTAACAACAAAACAAAGCTTAAACAGTTGCACACCAAGGATGTGTGTGTGTGTAGATTTATTTTTGTAGGTAAATCTTATACCCTTTTTTTTACTCAGTATAAATAGTATGTTGGTGGATGTTTTTCTGCTTGTTTGTTAGTTTAGTAAGTAAAAAGCTAAATCACCCGCACAATGTTTAATAGTGGGAAACATTGACTCCTGAGCTTACTGGTGTCTTGTGTCATTTGCTATCCTGAGTTTCAGAAAGCTGCCTGCTTTACTGGTGCTTAGTGCTAGTACTCTTTTCAATAGACAAGTGTGTAAGAGACTATCCTCGAACTAAGACAACCGCAACTGCTGGTTTGCTGGTTTGCTCTGGTTTGGATCTAAGGTGTTAGCATTTCCTTCTAGCTCCCTTTACTTGTGCAACCTTATCCTTATATTAACCTGCAATTTCCAAGTTGGCGTCATGTCTAAAAGCACTTCAGAGGTTGAGACCTAGTAATGCATTGTTCGTTTATGTTTTAATGATTTTAGCATTATGAAAATACTGAATCACTAGGAGAAACCATAAAAATCAACACTGTTAATCAGTAGATTCTGGATGTGCATAGGCTCTGATTCTGTTCAGAAATGTTTAAGAAAGACGTCTATGATGATTATAGCGATTTACGTCAGGACGTCTGTCTCTATTTAGAAGAAAATTCTAGCACTATAAACATGTAAGTTTATTACCTATCCTTTGTCCAGATCCCCAGGACTTGTTTTGCTGTGCAGAACCTACTCTAGTAGCTAGAAGAGTGCTGGCCAAATTTATTTATTCCTTTTATTGCAGTAAACATTTATTGTTTTGCAATAAAAAAGACCCTTTACCGTTTTCATACAATTAAATGTTTATATAATAAGAATAGGCACACTAAACAATAAACAATCATTAGTAATCATTATGTTGTTTACTATTATTCAGAAACAATTAAAAAATCCAGCCGTTTACAATATAATTTGGAAAACTGTGTTGCCTGGTTTAAGCTACTTGTGGCATTATTCATTTATTTATTTATTTTCATGATTTACCACTGATTTATTCTGGTAAGGGTCATAATGGGTCCGACTTCTACGGAATAACTGGGCGCAATGCAAAAACATACTCTGGACAGGACAACAATCCATCAAAAAGCTAGTAACATCCTTATTAAATTCAACTTCAACAGAATTGCTGGAATTTAGTTACAGTATACTGTCCCTCAAACAGTCATTTAAAGTTATTAAATAAGTACAAATATTGGTTATTAAACTGGTCAGGCATCTAAAAGACACAATTTGCCATGCTTGTGTTAGGAAAAATGGATAGGATTTTATTGCGGCTTCAGAAATACAACCTATACTGCCTGTCCAAAGCATCTGCACAAATGGTGGACGATTCACAAAGGGCATAGCATGACTGTCCATACGCGATAAAGCTGTCTGTAGGACTGTGAGGTGTGAAAAACAGAGGGTGACACCACATGCTCAAACATTTACTTACAGTTAGGGACAGTTTGAAAAATGAAAAAACAAAATACTGTTCTGCATGTTTTTTTGAGGTGGGATGACACTGGAGTACCTAATTGGGTTTTAAAACAACTTCAATTATATTAATCAAAGGTTAGCTTACTTTTTGGATTGTTACTTTAGTTAGTATGTCAGCTAACATGGTGGCTAAACAAAAAAAGCACAATTTTTCTGTTGCTGTATTAGCTCATACTGTTGATGTGGAAATTTACTCTCCTTATATCAATTACCACAGTTTTTATTCAACTAGATTTTAGTAAACTAAAACTAAATTTACTTGGCACAAATTAAATGTATCAAGTACATTTAATTTTCTGATTGTAAAATAAGACAAATAAGTGTGAAGAACCCTTTTAATTTTTAAGTATTGCATAAGTTGTTTTTACCACTGTTTACACTACACAAGTATTCAGTTTGTGCTCATTGTTTCGATATTCTTTGTCTCTTTTGAGGTTCCTTAGTGTTTCTTTGTAGTCTTGGGTTTTCCATAGCCCTAGGATTATTTAGTGATTAGCATTAGCGATTAGCATTAGCGATTAGCATAGAACAGGAATGAGCCTCCATGTCTTTTTTACTTTATTGATTCAATTATCTTACTTTAGGGATTTGTTCCATGTTCACTGTATTAAGCATTAGAGTTAGCAATTGGCATTTGGTTAGGGTTTAACATTTCGTATTTCTTCCTTGTTTAGTGATTAGATTATCTTAGCTTAGAGTTAGCATTTAGCACAGGGTTTAGTTTGGTTCCTTGTTCTAGTGTTTTCCTGTTGTGTCTTTCTTGTTTTTGTCGTGTTGTACATGTATTTTTATTTTCCTTGCTCTGTTTGTATTTTGCTTATTTTTTTATTTAAATATCAACATTTTTAAAATGACAACCACATACACGGCATTTAGCAGACACTTTTATCCAAATTATTACAATTATGACTGAACACAATTTTGAGCAATTGAGGGTTAAGGACCTTGCTCAGGGGCCCAACAGTGGCAACTTAATGGTGGTGGGGCTTGAACCGGCAACCTCCTGGTTACTAGTCCAGTACCTTAACCACTGAGCTACCACTGCCCTGTTTAATAATAAGCTAATGTTCTTACTATAACTGTATTTAAGCAAATATTCTAAATAATACCTTTCATTTAAAAATTGTTAAGTTGTAAAATAGGTGTTAAAACAGGTGTTAAAACAGGTGTTACCATAATAAGTTAATAAAGTATAGCAATTTGAATGAAATAAACATGTACCAGAACATACCGTATATGGGAAGTATTTACAAATCAGGTGTGTTAATGGTTGGCCTAAATTATCTGATAAAGCAGCTGCTAATCTGGTTGTAGAATGACTCACAGCAGACAAGCTCTGTCACCTGCTTCATACACCACACACTCCCACACTTGTCCTTTCAGTACCATGCATTATACATATTTAGCCTGATGTAAAGCTATTCTGGGTGTGGTAATGATATGATTCTCTCTGTGATCAGTGGCAAACTTAGTGCTGGCCAGCCATAACCGTAACTATGTTTTGAAATGTTCAGTGTATGATGACGAAGGCTGTGTGATGGAAAGATAAAACCTGTGTTTAATAAGTAACACATTTACAAATCAATATTTAAACACTACCTAGCTGCACTGACCAACTAGCTGCACATTTAATACTCGATCTAGGATTGTGCTAACAATTATCATTTTGCACCTGATAAATCTTACAATTTAAGTTAGGGTTACATAATCCATGCATTGCAAAACAGTTCACAGAAGGATGAATAGTCTTGTGGGGTTAGCTTTTGCTTCTGTTAAGAGTATGTCTAGGGAAAGTCATGTTGTTTGATGTGTTCTGCTCTACTTTCACAAACTTTCCACAGACATCAATGTTTATTGCCAGTGGAGTTTGATGGATAATACAAACAAAATAGCATCTCTAACTTTAGTAAACAACATAAATCTTTTAGTAATAGGCTTATCATTTGATTCAGTTTATATGTTGTAAGCCCTGATGTACTTTTCTAATCCTTTCTAATTGGTAACAGTGCAGATCCAAAGTACTGCCAGACCCCAATGACCTGCCACCATTTCATAATAGCAGGTCGGCTCATGTTAAAAGTACTTAGAATAAACCATTTGTGCACCAAACCACAGTATAGCTATACTAAACAAAATGTAAAAACGTTGTTAGTACTCAGTTTATACATTGAACTTACCTAACCTGCTGGCTAGCTTAACTGGTTTACAGATGCGACTTTTCTATCAAAGTCTTAAGCTGTATTATTAATATAATATGTAAAAATAGATATACAGTGCATTCAAAGAAAGCATATTTCACATATGTTGCCAACCCAGTTAAACTGTCTCACACTGAACTCTCTGTTAGTAAATATTTTAAGAATCTGACAAAGCCCTTGAGCATTTAGTAAAGCAAACTAATAATGAGTCACTTCCAGCAATGACTAAGAGGATTTTCAGTTTCATCCAAATATCCTCTAGTCCCACCAATAGTGGATGAGCCCCTTTTAAATAGGGTTCCTCTCAACGTTTCCACTACATGATTAGAGCTTTAGAAGCCACACCTTTAAGGCAATAAGGGCTAACAGTATTCAGTATAATTAAGGCCCTACCTACAGTAATTCACAGCCATAAAAATCCTGTCACAGACTGTGAAATGAGCCGTTTCCCGTGTAATATGCAATTTGCTGTGAAATTCAAAATTTCAAAGATTTGTGGTTAGAGATTTTATGTTTTTCATCTGCGTAGCGTATAAAATGTGAGGCGCAATATAAGGCGGTCATAGCAGTAATACGGCAATTACGTTAGTGTAACAGATTGTTCCGTGGTGTAGTGTGCTGACAATGTTTGATGTACGTGTTTAGGTATTGAGTGCATTTTGTCCCTTTGGGGATTCCATAACCAATGGACACATGATGCTCCTGATAGTTTGTCTATGTACAGTTTAATTCTTACTTCTAAACACAGAAAACTCTAAAGATGGTTGTTTACACTAGCAATCAGTTAGACAAAATGTCCAAGGTGTCGAAGTCTAAAGCAGCTAAATATACGACTCGGGTAACTGAGTTTGGAAAACTACCAATCGTTTACGTGACGCGGGGGATGGGGGGTTGTTTGTGTCAAAACATGGACGAGAATTTTCGTCTTACGGTAGGCTGTGCTGTGTATTGTAGCTTCCATTTATTCTGTCATTAAAATTAATGAGTGTTATTTAATGACTGCTGTGAAATGTGGCACTTTTGTTTAAAAATCCGTGAAATCTGTGAGGTCAACAAATTAAACAAATTAAGCACTTTTTTCGTGAATTTAGTAAGACCCTAGGTATAATGTAATCACAACTACTGGTGATATACCACACTGAAAAATAAGTTGCGCATCACACATTTAAGCTATTAATATGATATAGTTAGCTTAGTTTTCTGTATGTACAACAATAAATAAATAATGATGGGTGATGTGAGAATTACCTCCAGGTGATTAGCAGCACCAATGCAGAGTAGACAATCTGTCGTTCCTTATTTTTCAGTAACAGGAACCATATGGTGCTTTACTTGTCTTATACATTAGTAACATAGCAACAATCAGATACTTTTCTTGGTTAAGGAACCATTCTACTATCTCTACTACCTTAGAGATAACTGAGCAGTTCTAATTGTATCTACTCCTGTTTAATTTGTGTTGGAATGTGAATGGTTAAGTTAAAGAAGAGCCTTTGTCTCCCTATTAGATTTTTTTTTTCAGAATAATACTAAAAATGACTAATTATATCTTCTGTCTACATGGGTGAGCTTTGTTACCGCTGACAAGTTCTGGCCCCTGTGTCAGCTCTGATAGAAGGTTGTGACTGTTGTGTGTTTTAAACCGTGCCCATTGTCTCCATGTTCCTCTGAAATCCCCATGGAGCTTCTATGATAGTTATTTTGTTTAGGTGATAACCCTCTCTGTGCTGTTTGCCTATTGCATTTCTAAGACTGCACTATTGTCTTAATTTTTGTATCTTTATATTTATAATAGAACAACAAACAAATATAAATGGTATCATTTTGAAGAACACAAGCTAAGGTAAGCAACAATGATGAATATTTTTGCATTCAAACATTTTTGCAATTAAACAAAGCATTAGCAAAATGGCCTGTATAAATGTAATTGTGCGATTCTGCTTGCTTGCTTATACAAATACAGCCTTGTATCATTACAAAATAAAAATACTATAATTTATCAGAATGTACTTGTTAGGGGTGTGTTACTGAGACTGTATATGTTAATGATACAGTCTCTGTAAACAAACAACGGAAACTTAGAGGGCCAAGGTTTATGAGTTGTGGTTTGCTACTGGTGGCAGTAAACATAAAGCAACAAAGAGGCCACAGCCATCAGGGAATACTGTTTCCATGACAGGGTGTACATGGTCTGCAACAATGCTTAGGCAGGTGGTACGTGTCAAAGTAACATCCACATGGATGGCAGGTCTCAAGGTTTCCCAGCAGAACATTGCCCAAAGCATCACACTGTCTCCGCCGGCTTGCCTTCTTCCCATAGTGCATCCTGGTACCATGTGTTTCCCAGGTAAGCGACGCACAATTACCCGGCCATCCACGTAATGTAAAAGAAAATGTGATTCATTAGACCAGACCACCGATGCTCATGTGCTCATTGTTGGCGCTTTCGGCGGTGGACAGGGACAGCCCCATACACAACAAACTGTGATGCGCTGTGTATTCTGACACCTTTCTTTCAGAACCAGCATTAACTACAGTAGCTCGTTTGTTGGATCAGACCACATGGGCCAACCTTTGCTCCTCATATCGTCAGTGCGCCTTGGCCACCCATGACCCTGTCACCGGTTTACCACTGTTCTGTCCTTGGACCACTTTCGATAGATACTGACCACTGCAGATCGGGAACACCCCACAAGAGCTGCAGTTTTGGAGGTGCTCTTACCCAGTCGTCTAGCCATCACAATTTGGCCCTTACAAATTCAAATCCTTACGCTTGCCCAATTTTCCTGCTTCTAACACATCATCTTTGAGGATAAAATGTTCACTTGCTGCCTAATATAACCCACCTACTAACAGGTGCCGTGATATAGAGATAAGCAGTGTTATTTACTTCACCTGTCAGTGGTCATAATGTTATGCCTAGTCAGTGTATATAGAATATTAGCCAGTAAACACATTTTGATGCTTCATTTATTTCAGTTATTTGTGGAAACTACAGCTTTAAATTCTAAAATAAAACCTAATAAATGATTTATTTAGTACAGCTACAAAATAGAAGGGTTTAATTCCAGCGCTTCTCAAGGACAAACCCTTTCTTAGGAAAAGAAGAAACAAAAAAGAGGATCAGAAAGAAAGATGAGCAGAAGGAAACAGCTATGACTCAGAAGTGGGTTGTGTTTACTAGGATAAGCATGGCTGTATTTACCAGAATGTGTACTCCTCTGTATGAAAGCTGTTTTTTACTTCTCTTTGCCATATGTGGCCCTTTTCTAAATGGGGCTACAGAAATTAAAAAACCCACAACAACCGTAATGGGGCAAACCGAAAACCATCCTGTTGTTGCTATTGATGTTGATTACAGTTAATGTGGCGTGTTTGCACTCAGCGCCCTGTGGAGAATGCCGTCACAGCCTCAACAGTAACAAACTTCTTCTATTTTCATGACTACCCTTGTGCAATTGAAAAAAGACAATTGTTTATTAGGTATGACATGGTTTGCTCTAGATTTGGAGTCTCTTCACAGTCGAGGCAGCCAGATCTAATAATGTTGTTGGACTGATTAGGGCTGTTTTTCCTCGAACCTAAACCACTTATTCACTGAAGTCACCTTATTTTCTAGACCCCATAATTGCTGTCACATTTTGTTATTGTCATTATTATTATTGTTATTACTGTTGTATTATTATTATTATTGTTATTAATAATCTAGTGATAGTAACAGTAATAATGTTGATAATAGTGGTGATAATGGTAGTGGTAATTATAATGTTAATAATAAATGTGTATATTGATACTTGACATTTTACTTTTTTTTTTTTCTTTTTTTTTTTTTTTTTTTTTTTTCCTTTAGCGCATCCAATTGTTCAATTTGCATCGTGCTTCCTCTCTGTCTATGCCGAACCCTGCCCTGACCGAGGAGATCGAAGCTAACCCATATCCCCTCCGAAACATGGGCAGCAGCCGGATGCATTTTTGCCACCCACACATTGATGAGTATGGCGCCACCTAGCGTTGCATGCGGAGAGACACACCCTAAGGGCGCTCTTCCTCATCTCTGTGCAGGCGCCTCTAATCAGCCGGCAGAGGTCGTAATCGCATTCTGACAGAGAGAGACCCACATCCGGTTCTTTGTCCCACCCCCCAATCGATCGATCTATCTATCTATCTATCTATCTATCTATCTATCTATCTATCTATCTATCTATCTATCTATCTATCTATCTATCTATCTATCTATCTATCTATCTCTCTCTCTCTCTCTCTCTCTCTCTCTCTCTCTCTCTCTCTCTCTCTCTCTCTCTCTCTCAAATGGTATTGTAGTGTAGGATACTGTGCAATGGAATAGGGGTATTAAATTTAGCAAAACACTGTTGTTTTGGAGAGTTTGTCATTTCTAAACAGTGGTGAAATAAGCCTTTAGAGCACTGTTGCCTCACAGCAAGAAGGTCCTGGGTTCAATCCCCAGGTGGGGCGGTCCGGGTCCTTTCTGTGCGGAGTTTGCATGTTCTCCCCGTGTCCGCGTGGGTTTCCTCCGGGTGCCACATGCCACCAGGCTAATTGGAAACACTGAATTGTCCTATAGATACCTAGCCACTAGATGCACAAACCAGGATAAATAGGGAGGGTTGTGTCAGGAAGGGCATCCGGCGTAAAAATTGTGCCAAATCAATGCGGATCATCCGCCGAAGAGCCGACCCCGCAAGCAAACACGACAAAGGCCGACGGAAAAGAAGAAGGTAGAATAAGCCTTTAGCTAAAATTCTTACTAGGACTGTTTTAATACAAATACTCTCTCATGTCATGTTATTTTTACAGGAACAAATGGTTCAAATAATTTTATTAAGGTTTTCATCACCTTTACATTTCATTCACATCACATTTTAACTACAGTTACTGTACATAATATCATTATAATATGAACAAGCTGTCTAAATCCTTTCAGACTGTTTATCTATGGCCAAAAGTATGTAGTCACAACTCCTAATTATTGAGCACAGGTGGTTTAGTCACACCCATTGCTAACAGCTGTATTAAAGCAATTATATAAAACATATGATATGTATCCAACTTTGTTGCAACATTTTGGGCAAGGCCCCATTTTGTTCCAACATGACTGTGCCTCTCTGTCTGTGCACAAAGGCCATAAAGACATGGTTTGACATGTTTGGTGTGGATGAACTTCAGTGGCCTGCACAGTGCCCTGACCTTAACCACACAAAACACCTTTGAGGTGAATTTGAACATTTATTACTTCACAAATGGTCTTTCAACACATCTACAGTGACACCTTAAAATCTTTCCCACAACAGTGGAGGCTGTTATAGCAGTGGAGATTATGGATTTAGAATGGGAGGGTCAGTTTTCCATATATTTTTGGCCATATAGTCATATAACGAGCACACAATGTGTTGTTGTGATCATTTTAGATTGTGTTGTGTCTGTGCATGTATCAAAGGGTGTGTGAGACCCGGTTTCACCCTACATTCTCATCTCTCATGTTTCCTCACTCTTGCATATACAAGAAGCCATTCAGTAGGTGTCCTGTTGGGCACAGTCACACCTTCAGTAAAGTCAAGACATGACTGAATTGATTAATTGACTGGTCATCCAGTAGGTTTGGCCTTTGTTTGTTCCTCTCCAGGAAGTTGTGGTGCTGATGTCTGCTGAGGAACCCTCCCCCAGCACACACCTTAATGCCTGTTTACACATGCTTGTTAACACCGTGAGGGAGCCAGTGTCGTGTGATAGCAGTGATATCCTTCTCTGGAAAGGAGATAAAGGAAAAGAATAGCAGAATTACCCAACTGACATTCTTTGTCACCAAACCCCAAACGTTTTTGTTTATGTTTTGCACAGCTGGTGATTGACATGACTGTCCAAAGCAGGTTTACATGCACACTATTAATCTGATTATAATCAGATTTTGGCTGTAATCTTATTATATTAATAGACATGTAAAAGGTATACTCATATCTTTCAAATGTTGGATTAAGGAAATATTTTTAATCCAAGTACACTACCTGTCTTATGTCCTAATAAAAAGGTCATTTACTGTATTTAACAGGTAATTCCATCTGTTGTGACTGGGTAATGAAGGATGACTCACGTCTTGTAATAATAAACCAAGATACTTTATCTAGTCAACATATTAACATATGTTATGCACAGCACAGAACATCAGACGTAACAAAAGAAAAAAAAAACAATACCATGCTTAATAACACATGTAATGGTTGTCAGGAACAATGCAGTGGACAAGACACTATCTATGAGTTTTGATCTAATGAAATCCTTTGACAGGCGATGTAAAACCAAAGTGGATAGTGTTTTTTTTTTATTATTATTTTGTGTGTGTGTAAAAAAATGTTGGGACAGTATTGCTTTGACTTTTATTTCATTACAGGTAGTTTTGTCTAGCCTAGTGATTAAGGTATTGGACCAGTAAGGGCAGCTGTAGCCTAGTGGTTAAGGTACTGGACTAGTAATCAGAAGGTTGCTGGTTCAAGCCCCACCTCTGCTAGGATGCAACTGTTGGGCCCTGTTAGGCCCTTGAGCAAGGCTTCAAGCAAGGCCCTCAATTGCTTACATTGTATACTGTCACAGTACTGTAAGTCGCTTTGGATAAATGCGTCTGCTAAATGCTGAAAATGTAAATGTAACCAAAAGGGCGCTGGTTCAAGCCCCACCATTGCCAGGTTGCAGCTGTTGTGCCCTTGAGCAAGGCCCTTAACCTTCAGTTGCTTAGACAGAATACTGTCACAGTACTGTAAGTTGCTTTGGATAAAAGCATTTGCTAAATGCTGACTATGTAAATGTCTTGTCAACTTCATTTCATTTGTTAATATACATCAATTCCTGCATTTTTCACCAGCTACACATTCTGAAGTTGGGACGGTAAAGCATTTACTACTTTACTATTTTGCCATTTCTTTTCACAACACTCAAAAGATGTTTTGGCACAAGGATACAAAGCAATGAAGTCTTAACCCTTCTTTTTTGCATTTTTCATACTGTCCCAACTTCTTCTGACACACATACACATGCTGATTTAGGTTTGTGTAAACTATTAAATATCTCTATATATTTATATAGAACACTTTTATAAACATTTGTAGAGGGATATCATTTATCACATGATTACAACTTGTCAAAGATTGGTATATTACCAACTGAAGGTTGTTAAATCAAACCTTTAACGTGTCTTACTGCTCTCTGTGCAGGGGAAATGAGAGTCATCTAATACATACTATTGGTTTGACTCACCCAAATCACTGCCCACTCATGCTCACTTTCTGTCAAGCTGTTTTTTTTTTGTTCATGATTTTTTTTAACAGTCTACATTGCTGTGAGAGGTGTGTTAGTCATGTTTGTGCTGTAAAAGCTCATGTATCATCTGGAATGTTACTACAATTTTAAACAGGGATTAGGGATTAAAAGCTAATGTAACATTTCTGCTAGAAAAGTAATGTAACATATCATGTATTCTTATTTGCATATTACATTGCCCCCCGCCCCCCCATTAAGGGTGATATTAATTACATTGTTATAAACTATGAACATGTTCTAAAAAGCACAACTGTATTTTGCTCATTTAAACCAAACCTGCAAGTAACTGATGTGTGAAGAGTCTTACTTGCCAGAGTATAAGTGTAATGCTGTACACACCTGTCATCGAACACATAGCTTCAAAGAGTAAAAGCTTAATGATCATATTCCAGAGACTGGGACTCGCACACACAGTGACTTCAGACTCGTTTTAAATGACTCGGACTCGACTCGTGACTCGCAAAAAATGACTTGTGGACAACAAAAGTCAGCAAAATTAGTTACATGTGACAATTATATATATATAATTGTCACATGTAACTAATGTTGCTAACTTTTGTTGTAATTCTGATCGTCATTTTCTGCTCTCTAATAACGCTCCGGCCGTTTTAAACCGCAACACACGCAATGGGTAAATGTTACAGCCAGCTTCCGGTGTAGTGTCGGTGGAATACCCTACATGGTGCACTTCACAATAACAGCTAATGTGAATGGAACGCTCCTACAGAATTGCCGCTAATGATTGTAAGAACCGCTTTCTGAACCAATAAGACCTTCTGATTGTAATTTTTAGTAAGAAATGCTGTTATTTGTATTTATTTGCTTTGCAGCGTCACACAGATGATTGTCAATGAAACGCTTGATTGGCTTTCTAACGAGTTAGTGTTTTACTTCACAACCGAGAAAAGTTTGGAGGTTTTTAATTATAAGCACATTTACAAAATAACGGATTATATTCCTAATGGGACACACGGTTATAAATTTAATAGCATTTGGAACAACAGAAGCTAAGGTAAGCAGTATTATGGATTTTTTTTTTTTTTTGCTGTGTTTGAGATTTTGGCTGCTGTGCCGTAATTTGCAATGAAACGTAATTTAAGCTTTTAACTGGTACCTAGGAAAGTAAAGGCATTAAGTAAAACGGTAAAATACAGTCGCTAATCTGTTGTTGTTTTTATCTGCACTTACATATTATTTGTTTATTTCTACGCTACATCTCCAATATATGTTTTGTGTAGATTATATTGACTTGTGACTTGACTCGGACTCTAGCCTAAAGACTCGTGACTCGACTCAGACTCGTATTTTGTGACTTGTGAACATCTCTGTCATATTCTGCAAATTTTTTACTTAAATGTTACATGAAAAGGGCAAGCAGTAGCCTAGTGGTTAAGGTACTGGAAGTAACCAGAAGGTCGCTGGTTCAAGCCCCACCACTGCCAGGTCGCTGCTGTTGGGCCCTTGAGCAAGGCCCTTAACCCTCAATTGCTCAGACAGTATACTGTAACTGTAATGTAAGTCACTTTGGATAAAGGTGTCTGCTAAATGCCGAAAATGTAAATGTAAAAATCTAGGAACAGGTATAAAGCCCAACTGAATTAGAGGCAGGTTAGTCGAAGAGCACAGCAGGTGGTTGAGTGTTTGCATAGGGCAAAAATAACCACAGAATAGCTGATTATTTGCCAAAGTGTCCTTTAACCTGATTGGGGCTGATGCACTGTGCCCTTAAATGCTGAAAGCTCTGATAATGAAACAGTTTCATATATAGAAAACACACTTACAGTCTGGCCTGAAAAACTGATAATAGATAATTATTATCTTCCTCCTTTTGCAAAATAAGAAAATGCATTAACATGAGTTATGGGATGACCATTATTTAAGAAGTACTTTTAAAAAAAAGACCCAGTCTGAGCATGACCCATTGTTCTCCTAAAAGCCTATCATCATTGTTAGAACCATGGTTTAAAGGGAAGTCTTACGGCATGCTGACTACTTTCAGTAATGAATAAATACAGTAGAATGAAAAACGGGGATGCAAGATGACACAGATTTTTAAAGACATGAAACTAGCTGCTGTTGTTGAGAGATGACATTTAATGTGACCTTGCACTAGGAGTTTCCCCAAGACAGTGGGTAATTCCACATTGCAGAAGTGAATGGCACATTAGAAATATTTTTTATTTTGTTATGATAAGGCAAACATGCAAAATCTCCTGCTGTAAGACGTAACTCAAGGTCCGCGGGCCAAATCCAGCTTGCCACGTCATTTTATGTGGCCTGTGAGAGCTTAAAAGACGTATAATTGTCTTAAAATACAATGTAAAATTGTACATAAACTGCATTTCCCACAAAGCATGCCGATTTTGTGACCCGCAAAGTGACCGTATCACCCCTAGATGGCAGTGTTTCCACATCAGCGTTTAACTAAGGTGGTTTTCCAACAAGTGATGCTGAGAAATATTTACAAATAATCCCAAAATGTACAAAAAGAGAAAATTGAAGCAGAAGGAAGGAAATTTAATGCAAGATGAATAGTTCTGCTGGGAAAAGTTTGTGCTTCAAGAGGAAAAAAACGGTACATCTCTTGTGTTATGAGGCCGTGTCTGTGGTAAAGGAGTACAATATAAATGTAGATATACATTATAAATATACACCAAACACAAAATTTAGCCTCCAAGAAAAACAACAAATTGTCCAAGACTTAAAAGGCAGACTGCAATCACAGCAGGGTAGGTTACAATTGGCCACATATGCATTATTGTGGCCCTCGGTAAAAATGAGTAAATCAAGACCCCTACAATAATAATCACAGTAAATTAAATGTAATAAAAATGTCCTGTGGCATGACGTCATATTATGTGATGTGACATCACTTCAAATTAAATTAAATAGCTTTTATGAAGACTTTTTTAAACACTGCATAATTACTATAAAAGAAACTATAAAAATAAAACAGAATTTTCATCAAAGTGGTGTCATTTTATAAAATATTTCCATATGTGTAAGTGATAAAGCTAAGTGACACAGCTATGAATAATATGCACATATAACATATGTATTATAGTTTGCATAAAGGAACCCTTAAACATTGAATACAACTGATCTATATTTAAAATAAGTATTATATATTGTTTTTACTTTGCAATGTGATGACACACTGCAAGACTATTTATGTTTCTTTCTGAGAAAATCTTAACAATGGTGGAAAAATAAAAGATATCTGGTGAACACTGATGTTGAAGATTATAGTTTCATAAAATCTTTATGAAAATGAGTAGTTTGTTCATTTGAATGTCATAAAATCCTTATAAAAATGAGTACAGTGGTACCTTGAAACTCAACATCAATTGGTTCTGGGAGTGGTGTTGAGTTTAAAAGGTTTTGAGTTTTAAGGTATTTTTTCCCATATGGATGTATGGGAAGCCTGTTAATGTGTTCCATGGTCCCGTGGAGCTGCATATATTTTTGGTTAATGTAAAATAATGGGGTTGTTTTCGACACATATACACTAAAAATAACACAAATATAATATAAAAAAACACTGAAATACAGTGGACCCTTTACTTACAAATTTAATTGGTTCCAAATGGCTGTTCTTAAGTCAAAATGTTCGTTAGTTAAACCTATTTTTCCCATAAGAAATAATGTAAATAAAATTAATTCATGCCAGACCTCCCAAACCACCCCCTTACCTAACCTTTCTAATGTCTTAAATGCTCTTTTTTGTTATAAATACAAGTATATTTGCCCTTAAATCTTAAATTATAGAATAGACATTACTGTAATAAACAATAATAAACAACAATACACAGTCGCACTGTACATAAAAACACACATTCAGTGCAGTACGTGTGCTTTACTATACACCATAATAAATTTCCTTCTTTTTTTATAAAATGTATCTACCAGAAACAACAATAACTCTCATATTTCTCTATTATTTCTTTCTTTATTTCAATAGTGTAGTATTTTGTAATTGCACGAAAGAAATAATATTTTACTCAGGGACTTCCTTCTTCTCTCTCACTCACTGTCCCCTCTGTCTGATACACAGTGACAGCTACTGGCAGGAGTAATTATACAACAACAAATGTAATAGATTTTTAATGATAAGCGTTTAAGACTCCCTCTGAAAAGCAGATTCTTACTATTTCTCAGAACCCCGTCTGTAACACAAGTTTAAAAGTGAAGAAAAATCCAGCTGAACACAGATACATGTGGAGCGTTCAGACTGATTTGGCGGTTATTCCACACAAATGCAGATTTGTCTTGTAGTCGCACTTCGATGACAATTTACCGCACAGCTTTCACACACACGTTGAGTTTAAAGGTACAAATCTCTTGACGAAGAGCGTTGAGTTGCAGGGCAAACTGTAGTTTGTTTGTCAAATACCCATTTACAGTAATACATTTGTTATATATTTACAATTTTAAAGGCTGGAAACAGTTGTTTTGTTTGACAATTGGTGTTTTGTTGAGAACCCAACCATTTCCTCGCAGTAATATGTTTTATATAGGAAGCTTTTAGTCAGAAATGTAACAAAAACAATATTCAAGGTTGAACGAAAGGGTTAATTCTCATGTCCTCACGAGCTGTTTATTTCTAGGTGGTGATGCAGTCACTCTCCTCCTCCGCGCTGCGTCTCGGCCTCTGATTGGTCCGCCGCTGTTACTGTTGTTGCTGAGCTCGCGGGCGGAGCGGTGACTGTTATATAAACTCGATCTTCCCCCACAGCATTTCTCCTGTTCTGCTGGATCGTTGTTTACGAGCTGGAAGTCGACGTCCGTGCGGCAGGATAATACAGGTTACCTAGACGGTGGTCCGGGGACAAAACTCTCTAAAGCTCTTCTCGCCTCGACAAATAAATGCCCAGAATAGCTTACACAGTGAAAAAACACGCGAAAAGCAAGAAACACCGTCCGAACCGAGCGAGTAAAGGGTTGGTAATACGAGTCCAAACTAAAGCGCACCAAGCTGTGTTCTCCTCGCTTTCTCAATGCATCCACTCTGTGCTCGAGGAACCATGAAACCTGAGATTACCGCCGCCGTCGGCTTCCTCTCCAGATTCCTACGGGTAAAAGGCCATGTGAACGACCGACAGTTACAAACCTTTAGCCAGACTCTCCAGGAAATGCTGGCAGGTAAGAAAAAAAGAATAAATATACAGTTTTCTTTGTATTTTCGACGCGCTCGAGCGCGCTCCTGTGTGTTTTGTTGTTGTTGAGGCACAATCAGGCCCTTTGTGTTCGCAGTGAGCCACATAGACGGAAACGCGCGCGCGGAAAAACAGCTCAACGGCTCCAACTCATCATAAAGCGCTCTCCTCTAAAATACTGCAATTCTTCTAAATAACACATTGTTTAATATTATATTTATATTAGTCGACGGTAAATGTGCGGTTTTGTTTTGTTTCTATACGTTTGTCGTAAAGACCATTCTCTGGGGAACTGCACTGGGAATTACGTAATCATTCACGAAGCAAACAAACCTCGCCTATACTCAGCTAGATCACGTAGTTATGTGGCTACATTATTATTCTGATGTGCTAATGCATGTGACACCATTATTTACATTCAGTAGATCGCACTGTTTTAGCTGTAGGACGCTTTATTCCACGTAGTAGTGTAGGTTACAATATACCTGTGACATTGTAATTACAATGTAACTAAATCAGCCACATATTTTCCGTTCTTTTTTTACCAAGTAAGTTAAATTCAGGAGTAACTTTTGACAAACAAAAGGAAGGGGGGGGGGGGGGGGGGGGCAATGGTAGTCAGCCCCACTAACATTTTAACTAGATTACTTCTATTAGTACTTATATTGAAACCAGTGTGTAAATGTCTCATAATTAGAACCATTAATTTAATTTGCTTTACCAACCTACACCATGCTTTAAAATCACGGTTTGTGCAAGTAGAATATGTTGTTTTTTTCTTTTTAGAACTCACAGTAATGTACTAACTTGCATTACAATAGTGTAGAGTTTGGTTTGACTCTTCTGTCCCTGGTTTACTGTTCATTTAGACATTTTTCCATCTAAACAGTAGCATTTGTTTTAAATAGAATAGTTAAAACAGTAAAATAGTTCAATAACATAGTTTCTGATCAATCTATTCAACTAGCATATGTAAAGTGTACACAGCATATTGATAAAATATCCAACATTAAAGACAGTTTTGTAGACAGATTGAATGGTTAAGCAGGACTAAGTCTAAACAGCTGTTCTATTAGCTGTTCTCATACAAAATGGCTGTAGCTGGGGGAGGAGCTGTGGGGTTTGCAATCTTCAGTGATATTGTGCACAAATATTTGAAGAAATTCATTCATGTTAAACAAGATTTATTCAACATTAAGAAAATCAAAAGGTGTAAAGGTGCTTTTAGCTGTATAACATTTAAAATTATCTAAGATTATCTTCACCCTCACGTTTAGAGTGTTATTACTCGCACTATTGGATTTAGGGAAAAAATAAACATAATGACTACAATGCCAATTCTTTTACTTTTTTGTAAACTGGAATTACTTTTGTTACTTAAAAATTAAAGTTTAAATTAAGCTGGTTTTAAAACCTTTTAAACTAATGCCTACATATGTTATTTTTTAGATTTTAGATATAACAAAAACAGCGTATTGATTGTATGTGGCCACTGCTCTTGTAGGCCTCTTTAGTGAGCAACATTTCCCTAAAATGTTTTGGCTTCATTTTTTCCAGTTATTAGTCTGTATATGGAGGTACAATGTGTTTATGTATATGTCCCAAAGACCACTTATGTTTGTAAACAGATGTTCTCGCAGTTCATGTCAGACAAAATGGCTGCAGCTGGGGTAGAAGAGCTATAGGGCTTCACGCGTTTCAGTTGGGAAGGAGGGTGCTAATCAAAATGTACTTTACTGTGTCATTTTATGTTCCATTCTCATAGTATCTCACTGTGCATTGACTAACTCACTTAATGCTGAAAAATCAATGATTTATCCGACCCCCAAAGGTTATTTGAAGTAGAACTGTTTACAGGCTTGGTGCCAGTGCATGGACAAATCCGTAATTGCATAATCTTTATCGCTGACCTGTTTATAAAACGATTTAAACGATTTGGGTCGGCTCAACCTCAGATAGCCACGTCCAAAGCACAGTAAAATGGAATATCCCCCTTTGTCAGATATTCAAGTAAGAGATATCCTATCATTAAGCTATTTTGTTATTTATTTATATTTAATAGGGATGTAACGATACACTCTACCCACGATGCGATAAGATTCATGATACTGGGTTCACAATACGTTTTTTTCCCGATTTTTTAAAAACAAAATGGCGAGGTGAATAGCGACAAAGCCCTCTGCTGTTTAAAGTAAATACCGATTCATCTTAAATGAATAAACGATTCGAATCGTAGCACACGTGCACCGATTTTTAACTGTCTTGTGGTGCATTGTTACATCCCTAATATTTAGTTATGTATTTTTTCAAACCCCAGAAACAGTATTATGTAGTCTGTTTTATGTTAAGACAATATTTTCTTTTTCTGTATTTATTCTCCTGTTGGATGTGTTACTTTAAATCCACTTTCTGGCTCAGGTCTACAGACAACCTGTTAAGTAGAGATGGGACGATCGATCGGCTATGAATCGGTATCGATTTTTTATCAAAATATGCGATCGGCGATATTTCCTAAAAGTAGCCGATTCGATCGTGTAATATATAAAGACCATGTTAAGTTAACAGCTCAGTGGATTGATCCAGACTTTGAGCTACGAAGCACCAACCATCACATCGCCATTCATCAACAATCGTACAGAAACCACGGTGAAAGCTCTTCATGACCTAAAATAACATCATTAACTTTGTGCATCATACATACGATGTAATTTTGCTGATTGTAATATTTACTTTAAAAAGATAATTCAACCCGGTCACATCTGAGTCGATTCTATCAGCACGTTATATAAACTCCTGGTTCACTTTGGTAAATCGTGAGCGGTTCTTACTTGTGATGTAGATGAGAACAGAAAACGTTACAGAGCCAATCAGAGGCAAAAGTTTATTCATTACCAAATTCGTTAGTTCAGGATCATCTGCTGAACTTTTAGCTCCTTAGACGGAACGAGTCTGACGGTCGGTTACAGATCTGTGGTAATAGCAGTTTAATTAAGCTTTTTAATTAAGCTTTTTAATGTAAGAGAGTCACACAGAATGTTCTGTAGTAGTTGGTGTTTATTTAAAACCACGACATTTAATTAATAACAGTAAACACGGAGAGATAACTGAGAAGAGAAACTTACGCTTCGCGAAAAATGACTCGTGAATCAATGAATCACTTATAGCGATACCGATACAGTGAACAAAGCGTCTCTTCTAAAGGCGCGCACACACACACAAACACGCGCGCGCTGCTCCGGTTTATCTTCACTGTGAGGCTCTTTTTAAGTTTATTTATTTTATTTACTGCTACCCCCCCCCCCCCCCCCCCCCCCGATCGCAATCGGCTATCAGCAGATGTCCCTGAAAGGAGATCGGAATCGGTGCCAAAAACCCCGATCGTCCCATCTCTACTGTTAAGCATGGCATATTTTAGGCCTCTAAAATTATACATTTTATTTTGTCAGCTACCATTCTCTTTTTGAAACCCTTGGTAGTAAGAGGAAAAAATAATTTTAGTCTGTCTTTAGAACTCAGAAAATGAAGTTTTAGCCCCGTAAGGTCATCACATTTTGTTTGCCATACACACTGCCATAGAAATTGCGTCCCACATGACACAACTGGTTTAAAGCAACAAGAAATGAATGCAGTTTAAAAACAGTTTTCCACTGTATATCTCGATTTGTTAACCATAGCATAATGTCTGTTTTATGTTTGGTGAAAAAAAGCAAACAGCCCATGTTTTAGTGAGCAACAGGCTAAATTGGAAAAGCTCTCTTTAAGAGAGCTCCTCCCCTACAGCTGCTCTGCCAGGGCTTGAACCTTTTGCTCTTGTTGTTTAACACCATCAGTTGAGGACTTTGTGACGCACAGGCCAGAAGGGGATTGTGCAATCAAATGGCCCTGTCCTTGTCCGTCACGTAGCTCTTGCAAGGGAGACAGTTAATGGCTACTTATCAGTTATTCAACATTGGTTATCTTTTTAGATACAAATACAAATACAAATATCAGACTTCGGTCTTTGTTGAACTGGAGAGATTTTCCATTGTTTAAAATTAAACTAAAACATTTTTAATCCCCCCCCCAATTCCATGCATGTTAGTGTCTATCTCTGAAAATCCTTGTCTTTATTTGTTGCGACCTGACCTGTTGAGACATGGACTTCAAAACTAACAAGTGTCCTGTGGTAGCTAATACATAAACCAGCTTAACTCCTGTGCATTCTGGTGCCAATTTCTTCATGTATAAATGAGACACACATGCCTGGATGGGAACATGATCTTAAACAAAACCAAATTTATTGGAGCAGATGACTTTCCTCCATTGCTTATATGTCCAGAGTTTGATGCACTGTGTTGTCACGTTGTCCACACATAACCAGTATTAATGTTATCTGCAATTTAGCCACTGGTGACCTTCTGCTGGTCCATACCGAATGCAATTGCCTTTGTCTGCATTATTAAGTTTTGGTTGCCCAACACCGTCTATGGTTTTTGGTTTGACTCTCCTTGTATTATTGTCAGTAGATCCTTATCACTACTGTCTTTCTCAAAATACTTCAACCCAGTCATGTGACCATAATAAACTGGCCCTTGTCAGAGTCGTTCAGTTCTGTACATTTGCCCATATCTGCTGCATTTAACAAGTGTACTACATTTAAATACGAGTTAGAGTTTAATCATGTTCATTAGGTTTTGGATGTAAATGCTGCACTTGGTTGACATGAATACCATTTACATTTACAACAACAATCAGTAAATGAGGTAGCATGACCTATCTTTTTATTCTTTAAACCCTTTGAACATGTATGGAAATGATCCTTATGATTGTTAAATGAATTATTAATGTGAATTAAAAACATCACAAGGCAACGTTTTTTGAACATACATTTGTTTACACTAATGAATTCATACCTGCATAGTACAAAAAACATTATGTTTGCACTTATGAAGTGAATTTATGCCCTGAAAAAAATAACCAAAACAAAAGTGGTGTATGTAGTGGTTGCCCCCTACTGTATAGTATTAAGTTACGTTGTTTTATTCATTTGTGTTCAGTATTTTAAATTATTGTTCATCCTTTTCTTCACAGAGCAATATAAGCACCACTGGTTTCCTGACCGCCCGTGCAAGGGATCGGGCTACCGCTGCATCCGCATCAACCACAAGATGGACCCGCTGGTGGGCCAGGCAGGTCAGCGCATTGGCCTAAGCACGCAGCAGCTATATCTGCTTCTACCTAGCGAGCTCACCCTCTGGGTCGACCCATTCGAGGTGTCGTACCGCATCGGCGAGGATGGCTCCATCTGTGTGCTTTATGAATCCCAGCCCAACATCATCACAAATACCAACGGCACCAACAACACCTCCACTGGAACCAGCAGCTCTGCCATGTCATCTATGCTGGACAGTCACATCAGCTGCAAAGAAGAACTTCTGGTATTGGGACGAACCAGTCCGGCCAAGCCCTACATGATGACCGTGTCCAGCTAAAGGAGCCACAGCTGCCATTTTTTAAGATAACGAAAAACAAGGAAAAAAATCATGAAAGGAGAAAAAAAAGCAAAGGACGTGTCCTATTTTTCAGGTGATGGAAACCATGTAGGTTTAATTGCTTGTTTATGGTTGTCTGTTCTTTTTTGTGTTGGATCAACCAGAGGCTTAGACCCTGGGGCAGCTATTGAGACCTGAGATATCGCCCTTCTTTCTGGAGTAGGCTGGTCTGTGTGGCCAGACTGGGAGCCTTTACTCTCAATTGTTAATGTTGACTTTGCACTTTTGCTCATGTTTGTTATTTCATCTGACTGGCACCAACACCCTTTAAAAATAGGTTATCTGAAGCCCAGGCTTGCCAGCAGCTGCACCAGAGCTGAGAACTGCCTCTGTGAGCTTTTCAAGCCCTCACATGTTTGCACTCCGGGGCACTTTTTTCTTTTTCAGCCCCCTGGTGTACAGCTGTTGTCAACTTTTGACCTCTTCTCCTGGGCGTCAGGCTGACTGATGTTAACATTTCGACTGTACCCTATTTTTCTGTGCTAGAGTTCTGGAAATGCCTGTGTCATTCTCTTACCTTTGCTGTCTTCGGCAATACTGTGACAGAAAGGTTGTCATATTTGTAGCTTTTTACCAGGGGAGGGGCTCCTCTTCATCACATATGAATGTCATTATTAAAAAATCCAGTTAATTTATTTCAGTCCTTCTGTCACCCAAAAGGAACAAATGTAGCACAGCTGTCCATGTCTTTTGGACAGCTTAGAAAATACATTAAATGCACTTTTGACATTTAGATTGAGTGGGATGGGATGTTCATGGTAAAATTTGTTCATGTCACATTTCAGCAATTTAAATGTCCTAGCTCATTTCTGGGTTTTTTTGTAGTCTGCTTGACACTTATTAATTTTGCTTTATCCCCATCAACCTTGTCATTTCCAATCAAGGCCTAGCATTTTAACAGAAAAAATGGTTCTAAACTGGTTTTATTACAAAAATCTTTTTATGGATCAAGGTCTGGTTGACCCCGCATTGGCTGGCGAAAAGCACTGTGTGTGTATGATTGTGTGTTTGGGTCCCCCAATTGGTCGGGCTTGTCCATTCCTTTCAGTGCTGCTTAAAAGTGGAGAATGGCACATTTCCCCTATTTCCTGATATTCCACACTGAAGCACAGGGATCTGTTAGCTTGGCCAGCAGTTGCTTAGAGCACACAGGAGCACACAGCGAAACATATCATTACCCTCCTCAGGCTTGGTGGAGGTGGTGATGGGGGGAGTCGGACACCAGACTAGGGCAGCTACAATACCTCCCCCCCCGACCCTCATCACCACGATTATTGAACAGCCAAGAAAAGAGGGCAGCCAGCATATACGCATATACACTCTGAGTGCACTCCAGACCCACTGAGCCTTATTAAGCGCGAGAGAGACTGTGAGTGGAGCTAATGTTGCCTGGCTTCTGGCCACGGTGCTGCTGATGGATTCACACTGAATCGGTTTGCAGGAGATCAGATGTGCATTGATGGAAAGGACAAGGCAGGTTGTGTGTGTGTGTGTGTTTGTGTGCATATGTTTGAGTGACCTTAGCTGTACAGCAGTGTGCTGACGATCAGTGCTGTACGTGTGCTAATGCCTTTGATCTTTAATAATCATAGGTGATGAAGCCAGGTTACTGGCTATGTTTACATGCAGCCTGTTAATCTATTAATGCTTGGGCTTATATATCGATCAGATTATAAACATTATCTATATCTATATGCTAATCCAAATCAGATTTGTAACTAAGATAGTTACTGCGATTGTTTGGATCTTTATTCACCAATGCAGAAAAAACAGCAATTTTATAATGAATTAAAACTCACTGTACATTTTAAAGGTTACAACAGATCAGCGCGCTAGGATAGTATGTTTGTCAGTGGTTGATACAGACCCTGAGCTGTATTGTGAGAGTCCCAGTAATAACATTAAACTAAGAACAATAACTAAATAAGTGTATGCATATTTTACCATGTTCAAAGGCTGCTTATTTATCAGCTCAGGCTCAGCCAAGGTAAATGAACCGCAACACACTGTTGCTGTGTGCTGCACTAAGACCAAACAGCTGATCTATTATGAAACATTTGCTACTCATTAACTCACTAAACTGAGCGTTAAGTGCATAAAACTGCACGAAGCCAAAACACCCCAAAGTCAGATACAGTGTATCACAAAAGTGAGTACACCCCTCACATTTCTGCAGATATTTAAGTATATCTTTTCATGGGACAACACTGACAAAATGACACTTTGACACAATGAAAAGTAGTCTGTGTGCAGCTTATATAACAGTGTAAATTTATTCTTCCCTCAAAATAACTCAATATACAGCCATTAATGTCTAAACCACCGGCAACAAAAGTGAGTACACCCCTTAGTGAAAGTTCCTAAAGTGTCAATATTTTGTGTGGCCACCATTATTTCCCAGAACTGCCTTAACTCTCCTGGGCATGGAGTTTACCAGAGCTTCACAGGTTGCCACTGGAATGCTTTTCCACTCCTCCATGACGACATCACGGAGCTGGCGGATATTCGAGACTTTGCGATCCTCCACCTTCCGCTTGAGGATGCCCCAAAGATGTTCTATTGGGTTTAGGTCTGGAGACATGCTTGGCCAGTCCATCACCTTTACCCTCAGCCTCTTCAATAAAGCAGTGGTCGTCTTAGAGGTGTGTTTGGGGTCATTATCATGCTGGAACACTGCCCTTCGACCCAGTTTCCGGAGGGAGGGGATCATGCTCTGCTTCAGTATTTCACAGTACATATTGGAGTTCATGTGTCCCTCAGTGAAATGTAACTCCCCAACACCTGCTGCACTCATGCAGCCTCAGACCATGGCATTCCCACCACCATGCTTGACTGTAGGCATGACACACTATCTTTGTACTCCTCACCTGATTGCCGCCACACATGCTTGAGACCATCTGAACCAAACAAATTAATCTTGGTCTCATCAGACCATAGGACATGGTTCCAGTAATCCATGTCCTTTGTTGACATGTCTTCAGCAAACTGTTTGTGGGCTTTCTTGTGTAGAGACTTCAGAAGAGGCTTCCTTCTGGGGTGACAGCCATGCAGACCAATTTGATGTAGTGTGCGGCGTATGGTCTGAGCACTGACAGGCTGACCCCCCACCTTTTCAATCTCTGCAGCAATGCTGACAGCACTCCTGCGCCTATCTTTCAAAGACAGCAGTTGGATGTGACGCTGAGCATGTGCACTCAGCTTCTTTGGACGACCAACGCGAGGTCTGTTCTGAGTGGACCCTGCTCTTTTAAAACACTGGATGATCTTGGCCACTGTGCTGCAGCTCAGTTTCAGGGTGTTGGCAATCTTCTTGTAGCCTTGGCCATCTTCATGTAGCGCAACAATTCCTCTTTTAAGATCCTCAGAGAGTTCTTTGCCATGAGGTGCCATGTTGGAACTTTCAGTGACCAGTATGAGAGAGTGTGAGAGCTGTACTACTAAATTGAACACACCTGCTCCCTATGCACACCTGAGACCTAGTAACACTAACGAGTCACATGACATTTTGGAGGGAAAATGACAAGCAGTGCTCAATTTGGACATTTAGGGGTGTAGTCTCTTAGGGGTGTACTCACTTTTGTTGCCGGTGGTTTAGACATTAATGGCTGTATATTGAGTTATTTTGAGGGAAGAATAAATTTACACTGTTATATAAGCTGCACACAGACTACTTTTCATTGTGTCAAAGTGTCATTTTGTCAGTGTTGTCCCATGAAAAGATATACTTAAATATCTGCAGAAATGTGAGGGGTGTACTCACTTTTGTGATACACTGTATATTTAAAAGACATCAATTCGATTTGTATTGTTTTCTGGGTAAATAATCCAATCTATATTGCCAAAAAAGTGTGCATTATTTCTGTTACTACATAGTAATAAGAGGCCTCGAAGTATTTGGTTATATATAAAACCTACATAAATTGCAAATTACCAAAAGTTAAATGGTAGATAGTAACTTATTATAGAAAGATGTATAGAAACCATGGCAACTGTTGCAAGATTCTCGTTGCTATGCTGCTCATGAGCTTACCTTAAGTTTTTATACCGTTTAACCAGCATCTACATAGAGATTTTTCTCAGGTTGCTCAATTCATTCTGCATGCAATCAGTTAAATCAGAATCTAAGATCATATCGATGGAAGTCTTTGCATGTAAACATAGCCATTGATGCCCTGCACTTTCTGTCTCTCTCTTTTTCTCTATCTTGTTGATCAGCAGCACACAGGCTTAGTCACAAATTCTTGTTTTATAGCACGGGCTGTTGCAATTTCAAATAGCAAGATGGTGAACATATTATTGTGATGCTATATTTAAGCCTATGCCAGGTAGATGGACCACACTTTGGACATAGCCCCACTGCCCTACTTCTTAAAGAAAGACAATTGCAAACCTTCAAGGCAGCACCCGCCCTGATCTGATTCTTCAGAAGGTTTTAGTATTAGGAGGTTTTAACAAAACTCTGGCGATCTTAACCAAATCCGAATAGACATGCTTAATGATTTTAGACCTATGTTTTTGAACGACTACCCCGTCTCCACTAAAGTCTATTCTGAGCCGCATTTCAGTTCAGATAGCCTCTGCGCAAACAAGCTTTTGTGATTTAGTGAACACGTTTTTGCATATTCCGGGGGTAAAGAGCACATCAAATGCACTAATATGTTAAATGTTGAAGTTATGTGACATTGAGATGTAAAAAAAAGTCTCAACAGGAATGTATTGCCAAACTCAGGCCTCAGACATTCAATAAAACTTTTACGGAGATGTGCACGTTAAGATGTGAAAATAGAAAGGGAATTGTTTGGTTTATGTCGTGTCAATCTTTTTCTTACCAATGACTAGAATTACTGTCACTTTCACATTTGAGGTGTTTTGCATATTTGTAAAATGTATTGTAATTGTACAATGTATAGTAGAATACCTACAGCATTACACATGGAAAGTGCCACTAATTTATATTAGAAGGTGTCTAGACTGGAGATGTTCCTTTTTGTATTTCATATTTTAACACAGATTGCTTTTTTCATACGTGAAGCCATTTGTGTCAGGAGTGTTGGCGAGGACCAAAGTTGGTTTGGTATAATCTAGTTTCCATTCTCCGTGCAGATAGACGCATCCTTTGTTATTTTTTTTCTTTTTTACTTATCCAAAAAGAAAAAAAAAATCTAAACTACCCAAGATGAAATATTGTCTCTTTATTGTGATCACCTGTCAGTACATCTTTTATTGTGTTTATTTTTTTTCTTTTCCTTGGGTTTGTTGTAATGAACTGCTGTAAATTTGTACAGTTCATGTAAATTGATTGTGCGGAAGTTGTATAGATTTCTATATTTTGGAAGAAAAGGTTTTTTTCCTCTGTAATAAAAGATTTCATATCTTGGCATTGTTTCTCGGCTGGCCTGGTCTTATTCTTTACCAGTCAACACCTTGTATTGTGCTAGTTCCTGTTCAGAAAGCATCTTTAAAAAAATGGGTTTGTAAAGGAAACTGATCTATTCTTCTCTGGCTGCTTGCAGGAAAAGGCTGAGGCTAGATGTGAAAGCTACAGGGGGACGTTTAGCTTGACCTCTAGCTGTCTAACTCTGCAGCTGTTTTCTTTGCCAACAAAAAGATTAGTGTGAACTGCACGTAGTGAATGCACACAGTGCCTGTTGACATACACATCTGAGCAATTCCATTACACTCTAGAGGGGGATGGCACTGAGGGATATAGGCAAAATGTGATCATGGTACTGTATATTGGGGTATATTATAATGATGGTAGATAGATAGATAGATAGATAGATAGATAGATAGATAGATAGATAGATAGATAGATAACTTTATTAATCCCAGAGGGAAAGTCAGTTATTACAGCAGCTCCAGTACAGTAAAGCCAAATGTATTAAAGTACAGAGAATAAAAGTACAAGAATTAAGTACACAAGTAATGTTGTATACACTATGTAATTGAATAAATAGAATAAAAATAGTAGTATAGAAGTATCCTGTCATTAAATATTCAGATGAGATATGTAATGTGATATACTAAGCTGTAGTAGTGTTAAATAACAACAGATATGGGGTGTGTTCGAAAACCTAGGGAGCTGCCTTGCTGTCTTACTGTCTACATAGGCAGCTGACTTAGTAGAGAGGATTCTAATAAGTTAGTGACTTAAAAGTCAGGTTATTCGAACGCACTACTTAGATAGCGATTCCATCGGGTTTAGCATTTCGCGTTTAGCATTTAGCATCTCGCCATTAAAACCAATAAACTGAGGTAGCATAGCACGCTAACGTCAATAACATCTCCCTTCATGTACCGATAACAGTTACATTTCCTGACAAGCCCGAACTTGCAAATAAAAACATAAGTTTATACAAGTTAAAAATCAGTAATATTTTATTTACGTTTGAAAATAACTCCATTCGTTTCTCCGCCCCGTCAGCCATGAATGCTGGGATTGTCTTGATCACTTAAGGCAGCGTTCGATGCTCACTCGTTCTTGAGCCAAAATAACATTGAAATAATAAGATGCCTCAGAAGTGTGGATTTTAAGGCATCTAGGATTTCGAACAGCCTCCTTCTCGGGAGCGCGCACAGGATGACGTAAAATGCTGCCTATGTAGACAGCACACTAGCTTTTCGAACACACCCATGTAGTATAGTCTTTATGAACAGAATGCTAGAACCTGCTCTGTGGGTCTGTCCTGAAAGTGGTTTAGTGTTCGATGATGTCCCGAACTAGTGAATTGTTGTACAGCGAGATCGCTGCTGGTATAAACGATCTCCTGTACCGTTCCTTGTTACAGCGGAGCTGGATAAATCTGTTGCTGAAAGTGCTCCGCTGTCTGACTAACAGGACATGAAGGGGGTGTGATGGGTTGTCAAGTATGGTTGTGAGTTTATTCAGTGACCTCCTTCCAACCACCAACTCAAAACTATCCAGTGAGCAGCCCAAAACTGAGCCAGCCTTCCTGATCAGTTTATTGAGTTTCTTTACATCCCCTGCTCTGTGGCTGCTTCCCCAACACACAGCTGCAAAGAACAAAGCCCCCGCAACAACATACTGATAAAAGATGTTCAACATTTTGTTGCACACATTAAAGGACCTGAGCTTTCTCAGAAAGTAGAGTCTGCTCATCCCCTTCCTGTACACTGCCTCCATGTTAGCCCTCCAATCCAGTCTGTTGTCAGTTAGCCCTCCAATCCAGTCTGTTGTCAAACATATATTACAGTGTAGTATCATTATATTGCCCAACCCCAATTAAACTCTAGAGCACAGATTTTCACATAATTAGGATCATCACCCCTGTTTATAATTTATAATAGCTTTCCAAAATAGCATTCTTGATATATATATATATATATATATATATATATATATATATATATATATATATATATATATATATATATATATATATATATATATATATATATACAGTATATATATATATATATATATACTGGTGCTGGTCATACTATACTGGTGCTGGTCATATTTCAAATGTTTATTTCTTTTAATGTTGATGATTATAACTGACAACTAATGAAAACCCCAAATTCAGTATCTCAGAAAATTAGAATATTACTTAAGATCAATACAAAAAAAGGATTTTTAGAAATGTTGACCAACTGAAAAGTATGAACATGAAAAGTATGAGCATGTACATCACTTAATACTTATTTGGGGCTCCTTTTGCCTGGATTACTGCAGCAATGCGGCGTGGCATGGAGTCCATCAGTCTGTGGCACTGCTCAGGTGTTATGAGAGCCCAGGTTGCTCTGATAGTGGCCTTCAGCTCTTCTGAATTGTTGGGTCTGGCGTATGGCATCTTCCTCTTCACAATACCCCATAGATTTTCTATGAGGTTAAGGTCAGGCAAGTTTGCTAGCCAATTAAGAACAGGGATACCATGGTCCTTAAACCAGGTACTGGTAGCTTTGGCACTGTGTGCAGGTGCCAAGTCCTGTTGGAAAATGAAATCTGCATCTCCATAAAGTTGGTCAGCAGCTGGAAGCATGAAGTGCTCTAAAACTTCCTGGTAGACGGCTGCATTGACCTTGGACCTCAGAAAACACAGTGGACCAACACCAGCAGATGACATGGCACTCCAAACTATCACTGACTGGAAACTTTACACTGGACCTCAAGCAACATGGATTCTGTGCCTCTCCTCTCTTCCTCCAGACTCTGGGATCTTGATTTCCAAAGGTAATGCAAAATTTACTTTCATCAGAGAACATAACTTTGGACCACTCAGCAGTCCTTTTTGTCTTTAGCCCAGGCGAGACGCTTCTGACGCTTGTTCAAGAGTGGCTTGACACAAGGAATGCATGTCTTGCATACGTCTGTGCGTGGTGGTTCTTGAAGCACTGACTCCAGCTGCAGTCCACTCTTTGTGAATCTCCCCCACATTTTTGAATGGGTTTTGTTTCACAATCCTCTCCAGGGTGCGGTTGTCCCTATTGCTTGTACACTTTTTTCTACCACATCTTTTCCTTCCCTTCGCCTCTCTATTATTGTGCTTGGACACAGAGCTCTGTGAACAGCCAGCCTCTTTAGCAATGACCTTTTGTTTCTTGCCCTCCTTGTGCAAGGTGTCAATGGTCGTCTTTTGGACAACTGTCAAGTCAGCAGTCTTCCCCATGATTGTGTAGCCTACAGAACTAGACTGAAAAACCATTTAAAGGCCTTTGCAGGTGTTTTGAGTTAATTAGCTGATTAGAGTGTGGCACCAGGTGTCTTCAATATTGTACCTTGTCGCAATATTCAAATTTTCTGAGATACTGAATTTGGGGTTTTCATTAGTTGTCAGTTATAATCATCAACATTAAAAGAAATAAACATTTGAAATATATCAGTCTGTGTGTAATGAATGAATATAATATACAAGTTTTACTTTTTGAATGGAATTACTGAAATAAATAAACTTTTTCATGATATTCTAATTTTATGACCAGCACCAGTATATATTGTATCAGAACCAGCATTAACTTCTTCAGCAATTTGAGCTACAGTAGCTCGTCTGTTGGATCGAACCACACGGGCCAGCCTTTGCTCCCCACGTGCATCAATGAGCCTTGGCTGCCCATGACCCTGTCGCCGGTTTATCACTGTTCCTTCCTTGGACCACTTTTGATAGATAATGACCACTGCAGACCGGGAACACCCCACAAGAGCTGCAGTTTTGGAGATGCTCTGACCCAGTTGTCTAGCCATCACAATTTGGCCCCTGTCAAACTCACTCAAATCCTTATGCTTGCCCATTTTCCTGCTTCTAACACATCAACTTTGAGGATAAAATGTTCACTTGCTGCCTAATATATCCCACCCACTAACAGGTGCCGTGATGAAGAGATAATCAGTGTTATTCACTTCACCTGTCAGTCGTAATAATGTTATGCCTGGTCGGTGTATATATATATATATATATACAGTGTATCACAAAAGTGAGTACACCCCTCACATTTCTGCAAATATTTCATTATATCTTTTCATGGGACAACACTATAGACATGAAACTTGGATATAACTTAGAGTAGTCAGTGTACAGCTTGTATAGCAGTGTAGATTTACTGTCTTCTGAAAACAACTCAACACACAGCCATTAATGTCTAAATAGCTGGCAACATAAGTGAGTTCACCCCACAGTGAACATGTCCAAATTGTGCCCAAATGTGTCGTTGTCCCTCCCTGGTGTCATCTGTCAAGCTCCCAGGTGTAAATGGGGAGCAGGGCTGTTAAATTTGGTGTTTTGGGTACAATTCTCTCATACTGGCCACTGGATATTCAACATGGCACCTCATGGCAAAGAACTCTCTGAGGATGTGAGAAATAGAATTGTTGCTCTCCACAAAGATGGCCTGGGCTATAAGAAGATTGCTAACACCCTGAAACTGAGCTACAGCATGGTGGCCAAGGTCATACAGCGGTTTTCCAGGACAGGTTCCACTCGGAACAGGCTTCGCCAGGGTCGACCAAAGAAGTTGAGTCCACGTGTTCGGCGTCATATCCAGAGGTTGGCTTTAAAAAATAGACACATGAGTGCTGCCAGCATTGCTGCAGAGGTTGAAGACGTGGGAGGTCAGCCTGTCAGTGCTCAGACCATACGCCGCACACTGCATCAACTCGGGCTGCATGGTCGTCATCCCAGAAGGAAGCTGACGCACAAGAAAGCCAGCAAACAGTTTCCTGAAGACAAGCAGTCCAAGAACATGGATTACTGGAATGCCCTGTGGTCTGACGAGACCAAGATAAACTTGTTTGGCTCAGATGGTGTCCAGCATGTGTGGCGGCGCCCTGGTGAGAAGTACCAAGACAACTGTATCTTGCCTACAGTCAAGCATGGTGGTGGTAGCATCATGGTCTTGGGCTGCATGAGTGTTGCTGGCACTGGGGAGCTGCGGTTCATTGAGGGAAACATGAATTCCAACATGTACTGTGACATTCTGAAACAGAGCATGATCCCCTCCCTTCGAAAACTGGGCCTCATGGCAGTTTTCCAACAGGATAACGACCCCAAACACAACCTCCAAGATGACAACTGCCTTACTGAGGAAGCTGAAGGTAAAGGTGATGGACTAAACCCAATTGAGCACCTGTGGCGCATCCTCAAGTGGAAGGTGGAGGAGTTCAAGGTGTCTAACATCCACCAGCTCCGTGATGTCATCATGGAGGAGTGGAAGAGGATTCCAGTAGCAACCTGTGCAGCTCTGGTGAATTCCATGCCCAGGAGGGTTAAGGCAGTGCTGGATAATAATGGTGGTCACACAAAATATTGACACTTTGGGCACAATTTGGACATGTTCACTGTGGGGTGTACTCACTTATGTTGCCAGCTATTTAGACTAAATCTACACTGCTATACAAGTTGTACACTGACTACTCTAAGTTATATCCAAGTTCCATGTCTATAGTGTTGTCCCATGAAAAGATATAATGAAATATTTTGCAGAAATGTGAGGGGTGTACTCACTTTTGTGATACACTGTATATACGTATATATATACAGTGTATCACAAAAGTGAGTACACCCCTCACATTTCTGCAGATATTTAAGTATATCTTTTCATGGGACAACACTGACAAAATGACACCTTGACACAATGAAAAGTAGTCTGTGTGCAGCTTATATAACAGTGTAAATTTATTCTTCCCTCAAAATAACTCAATATACAGCCATTAATGTCTAAACCACCGGCAACAAAAGTGAGTACACCCCTAAGAGACTACACCCCTAAATGTCCAAATTGAGCACTGCTTGTCATTTTCCCTCCAAAATGTCATGTGATTTGTTAGTGTTACTAGGTCTCAGGTGTGCATAGGGAGCAGGTGTGTTCAATTTAGTAGTACAGCTCTCACACTCTCTCATACTGGTCACTGAAAGTTCCAACATGGCACCTCATGGCAAAGAACTCTCTGAGGATCTTAAAAGACGAATTGTTGCGCTACATGACGATGGCCAAGGCTACAAGAAGATTGCCAACACCCTGAAACTGAGCTGCAGCACAGTGGCCAAGATCATCCAGCGTTTTAAAAGAGCAGGGTCCACTCAGAACAGACCTCGTGTTGGTCGTCCAAAGAAGCTGAGTGCACGTGCTCAGCGTCACATCCAACTGCTGTCTTTGAAAGATAGGCGCAGGAGTGCTGTCAGCATTGCTGCAGAGATTGAAAAGGTGGGGGGTCAGCCTGTCAGTGCTCAGACCATACGCCACACACTACATCAAATTGGTCTGCATGGCTGTCACCCCAGAAGGAAGCCTTTTCCGAAGTCTCTACACAAGAAAGCCTGCAAACAGTTTGCTGAAGTCATGTCAACAAAGGACATGGATTACTGGAACCATGTCCTATGGTCTAATGAGACCAAGATTAATTTGTTTGGTTCAGATGGTCTCAAGCATGTGTGGCGGCAATCAGGTGAGGAGTACAAAGATAAGTGTGTCATGCCTACAGTCAAGCATGGTGGTGGGAATGCCATGGTCTGGGGCTGCATGAGTGCAGCAGGTGTTGGGGAGTTACATTTCATTGAGGGACACATGAACTCCAATATGTACTGTGAAATACTGAAGCAGAGCATGATCCCCTCCCTCCGGAAACTGGGTCGCAGGGCAGTGTTCCAGCATGATAATGACCCCAAACACACCTCTAAGACGACCACTGCTTCATTGAAGAGGCTGAAGGTAAAGGTGATGGACTGGCCAAGCATGTCTCCAGACCTAAACCCAATAGAACATCTTTGGGGCATCCTCAAGCGGAAGGTGGAGGAGCGCAAAGTCTCGAATATCCGCCAGCTCCGTGATGTCGTCATGGAGGAGTGGAAAAGCATTCCAGTGGCAACCTGTGAAGCTCTGGTAAACTCCATGCCCAGGAGAGTTAAGGCAGTTCTGGGAAATAATGGTGGCCACACAAAATATTGACACTTCAGGAACTTTCACTAAGGGGTGTACTCACTTTTGTTGCCTGTGGTTTAGACATTAATGGCTGTATATTGAGTTATTTTGAGGGAAGAATAAATTTACACTGTTATATAAGCTGCACACAGACTACTTTTCATTGTGTCAAAGTGTCATTTTGTCAGTGTTGTCCCATGAAAAGATATACTTAAAAATCTGCAGAAATGTGAGGGGTGTACTCACTTTTGTGATACACTGTATATATATATATATATATATATATATATATATATATACATATATATATACATATATATTAGGGCTGGCTTGATACCACTTTTTCATGTCCAATACCGATACTGCAAATTGAGTATCTGCTGATACCGATACCAATCCGATACCATTATTTCTCCTCTCAAACAACTAAGCAGTAATAATACATGTCTTAATGCACCATGGTTAAACTATCTAAATAACAATGAATTTGAATTTGAAACAAATATTCTGAAGGAATAAATACAGAACCTATAACATCACACTTATGCAAAACTGCTGTTTTTATTTTCACTTTTATACACAGAATATTAAGCAGCATTTTTGGCTTGTTTAACAAAAGTGTCTACAATTGCATGGACCAGTTAGAATTGACGCAGAGTTGAGATTTTCTGTTCAAGTTCTGTCACATAACACTAATGGATTAATCGTTGATAATTTGACATCTCTCCAAGCAGGACAAGGGTTCTTTATCTCAGGTGAGCGATTTATCATTTATAAAGTGATTTCCATTATGTTTAAACAGTGTTTTAGATGTGGCAGTAGTAGATAATTTTTTAAAATGCTAAAAGTTTAAGTAGATCAGTGTATTTTTATTTCTGAATGGCTGTTGCAGATGAGTTGTAGATCAGTGGCACATGTTAATGATGTCATCAAGCGTGAGTGGCAATAAACTGCAATAAACTTTCTCTGTTGGAAAGTATCTTCGTGTGTTATTTGTTTTACACACAAACAATGGCCTATTTACATGAAGTGTTATTTACATTAAGCAACAGTATCGGATCACGATCAAATTTTTTTCCTTCCGATATCCGATCCAGTGATTTGGGCCAATATCGAACCGATACCGAGTATATGTATATATGTGTATATGTACAGTAGTGTTCAAAAAATTAGCAGTGATTTTAAAAAAGCGAATAAAGCACAAAATCATTATAAAAACTTTTATTTCCATAAATGCAAATGCACTGAAAATACTACACTTTCAATTCTAAATCAGAACATTAACGACATTTAGCCAGTTTGTGTTAATCCTTTACAGAAAGTTAAGAAAAATTAATATTAGGCTGTTCAAAATAATAGCAGTGCCAGCATTTTTCTTTAAAAACTCAAAAAATGTATCTATAAACTGAAAAAAATGTTTGAGGTTTCACTTTACTTTAAATTACTGAACTAATATTTAGTGGCATAACAATTGTTTCCGAGATCTGTGTTGTATGGAGTCGACCAACTTCTGGCACCTTTGAACAGGTATTCCAGTCCAGGATGATTAGACTACATTCCACAGTTCTTCTGCAACTTTGGGTTTTGCCTCAAAAGAACGCATTTCAGATATTATCCCACACGTTCTCTATGGGATTGAAGTCAGGGGATTGTGCTAGCCACTCTTTTTGTCTGTTTGTCTGTAACCAAGATGTTTTGGGTCATAGTCATGTTGAAACACCCATTTTAAGGACATTCCTTCTTCAACATAGGGCAACATGATCTCCTCAAGTATTCTGATATATTTAAACTGATCCATGATCCCTCGTATGTGATAAATAGACGTAACACCATGGTATGAGAAACATCCCCATATCATAATTTTGTACCACCGTGCTTTACTGTCTTCACAGTGAACTTTGGCTTGAATTCAGTGCTCAGGGGTCGTCTGACATACTGTCTACGGCTACTAGACCCAAAAAGAACAATTTTGCTTTCACCAGTGCACAAAATGTTGAGCCATTTCTCTTTGGACCAGTCAATGTGTTCCTTGACAAATTTGAACCCATTCAGGACACGTCTTTTTCTTAACAACGGGACTTTGCAAGGAGTTCTTGCTGGTAAATTGGCTTCACTTAATCATCTTCTGTACTCACTGGTAACTTCACATGTTCCTTGATCTTTCTGGAGGTGATCATTGGCTGAGTATTTGCCATTTTGGCTATTTTTCGATCCTTTCGAACAGTAGTTCCACGCTTCCTTCTGCGTCTTTCAGGTTTTGGTTGTCACTTCAAAGCATTTGAGATCATTTTTGCTGAGCAGCCTATAATTTGCTGCACTTCTCTGTATGTTTTTTCCTCTACAATCAACTTTTTAATCAAAGTACACTGTTCATCAGAACAATGTCTGGAACAACCCATTTTCCCCAGTATTTCAGAAGGAAATGCGCTATGACCAACCTGTACAACATTTGCCACCCTCCTGCCTGAAATAAGGGCCAAAATTTACACCCGTTCTTCTGCAGAATGAATGACTTCACCAATTGAACTCCTCACTGCTATTATTTTGAACAACCCCCTTTCAATTAATGCTTTGATTACTCAGAATGAGCGGCATGCATGTCCTAATTGTTGGGTTTGTTTTGTTTTCATTACTCTACTACACTTTCAAGTAAATTATTTGCTATGTAGAAATATCACTTCTACTAAAAACAGTGATGGTGTTGGAGTGCTATTTTTTTGAACACCACTGTATATATGTATATATACTACTACTAACAATATATAGGGCGGCACAGTGGCTAAGTGGGTAGCACTGTCGCCTCACAGCAAGAAGGTCCTGGGTTCGATCCCCAGGTGGGGCGGTCCCTGTCCTTTCTGTGTAGAGTTTGCATGTTGTCCACGTGGGTTTCCTCTGAGTGCTCCGGTTTCCTCCCACAGTCCAAAGACATTCAAGTGAGGTGAATTGGGGAAACTTAATTGTCCAGGACTATGTTCAATATAATCTTGTAAACTGATGAATCTTGTGTAATGAGTGACTGCCGTTCCTGTCATGAATGTAACCAAAGTGTAAAACATGATGTTAAAATCCTAATAAACAAACAAACTAACTAACTAACAATATATATATATATTGAAACGGTGGTCACATTTCAATGCCAATCACAACCTGTTTGAATGAGGCGTGATTGACCAGCATACACTGTGTGATCGACTGGTAGATTGAGATCGACGTATTGGGCACCCCTGTAGTAGAAGATTTTAGCTTAGTAATTTTAGTGCTAATGAATACTCCATACAGCTGTCTATTTAGTCATTGAGTCACAAAATCTTCTTGTCCTGGCTGCCCGGCTTCATAAATTAAACCCACCTCTGAACACACTGTTCTCAAAGCACATTATATTTTTATACATACTAAGTTCATTTATACTTTGATTTATGTTTTAATGTAACAGAAATGATTTACACCCCTCTATGTGGAATACAGAAACCAAGCATCAAGTCTTTTTGGAGTATGCGCATTGCAAAGCGCTGACTCTTGAAAAGTGGGTGGCTTAATTGCTGTTTTCATTTCTTCTGATTTCTGATGTTGCTAAGCAACCTCCTGAATATAGTGAGAAATGAAAAAGAAAGCAAAACAATACTGAGAGAGAGAATATAAGAAGCCCTGCTTGATGAAGGAGGGTTTATGGTCTGTTTCAATCCGTTTTCTGTTTGTGTATTTCGTCGGTTTATCGTCCAACACAATTACTGACATATTTGTATTATAATTTATCTAACTTACATGACTCTGGGAGGAAACCCACACAGAAAAGGGAGAACAGGCACCACTGCTCCACCTGGGGATCAAACCAACAGGCCTCAGTTTCCATATATATATATACAATCGAAATCAAAAGTTTACATTCACATATATATGACATATTTCATGGAAATCTTAGTACTTTTTAATGAGTTCAATTTTTTAAAAGAAACTACAGCTGGTTGCTTTTTGGTGCCCACATAAATAGAGCTAGTTTGACTGCACTCATTAAAAAAGTACATGGAACAGTTGTCAGAAATAAAAGCCAATCTGCCATGTGTAAAAACCACATATGGACAAAGTAAAAGCAGGAGAAGAGGCTTCTTTCTTTATTAGCCACCGCTAGGCCCATGGCAGTGTGAAAACTTGTAAACAGTTTTATCCATGTTTAAGCAGATATGGGGACTCGAGTCCGAGTTGCACGTAAGTCGCACACACAGCGACACACTTCAGACTCCACTCGGACTCGTATTAAATGACTCGACTCGTGACTCGCAAAAAATGACTTGTGCACAACAAGAGCCCGTAGCGTCATCATGTGTTAACATTAGTTACCTGTGACAATTAATTAAATATTATATTCTGATCGTGTCATTTTCTGCTCTCTAATAACGCTCCGGCCGCTTTAACCCGCAACGCACCCAATGGCTAAATGTTACAGCCAGCTTCCGGCGTAGACTCAGACTCAGCTTTATTGTCATTTAACCACGTACATGATACAGTTACCCAGGTGATTCTTACAATCTCTCAGAACCTCGAGCTATAACACAAATTTAAAAGTGAAACAGGAGGAAAATCCAACTAAACATGTGGAGCTTTCAGAGTGAGTCTGACGGTTATTCCACACTAATGCAGATTCCTCTCATATGCACACTCGGTGTGTGTGACATGAATAAAATAAGAATAGACTAAGATAAGTATAAAAATAGAATAAACTAAGAAACTAAAAAAAGTATAAGTACAAAGTATTTACATTTTAAAGTATTGCACAAAAAACTGCAGCAGCTTATGTTGTTCAAAGTGCATAATTGCTAAAAGTGTAGCAGCAAAACTAAGCAGCAACAAATCACAAGATGGTTAAAGTGACAGTGTTCCAGCTGTGTTTAGTATGGCAGTGTGGGTAGTGTTTATAAATGGTTGATAAGGTGTTTAATATATATATAGGTTGTTAGGATGTATGTTTGTATAAGGTGCATAGACAGTATATGGGGGGTGGAACAGTAGCGATGAAGCATCGCTCCCTACCTTTGAAATCTCACTTAAAATGGTGGAATACCCTACGTAGTGCACTTCACTGGAACAGCTAGTGTGAATGAAACGCTCCTACAGAATTGGCACTAATGATTGTAAGAACCGCTTTCTGAACCAATCAGACCTTCTGATTTGCATGTATTTGGTTTGCAGCGTCACACAGATGATTGTCAATTAAACGCTTGATTGACTTTCTAACGAGTTTGTGTTTTACTTCACAACTGGGAAATGTTTGGAGGTTTTTAATTATAAGCACATTTACAAAATAACAGATTATATTTCCAATGGTACACACGGTTATAAATTTAATAGCGTCTGGAAGAACATAAGCTAAGGTAAGCATTGGTTATGGATTTTTTGCCGTGTTTGGGCCTGATTTATTGAGCGCTTTTGTTTTGTAATGAAAACAAAACGTATCAGTTTAAGCTTTTAACCGGTATCTAGAAAAGTAAAGGCACTAAGTAAAACGGCAAAATACAGTCGCTAATCTGTTGTTGTTGTTTATCTGAACTTACAGATTATTTGTTTCTATGCTACATTTCCAATATATGTTTTGTGTATATTATATTGACTCACGACTTGACTCGGACTCTAGCCTAAAGACTCGTGACTTGACTCGGACTCGTATTTTGTGACTTGTGAACATCTCTGTGTTTAAGCAAGCTCATCCAGACAAATTTTACTTCAGCATAAGGTGATTGTTGGCAAAGGTGACAAACTTGGCCAGAGACCACTGTTCCATGTAACCATGTTTGTAATGGTTGCCATTAGGGCTGGGCAGTATGACCAAAATTTTTTATCACAGTATATTTTAAGGTTCTGATGGTTTCACGGTATATCACAATATGTTTTTTTTTGTATGACTGGGACTTTTTACATGTCTGTGGTTTATTCTACTGTCATAAGTACATAGAATATAAAATGTTTTAACTTTACCATGTATATAATGAAGGTTTTGAGTACTATAAGCTTAGCTTGACCCCACAAAATGACACTATGATGGAATCAGTACACGTGAAACAGTTGCAATAAATACAATTTTTATTGTTTATTTAATATTGAAGTATTATACAATTACCCCTAGCTCTTCCTTTAACAAATAAAACGACGTTTGCAAACTCCTCTGTACAACTTCACCACTGGTCTGTTGTAGAAAAGTGGACGACTTTATATATCTCTGCTTCCAGTTCGCTTATAACGTTGGTTTAGCATCTGACCTGAAGTATTTTTGCCCTGACAAACCTGGAATCCACTGTTTTACTTATCACTCTGAAAGCTTTTTTCTCGACTGTTTATAGAGGACTGCAGGTATATAGTTTTTGTATCTGTTCTAAACTGATGACATGGCTCATTTCTTTGGCAGGTTCTTCCATTGCATATTTGGTCTCCCTCTCTTCATCCTTCATCTGTTTTTGTATATTTTTTTCCACCATATTGAGAAAACCTCTCTCATCTGTTAACACTGTCATGCTAACGCTACCTGACTAACTCTTGAGCTATCTAAACTGCACAACGCTCCATACTGCTTTTAGGAGCTAACAATATTATATGATTTGCTGCCTACTGAAGCCTACAGATGTTGTATTAACTATGCTGCGGTGTGGCGGTATTTGAAAAATCCATGCTGCATAAAAACTATGCTGCATAATATAACTATGTTGTATTAACTATGCTTAACTATGCTTAACCATACATAATTAGGTGTATGGCGGTATTTGAAAAATCCATACCGTATGAGGAATCAAAGTTGGTATACTGAATGTACCGTCATACCACCCAGCACTAGCTGCAGTCAAATTAGCTTTAGTCAATCATAATTAGGATAATAAATACAGGGGTTGGACAAAATAACTGAAACACCTGGTTTTAGACCACAATAATTTATTAGTATGGTGTAGGGCCTCCTTTTGCGGCCAATACAGCATCAATTCGTCTTGGAAATGACATATACAAGTCCTGCACAGTGGTCAGAGGGATTTTAAGCCATTCTTCTTGCAGGATAGTGGCCAGGTCACTACGTGATGCTGGTGGAGGAAAACGTTTCCTGACTCGCTTCTCCAAAACACCCCAAAGTGGCTCAATAATATTTAGATCTGGTGACTGTGCAGGCCATGGGAGATGTTCAACTTCACTTTCATGTTCATCAAACCAATCTTTCACCAGTCTTGCTGTGTGTATTGGTGCATTGTCATCCTGATACACGGCACCGCCATTGGATGCACGTGGTCCTCCAGAATGGTTCGGTAGTCCTTGGCAGTGACGCGCCCATCTAGCACAAGTATTGGGCCAAGGGAATGCCATGATATGGCAGCCCAAACCATCACTGATCCACCCCCATGCTTCACTCTGGGCATGCAACAGTCTGGGTGGTACGCTTCTTTGGGGGCTTCTCCACACCGTAACTCTCCCGGATGTGGGGAAAACAGTAAAGGTGGACTCATCAGAGAACAATACATGTTTCACATTGTCCACAGCCCAAGATTTGCGCTCCTTGCACCATTGAAACCGACGTTTGGCATTGGCACGAGTGACCAAAGGTTTGGCTATAGCAGCCCGGCCGTGTATATTGACCCTGGACAGTAATGGTGGAAACAAGCGAGTTGAGGTGCACATTTAATTCTGCCGTGATTTGGGCAGCCGTGGTTTTATGTTTTTTGGATACAATCCGGGTTAGCACCCGAACATCCCTTTCAGACAGCTTCCTCTTGCGTCCACAGTTAATCCTGTTGGATGTGGTTTGTCCTTCTTGGTGGTATGCTGACATTACCCTGGATACCGTGGCTCTTGATACATCACAAAGACTTGCTGTCTTGGTCACAGATGCGCCAGCAAGACGTGCACCAACAATTTGTCCTCTTTTGAACTCTGGTATGTCACCCATAATGTTGTGTGCATTGCAATATTTTGAGCAAAACTGTGCTCTTACCCTGCTAATTGAACCTTCACACTCTGCTCTTACTGGTGCAATGTGCAATTAATGAAGATTGGCCACCAGACTGGTCCAATTTAGCCATGAAACCTCCCACACTAAAATGACAGGTGTTTCAGTTATTTTGTCCAACCCCTGTAGGTGCATATTTGGTCTCCCTCTCTTCATTCTCCATCTGTTTTTGGTAATTTTTTTCCACAATATCGAGAAAACCTCTCTTATCTGTTAACAGTCATGCTAACGCTACCTGACTAACTCTTGAGCTATCAAAACTGCGCAATGCTCCACAGAGCTTTTAGCAGCGAATATTATATGATTTGCTGCCTACTGAAGCCTACAGATGTTGTATTAACAATCATAATTAGGAGAATTAAGAGGCCATGTCACAGAGTTGAATTAAATGAATGAACTTTCTACACCAGCAAATAAAAAATCATCATTGCTGTTTGTATATAGTTAACTCAGTCACAGAAAATCTCTCTTACAGGTGTACGTATCATACCTCTGACTTCAACTCTCTCTTGTTTTTCCACTCATTTATGTGCCACAGCTATTACTGACTTTGCAAACATTTGCATTTAAACAGCTTTTAAAGGGATTGAATCAAGCACCTCTTGCTAATCTGTTTTCCACTGCATGTTCAACATGGCAAATGTGCAAATTGCCTAAGGTGCACTGTGAGCCATTAAGGGATTTAGAGTACAATCAGCTAGAGAGCGTTGCATGTAATTGCAATGAACAAATGTGTCAAAACTGTACATAAACAACAGGAATCTTTTCCAGACTGCTGTAAGAACAGAAGTAACGAACCTGCACTGTATGCCACCTGATACTATAAACTAATAATGAAGAACTTAAAGTACAATGAGTGGAATGAGTCCACCCCTACCTTAAATACTGAACTCAAGGTGGAAAAACTCCTTGGACAAGGCACCAATCTATTAACTTGTAAGAAACACATTTACTTTTTACACCTAGGAGCAATTTAGAGAAACCAGCCTACTGTCTGCAGATTTTTGAAAGGTCTGAGGAAACATAAGCACTCTGTTGACTCACCAACCATTTGCACCAATGGTAAGGGATTCACAAATGGAATAGCGTGAATCCCTCATGTAATATATGTAGCTCTCTGTCAGAAATCACTGCTGGCAGGTTAAAAGAAGCGGCCACTGATATAGGGCACATACTAATGTGCTAGTTTCCTTGCCCAGAGCGAGGTTGGTGCAAGTGGCAATGAATAGATTAGGAGAGTTCCAGTTTTACATTTTGCTGCACAGAATAGAATCCCAGAACGTCTGTGGCGTATTTATATGGTTTTGAGCAAATTAGAGCTGGCTTTTCTTGTGCTTTTGGGTCAGTGGAGGTGTATGTATTAGAGTTAGGGCATGGAGACCTTCAGTGTTTACTGTGAAAACTGAAACCTCAGTGTCTGCTGCAACCAAATCTTACTGCAGCCACTCATATAGTTTTGTCTGTAATTGGTTCATTGATACAATTATCTTAGACACGTAATCAGCAATGTTGACTGTTTTCGGTCTTTGAACATCAGAAAATCTCTCTCAAGTTACCCAGCCTAGATTGATCATGACCCAACGTGTTCACCCTCCTGATCCACAACCATCTAGAGACTGTTTCAGCTGCCCCTGCAATGTTTGTAATGTTTTTCTTACTGTACCCATGATATTGAACAAGGTGAACCCTTACAGAGTGGGTGTGCTGTACTGAGTGTTCCAGCCCTGTCTGTGACACTCAAGCACCAGGTCTTCTTGATCAGTTTTGATGATCTGGATCATACAAGCTGTTCCATTGTGCTGGCCTATTATGCATTAAATACTAAATTACATATAACAATAACTTAACATCCCCTAAACTCAAAATCTTTGAAACTCAATGCCCTTCGTTGAGAAATGTGTACCCTTAAACTCAATGTTTCCCTTAAACTCAATGTGTTTTTTTATTTAATTTTAAATTAACTTTAAACAGTCACTTTGTTCAGCGCTCGGCTTGAGCGGTGCGGTAATACGTCATCAAAGTCTGCATATGAGACGAAACTGCATTTGTGTAGAATAACCGTCAGATTCACTCTGAAAGCTCCACATGTATCTGTGTTTATCTGGATTTTCCTCACTGTTTCACTTTTAAACTTGTATTATAGCTCAGGGTTCTGAGAAATTGTAAGATTTAGCTTTTTATTTTAGTGTTTATATTATATTTGTGTTATTTTCAGTGTATAAGTGTCAAAAACAACCCGATTATTTTACATAAGGCTAAAATAAATGCAGTTCCACGGGACCATGGAACACATTAACAGGTTTCTCATACATCCTTATGGGAAAAAATACCTTGAAACTCAACTCCTTTTAAACTCAACGCCAGTCCCAGTACCAGTTGACGTTGAGTTTCAAGGTACCACTGTATTAGAAATGTTCATTATTTGTGAAAAACAATATGGTAAATACAGTGCAAATTCTCTGGAGGTTTCAGTCTATATTTACAATCCTGATGCAAAAGTCTCAGATCAAAATATTTGACAACCAAATTTACCATAAGCTAGCTTTCAACTTATTTGCATATGGCAAATTACTAGTGAGGCCAGTCTTGGGCAGGGGGCGAGGCTGTTATGCAGGGGAACTGTTGGGAGATATAGATTTTATTGTTTTGTAGATGTTAAAATTAATAATTTAAAATATATGCTAATATATAATACTCATAAACACATATATTGGCCCAACGCACTAAAATACACACAACAATTTTGTTACATCTATGCGAAATGTTAAACCATCAGGTCTTTTTAAAGCATTCGCCCTTTCATTAGATTTCTGTTAAGTTTTTGATGTGTTTTATGTGCTTGTACTCCGTTAACACGTTGCCCTTGTAGGGAGGAGGGGTAATATGAAAATTTGTCAGATGTTTGTGGGGCATTTACTAAATATGCTAAATGTCAAAACGCGTGTATTATGGCTGTAACAAATTATTTGGAACCTCTTGGTTAGTGAAACAAAGCTTACAGCACTTTACACCGATCAGGCATAACATTATGACCACACTCTACACTCACTGTCCATTTTATCAGCTCCACTTACCATATAAAAGCACTTTGTAGTTCTACAATTACTAACTGTAGTCCATCTGTTTCACTACATACCTTTTTAGCCTGCTTTCACACTGTTCTTCAATGGTCAGGACCCCCACAGGACCACTACAGAATGGGTATTATTTGGGTGGTGGATCATTCTCAGCACTGTAGTGACACTGACATGGTGGTGGTGTGTTAGTGTGTGTTGTGCTGGTATGAATGGATCAGACACAGCAGCGCTGATGGAGTTTTTAAACACCTCATTGTCACTGCTGGATTGAGAATAGTCCACCAACCAAAAATATCCAGCCAACAGCACCCTGTGGGCAGCATCCTGTGACCACGGTTAAAGGTCTAGAAGATGACCAACTCAAACAGCAGCAATAGATGAGCGATCGTCTCTGACTTTACATCTACAAGGTGGACCAACTAGGTAGGAGTGTCTAATAGAGTGGACAGTGAGTGGACACGGTATTTAAAAACTCCAGCAGCACTGCTGTGTCTGATCCACTCATACCAGCACAACACAAACTAACACACCACCACCATGTCAGTGTCACTGCAGTGCTGGGAATGATCCACCACCTAAATTATACCTGCTCTGTGGGGGTCCTGATCATTGAAGAACAGGGTAAAAGCAGGCTAAAAATGTATGTAAAAAAATAAATGGACAACACTCAGTAATTGTAGAACTACAAAGTGCTTCTATATGGTAAGTAGAGCTGATAATATGGACAGTGCGTGTAGAAACCAGGAGGTGGTTTAAATGTTATGGCTGATGGGTTGTGGCTCACCACTTAGTGCAAAACATTGTGATAAAATAGTCAATCAGTAAAAAAATTCAATTTAAAATGGTGCTCTAGTGGTGCAGCAGTAAAGTATCCTAGCCAACTGCTGCTTATATCTACGGTTCCAGGGTTTGAATCTCAGTGGGGATATTAGCCAGTTAGGTGCCTTCATCGGACAGCCAAAACACCCTAGTCATTAGAAAGCACACTTGTCAGTGCGCTCTCAGTGCCAGTCTTAAGGCCCATGTCTGGTATGCGGACCAAATACTCTTTGGTGACTGTGATGTATACAGGAGCAAGTGAGAAAAATTGCAAATAATCTAAGTCTTTCACCATCTTCCATACATAATATTATAAAAAGATTCAGGGATAAGAGATCGATCTGGACTTCAGCCATGTAGAACAAGGTCAGAAACCACTGTTAAATGTGCTTGACCGTTGAGCCTTCAGATAGCAGTGCATGAGACATGAGACACCGTGCATGAGAAATCTAATAAAGAAAGATAATAATAGCAACATAGGCTTGGGAGTATCTTAGTAAACTGTAGCCACTCAACACAGTCTACCACTGCATCAAGAAATGCAACCTGAGCTATTATTATGCAAATAGAAAGCAAAGCATCGACTCTATACTGACATGCAGCCAGGTTCTCTGTTCCTGACCACATCTGAGATCTGTCTAAATTTCAGCTTGTTTTTGGGTAAAATGACATCAGGTTTTCCAGGTTTTCCCAAAGGCATATATTGGATTTTAGAGACATACATGCCTCATTCTTCTACTCCATATAGACAAGGAGTGCATGTGAATCACTGCCCTGCCTGCAGTCCAGATCTGTCTCCTTTTGAAAATGTATGGTCCATTATGAAGTGGAGATGGACAATGGTGACCACAGATTGTAATGGTGACCACAGACACAGTAAGAATAGGCAAAACCCCACTTGCAAAACTACAACAATTAACATTCTCAGTTCCCAGACAAAAGGTTGTTTAACACTGTGGTAAACATGCAGATGTTAAAGAAGGCAAATTATGTTGAGAAAAACACATCTAATACATATTGCATTTTAAGAGATTGCAACTGAGAACAGTAAAATGCACAGAACAACAGTTTACTTGCAACTTCTCTCCTGCTTGTACTTCCACTCTCGTTCTGCTCCTTATAAAAACAGACAAGCCACGTGTGGGCTGTGCATTTACTGGAAAGCTTTGTTGATGTATTTCCATGTATATATACATGTCCATCTAACTACAGACAGGTGACCATTTGAAGGAAAAATAACAGGACAAATGTGTAGAGAAATTGAGTACAGATGCTGTAGGGGACATTTTGCTGTGCATTTGTCTTCACAAACACAACCCTTGTCCTTATCGATGATACAAATGTCTGTCTTAATGGGTGTAATCACTTCCAGAATGACAATGCCTCCATTCACAGAGTGCAAGCCAGTTTTTATACCAATACCAGCATGTTAGTAGTTTCCCAAAGACCTAACACTGGAAGGATTACGCTGTCTTTGAACATATTACAACATGAGCTGTAAAAAATAGTTGTATAATAAATATAGCCTGAATGAATTACATAAAGTCCCAATATCCTACAGAACAAAGATTTTTCCTCTGAAGTATAGGGGTGGGTGGCACTTTCGCCTCACAGCAAGAAGGCACTGGGTTCGATTCCGAGGCAGAGAGGTCTGGGTCCTTTCTGTGTGGAGTTTGCATGTTCTCCCACAGTCCAAAGACATGCAAGTGAGGTGAATTGGAGATACAAAATCATCCATGACTGTGTTTGACATTAAAGGCTTGAACTGATGAATCTTGTGTGATGAGTAACTTCCGTTTCTGTCACGTATGTGAACATGACGTTAAAATCCTAATAAATAAATAAAATAAAAAAACATAGATCTTTAAGGGGCGCTCAGGTGGCACAGCGGTAAAAACACACGCTGGAACCAAAGCTGGGATCTCGAATACATCATATTGAATCTCAGCTCTGCCTGCCGGCTAGGCTGAGCGGCCACATGAACAACGATTGGCCTGTTGTTCAGAAATGGGTGGGATTAAGCCGGATAGGGTCTTTCTCTCATAACTAATGCAATAACGATGGTGCCTGCACAGAGATGAGAATAGAGTGCCCTCAGGGTGTTTCTCTCCGTACACAGTGCTGAGCTGCACAGCACTTGTCAAAATGTAGATGATAAGATGCATACGGCATGCTGCCCACGTGTCGGAGGGGGCGTGTTAGCTTCGTTCTCCTCAATCAGAGCAGGGATCGGCATTGGTGGAGAAGATGACACAATCGGGCAATTGGACGCACTAAAAAGGGAGAAAAAGAGGAAAAATTCATAAATATAAATATTAAAATATACATATAAAAAAACAACATAAATCTTCTAAAGTATAGAGACTATGAACATTAAAACAGCCCTACCAGAGGACTGGATATGTTCTTCTAAATTTAAGATACAGCCACATATTTGTTTTTGTACTTGGCACAGTGCTATTACTGTTAATAATTATTAAAAGATAATAATAATCTAATAATATAATTATTATTTGCTTTTGTTTTAGGTTTGTATTCGTTTTAGGGTTGGCAGTATGCATTTGCATACACTTTAGGCTCCTGTAGTTAGTGGTAATGCACACGTGTCCCTAAATGGCTCAGTGGTTTCCTTCCTCATGCTGGTAAAGCCAGGTGGGGTTACCTGCTTGTGTATTTTTTTTTCTCCTTCCTGAGCCTAAACAAAGAAAAAGCGGTTGGAAACAAGCACATCTGCTGTGTAGGCAAAAACTTCAGGTTTCTCTATTTCAAGGCTTTTTTCTGCATAGCTCCAGGGTATGGTGTGGTCCATACGACTCTTTAAGCTTAGCTCAGCTGCTTACTACACCCTGCGCTGTTTATGACGGAGTAAGGAGATGAAAAGCCTGCTCTAGTCCTTTAAACAGAGTTCTTTAAAACAAGCAGTGGGAATGTTGACAGCCATTGCAGTCAGTATTAAAGGCTTAATCTTCCAGGCTTAAAGGATTTTGTCTATGTAGATGTGCTCTATAGTTTTGGTACGTTCAAACAGTTGGTGCTCAAAGCTGAGCAGGCTGATACATGCTTTTCCTTTTCACATTTAATGAATGGGTGTTCATTGGAGGGTGTGATGATAGCTGAGTAATAAAGCAATGTAACCTGTCAGACAGAGGACAATGCATGTTTTATAGACTGGGGTGAGCTAATGTACGTGCATGAGCCAGACAGAGCAATGACATATGTTTAGCTAGTCTCACATTGCTATTCTTATAAGGATTGTACACATTCAGAGAACAATGTGATGAAGTTTGCTTTAAGGGTGGATGACAGTGAATAATTAGTTAGGGTGCGATCAAACTTAGTTTTAAAGTTATGTCAATCAAACCTCGAATAAACACAATACTAAAAGTAAAATTGTGTTGACTGAGAGAGGCAATCCATGAGTCCTTGTCAATATTTTCTAGCTGATCATAAAGCTGTCATTACTGTAACTATAACCTTACATGGATGAAAAGAAAAATGAGACAACCCCAAATAAGAAAAAGTTGGGACAGTATGGAAAATCCAAATAAAAAACACAGAGTTTCTTACATTTACTTTGACTTATTTGATTGCAGACTGTGTGAACCCAAGATGTTTCATGTTTTGTCTGATCAACTTCATTCCATTTGTTGATATACCTCCATTCCTGCATTTCGTTGGGACGGTAAAGCATTTACCACTTTGTAATGTTTTCATTACTTCTGACTGTCTTAAGGTGTGTTCAACAGTACATGGTTGTCATTGTCGCATTTTTCATTTCAAAATCCTCCACACATTCCCTATTGGGGAGAGGTCAAGGCTGCAGGCAGGCCCTCTTCTTCCGCAGCTATGCCTTTGTAATGTGTTCAGCATGTGGTTTTGCATTGTCTTGTTGAAAAATGCATGGATGTCCCTGGGAAAGATGACATCTTGAAGGCAGCATATGTTGCTCTAAGATCTCAATGTACTTTTCTGCATTAATGCTGCCATCACAGAAGTGTAGATGACCTTTGCCAAGGGCACTGACACAGCCCCATACCATGACAGACCCTGGCTTTTGGACTTGCTGAAAACAGTCTGGATGGTCCTTTTTGTCTTTGATCCAAAGCACATGGTGTCCATTTCTTCCAAAAAAGACCTGGAATGCTGATTCATCTGACCACAATACACGTTTCCACTGTGTGATGGTCCATCCTAGATGCCTCAGAGCCCAGAGAACTTGACGCTGCTTCTGGACATTGTTAACAAATGGGTTTTTTGCATAGAAAAGATTGAAGTACAACCCCAAATCAGAAAAAGTTGGGACAGTATGGAAAATGTAAATAAAATAAAAACACAGAGTTTCTTACATTTACTTTGAGTTTTATTTGATCGCAGACAGGATGAACCTGAGATATTTCATGTTTTGTCTGCTCAACTTCATTTTATTTGTTGATAAACATTCATTCCTGCATTTAAGGCCTGCAACACATTCCAAACAAGTTGAGACAGTAAAGCATTTACCACTTTGTAATACTGCCATTCCTTTTCACCACACTTAAAAGATGTTTTGGCACAGAGGAGACCAAGCGATTTAGTGTTTCAGCTTTTATTTTGTCTCATTCTTCCTGCAAACACGTTTTAAGATGTGCAACAGTCGGGGTTGTTGTTGTCGCATTTTTCATTTCAAAATTCTCTACATATTCACTTTTGGGGAGAGGTCAAGGCTGCAGGCAGGCCAGTCCAGTACCCGTACCCTCTTCCTCCACATCTGTGCCTTTGTAATGCGGTTTTGCATTGTCTTGTTGAAAAATGCATGAATGTCCCTGGAAAAGATGATGTCTTGAAGGCAGCATATGTTGCTCTAAGATCTCAATGTACTTTTCTGCATTAATGCTGCCATCACAGAAGTGTAAATAACCTTTGCCAAGGGCACTGACACAGCCCTATACTATGACAGACCCTGGCTTCTGGATGGTCTTTTTTGGGTTTGATCCGAAACACACTGTGTCTGTTTCTTCCAAAAAAAGATCTGGTCCAATCTAGATGCCTCTGAGCCCAGATAACTTGATGCTGCATCTGGACATTGTCAACATAAGGCTTGTTTTGCGTAGTAAAGTTTTAAATACCTTTGTGAATGTATTGGAGTACTTAAGTAATTCCTTGCCAATGTGGTTATATCAGCTATTGATGAATGACGGTTCTTGATGCAGTGCTGCCTGAGGGATTGGAGATCACAGGTGTTCATCTTAGGCCCCTGCCCTGTACGCTCAAAAATTCCTCCGGATTCTTTAAATCACTTAATGATATTATGCACTGTAGAGAGGAATAAATGTACTGTATATTAACGAATGAAATGAATTTGACCAGACAAAACATGAAATATTTTGGGTTCATACTGTAGGAAACTCTGCTTTTTATTTGCATTTTCCATACTGTCCCAACTTTTACTCATTTGGGGTTTTATATTTTGGTCAGACTAACAACAAGGATTGAACCCAAGTTGCCAGAACTCTTGTTGCTGTGTAGCACCCACTGTACCAGCAGCACCACCATAAACGAATGTTATACTGTTTTATTACAAACACTGCTATCTGTTGCTGCTATCTGTTATTGTGCTGTTTTGTTTACAATTCTCAATATGGCACAGTTATCGGACAGTTTATATTGCACCAATTATAACTGACATTGTATGGTGTAAAATATCTCATATGAAAACTCATAACATCTCTGAAATATACTGGTACTTCAAACAGTTTAGTCTTTCAAAAACAGTGTGGGATTCTGGTTCCTACTCCTCCAGACCTTAAACGTGCACAACCTACAGAGGAGGAAACCTGTTGATCTAGCCTGAGCCACTACTCATTACCAATTTTTAAAACAACAAGAGGTCTCTAGAGATCTGCCTGGCTTTGCAAGACTAATATACAGTGTATCACAAAAGTGAGTACACCCCTCACATTTCTGCAAATATTTCATTATATCTTTTCATGGGACAACACTATAGACATGAAACTTGGATATAATTTAGAGTAGTCAGTGTACAGCTTGTATAGCAGTGTAGATTTACTGTCTTCTGAAAATAACTCAACACACAGCCATTAATGTCTAAATAGCTGGCAACATAAGTGAGTACACCCCACAGTGAACATGTCCAAATTGTGCCCAAATGTGTCGTTGTCCCTCCCTGGTGTCATGTGTCAAGGTCCCAGGTGTAAATGGGGAGCAGGGCTGTTAAATTTGGTGTTTTGGGTACAATTCTCTCATACTGGCCACTGGATATACAACATGGCACCTCATGGCAAAGAACTCTCTGAGGATGTGAGAAATAGAATTGTTGCTCTCCACAAAGATGGCCTAGGCTATAAGAAGATTGCTAACACCCTGAAACTGAGCTACAGCATGGTGGCCAAGGTCATACAGCGGTTTTCCAGGACAGGTTCCACTCGGAACAGGCTTCGCCAGGGTCGACCAAAGAAGTTGAGTCCACGTGTTCGGCGTCATATCCAGAGGTTGGCTTTAAAAAATAGACACATGAGTGCTGCCAGCATTGCTGCAGAGGTTGAAGACGTGGGAGGTCAGCCTGTCAGTGCTCAGACCATACACATACGCATACTGCATCAACTCAGTCTGCATGGTCGTCATCCCAGAAGGAAGCTGACGCACAAGAAAGCCAGCAAAAAGTTTGCTGAAAACAAGCAGTCCAAGAACATGGATTACTGGAATGCCCTGTGGTCTGACGAGACCAAGATAAACTTGTTTGGCTCAGATGGTGTCCAGCATGTGTGGCGGCGCCCTGGTGAGAAGTACCAAGACAACTGTATCTTGCCTAGTCAAGCATGGTGGTGGTAGCATCATGGTCTTGGGCTGCATGAGTGTTGCTGGCACTGGGGAGCTGCAGTTCATTGAGGGAAACATGAATTCCAACATGTACTGTGACATTCTGAAACAGAGCATGATCCTCTCCCTTCGAAAACTCATGGCAGTTTTCCAACAGGATAACGACCCCAAACACAACCTCCAAGATGACAACTGCCTTGCTGAGGAAGCTGAAGGTAAAGGTGATGGACTAAACCCAATTGAGCACCTGTGGCGCATCCTCAAGTGAAAGGTGGAGGAGTTCAAGGTGTCTAACATCCACCAGCTCCGTGATGTCATCATGGAGGAGTGGAAGAGGATTCCAGTAGCAACCTGTGCAGCTCTGGTGAATTCCATGCCCAGGAGGGTTAAGGCAGTGCTGGATAATAATGGTGGTCACACAAAATATTGACACTTTGGGCACAATTTGGACATGTTCACTGTGGGGTGTACTCACTTATGTTGCCAGCCATTTAGACATGAATGGCTGTGTGTTGAGTTATTTTCAGAAGACAGTAAATCTACACTGCTATACAAGTTGTACACTGACTACTCTAAGTTATATCCAAGTTTTATTTCTATAGTGTTGTCCCATGAAAAGATATAATAAAATATTTGCAGAAATGTGAGGGGTCACTCACTTTTGTGATACACTGTATACTTAAATAGTATGAAATGTATACATAATAGTAAGGAATTATGAAATATTTAATCTGGACCTTTCCTAGGATGGTGTGTGGGCTTAATAAAAAAATCCTCCATTTTTAGAGCAGCGGTTTGTCTTTGGGATTTGGCAGTCCCTACATAGGCAGATAAAAAAAAAACCTGCAGACTGCCAGGCATCCATATTGTGGCTGATATTTCAGAAGTTTCGGGATGCTAAGGGTAAAAACAACACTGGTGTTTTTGTCTCAAGTTCTGTAAAGGTCAGTGGCCTGTGGCTTTGCAGAAAACAAATCTTACACAATATAGAAAAAAAACTTCCCACAAAGGCTTCAAAAAAATCCTCAAACATGCCACTTCTGTCTTCTGACCACGACATCATTACTCGTGCTTAAGGTTAGGTTTGTTTTCTTTGTAAGTAATGCACTTTGGTGTGATTGGGGAAGCTAGCTCTGTAAAGTCAGCACATGAAACAGTAATGTGTTGTTTTGTAAGAGCTCAGAACCAAACAGGATCAAAACACGATTCACATAAACATAAAACATAAAAATAGGGCACCCAGGTGTCACAGCAGTGAATTAAGCTAGATTACTGCTGCTGGGATCCAGGGTTCAAATCCCCAATGGTGTTATCAGCTGGTTGGGTTGTGATGGATTGGCGTCCTGTATGGGGTGTGTTAGCGCACTGTGCCCAGTAATTCAAGAACAGTTGACATAAAATGCATACAAATAAAAATGTTGCACAGTAAATTATGTTATAATCATTTGTCCAGTAAATAAATGTTCTTTTTTATTTAATCATTATAACTATATTCTATTCTACAGTTTAAGTAAGAGTCCATTACTTTAAAACTAAACTAAGCAAGATCTATGGATCTACACCGATCAGGCATAGCATTATGACCACCTTCCTAATATTGTGTTGGTCCCCCTTTTGCTGCCAAAACAGCCCTGTAACTGTGATGCACTGTGTATTCTGACACCTTTCTATCAGAACCAGCATTAACTTCTTTAGCAATTTGAGCTACAGTAGCTCGTCTGTTGGATTGGACCACACGGGCCAGCCTTTGCTCACCACATGCATTAATGAACCACTGCAGACCGGGAACACCCCACAAGAACTGCAGTTTTGGAGATGCTCTGACCTAGTCATCTAGCCAACACAATTTGGCCCTTGTCAAACTCGCTCAAATCTTTACACTTACCAGTTTTTCCTGTTTCTAACATCAACTTTGAGGATAAAATGTTCATTTGCCATTTTCCCTAATATATCCCACCCACTAACAGGTGCCGTGATGAAGAGATAATCAGTGTTATTCACTTCACCTGTCAGTGTCATAATGTTATGCCTGGTTGGTGTATTTCCCCACTGTGTGAGAAATGTAAAGTTGAGGACGGTACCTTAGGCCATCTTTTTTGGTCCTGTCCAACTTTGCACAGCTTCTGGTCTAATATATTTGCATTCCTTTCTGATCTACTTAACAAGTATGTACACCCTAAACCAGCTATTGTCATTTGTGGGTACTCTGATCAACAGATCCTAATGACCAGTATGGTAGCAGCCAAAAGATCATACTTCTAAACTGAAAATCTCCTTTTCCCCTGTGTTTTAAAAGATGGTTATCAGAGATGATGCACATGGCCCTGATGGGGTAATTGAAATGTTGCGAAAAAAAAAAAAAAATATATATATATACTGATCAGCAATAACATTAAAACCACCTCCTTGTTTCTACACACATTGTCCATTTTATCAGCTTCACTGACCATATAAGAGCTTTGTAGTTCTACAATTACATATACAGTGTATCACAAAAGTGAGTACACCCCTCACATTTCTGCAGATATTTAAGTATATCTTTTCATGGGACAACACTGACAAAATGACACTTTGACACAATGAAAAGTAGTCTGTGTGCAGCTTATATAACAGTGTAAATTTATTCTTCCCTCAAAATAACTCAATATACAGCCATTAATGTTTAAACCACTGGCAACAAAAGTGAGTACACCCCTTAGTGAAAGTTCCTGAAGTGTCAATATTTTGTGTGGCCACCATTATTTCCCAGAACTGCCTTAACTCTCCTGGGCATGGAGTTTACCAGAGCTTCACAGGTTGCCACTGGAATGCTTTTCCACTCCTCCATGACGACATCACGGAGCTGGCGGATATTCGAGACTTTGCGCTCCTCCACCTTCCGCTTGAGGATGCCCCAAAGATGTTCTATTGGGTTTAGGTCTGGAGACATGCTTGGCCAGTCCATCACCTTTACCCTCAGCCTCTTCAATAAAGCAGTGGTCGTCTTAGAGGTGTGTTTGGGGTCATTATCATGCTGGAACACTGCCCTGCGACCCAGTTTCCGGAGGGAGGGGATCATGCTCTGCTTCAGTATTTCACAGTACATATTGGAGTTCATGTGTCCCTCAATGAAATGTAACTCCCCAACACCTGCTGCACTCATGCAGCCCCAGACCATGGCATTCCCACCACCATGCTTGACTGTAGGCATGACACACTTATCTTTGTACTCCTCACCTGATTGCCGCCACACATGCTTGAGACCATCTGAACCAAACAAATTAATCTTGGTCTCATCAGACCATAGGACATGGTTCCAGTAATCCATGTCCTTTGTTGACATGTCTTCAGCAAACTGTTTGCGGGCTTTCTTGTGTAGAGACTTCAGGAGAGGCTTCCTTCTGGGGTGACAGCCATGCAGACCAATTTGATGTAGTGTGCGGCGTATGGTCTGAGCACTGACAGGCTGACCCCCCACCTTTTCAATCTCTGCAGCAATGCTGACAGCACTCCTGCGCCTATCTTTCAAAGACAGCAGTTGGATGTGATGCTGAGCACGTGCACTCAGCTTCTTTGGACGACCAACGCGAGGTCTGTTCTGAGTGGACCCTGCTCTTTTAAAACGCTGGATGATCTTGGCCACTGTGCTGCAGCTCAGTTTCAGGGTGTTGGCAATCTTCTTGTAGCCTTGGCCATCATCATGTAGCACAACAATTCGTCTTTTAAGATCCTCAGAGAGTTCTTTGCCATGAGGTGCCATGTTGGAACTTTCAGTGACCAGTATGAGAGAGTGTGAGAGCTGTACTACTAAATTGAACACACCTGCTCCCTATGCACACCTGAGACCTAGTAACACTAACAAATCACATGACATTTTGGAGGGAAAATGACAGGCAGTGCTCAATTTGGACATTTAGGGGTGTAGTCTCTTAGGGGTGTACTCACTTTTGTTGCCGGTGGTTTAGACATTAATGGCTGTATATTAAGTTTTTTTGAGGGAAGAATAAATTTACACTGTTATATAAGCTGCAAACAGACTACTTTTCATTGTGTCAAAGTGTCATTTTGTCAGTGTTGTCCCATGAAAAGATATACTTAAATATCTGCAGAAATGTGAGGGGTGTACTCACTTTTGTGATACACTGTATATATATATTCTCTCAGAAAAAAAGCCAACAGAGGCTTCGTAAAACCCCTTAAACTAGCCACTTCTCTCTTTGCTTGACAAACATCATTACTCATGCATAAAAAAGCCTAAAAAAGATTTGTTTTTATATGACTTTTTGTGATTAAAAAAAAAAATATTAGCGCCAATGACTGGGTTAACAGAATCAACTTCAAAACTCAAATAATAAAGTTTCAGTTCACTGATCCTTCAAAAAAGGCGTTTGCTCTTTAGATAGCTTTTTAATTCCCTACTTTATCTGTGCTCTTTATTTGTTAAACAAGCAAGGCTAGAACATAGGTTAAAAACTGTTTACAGGAACACATGGTAAATTTAAAGCCCTTCGCTCATCAACAAAAACAATTGCACATGCAATAGCAAGTGTGCGTTTTCTGAGAACTGAGAGAAAGTCAGCGCTTCAGCTGTTTCCTGTTTTCTGCAAAAGGAACACCACAAACCTGCAGTGTGAGAACGAGAGAGAAAGACAGAGAGAGAGAGAGAGAGAGAGAGAGAGAGGTCACATAGACAGAGCCTTAGCTACTGCCTTCCTGCTCACCTCAAAGCTTTCTTATTGTCTGTCTCTGGTCAGTAGATAACATTTAGCACACACTATTACACTCTCCATATATGATACCCAAAACACTCCCACACAAAAACACACTCCTGAGAAGTTTAGGCCACTATAAGTAAAGCATTTAGTTTAACTACATATTACAGTAACATCGTAGTGCTTTTAGCATTTTTACATCAAGTAGCTTGAAAGTAGTACAGAAGTATCTTTATAAACACTACATTGTTCCATTTAGTTTACTCGCACAGGTACATTTTCAAAACACCATTCTCAATTTTGCATATGGATTCAAATGGCTGGGAGTTTGACCCAAAACGGATCAATTTCCAGATTTATTTGATCTATTTTTTACACATCATACCCTGCTATAATAATGTCATAATAATTTATCTCTGTCTACTTTTACAACATGGTTTATTAAAGTAATGCATAATATTCTACCATGACAGATTATATAATAAATGATAAAACAGTGGCAACCTGGTGGTGGCAGGGCTTGAACCGGCAGCCTTCTGTTTACTTGTCCAGTACCTTAACCACTGAGCTATCACTGGACCCAAGATGTTAACATTATATTTTGGTTGGAGTACTACTTTCTTCCCAACATTGACACCAAGGTTGCCAAATTTATCTTGTATTTTAAGGACAAAAAAAATGGGTGATGTGGATTGCTAAACATATTGCTTTAATGGGTGCAATAATCTAAATGTTTTGCAAGCATGCAATACTATTATATTATCAGCAGCAGAAGCATACGACAGTAGTGTGAAGAATTTATACAATTGTTTATTTAATATCATCTTTACATTAAGAACAATATGCTGCAGCGCTAGCTCCAAGATTCTGAACTCCTCGGTTCGAAACTCGGCATTGCCACTGGTCGGCTGGGCGCCATCTGGCAGGCATAATTGGCAGTGCCTACAGCAGAAACTAATTGGCCACCGTATCTACAGTGCCTTGCAAAAGTATTCAGCCCCCTTAAACTTTTCAACCTTTTGCCACATTTCAGGCTTCAAACATAACGATATGAAATTGTAATTTTTTGTGAAGAATCAACAACAAGTGGGACACAATCGTGAAGTGGAACGAAATTTATTGGATATTTTAAACTTTTTTTAGAAATAAAAAACTGAAAAGTGGGGCGTGCAATATTATTCAGCCCCCTTGCGTTAATACTTTGTAGCGCCACCTTTTGCTGCGATTACAGCTGCAAGTCGCTTGGGGTATGTCTCTATCAGTTTTGCACATCGAGAGACAGTTTTGCACATTTTTGCCCATTCTTCCTTGCAAAACAGCTCGAGCTCAGTGAGGTTGGATGGAGAGCGTTTGTGAACAGCAGTTTTCAGCTCTTTCCACAGATTCTCGATGGGATTCAGGTCTGGACTTTGACTTGGCCATTCTAACACCTGGATACGTTTATTTGTGAACCATTCCATTGTAGATTTTGCTTTATGTTTTGGATCATTGTCTTGTTGGAAGATAAATCTCCGTCCCAGTCTCAGGTCTTTTGCAGACTGCAACAGGTTTTCTTCCAGAATGGTCCTGTATTTGGCTCCATCCATCTTCCCATCAATTTTAACCATCTTCCCTGTCCCTGCTGAAGAAAAGCAGGCCCAAACCATGATGCTGCCACCACCATGTTTGACAGTGGGGATGGTGTGTTCAGGGTGATGAGCTGTGTTGCTTTTACGCCAAACATAACGTTTTGCATTGTGGCCAAAAAGTTCGATTTTGGTTTCATCTGACCGGAGCACCTTCTTCCACATGTTTGGTGTGTCTCCCAGGTGACTTTTTATAGATATCTTTGAGAAATGGCTTTCTTCTTGCCACTCTTCCATAAAGGCCAGATTTGTGCAGTGTACGACTGATTGTGTCCTATGGACAGAGTCTCCCACCTCAGCTGTAGATCTCTGCAGTTCATTCAGAGTGATCATGGGCCTCTTGGCTGCATCCCTGATCAGTCTTCTCCTTGTTTGAGCTGAAAGTTTAGAGGGACGGCCGGGTCTTGGTAGATTTGCAGTGGTCTGATACTCCTTCCATTTCAATATGATCGCTTGCACAGTGCTCCTTGAGATGTTTAAAGCTTGGGAAATCTTTTTGTATCCAAATCCGGCTTTAAACTTCTCCACAACAGTATCTCGGACCTGCCTGGTGTGTTCCTTGGTCTTCATGATGCTCTCTGCGCTTTAAACAGAACTCTGAGACTGTCACAGAGCAGGTGCATTTATACGGAGACTTGATTACACACAGGTGGATTCTATTTATCACCATCAGTCATTTAGGTCAACATTGGATCATTCAGAGATCCTCACTGAACTTCTGGAGTGAGTTTGCTGCACTGAAAGTAAAGGGGCTGAATAATATTGCACGCCCCACTTTTTAGTTTTTTATTTCTAAAAAAAGTTTAAAATATCCAATAAATTTCGTTCCACTTCACGATTGTGTCCCACTTGTTGTTGATTCTTCACAAAAAATTACAATTTCATATCGTTATGTTTGAAGCCTGAAATGTGGCAAAAGGTTGAAAAGTTCAAGGGGGCTGAATACTTTTGCAAGGCACTGTACAGGGTGGGGACCGGACTATGTGTGGGCGGGATCTTCATACGCTGTGTAAGGACCCTGAGTGGCCGAAGAGACGCCTGTGCAGAATGCAGGGGCAAGAAGAGGAGGGCTGTACATGTGTCGAAAGAGGCGCGTGCAGTGACGTGCTCTCCTCTGATGCAATCGGGTATTTCTCAGCAGTGGAAGACAAATTGACTGTGCTAAATCGGGGGGAAATGGGGAGAAAATGCATTAAAAAAAAGAATAATATGCTGCAACAAAAGCCAAACTATACAAAACTCACTATTCCAGAATAATTAAGTAAGTAAAATGCTTGTAAAAACACAAAACAGTACTTTCTAAATTCTCTTAGCCACTGACACATCAGTGTTTAAAATCCCAACAACATTGCTGCACCTACTAAACTCCAGCCAGTAAACACATACCACCATGTTATTACCATGCAAGTGTCATTGTAGTGCTGACAATGATCCACCACCCATCTATTAAGTGAGGCTCCTATGGGGCTCTATTAGATACCAATAACTGGCACAATTGCTTGTTTAAGTAGTAAAATGCAATGCTTTTTACAGTAATGTTTACCTACTGGGCGGCACGGTGGCTCAGTGGGTAGCACTGTCGCCTCACAGCAAGAAGGTCCTGGGTTTGATCCCCAGGCGGGGCGGTCCGGGTCCTTTCTGTGCAGAGTTTGCATGTTCTTCCCGTGTCCGTGTGGGTTTCCTCCGGGAGCCCCGGTTTCCTCCCACAGTCCAAAAACATGCAGACAGGTTATTTGGAGACACTGAATTGCCCTATAGGTGGATGGGTGTTTGTATGTGTGTGTGTCTGCCCTGCGATGGACTGGCGCCCCGTCTAGGGTGTTACTGTGTGCCTGGCGCCCATTTGATAAGCGGTTAAGAAAGTGAGTGAGTGTTTACCTACCTGTTTATCTAAATCTTACAATTACAAGTAGGCCATTAACAGTACATGATCATACTGTACCACCATTGTTCAACATTGTATTATTTTCTTTAGAGTTCAACAAGGACAAAACAAATGCATTTTTATGAGGCAGTTTAGAACATTTGCATGTATGAGTCACAATCACTCATGCTTCCACCTGGTGTTTTTGTCTTTGTTTGCATCAGTCTCTCTTTACCAATGCTACACACTCTACACACCACTTCATTCTCAGAGACAAAGACAAGAGCAGGGATAAGAGGCTGCTAACCCATGCTGTAGTTTTGTGGAACAAAAAAGATATTTATTTAGTGGGTCCACTAAGTCTTTCTTTCAGGCAGTAATTTCTTTTGTATTACGAAGCACAAACCTTTCAGTGTTTTAATATGCAAACAGTCTCTCGGTTTACGGTCTTCAGCTGCACTGCTTTTCAATACAATACGTATATTGGGATTATAACTTGGCTCAAAGATCGCTGTAACAGGCTCTTGTAAGCAGAGAAGTTTAATAACGTACTCTTATCAAGAATAAACAAAGTGTTCGTATATGAACTTTACAACAAGGTACTTTGGGGTTATATTATTAACTGTAAAAGTAAAAGGAGACTGATGAAAACAAACGTAATCATGCAGTATATATGATACACCACACTACAATAGCACTTAAACTTCATCAACCAAAGAAAACGCTGTTTCAGTACGTCTTGGCATATATTCTACATGATTCTGAGGGTGGCACGGTGGCTAAGTGGGTAGCACTGTTGCCTTACAGCAAGAAAGTCCTGGATTCGATCCCCAGGTGGTGCGGTCCGGGTCCTTTCTGTGTGGAGTTTGCATGTTCTCCCCGTGTCTGTGTGGGTTTCCTCCCACAGTCCAAAGACATGCAAGTGAGGTGAATTGGAGATACTAAATTGTCCATGACTTTGTTCGATATAACCTTGTGAACTGATGAACCTTGTGTAATGAGTGACTACCGTTCCTGTCATGAATGTAACCAAGAGTGTAAAACATGACGTTAAAATCCTAATAAACAAACAAACAAACATGATTCTGAAATCGTACTGGAGAGCCAGAATACCATTCTTTTAAATAATATTGCCTTTATTATGATGGTGGAAAGAAGTGTCTAACACCGGACTAAAGTCTTACAAATGTGTTTAGTAAACTTAAGGACTGTTAACTGCAAGTGCTACACCATATTATTTACATTTTTGTGTTTAGCAAACCAACTAATCACTATTCGCTTAAATTTTAGGCATTTAACTATAAGCAATTCAGTGTTAAGAGCAAGCTGACAGTGGTGGGGTTTGAACCAGCAACTTTCTGCTAACTAGTCCAGTACCTTAACCACTAGGCTACAACTGCCACACCTGAACCTTAAGAACAGAGCATCAGGATAAAATGTTTTTATTGTATATCAGGTTATTGGACAGCATGGTGGTGCAGTGAGCAGCAAGAAGGGCCTGGGTTTGATCCTTGACCAGGTGTACAGGGTGCTCCAGTTCAGGCCAATTGGAGCTACTAAAAATTGCCCTGTGTGTGTGCATGTGTGTGTGCCCTGTGATGGACTGGTGACCTGTCCAGTGTGTTTTATACTTTTGCCCAATGCATCAGACCCATCGCAACCCTGACAATGAATGAATGAATGAATTAATGCATCAGGTTATTAATTAAAATTTTGTTTTTACATTCTTAGTCAATAATAGACCATTTTTATACATATAACACTAATGCACAAGTATCAAGTTTACTTTGGTGACTGTTCTTATTGAACCTCTGGCCAGCTAAGCAGTCTTTGTGCCTGAAGCTCCTGCCATCCAATTAGAGTCAATTAGATATTTTCTCCCTGTCACTTTGAGTTATTCTGTTGTACTGTTTTCTGTAATCAGTAGTAACCTATTTCCTTACAAATTTCTGCATGTAAATCTTTATTGAAACTCTAACTGCTGCTCTACTCTAACGTTTATATACAATTATAATAAAATAAGTAAAATCCTTGATTAACTAAATTAGATGTGTTGATTTAGAACTTGTTAAATATTAAAAATTAGACAGGCATAAGAATATTATTATTAAGAAACTGAAGACTTTTTCTAAGAGCACCTAATCGTAAACAAAGTTACAGAACTGGTTCTATATACACTAAATGACCAAAATGTGTGGACATTTTATAATGCGCAATAAAATTTATTTACTCCCCCATTGCAAATATAACAGACTAATGTTCTAGATAGGCTTTTTACTAGATTTTGAAATTTGTCTGTGAAGGCCTAGTCACTCCACTTTTTTCCCAAAGGTGTCTAATGGGGTAAAGATTAGGGCTCTGTGCAGGTCACTGCAGTTCCTTATGTACCTTATATACCAAACCAATTAAACGATATCCATAAGGACCCTGTTTTGTCAAAAGGTGTACAGTCATACTGAAACAGGCAAGGGTCTTTCCCAAAGTGTTGCTATAAAGAAGAAGAAGAAGAAGAAGATATACAGTACTTTGTCATATATACATATACAGGTGTACAGTACCATAAAATTCTTACTTCGCATATCCCAGCTTGTTTGGAAGCTGGGTTCAGAGCGCAGGGTCAGCCATTGTATGGCGCCCCTGGAGCAGAGAGGGTTAAGGGCCTTGCTCAAGGACCCAACAGTGGCTGCATAGCGGAGCCTGGATTTGAACCACCAATCTTCTGGTGGATAGCCCAAAGCTCTACCCACTAGGCCACCACTGTCCCTTGAAACAAATAATTTAAAACAAATTGGACCACTGTCCCTTGAAACAAATAATTTATTTTACATAGTTGATTGTATATATTTTAGCAATGGGTGTGGCTTAAACACCAGAACACCTAAGAGACCTCACACTTCTAGTCATACAGCGTAGGTCTTTATATGTATGATTCTGCAGCTCTTTGAATCCCAATGTCCTGGCAGGCCTAAGTGGCTGTGATTAGATGTGTCATGGTTACCAGAGCAACCTAAGCATTCACAATGGATTAGTTAGTAATAAAGACGAAGGGGATGGAATGAGAAATAAACTTCAAGCTAGGTTTAAAAAAATGATCAGCAGTTTGATGTCAGAATTTGTGCCCCATATGCTGCACAGTGCTGCATCTGTTTTGCCTCACTCAGTGGTTTTGGACATTAAACAATGCATGATATTAAACAAGGTAAACTTGAGTAAAATCACAATGCATTTTTGTAATATAATACAAAAATAATTAGAATTTATTTTAAAAATAAAGCGATATAACACCTATATTGACCTCCCTGGTTACTCAAGTAATCCTTTTCCCAATTTTAACTGAGATTTCTAAACATGACCAGTATTAATTTTGGACAGCCATGTAGAATGTACACCGATCAGCCATAACATTAAAACCACCTCCTTGTTTCTACACTCACTGTCCATTTTATCAGCTCCACTTACCATATAGAAGCACTTTGTAGTTCTACAATTACTGACTGTAGTCCATCTGTTTCTCTACATACTTTTTTGGCCTGCTTTCACCCTGTTCTTCAATGATCAGGACCACCACAGAGCAGGTATTATTTGGGTGGTGGGTCATTCTCAGCACTGCAGTGACAATGACATGGTGGTGGTGTGTTAGTGTGTGTTGTGCTGGTATGAGTGGATCATATACTGTGTCCACTCACTGTCCACTCTATTAGACACTCCTACCTAGTTGGTCCACCTTGTAGATGTAAAGTCAGAGACGATCGCTCATCTATTGCTGCTGTTTGAATTGGTCATCTTCTAGACCTTCATCAGTGGTCACAGGACGCTGCCCACGGGGCGCTATTGGCTGGATATATTTTTGGTTGGTGGACTATTCTCAGTCCAGCAGTGACAGTGAAGTGTTTAAAAACTCCATCAGCGCTGCTGTGTCTTATCCACTCATACCAGCACACCACACACTAACACACCACCACCATGTCAGTGTCACTCTAGTGCTGAGAATCATCTACCACCTAAATAATACCTGCTCTGTAGTGGTCCTGTGAAGGTTCTGACCACTGAAGAACAGCATTAAAGGGGGCTAACAAAGCATGCAGAGAAACAGATGGGCTACAGTCAGTAACTGTAGAACTACAACGTGCTTCTATATGGTAAGTGGAGCTGATCAAATGGACGGTGAGTGTGGAAACAAGGAGGTGGTCATAATGTTATGCCTGATCAGTTTATATAGACCTCCTTGGTTACTCAAGTAATCCTTTTCCCAATTTTAACTGGTAAGCCAGTTTAGCTTTCTAAACATGACCAGTATTGATTTTAGCCAGCCATGAAGAATATAAATCTCAAACTTCTTAAATTTCATTATCAAACTAAAGCAATCACATTTAGGTTTGTACTGAAACATATGCAATGATCTAATAACAATTCCAAGAAAATGATAAAAAAGGTGATTTAAATATGTCTTTAAAGACTTACTTAGCCACAGTGAGAGATATGAAAAAGGTAAACAGAAACAAAACAGAAAGAGAAAATATTCAAAGAACTTATATCTTTATAGCCTTAGCAATGGTCACTGTTTATAACTGCACACTTTGAACTTCACCAACACTGATAGCTTATACCTGCTGGTACCTTCTGAGCACCAAACAAATAGATTCGCCTTTGCCAGCCATTGCCTTAAATACATTTTGACTTTTGTATTGGACAGTTTTAACCTTAATGTGACCCTGGGCCACTTTTTAAGATTTGACACATTGAAGACACAAGCAAATGTTAGGTGTAAATGACCATCCATCCACCCTTTTACTTAGCAAGATGCATGTTGAATCAAAATCTAAACAGAAGCCTAATTTGAAGATAAAGCTTCCTGTGCACTGGAAATGAAAAGTTTATACTACACAATTTTACCCCTGATTTCCCGCTTGTGGACAGGTTTATAAAGGAACAAGCTGCGTCCGAAATCGCATACTTCCATACTCGATAGTACGTGAAAGCAGTACACGAGAGCGGTTAGTGTGTCTGAATACATAGTATACATAAAAAGGTACGTGAGAAGTACCCGGATGACCTACTTCTTTGGCAGCCATGTTTTGAGTATGCAAACGATGCACAATTTCGGTCCGCTAATGTTCCCATAATTCCACTGGAGCTACGTAGGCATTCGAAGCGGAAGAAGAAACAAGAAAGATGGCGGAAAACGGAGAGTCCTCTGTTTACAAGTGTAAGTAAGATAAACAAAATAAAAATTTTATTATTGCGTACAGCCCAAAATAATGTTGTGATTAGCGCAAAAAGACGATAAATATCAAAAATTTTGGTGAGTGGGGCTTGTAAGTATGCGATTTCGGACGCAGCTACAGTCTGAGAGACTCACCGATCACTTGCAGAGTGCCAAAAAATATACAGCATGCTAAATATCTTTTTTTTTTTCCTCTTGTTTTTTTGCTGTATATCAGCACACAAAAACTTTTGCTTTGCTCAATTATTGCTGACGTCCATTCTTGCTGACGTCCAGGAAAAAAAAACCTGCCCCACTTACGATAGTTTGTTGCTGATCACATGGACAAAGAAAACTTGACTACATGTACAACATGCATGACTGTAAACAGTGTCACCCAAGCTACAGCACTTTCTAATTAATGACATTTGTTTTTGGTGGTTCTTAAATCACATCTAACCATATGGACAAAATTCCTGTCAGCATAAAGTGACAGTTTGGGTTTTCTTCCCAGTCATCACAAAGAGACCACTGTTCCATGTTCTTTTATCTTTTGGGACAGAGCTTGACGATGACAGCTCTTCCTTCAGTTACAGTGTCACAGATGTTTGAGTGTAAACTACACACGGTAAACACCCCCTCCTCAGCACACACATTAACTCAAAGTGTGTATGCAACGAGCCTGATAGGGAGGTGAGTGTTGTCAACAGGTGGCTAGTTTTGTTCTCTAAACATTGTAAAGAGATACTCAACCACTGCTTTCCTGTGTTCCTGCTGTTGACCGTGTCTAGGGTGTACGTGCTGTGGTTCGGCTACACAGTTGCAACCTTTTTGTATGAGTGTGCGTATTGAATTGCCCTCGACATATTCACCCTTGCTCTGTTTACAAGAACCTTATGCAAGAGCAGTTGTGACAGTCTTCTTCAGCTGGGATTTAGAATTGGAGCACTTTGTTGCTATCGCAGCAGCATTCCTTTTTTCTTAAATCAAGAAAACAGCTCTAATTTATGTCACACAAATGAACAGATATATTTCCAGCCCAGCACCTGCAGGAATGATGACATGTTTCCATCTTCAGGCTTCGGTTTGTGCACTTTGGCAAAGTAAGAGTGACAGTTGTCTCACCAGTGACAGGAAAGAGAAAAGTAGCTCCAATAAACATGGGCTTTTCTTTATCCTGTGTTATCATATTAGAAACATGGGGGATGGTGTGTGTGTGTGTGTGTGTGTGTGTGTTAGGTCACAATGCCACCAGTTGCTTAGCGAGTGCACTATGTGCTCCCTTCCAAGGAGGGGGAGGCCAGTCGCTTTTGAAAGAAGTAAAGAGAAGTGAAGAGTACTCTTTCACTGAAAGTATGGATAAGGATTGGTATGGTCATCAGATGGGACACACAGATTATGTGTAAGAGGGAAAGCACTTGGTCTGTAAACAGTCCTCCCTCTTTTGACGAAACTTCAGTGGCTGGCTTCTTTCTTTGCTCGTCTCTTTTTACCTCCTCGTTTCTACCCCCACTGTAAACATAAAAAAGAGAAGGAGAACTGAGATCAGATGGAGAAAGACAGAAAGCCTCAGACAAAGGGAGGGGTGGTAGAGAAAGAGAGAATTTTCTGTTTCTTTTAAGACTGCACCTGGCACAATGACCCACTTTGGACTTAAATATGAACTTTTGAACTTTCTAATCACTTTCTAATCACAACAAATGAAATTATTACTACTACAGTGGTACCTTGTACCTCAACGTCCCCTAAACTCAAAATCTTTGTCGAGAAATTTGTCCCCTTAAACTTAACATTTATCTTAAACTCGACGTGTTCAGTTTGTTTTACATTTATTCATTTAATTTCAAATTAACAATGAACAGCCACTTTGTTCTGTGCTTGGCTTGTTTGGTGCAGTAAGAGGTCATCAAAGTGCGCATATGAGACGAATCTGCATTTGTGGAATAACCATCAAATCCACTCTAAAAGCATCCACATGTATCTGTGTTTAACTGGATTTTTCTCCTGTTTCACTTTTAAACCTGTGTTATAGCTCAGGGTGCTGAGAAATTTTAAGAATCAGCTTTTCTAAAAGAGAGTTTAAACGCTTATCGTTAAAAAAAAAATCTTAACGAATGTATTAAAAGAATGACATAGAAACACTAAACCTCTCTTAATTATTACTGCTCATAAGTTCATAAGTAATAAAATTTCTTGCTTCTCATGTGAATGCGCCCTTACTGAACGTAATATGGAATTCCAAAATCAATCATCTCCATGATTAAGAAGCATAAGGAAACGATAAATAAGTAAAGGTAAAGTGCAGGTTTTATTGTATTCGTAGTGATTTGTAACTGTTTTCAATTGTATTTCATTCACATTTCATTTACATTTTCGGCATTTAGTAGACGCCTTTATCCAAAGCGACTTACATTACAGTGACAGTACACAGTCTGAGCAATTGAGGGTTAAGGGCCTTGCTCAAGGGCCCAACAGCAGCAACCTGGCAGTAGTGGGGCTTGAACCAGTGACCTTCTGATTATCAGTCCAGTACCTTAACCACTAGACTAGGCTATTTCAGTGTTGTTGTGTTTTGTATTATATTTCTGTTATTTTCAGTGTATACGTGTCAAAAACAACCCCATTATTTTACATATGCCTAAAATACATGCAGTTTCACGGGACCATGGAACACATTAACAGGTTTCCTATACATCCTTGTGGAAAAAAAACCTTGAAACTCAACGCCTTTTAAACTCAGCGCCACTCCCAGAACCAGTTGATGCTTAGTTTCAAGGTAACACTGTACTATGAAATTAAAGTCACTACATGCACATTACATGACATTTAAATGTTTAGAATCACTGTACAGTGCCAGGCAATACAAAATGTATCATTTTCCAGAAAATTGGGTGTCCGTTAAAAACTGTTGCAAAAACATAGATTGCTCAGTCTTTTTAGTTTTTCATGTTTTGAATTGAGTACAGGTCAAAGAGCATTTGCAAATCACCGTTGGCTGTTTTATTCAGATTTTTCCTACTGTTCCAACATTTAAAAAAATGGGTTTGTATGCAAATATTACATGCCGAAATATAATACTAGTGGTAGGCAAATCCTGTAGAGCATCAAGGTCATATGCTCCACAGCGTCTGCTGTTTGCTGTTGTGCCCGAAGAGTTCAGTTTGTATCTCATCAGATCAAAGAATCGTTTTTCTAACGTTGCCAGCAAGTGGTCATATGCCACTTGACAGTGGCTTCTGTCTTGCCATTCTGCCATAAAGTCCTGATTTATGGAGTGCTGCAGAGATGGTCGTAAGCCCAGCAGGCTGTCCTGTCTCTGCCCAGGTTTTTGGAGCTTTTTTATAGTAACCATGATTGTTTTTCTTACTGTCCTGTCCTAGGCCCTTCTTTTCTGGACAGCCAGTATAAAAAAGGTTTTAGGTTGTGCCAAGCTTTTTGTATTAGGGTTGTGCCAATCTTTTTTAAATGTAATTTTATTTAGGCAACTGGGCACACACTTAAAGCCACACTTCCTTGGACTTCATGACTTGGTTTTTGTCCTGACAACACGGTGTAAATAATGAGTCCTTTATAGAACCAGGTGTGAGACTTTCCAAACTACACCCAATCAATTTGAATTGCAACAATTAGACTCTAATTATCTAGAAACATCTCAAGGACAATTAAAGCAAACAGGAAGCACCACTATTTATTTTAAACTCCAAAACTATGTCACAGTTCCACCAATCATGCATAACATTATGACCACCTCCTTGTTTCTACACTCACTGTCCATTTTATCAGCTCCACTTAGAAGCAGGAGAATGATCCACCACCCAAATAATACCTGCTCTGTGGTGGTCCTGTGAGGGTCCTGACCATTGAAGAACAGGGTGAAAGCAGGCAAAAAAAGTATATAGAGAAACAGATGGAAACAGATGGAAACTACAATCAGTAATTGTAGAACTACAAAGTGCTTCTGTATGGTAAGTGGAGCTGATCCACAACACAATAAAATGCACAAACAGTCAAGAAGTATGAATACCTTCTGAATGAACTTTATATTTAGTATGGTCAGGCTGTGTTTTCTCATCTAGTCATGTCCATGCAATGGAGCATCTGCTGTTTTTCAGTGACAGGGTGTGCCCAATAGAATGACCACATTTGTTCTACCTCATCACAAAGTCACCTGAGTGATAGTTCTGTCTAAAAATGGACACAGAGACATTTGTTTGATGCAAATTCAGCAGATGAACAAAGAGAAATATCCTAGAGAAAAGGACTTCTGAGAATACCTGATGTGATATTAAAGCTAGGAGGAGGTGGTCAGAGAGGCAAATCATCCTCTATACTACTACTCAGAAGATTGTGACCATTCTTTGAAAAACATAAAGAAGCTACATATTAAATTAGCATTATTATTTTATTGACTATTGTGTTCCACAGGCAAAGACTAGACAACATAAAAGATGATGTTGCTATAGAGTAGTTTCTATAGCAACCGGCATGAGCCTCACTATTATTTGTGACAATCAATCATGAGATGAAGTGAAAGCTTTGTGTGTGTGTGGACTGCATTTACGAGATTACATATCAGCTAACCAGTCATATACTGGTATGAGAGTAATTTATTACGTTTTCCTCATGCTTTTCTTTTGCCCATTGGTTTAAGTAAGTAGGTAAGGGTGTATATATGTGAAGCCTTACGATGGATTGGAGCCATGAACATGCATGTACAACTACTGTGTAGCCCTTTTACTTGGAGCCATGAACAGGGTTTGTTTCTGGGTGGTGCTGGTCCCACTATGGCTCTGATCAGGTAAAAGCACTTCATAAAAATAATAGAAAATAATATACAGTGGGGCCAAAAAGTATTTAGTCAGCGTCTGATTGTGCAAGTTCTCCTACTTAGAAAGATAAGAGAGGTCTGTAATTTTCATCATAGGTACACTTCAACTATGAGAGACAAAATGAGAAAAAAAAATCCAGGAAATCACATTGTAGGATTTTTAAAGAATTTATTTGTAAATGATGGTGGAAAATAAGTATTTGGTCAATAACAAAAGTTCAACTCAATACTTTTGTTGAAACCTTTGTTGGCAATGACAGAGGTCAAACGTTTCCTGTAAGTCTTCACCAGGTTTGCACACACTGTAGCTGGTATTTTGGCCCATTCCTCCATGCAGATCTCCTCTAGAGCAGTGATGTTTTGGGGCTGTCGCTGGGCAACACGGACTTTCAACTCTCTCCACAAATTTTCTATGGGGTTGAGGTCTGGAGACTGGCTAGGCCACTCCAGGACCTTAAAATGCTTTTTTCGGAGCCACTCCTTCGTTGCCCAAGCGGTGTGTTTGGGATCATTGTCATGCTGGAAGACCCAGCCACGTTCCATCTTCAATGCTCTCACTGATGGAAGGAGGTTTTGGCTTAAAATCTCACGATACATGGCCCCGTTCATTCTTCCCTTAACACGGATCAGTCGTCCTGTCCCCTTTGCAGAAAAACAGCCCCAAAGCATGATGTTTCCACCCCCATGCTTCACAGTAGGTATGGTGTTCTTGGGATGCAACTCAGCATTCTTCTTCCTCCAAACACGACGAGTTGAGTTTTTACCAAAAAGTTCCATTTTGGTTTCATCTGACCACATGATATTTTCCCAATCCTCTTCTGGATCATCCATATGCTCTCTGGCAAACTTCAGACGGGCCTGGACATGTACTGGCTTAAGCAGGGGGACACGCCTGGCACTGCAGGATTTGAGTCCTTCTCGGCGTAGTGTGTTACTGATGGTAGCCTTTGTTACTTTGGTCCCAGCTCTCTGCAGGTCATTCATCAGGTCCCTCCGTGTAGTTCTGGGATTTTTGCTCACCGTTCTCATAATCATTTTGACCCCATGGGATGAGATCTTGCGTGGGGCCCCAGATCGAGGGAGATTATCAATGGTCTTGTATGTCTTCCATTTTCTTACAATTGCTCCCACAGTTGATTTATTCACACCAACCTGCTCGCCTATTGTAGATTCACTCTTCCCAGCCTGGTGCAGGTCTACAATTTTCTTCCTGGTGTCCTTCGACAGCTCTTTGGTCTTGGCCATGGTTGAGTTTGGAGTCTGACTGTTTGAGGCTGTGGACAGGTGCCATTAATACAGGTAACGAGTTGAGGACAAAAGAGCTTCTTAAAGAAGAAGTTACAGGTCTGTGTGAGCAAGAAATCTTGCTTGTTTGTGGGTGACCAAATACTTATTTTCCACCATAATTTACAAATAAATTCTTTAAAAATCCTACAATGTGATTTCCTGGATTTTTTTTCCTCATTTTGTCTCTCATAGTTGAAGTGTACCTATGATGAAAATTACAGACCTCTCTTATCTTTCTAAGTAGGAGAACTTGCACAATCAGTGGCTAACTAAATACTTTTTGGCCCCACTGTAAATTTGATCAGTATTTACCATTTTTGTTGTGTTGTTGTTAAGAAAATGCCCCTTGTCCTGTTATTGTAGTTTTTATACATTAAGCACACCATAACAATACACCTTCCGTATGGATGTGGGTGAGCTGTCAAGTATAAATTACTCCTAGCTGTGACTAAAAGGTGGAGGAGTGAATGTGTCCTTAAATAAAAATGTACACAGAAATTATCCTAAGAACCAATTTGATTCCAAGGTAGCATTTAACTACTTACTACACATTTTACATATTTAAGTAGGGTAGGTCTGTATCTAACCCATGTAAGGGACATGCATGTCATGAAGACAGTGGTTAAAAATGCATTCAGAAACTAAAATTAGTAAATTGGTGGTGTAGAATGATCTACACTGTTATTTAACAATAACTTAACAATTACATTTAAAAAAAAGTCCTTGTAATAGTGATTGACTACCTCTTGACTCTACCTCTGACTTTTTGTGCCTATATAAGCAGGGTAAGTTTAACAGCACCAATTAAACGAAGCCACAAGGTAAGGTGAATGGAAAAACCTAAGAAGCTTTGTACAACGTTCATACAGCAGATAATAGATTTTATAGAACTTATGTTTGGAGAATATTGGCCTGGGTTGTTCGATGTAATTTAATTGGTCTGCCATGAGTTAGAAGCTGATGGAATACAGCGGTCACTATTCACAGTTAGCCCTGTGCTTGCATACTTATATATTACATAAAATTTGGTTTTCCAGCTGTCAAGATAGTAACCCAAACATCAAAACTGGTTTAACAAGAGCTAAATCATTCTAAAAAATATGAAGAAGAGTTGTGACCCCAGCTCTGTAGAAAATAGAAGATTATTAGGTATTATTTGGGTGGTGGATCATACTCAGCACTGCAGTAACACTGACATGGTGGTGGTGTGTTAGTGTGTGTTGTGCTGGTATGAGTGGATAAGACACAGCAATGCTGATGGAGTTTTTAAACACCTCACTGTCACTGCTGGACTGAGAATAGTCCACCAACCAAAAATATATCCGGCCAACAGCGCCTCGTGGGCAGTGTCCTGTGACCACTGATGAAGGTCTAGAAGATGACCAACTCAAACAGCAGCAATAGATGAACGATCGTGAACAAGGAAAAGCAACTAGGTAGGAGTGTCTAATAGAGTGGACAGAGAGTGGACACGGTATTTAAAAACTACAGCAGCGCTGCTGTGTCTGATCCACTCATACCAGCGCAACACACACTAACACACCACCACCATGTCATTGTCACTGCAGTGCTGAGAATGATCCACCACCTAAATAATACCTGGTCTGTGGGGGTCCTGACCATTGAAAAACAGCATGAAAGGGGGCATGCAGAGAAGCAGATGGACTACAGTCGGTAATTGTAGAACTACAAAGTGCTTCTATATTGTAAGTGGACCTGATGATATGGACAGTGAGTGTAGAAACAAGGATGTGGTTTTAATGTTATGGTTGATCAGTGTATTTCTCAATGCAAGATTGCAAATAATCTAGGTCTTTCACCATCTACCTTACATAATATTCATGTAGGGCAAGAATGGAAACCACTACTGAATGTGCATGACCATCAGACCTTCAAAGCACATTGCGTTGTCCAGCAGAAATTGTCATGCTGCTGTGATAAATATAGCCACACGGGCTTGGGAGTACTGTTGTCACTTAACACAGTCCACCGCTGCATAAAGAAATGCAAACTGAAACTCTATTGCACAAAGAGAAAGCCAAACATCAAGTCTATGCAGGAACACCTCTAGTTCTCTGGGTCCGAGTTCATCTCTGATGGTCTAAAAGACAGTGGGAGCATCCTCTGTGGCCAGATAAGCCCATATTTAAACTTGTTTTCTGGACTGAAGAACATTGAGTTTCCCTTGACAAAGTACAATTCAGGCTGTTATTAGTGAAAGCTGCAAAAACCAACTACTGGAATGGCATGGTGGTGAATCAGTGCCCGTGGCATGGGTGACTTGCATATGTGTGAAGGTACCATTGATGCAAAGGTGTATATTTTGGTTTTTTGGTTTTAGAGACACGCACTACTATCAAGGTGACATATTTTCCTGGGAGCTTTGTGGTTATTTAACCAGACATTTAAACCAGACAAGACCTAATTGTGTATGCACTACAAGAGTGTGTGTGCTTGACTGGCCTGCCTGCAGTCCAGATCTGTCTAGTGGTAAATATGTATGGGGCATCATGAAGTGGAGAATCAGACAACAGTGACCATGGACTGCTGAGTTGCTGAAGTCCTGTATCAAGCAAGAATAGAGAGAATTAGTGTCATCAGTTCCCAAAACATTTAAAATAAATAAGAAAGATGATGGAATACAGTGCTAAACCTCTGTCCCAACTTTTTTGAGTGTCTTACTGGTATCAAATTCTAAATGTGTTCATATTCACCAAATATAATGAAGTTGTTCAGTAAAACATTGGATATCTGTTCTTTCTACATTTGTCACAGATTCACAGATTCTTCATTTTATTGCATTTTACAATATGTCCCAACTCTTCTGGAAAGGATGCTTTTGATTTTAATAGAAAAAACCCTGTAAAAGGTGTGAACTTTACAGGTGCATGTTTATGTATGGAAAGGTTTTATGCTCAAATGGCTCTCCTCTGGATGTGCATAGATGCATGTGCTACTTATTCAGTAGCCAGGCAATCAGACTGTCTGGTCAAATAGCAGATAGTGACACTGCCAGTGATATTTTAAGAAGTGGACGTGTGTGTGTGTGTGTGTGTGTCCTTCATTCGCCTTGGGAACAGTTGTCGTCTTTACTATCTTAGTCCCTGAAATAGAGACCTGCCACACTTACTCCTATCAGTTAGCCACCAACGTTCTGCCCTTATATGGCCCGGCTAATCATGAACACAGCATTCTATTCAAATCGGCCCTTTTTGTGTAACCAGGCTAGAAAGCCCACACACCTGCAAAATGGAAACAGAACTCATGTGCAGATATTTAATCATGGTAAAACAAAAGAGTTACGACAGGATGTGTGTGGCATGTGGGTTGTTACTCTAAAATTTGGAGCTTACCTTCTTCTACTAAGAGGGTAGGCATACGGGGTGGAGATAATCACAGCAGTTTTGGGAAAAACATTTGCTGTTTGTTCCTGAATCAACCGCTAAACATACATCTCACATCATTACTGTATGCTTAAACAGAGTTAGATGGTACGTACGGGCATGAGTGGGTGTCTACGTTGGTGGTTTTCTCTGAGAGCAGAGAGAGAGAGTGAGAGTAAAACTTCTGCCTGTCCTTGGTCAACCCCTCGACAAGGACGCTGCTATTTTCCTTTTACTTTCACTCTGCCCTGCTGCGGGAACTCGGGGGAATTTTGTGCTGTATTGAATTTTGATTGACACTTTCTATTTCACTCTAAGTTGACAAGTATGATGAAATAGTTTACCAGTAAGCTGAAATAAGTGGTCCACATTTATAAACTTCATTTCCATGTCCAAAAATGCAATAAAAGGAAGAATCTGTGATTTGTTCATTCTCTTGAATCTTTATTTTACTGGCAAAAGTAGACAGATTTCAAGTGTTTCAAACACATTAAGAATGTAATGCCTGCAACTCTAAAAAGTTGATAGAATATTGAAACATTCCACAATAAACAGGTAACCGGTGACAAAATCCTGATTGGGTATAAAATGAGGATCCACCAAAGGCTCAGTCTGTACAAGCAATGATAATGGGTTGTGGCTCATCACTGTGTTACGATCAGTTTAAAAATAACATTTCATAATGCATGATTGCAAATATTTTAGGTCTTTCACCACCTACCTTACATAATATTGGGAAAAGATTCAGGGAATCTGGAGAAATCTCAGTCTAAGAGTGATCTTTGAGCCCTCAGATGACACTGAGTGAGAGACTGTGATGAATATAGCCACATGGGCTGGGGAGTACTTCAGAAAACTGTTGTCACTGAACACAGTCCACAACTGCATCAAGAAATGCAACCTGAAACTCGGTTACACAAAGAGAAAGCCAAACATCAAGTCTATGCAGACACACTATCGACTTGTCTGAGACCTGAGCTCATCTCAGATGGACTAAAACACAGTAGAAACCTTTTTAAGCCTAAGTTTTAGCTTGTTTTCTAGAAAAAGGAGTTTTCCAGGACAAAGACATAAAGGATCATCCAGACTGTTATCAGTGAAAGCATTAAGAGAAATACTTTAGGACTAAAAGTAACAGTGGCTCATTCTAATAAGGACTCAAAACTGATAAGCCTATTGGTGTATCTTTATTAGAACCCTAGATTTGTTGGGCATAACCATAAATTTAAAATAGCCAGTTTGCCTTGTAATGGGGCAGGTCATGCCTTGTTACTAAAGCGTGAAGTACACCGACTAGGCATAACATTATGACCACTGACAGGTGAAGTGAATAACACTGATTATCTCTTCATCACGGCACCTGTTAGTGGGTGGGATATATTAGGCAGCAAGTGAACATTTTATCCTCAAAGTTGATGTGTTAGAAGCAGGAAAAATGAGCAAGCGTAAGGATTTGAGCGAGTCTGACAAGGGCCAATTTGTGATGGCTAGACGACTGGGTCAGAGCATCTCCAAAACTACAGCTCTTGTGGGGCGTTCCTGGTCTGCAGTGGTCAATATGTATCAAAAGTGGTCCAAGGAAGGAACAGTGGTAAGCCAGCCAAGGCTCATTGATGCACGTGGGGAGCGAAAGCTGGCCCATGTGGTCCGATCCAACAGGCCAGCTACTGTAGCTCAAATTGCTGAATAATTTATTGCTGGTTCTGATAGAAAGGTGTCAGAATACACAGTGCATCACAGTTACAGGGCTGTTTTGGCAGCAAAAGGGGGACCAACACAATTTTAGGAAGATGGTCATAATGTTATGCCTCATCGGTGTAAAGCTCCATACTCGCAAGAACTGAAATAAACCTAAGTGCAAAAGCCACAAACAAGAAGTAGATAGACAGAGATAAATACAGTGGCCAAAATAACGGAAACAACAAATGGCTATACAAATGGGAGAGAGTACAAATGGAAACTGGTTGTCACAATATGGCAAGCTACTCAGAGCGCCTGCGACAATTAAGTTCTCAGAAAAGAGGAAAGAAAGAAAACCCAAAGTTAGACCAAGGAAAACTGCTAAAAAAGAATTTAATCAACATTTTAACACCCCTGTACATTTAAACAAGCCCACGTATGGCCTATGTGTTGCCAATACATGTACATATGTTTTCCTTGGCAGCCCAACCTGGAGCCCATGCTCAGCTAGATCATACCTGGACCACTCTGTGAGCTAGATAGAACAAGATAATGCATTGCAAATATCAAGTGTTAGTGCTAAACAGAGTATATAGAGGCCTCTCAGTGCAGTTGTTGCTCTTTTGTCATTCCCGGGAACAAGGACGCATTGCTTTATCTCTAAGCACATGACTATTAAAGCAGCTACATACACCATTAAACATCTTTAAGAGATGAATTACAGTTTTAATTGTTTCAGTGACATTTGTCCTTAATCAGTTCTAAGTCCCAAAGCCATTTGCTAGATGACATGTTCATTCTCAGAAATTAAAATACTAAACTGTGCCTTTGTTTGTTGCCAGTGTGGTACCAGAGGGGTCTATAATTTGTTCTTTTAGTATGTACAGTAAAGAACAACAAACCCAGACAAACAGAGTTAAGACTCAGTTAAGACTCACAGGCAAGGATCAAACCTTGATCCTCAGGACCTATGTTGCTGTATTGCACTTAGTTACCAGTTGAACCAGTGTGTCATCAAAATGTGAGTTAAAGTAATCATAATGTTGTAATTCTAATACATGTCATTTTACCAAATAATAATATTACAGCTAAATATGTTATATAGTATTATGGGTGCATGCTGTTTGTATTTGTGATTGCATAATATCACCATAATTAAAAAAGGCAAAAACATGACAGTAATGACTTCTTGGGAAGCGTTGTTTTTATTTGTATAAAATTGTATGGAAGTGTTTTCTTTGAAAAGCAGAAGGAATCGGCTCCCTGTTCGGGATGTATTTCTTTATAGTGTTTGTGGGTAGGCTCTATATCAGAATTAAATGGTTAATGAAGCTTAATGAATCAATAAATGCATGAATGAAAAAAATGATTAATTATTTAGCTACAGGGTGGCACGGTGACTCGGTGGGTAGCACTGTTGCCTCACAGCAAGAAGGTCCTGGGTTCAGTCCCCAGGCGGGGCGGTCCAGGTCCTTTCTGTGTTGAGTTTGCCTGTTCTGCCCATGTCTGCATGTCCTCCCACAGTCCAAAAGCATGCAGTCAGGTTAATTGGAGATACTGAATTGCCCTATAGGTGAATGGGTGTGTGTGTATGCGTGTCTGCTCTGCGATGGACTGGCGGCCTGTTCAGGGTGTTACTCTGTGCCTTGCGCCTATTGAAAAGTTATATTCTTTTCAATAGGAGCAAAAGAATATACTGCAACCCTAATTGGATAAGCAGTTAAGAAACTGAGTGAGTATTTAGCTACAGAATAAGAACAACACATACAGTACGTACCCAACAAACATTTTAGATGCCCTAAAATTTCAAACAATACTCTCATGTGCCTAACTAATCACACCCAACTAAAATGAGTTGCTGGATAGAAACACAGTTGCTATGTATCCTAGAAGTGTAGAGGAAATTGGCAAAGTGGTCTATAAATAAAGCACAGAGATCTTGTCGCTACACTTTAATGAATTACATGGAAATTAGATTCTTTATTGCTATCAGAATACAAAAGGCTGTAGTTATGTCACGTCAGTATGCCATTAACGCTTTGCAATCAGCAACTCATGTTCTGATGTTGTCAATCCATCTTAATCTTGGTCTTCCTCGTCTTCCTTTAACAAATTCTGGCATGACACTTCAATGTTCGCCTCATCACATGCTCAAAATAACATAACTTTTGGACTTCATGTGTTTTAGTAGCTTCCGTTTTGTTCTGGCCATCTTGTAAAGTTGCTCAGTAGTCATCATCTTCTCCCATGAGATTTTCAGCAGTTTCTCATGCACTTGTTCTCAACAGCCTGAATGTGTTTTTTCCCCCACTTTCTTAAGTGTTCAGTCTTCATATCCTATTGTGGCTACTGGCCAGACCAAAGCTTACATTAATCAAAACCTGGTGATGTAATGTGGTGTTGGCCGTCCTTGAGCTGCTCCACGTTAGGAGTTGTGTCCTTTTATACAGCCTAAATTGGGCGGAAGATAGAGTACAGTTGCCCAGTTGTGCGTGATCTGTCAGTCTCTCTTGCTTACCTGGGCCTCACAAGATTAAGTTGCTTTGGGTGGAAGGCTTTCTATATACGTATCATGCTATTCTCTCTGTCGTCCTCGCAACTACTTTGTTGGCATACTTGCATTACTTTTGGGCCGTGGTGCCAGATTGCTCAGTCTGTTGAGTGTTGTCAGCATTTTTTTGATTCCTGGCAACTCCCCCCGGTGTGTCTCGGCTTGTTGGGCCTCACTTTTCCTAAGGGATATTCGAATATTCCACAGTTTTGGTGTGGTAGGTGTTCCGACCGCATATTGCCAAAATTTGCAGAGCTGGACCGTTACTCCAATGCCCATTGCCATTATTAACTGTACCAGCATTTTTTTAGTATTTGATACTCTACTTTTCAAATATAGAGTCCACTTGTTCCAATCTTGTTTGACCTTACAGTTATTTTACTACACAAAGACATTACTAAATGATGAATGAGTAAATAATGAAAAAAAAAAAAACAGATTTTTATTATCTGCCTGTGGAGAAATTACAACCCCAAATCAGAAAAAGTTAGGACAGTATAAAAAATTCAAATAAAATAAAAATGCAGTGTTCCTTGCATTTACTTTGACTTTTATTTTATTGCAGGCAGTTTGAACCCAAGATATTTTATGCTTTGTCTGCTTATTTCATTTGTTAATATACCTCCATTCCTGCATTTCAGGCCTGCAACACATTCATAAAAAGTTGGGACGGGGGCAATTTAGGGCTAGTAATGAGGTGAAAAAACTAAATAATGATAGAGATTCCAAACAGGTGATGTCAACAGGTGATCATGACTTGGTACAAAAGCAATATTCACAAAAGCCTGAGTCTTTGATGAGCAAAGATGGCCAGATAATCTCCAGTTTGTCAACAAATGCATGAGAAAATTATTGAAATGTTTAAAAACAATGTACCTCAAAGAAAGATTGGAATGAATTAACATATTTTCCTGTACAGTGCATAATATCATTAATGGATTCAATAAATTGGGAGGCGTTTCAATACATAAATGGCATGGACGTTAGCCTAAGCTGAACACTAGTGATCAACAAGTACCTAACATTTTCTCTGTGGCTCTGAGATCACTACAGTAGCTACTGATAGTAGTTGGCATTTAATAATTTTTTTAGGTCAACTAAAAAACTACATTTGAGTATCAATGTATTAAAGTAAATAATATTATATAATAACATGACATAACATTACACAGTATAATCAGCAATACTTGGTCAATAAAATAAGTTTATTACACCTACATGGAAAACAAACAGCTTTACTACTGGTTATCACTCGGAAACTCCAGACAACTCAAAGGTTAAAATGCTATAACCAATGTCGTGATGGCTTAGTGGTTAAGGTACTAAACTACTGAATGGAAGTTTTTTGGTAAATGTATCACTGGAACATTAGCCTAACCTTTTAGTCTTTTTAATCAGCCCTTTCTTTGTATCCCCTTTTGCATTTCACTTATATTTAAATCTGTACTGACCTTTATATTATTCTTATGTTGGGTTTAATATAGTTCATGTACATTATTTATGTTATTCTAATTTACTCTGGGGATGGGAGGATAATATTACATGATTACCCATATGTGGCAGGTGATTACTGAAAACACATATGCTTGAGATTTATTTGTCAAATCTAAAAATGTTGATAATTTTGAATATTGATAGAAAAACATAATGTATTTAAATTTAATCTATTTGATTGATAAGTCTACCCAAGTATACTAAACCATTCAAACTGTTTTTCTCTGTATATCTCTATTTATTTACATTGATTTGCATAAACCTATTTAAAAACAAGTCACATGAGCTGTGACCACATAAAGCTGTGTGTGTTTGAGTATATGTGTATTTGTGTGGCTCTGGAGGGTGTGTATGTTGACTAGACTTAATCTAATCTTTCTATCCAGGAAATTACTACTCACAACCTGTTTTTACTTAGTAATCCACAGGCTGTCGAGACAATATGGCATTGGTGTGTGTGGGCTTGTCTGTGTGTTTGAGTGTAATAGTAATAATAATAGTAATAATAATAATCTAGGGTAGATAGAATGCCTTCATTTATCATTTATACCTGTCCATATACACCTGTACAGTACAATAAAACGCTTGTTTGGAAGCTGGGGTCAGAGCGTAGGGTCAGCCATTGAATGGCGACCCTGGAGTTGAGAAGGTTAAGGGTCTTGCTCATAAGCCCATTAGTGGCTGCATGGCAGAGCCAATCCAAAAGCTGTACCCACTAGGCAACCACTGTACAAGGAGTCATCAAATCATATTTTCTCATTTTAATAAAATTCATCTTAAACCTCTGAGTACTGGCTGATATTGATAGTACTCTGACACTAACATTCTCACAGTTACTACAATAACTATCTGTTAGCAATCACAGTTGATTTGGTGCCAGCAAGGATGGAAAACACCTTATAAAAGGGTGCCCATACAGCATTTATAACAATACTCACTTATCTATTTGCTTACATTTTTTGTATAGCCACCCACTTTCTGTGTGTGTTAATGAAATACCAGGATACCAGCATACCAGTATTTAAAGTATTTGGGATAGGTCCACATTACCCTAGAGCATTGCTGCACACACACTACCTGTGCAGCACTGCACCCCCGGCACACACACATGGTACCTGCTGTTTTACTGTGCCACCAGTGATGTGCTTTCAGCCCTGTGATCCTGGTTTGTTGGATCACTATCTATCAGTATCTATATCATTTCTTTTTGCTGGTTTTGCTTTTGTCCTCTTTTCATCCTAATTTAGTCATACTCAATTCCAAGTAGAGCCATACACCATCATGCCAGTGAGGTCAGGCAATGACACTGGACAAGAAGGCTAGGCTCAGAATGGGATTAATGTTGGTAGACTATAAATGCAACCTAAGTTCCTTCAAACCAAACCCATGTCTTAACTGACCTGGCTTTAGGCATGCAGTTTCCACCACATATTGTATATTATATTTTTCTTAATTTGTATATTTTTATTTACTTCTACTCATTGTTTTTCCTAGTCCTAGTAGAAATAAAGTTTTCATTTCAGTAAAGTTGCATTATGCTGATTATTTCATACCCTTTGAGGCTTTTGACCTGGCTGTGCAGTGTTTCTGCACACATTACCATTAAAAAGATATTCACTGACGCAGTAGACATGTTTGTTACCATCTATTTGTCTCAGCCTTGGGCTTTGCTAATAATTAAGTATGTGTCTGTGCTTGTTATGGTAATATGCTATCAGTGTATGGCTGTGTGGTCAGCATTTGTGTGTGTGTGTGTGTGTGTGGGTGTATGATGCGGATATGTCTGTGGGTGTGTGTTGTGCGGGCCAAAACTTAGAATGTGGTGGAAGCAACCCATGAAGCTCCAGTATGAGGACAGCAAGTGGTTTTTCCTGCCCAGTCACACCTCACTCAGGTGGGCAAGGACAACAACAGGGTAGAGGAGACTCAAGCATGAGTACACACACACACACACACACACACACACACACACAAATGCATACTTTGTGCACAGGGGCACAATCAGGCTGGCACAGCAAAGACCCTTCACTAGCTGTTACCCAACATTTAGGAACATATTTTTAACTTCATAAAATCAATTTTATACACCTGTTAGCGAGGGGTGTGCGCATACATTTGGTCATATAGTGCACATGCATATACTATATGGCCAAAAGTATTTGGACACCTCTCAGTCACCTTTGAGGACATATCATTTCAAAGAGTGACCACTATGTGATCCGTTCAGTTTCAGCTTTAACAGCAGCCACTCTTTTAAAAGTCTTTGATGTATGAGCTTTCAAATTTGAACCTCAGCTGTGCTATTGACCAGTTGGGTACCTACACAGACCCACTTGGCTGTGACTGAGGAAGGGATGGTAAATGAGTTCCTTATTATTGGTGCAGTGGGACCTTCATTATTGGTGCAATGTGCTGGCTGTTGGAGACACTTTGACAAGAGATGACAAGAGTAATACAGCAGGTACCGTGTGTGTGTGTGGGATAGTGCTGCACAGGTAGTGTGTGTGCAGCAATGCTCTAGGGTATTGTGGACCTAGCCCATATACTTTAAATACTGGCGTACTGGTATCCTGGTATTTCATAAACACACGCAGAAATGTAAGCAAATAGATAAGTGAGTATCTTTTTAAGGTGTTTTCCATTCTTGCACTCAGTGTTTCTGATTGGCACCAAACCCACTGTGGTTTTAGTAACTGTGAGGATGTCGTTGATGTATGTCTATTAAATCCAAATAACATTATATGTGTGGCTGGGCACTGATGTGGGTCAAGAAAGCCTCAATTAATGTTCCAGTTCATTCCAAATCTATTCAGTGGGACTGACGTCAGGGCTCTGTGCAGGCCACTGGACCTTCTTTAAACTAAGCTATTCTTCATGTCTTTATAGAGCTTGCTTTATTAAGTGGCACAGACATGCTGGAACAAGCAAGGGCTTTCCCTAAACTGTTGCTGCAAAGTTGGAAGCATATCATTTGTTATATATTTTATTTATTACACCTGTTAGCAATTGTTATGGCTGAAAAACATCAATTCAATAATTAGAATGGGAGTCTCAGTACTTGTGTTCATATAGTGTATATCCACTTTAAATCATCTATACATATAATACATTATATGAAGAGATAATATGTTATTTTATTATAAAATATCTTGTGCCTTTTTTGAGGGCATAGAGAGGGCAACGGTTCCCCTCTGATATATATACTGTATATACTGTATGTGTATATACAGGGGTTAGACAAAATAACTGAAACACCTGTCATTTTAGTGTGGGAGGTTTCATGGCTAAATTGGACCAGTCTGGTGGCCAATCTTCATACTGTATATACTGTATATATATATACATATATATATATATATATATATAAGATTATATGCACCAGTGATTAGAAGTATGGTGAATAACAAAAATACATTTGTTTTTCATAACCGTATCTGCTTACACAGTAGGATTTCAATCCTTTTTAATTGCTGTTACAGACATAATAAGTCTTGTCATTCTTTCACTCTGCCTATCATATTTCCTCTTGTGTGCGTGGGCGTGTGTTTCCAACAGACAGTAATTAAATGCATTATCCCAATTAAAAGCCACTATCAACTAACATCCAGGCCTCTATTTCTAATGAACCTACACTGTGTATACATTCTTACACATTGGCCTGGATCAGCTCATTGTTTTTGTCTGTGTAATTAGGTATACTATGCATAGTGGGCACAGAGTAATTAGGGTGCTTGTGATTCTGTCCATTGTTGGTCTTTGTGCACAACTGCAACAGCACTACTGCTCTTAGGTGCTGCTCACTCTCACTCACTCACTCACTCACTCACTTTCTTAACCACTTATCCAATCAGGGTCACTGTGGGGTGCTGGAGTTTATCCCGGCTTTTTAATGGGTGCAAGGCACACAGTAACAACTTGGACGGGGCGCCAGGCCATCACAGGGCACACACACATACACACACACACATACACACACCCATTCACCTATAGGGCAATTCAGTCTCCAATTAACCTGACTGCTTGTTTTTTTTTTTTTTTTTTGGACTGTGGGAGGTAACCGAAGCTCCGGGAGGAAACCCATGCAGGCACGGGGAGGACATGCAAACTTCGCACAGAAAGGACCCGGATCGCCCTGCCAGGGGATCGAACCCAGGACCTTCTTGCTGTGAGGCGACAGTGCTACGCACTTAGCCACTGTGCCACCCTCACACAAACTTAGAACAGTAAAATGTCTAAGATAAGTACAGTAGCTCAACCCTTATGCAAGATCTGTAAGTTTAGTAACTACTCCAGTAAAAGTAAGTCATCTGAATGATTAAGTAGTGAAGGAACTATTGCCACAGACTTGTTGCCACTCAATGTTATTTTATGGTCCAGGTAAGCAGGAGCAATCCTTCGTCTCAGCATTTTCCCTCGTGTGTGTGTGTGTGTGTGTGTGTGTGTGTGTGTGTGTGTGTGTGTGTGTGTGTGTGTGTGTGTGTGTGTGTGTGTGTGTGTGTGTGTGTGTGTGTGTGTGTGTGTGTGTGTGTGTGTGTGTGTGTGTGTGTGTGTGAGAGAGAGAGAGACACTGTGAGACACTGTGATTCAGTTTCCCCCTAACAAGCAAACTCCATGATGACTTACAAACGACTGGTTTGGGCAGGTTTTACTGAGGAGACAAAGTGGTGTCTGCACCAACACAGAAATGAGTCAAGACACAGCAAGAAAACAGCAAGTGTCCTTATGGTAAGTCCAGAAAGAAGCATAGGTCAGCACATACTGACCTACTACTGACGTGCACATTGAAAACATGTAAGCAGGCGACATTTGTACAGGTATATTGCACTTTTTTTTCAAAATCAATCAAAAGCGAGAAAAAATAGACAAATGAAATGATTGTGTCTGCCAGGGTAAATAATCAACTGTTTTCCCTTTTACTTTTTTCCCTGGTCCTCCTTGTTTATGCAGCTGCATTAATTTTTGGGTTTTGATTTAGAGACCATTCGTTTCTGCATCTTACAGACACAGTGATGTCACTGGTCCAGACTTTTTCTCATATGATGTAAAATGTAACTTTTTCTTTAAAGCGCTGACTATAAAAAGCCTTTTTGAAAATAGCCATTATAACTATTTGCTGTATTTATCATGAACAAACACGGTGGCTCAGTGGGTAGCCTCACAGCAAGAAGGTCCTGGGTTCAATCCCAAGATAGGGCTGTCTGGGTCCTTTCTGTGTAGAGTTTGCATGTTCTCCCTGTGTCTACGTGGATTTCCTCCAGAGCTCCGGTTTCCTCCTACAGTCCAAAAACATGCAGTCAGGTTCATTGGAGACATCGCATTGCCCTATAAGTGAATGAGTGTGTGTATGTGTGTCTGCCCTGCAATGGACTGGGTGTTACTGTGTGCCTTGTGCCCATGGAAAAGCTGGGATAGGCTCCAGCACCCATCCCCCAACCTACCATGCCACCCCAGTACCCCCCCCCCCCCCCCAACCCTAACTGGATAAGCAGTTAAGAAAGTGAATGAACATGAACAAAAAAGCATTTTTTTTTTGTCTTTTATTGTTAAATTAAATAAAAACTGTGCACCAAAATGTATATGTTCTGTAGAGGAGGTGTCAACAAAACATGGAATTTGACCAGAGGTGTAAAAAAATGTGGCATCTTTTATGGCATTTTTCCATTTTTAACAAAGACTAAATACCTAAGAATTATTTGTGGAATTATACAGTATACAGTCCATACGTGTTAATATTACAAATTAGTTGGGCAGATTTGGCTATTAATATGTAAATTACTATAAGTAGTATTATTATACTTTAGTAAATTACTAAAGTAAATAACAGATTGGGACAGCCATACTTATGTCCAATTTATGACCAATAAGATAGTTTAATGGCAACAGCAAATAAAACATTGCTGATATTTAGTGTAATATACTCTACCTATGCAATGTTTTCTGTGACAAATGGCGTCCACACAAACTGAAAGCATAATAGTATAATGCATCCACCTCTATGCTGAACAATTTTCAAATGCTGCACTTCCCCAATACATATTTATTGGTGATTGTGGCCCAAAAGTTGAAGTTTGTTAGTCCACCACAGTTGTTTTCATAATGACCCTGGCTGTCACAGTGGTGGTGGGCACCTCACGACAGGTGTAACCCTGTACATCCAACATTATAGAATTTAACCCAATCACAGGATGGCACTGTGGCTGACCAGGATACAATGATTGATGAAAAATAAAACTTGAGAAATACATAAAACAAAACAAAACCAAAGCTAAAGGTCAAGGCAGGACTTGGAAAGACGCACTCAGATGCTTCTTTCCTTTTATTCTCTGTTCTCTCCTATACATTGCTTCAGCTTTGAAGTGAAAGGTTGCGCTTTTAGATTTGAAGCTGACCATCTTTCATCTCAGCTTCACACTGGGTTGTGGACAAGCACAGCAAAAAGGGCAGAGAGGGATAGAAAAAAGTGAGTCTAGTCTTATCAGAAAAGATACTGGCAAACTGAAAGTGAAGAGGCACACAACAGAAGACTGTCAGAGCCATTTAGCACATGCTTCACTAAATGCTGGACTGAATTATGTTTTTTTCTGTTGAGGAATAGGATATTCCAGGATATAGGATATTCTTTCTGTGTAATGTATTGTCATCATCCTAAAGATCACAGCATTTAAAAATAAAAGAAACCTTAAAACAGTTCTGACCAGTTTTTTAAGAATTTACCATTTCTCTACATAACATCACTCAGGTGCTTGTGCAGTCTTTTGTCAAATGGCATTTTTAATAAATGATGTTTGCAGCTTTCCAACCACTGACTTACTACAGTAGCCCACAGAAGATAGAAAACATACACCCCACCTAACTAAAAGCACAGATTAAACTCCCCATGCACTTGATACCATTCAAACCAAAAAGCCTAGTTCAACTTAAATAAATGCTTCAACTCAGTAAAGACTAACATAAACGTTCTTCTCTGTACTCACAGGTAAGATTATTTATTTATTAGGATTTTAACATTTACACACTTTGGTTACATTCATGACAGAAACGGTAGTTACTCGTTACACATGATTCATCAGTTCACAAGTTTAATGTCAAACACAGTCATGGATAATTTTGTATCTCCAATTCACCTCACTTGCATGTCTTTGGACTGTGGGAGAAAACCGGAGCTCCCGGAGGAAACCCACACAGACACGGGGAGTACATGCAAACTCCACATAGAAAAGACCCGGGCCGTCCCACCTGGGGATTGAACCTAGGACCTTCTTGCTGTGAGGCGACAGTGCTACCCACTGAGCCACCATGCCACCCAACTCACTCCTAAATAGTAGGGCTGATGCAATCCTATTTGGCTTTTGAAGTTTTACTAAAGTGTTAACAAAACAAGGCTGTTATATCAGTGCACTACTGAATGTTTTCATATTTATTTAAGGATTTTTTTTAGATTTTTTTTATTGTGAAGCTTATTTTTACCTTTTATTTAATTACATATTTTTAGGGGTTTTTTATGGCATTAATTTGTTAGCTGTTATCTTCAGCCACAGTTCTAAAACTATCGCCTTAAAGTTTGATTAAAGTCTGTTGATCAGATGAAAAAAAAAGATACATGGGGGGCAGGTGCTGTCATTCTTGCAGCCTTTGTATCTATGCTTGCATCACCCATGTTCTAGCAGCTTTAGATCTGACTATCTAGATTAATTTTCTCTGAGGTGAAAGGGTTTCCTTTCTGACTTTGTACTTTTCATTTGGTGCAATGGAAGCTTTTACATGAGCAATGACACTTATAAAGTTAAAGTAGGAGGTTTACCAATATTTCTGCAGCTGTAACCTGTGGCACTGTATTCTGTAAATCTTCTTTAATGCATTAACATCTAAGGACAAGCAAACTCTGTAAATATTGATCAGACATCTATTGTTGCGTTGTACAATGTTGTATTGCTGCAGTGGAATGTAGTGGAAGTATTCATTATTATTATATATTTGATTTTGTCGAATACAGAAATACAATATTTTTTAACTGCAAAACATCCGTTTGCACAGAAAGAAAGTTGTAAAGATAAACTATAACTGGGTATAAGCTTGCCAAGTCTTCTAATTTTATTTGGAAGTAAAAGTCTTTGTTGACTGGTTTTTGTCTATACATACTGCTGATATTTGTTTTGAAATGTTTAATTAGACTATGTTATGGTAAGGGTCAGCATAAAAAGGCGAGTAAGGCATCACAACACCTACTGTCATGTTTGGTCTGATATGGATTACATTGCACAACCATAATCAGGCAGTACTCATGAAGCTAAGTGACCAGTGGTAAAACCTAAGGTCACAAACACCCACAAGTGACATGGAAATAGCTATTTAGGCAAACATAAATTGCTGGCACAATCATAGGGTTATTGTGCACCTGAAGGAAAGTCAAAAATGTGTGTCCTGCACTGATACACTTAAACCAGCACAGCAAATAAATAAAATATTATTATTATGTCAGTGTCATGGTTGAGCTGAGAATGGTTAGTTATGACATTAATATCTGGTTATTATTATACATTATCTTATGGTGCCTTTCCAGCAATAAACAAGAATGGGTGGGGGTGACTACAGTGAGTTACTGAACACTATAATGTGCCCCTATTATAGTGGTGTACCACATATACTGGTATTATTATTTCTTTGTTTCAATTAATACTTGTATAAATGAGTTTAAATGTCTGGTGTGGAGTAGATGATAATGTTAGGTGAAACTAGATGTGCAAGTTATGTTGGTTGGTGCACAGGACCAGTGAGTGTATAAGTGAGTAGGTGAATGGGTCAGTAAGTAGTGTCCTATGTTGGATTGCCTCTTTGACTATGTTGTAATCCTGTCTTGTGCCTAGTATTTCATTGTAGGTTACACTTGATATAGATGATATGAATGAATGAAGTCTAACACTTTTCCATCAACCCATGCATGTGAACACTTCCTATTTCTTTAAATTTTATTTTCTGTTTTACCTCTAAAGTTTGACCTATTTAAGGAAGAAGTCTCGTGTTAAACTTTGGCAAAACTATTTTTGCATAACACAAAATTGTCAGACCTTGAAAAATCCTTGCATTTACGTAGGCTAATGCACACAGCATGTGTACTAGCCATGGAAATGTAAAAAAGTGCCTGAAGGTTACATCTGAACCTGAAATGTATGCATCTAACATTTAGTGCTCAGGACCATCTGAGAAGATGAGAAATATGAAGGGGATAGTGCAGATCAGCCCCGGTTCTGGACTGCTTTGCTTGGGGGGGGGGCAGTAAAACCTAATGAGGGGGCATGTTGATAGTCATGTTTTTGAAGCCAGAAATATATTCAAGGCTTGATTTGTGCATGAATGATGACAGCCAAGCTATTGATACTGGCTTAAAGTGATGTATGAGGTAAAGAAATAAAAATGCATGTTTTCGAACTTAAACTTAAAACCCAATGATTAAAAAATACATGTTGATTATGTAAATGGAGAAAAAAGATTATCTAATTGTATTTCATTTTAATACGCCCCCTTAATTAAATTGCCATTACTAATAGAACAACTCTATTTCTTGAAAGGCTTTAATACAAATTTAAGTCAAAGCTGACAAATGTACCTACACACAGACTGAGAATATTCAAACGTGGAAATAGGAATGAGTGAGAATATTTATATTATTGGGAAATTAAAATATAAAGAAAACAAAAGAATACTAATTCTGTAAAAAAAAAGTGTTTACCAGTATACCTGCCTCTCGCTCACACTAACAGAACATATACTGCCGAACTGAACTGTTTGGGGCAGTCTGCCGATTTTTATATGACTCAAAGAGCCAATCAGGAATAAGCAAGGAAATATCTTCACACTGTAAAACAAAATGCATTTTTGTGATTGGTTCAGAGATAATTTTAAAAATAGCCGTTGCTTGCATTGTGCTTGGGGGGGCAAAGACACAATTTGGGGGGGCAATGCCCCCCTCAGCCCCCCCCTAGCGCCGGCCCTGGTGCAGATGCATTCTAAATGCTTTGTGTTCTGGTGGGCAGGCTGAACATGAGACCAGATTTCTGAGCTAAAAACACAGAAACAAGGAAAATGAGGGAGGAAACTGAGGTATAAACAGAAAACTTAGAAAAACAAGGAGAAAACATGATATGCTTCACAGTGACCCAAAGCAAGGATTAAATGTTGCCATGGACAAGCAATCCTACCAAAATGTCCTTAGTATTCCTTAAGTGTGCAAGTTACAGTGTATCACAAAAGTGAGTACACCCCTCACATTTCTGCAGATATTTAAGTATATCTTTTCATGGGACAACACTGACAAAATGACACTTTGACACAATGAAAAGTAGTCTGTGTGCAGCTTATATAACAGTGTAAATTTATTCTTCCCTCAAAATAACTCAATATACAGCCATTAATGTCTAAACCACCGGCAACAAAAGTGAGTACACCCCTTAGTGAAAGTTCCTGAAGTGTCAATATTTTGTGTGGCCACCATTATTTCCCAGAACTGCCTTAACTCTCCTGGGCATGGAGTTTACCAGAGCTTCACAGGTTGCCACTGGAATGCTTTTCCACTCCTCCATGACGACATCACGGAGCTGGCGGATATTCGAGACTTTGCGCTCCTCCACCTTCCGCTTGAGGATGCCCCAAAGATGTTCTATTGGGTTTAGGTCTGGAGACATGCTTGGCCAGTCCATCACCTTTACCCTCAGCCTCTTCAATAAAGCAGTGGTCGTCTTAGAGGTGTGTTTGGGGTCATTATCATGCTGGAACACTGCCCTGCGACCCAGTTTCCGGAGGGAGGGGATCATGCTCTGCTTCAGTATTTCACAGCACATATTGGAGTTCATGTGTCCCTCAATGAAATGTAACTCCCCAACACCTGCTGCACCCATGCAGCCCCAGACCATGGCATTCCCACCACCATGCTTGACTGTAGGCATGACACACTTATCTTTGTACTCCTCACCTGATTGCCGCCACACATGCTTGAGACCATCTGAACCAAACAAATTAATCTTGGTCTCATCAGACCATAGGACATGGTTCCAGTAATCCATGTCCTTTGTTGACATGTCTTCAGCAAACTGTTTGCGGGCTTTCTTGTGTAGAGACTTCAGAAGAGGCTTCCTTCTGGGGTGACAGCCATGCAGACCAATTTGATGTAGTGTGCGGCGTATGGTCTGAGCACTGACAGGCTGACCCCCCACCTTTTCAATCTCTGCAGCAATGCTGACAGCACTCCTGCGCCTATCTTTCAAAGACAGCAGTTAGATGTGACGCTGAGCACGTGCACTCAGCTTCTTTGGACGACCAACGCGAGGTCTGTTCTGAGTGGACCCTGCTCTTTTAAAACGCTGGATGATCTTGGCCACTGTGCTGCAGCTCAGTTTCAGGGTGTTGGCAATCTTCTTGTAGCCTTGGCCATCTTCATGTAGCGCAACAATTCGTCTTTTAAGATCCTCAGAGAGTTCTTTGCCATGAGGTGCCATGTTGGAACTTTCAGTGACCAGTATGAGAGAGTGTGAGAGCTGTACTACTAAATTGAACACACCTGCTCCCTATGCACACCTGAGACCTAGTAACACTAACAAATCACATGACATTTTGGAGGGAAAATGACAAGCAGTGCTCAATTTGGACATTTAGGGGTGTAGTCTCTTAGGGGTGTACTCACTTTTGTTGCCAGTGGTTTAGACATTAATGGCTGTATATTGAGTTATTTTGAGGGAAGAATAAATTTACACTGTTATATAAGCTGCACACAGACTACTTTTCATTGTGTCAAAGTGTCATTTTGTCAGTGTTGTCCCATGAAAAGATATACTTACATATCTGCAGAAATGTGAGGGGTGTACTCACTTTTGTGATACACTGTATTTAATTTAGTTATTTTTTTAATTAGAAGTTTAAGACCCTTTGACTTTGTTGCACACTTTATTGTGCTGTGGATTTATTTTTAAATTAAGTTTTACCGAAGAATCTATAATTGATAATCTATAATGATGTGTGACAGTGAAAGCACCATTTAACAATGATATACAAATAAAAAGAACTTAATTGGAGTCCACCAGTTGCAATTTGAATGGACTGACATAACTGGTCTATTAAGGTCCCACAATTTACACTACATTGTCAGGACAAAAAACAAGTCCAAAGAACTGTCTATGGATCTCTGAGATACATTTGTGGCAAAGCATAAATCAAGGCAGGGTGTAAAACAATATGTAAGGCTTTCAGTGTTCTCAAGACTAAAATTCCCTAAATATATTTTCAATGGAAAAAGCTTGGCACAATCTTAAACCTGCCTAGACTTGGTAGTCTGGCTAAATTGGCCAAGATATCTGGGCAGGACGAGTCTTGGTCAGAGAGGTAAAAAAAAGAACCCAACAGTCGCTATAAAAGAGCTCCAAAAGTCCTGTTTAGATATAGTAAAACATGTTGGATGAACTTCCATCAATGCAGCACTCCATAAATCAGGCCTTTATGGTAAAATAGAAGCCACTGTTCACTAAAAGTCATTTGACAGCATGTAAATGGTCTGATAAGACAAACATTTTAACTCCCAGTAAAAGAGCAAGCACAATGTTTAGTAAAAAACAGGCATTGCACATCACCTGACTAATACAAACCCTACGGTGAAACATGGTGGTGGCAGCATCATGCTATGGGAGTTCTTCCCAGTAACTGGTAAAAACTGACCATCTCCAGAGCATACATGAAAGCTTACTGAGTTAACCTTCAATACGACAATGACCTAAAACATACAGCCAAAACAACACTGGTGCTGCTTCAGGACAAGTCTTTGTCCAGGACATGTCCTTGAAGGGTGCAGCGAAAGCCCAGACTTAAACTTCATCAAACATTTGTACAGGATACATAAAGATTCAGTTCACAGTCACTCGCCATCCAAACTGATGGAGTTTAAGAAGATCTGCAATAAAGAATGGAATAAACTGCCCAAACCTATGTGTGCAAAGGATGTGCAGACTTATGTAAGAAAATATGCAGCTGTAATTTCTGCAAAACAGGGCTTTTATAAAATATTTAATCAAGGTCTAAATTTTTAAAAAATGTTTTCACTTCATCATTATGAATATGTGTAAAGGGTAAAATGACCGTTATGTCAATTATCTGGACATCATCTTTCACTTTTTATATCGTTTAGTTATCGTTTGGGAACGTAGTTGTAAGTGTCAAATGATTTTCTAACGTTTGCTCGATGTAAAACCAGTTTTGAACCTGCACTATTTTACTACAAAGCCACACATACAGAATGTGGTTTGGCATTGTCTTGGAACAAACAAGGACATACTTGAAAAGGTGGTGGATCATTCTCAGCACTGCAGTGACAATGACATGGTGGTGGTGTGTTAGTGTGTGTTGTGCTGGTATGAGTGGATCAGACACAGCAACGCTGCTGGAGTTTTTAAATACCGTGTCCATTCACTGTCCACTCTATTAGACACTCCTACTTAGTTGGTCCACCTTGTAGATGTAAAGTCAGAGACGATCGTTCATCTATTGCTGCTGTTTGAGTTGGTCATCTTCTAGACCTTCATCAGTGGTCAGAGGACACTGCCCACGGGGCGCTGTTGGCTGGATATTTTTGGTTGGTGGACTATTCTCAGTCCAGCAGTGACAGTGAGGTGTTTAAAAACTCCATCAGAATTGCTGTGTCTTATCCACTCATACCAGCACAACACACACTAACACACCACCACCATGTCAGTGTCACTGCAGTGCTGAGAATGATCCACCACCTAAATTATACCTGCTCTGTAGTGGTCCTGTGGGGATCCTGACCATTGAAGGACAGGGTTAAAAGAGGCTTTAAAAAGCATGCAGAGAAACAGATAAACTACAGTCAGTAATTGTAGAACTACAAAGTGCTTCTATATGGTAAGTGGAGCTGATAAAATGGACAGTGAGTGAAGAAACAAGGATGGGTTTTAATGTTATGGCTGATCGGTGTATGTTGCCCTCAGAACCAATGCTACCTTTACATATGTGCTAGTTAACCCTGTGTTTGGCACTAACACATTTCCATACAATGAGATATGCTGGCTTTTGAGTTTGTCCTTTTCCTGTTTGACCCAGAGAACATAACATGATGTATTAAAAAATAAGGTTGTCTAGTCAGACCACAGCAGATGTTTTTACTTTTTACGTCAGTCTATCTCAGATGAGCTTGAGTGCAGAAAAGTTGACGTTTCTGGATGATGATGATATATGGCTTTTTTTCTCTAACTTTACCTGTAGATGCAGTGACAACCTGTGACAAATTTATTTTAAAGTATTCCCAAACTCTTGTGAGTAATTAAAAAAAAATGACTTGTGTCCCATTTTAATAAATAAAATGCATTACAGAAATTTTTAAATTAAATAAATTGATGTATAATTTACGTACAGTTTTTTTTTTTGTTTTTGTTTTTTTTGTAAAAAAAAAGATTTATATTATGAGAAAAACATTTCTCAGAAGATAAAAATTGTCATATATTCCTACAATCATGGAAACATTTGGTCAACATCAGAAAATAAATAATTTCCCCCAGACACCCATTTGCTGGAACACACGCAGAGCAACAATCAGGGCTGCTGTTTGTGTTTTTTCCTCTGCAGATTTAAGCTGATCATCAAGTCAGTGTTTGTAGATTGGCTGTTTGTTTAAATGGATCTTGAATTCTATTGTTGCATAGATGAGTGGGTGTAAGCAAGTGCATAAGCGTCAGAGACATTTTGTTCTTTTGTATTTGCACTAATATGAATATTGAAACTATCACACTGGCACAAAGCTTGTTCAGTATAAGAAAGCCTGAGAATGCTGAATCAGTGCACCCACAATACGTCCTACTTTTAATGAAATAAACCCTTGCATTCACCCACTATTCAGCTTTTTCAGCAGTGTTTTCTGTTACTATGACCAACTCAAACAGCATAAATAAATGAGCAATCATCCCTGTCTTTACATCTACAAGGTGAACCAACTAGGTAGGAGTGTCTAATAGAGTGGACAGTAAATGGGCGCGGTATTTAAAAACTCCAAACTGTGTTTGATCCGCTCATACCAGCACAACACACACTAACACACCACCACCATGTCATTGTCACTACAGTGCTGAGAATGATGTGTGTGTGTGTGTGCATGTTTATGTATGTGTCTGCTCTGTGATGGACTGGCGACCTCCGTGGTGTTTCCAGCCTTCCGCCTAATTTACTGGACCGACCGTGACCCTGTCAAGAATAAAGCAGTGGTATAAATGAATAGATTAATTCTCAGTCCAGCAGTGACAGTGAGGTGTTTAAAAACTCAAGCAGCGCTGCTGTGTCTGATCCACTCATACCAGCACAACACACACTAACACACCACCACCATGTCATTGTCACTGCAGTGCTGAGAATAATCCCCCACCCAAATAATACCTATTTTGTGGTTGTCTTGTGGGGGTTCTGACCATTGAAGAACAGCATGAAAGGGGGCTAACAAAGCATGCAATGAAACAGATGGACTACAGTCAGTAATTGTAGAACTACAAAGTGCTTCTATATGGTAAGTGGAGCTTGTGACCTACACACCCGACCGTGCTTGTGATGCCTGGGGGAACCTCCTGTGCAAAATAGTGCAATGTTAGTCCAGCCAATGCAAACCAAAAACAAAAGGTGCGACAGCCTGCAGGCACACTGACGCTGCTTAGTGCTGCTATCAGCACTAATTAGTGAAGTGGGTACTTAAGGGTTGGTTACTGATGTTCTGTAATGCCCTAACACAGAGAACTTGAAATACGTTTTCCCTGTCTTTATGTCACTCTCAGATGAGGAACCGGGCCTAGTGAACTTGGTGGCATTTTTGCACAGAATTGATATATGGCAGTTATTGATGCAGATTTCTTGAATGTGTTCTCACACAGTGCCATCTGTGCAGCCATCTCAGGTTTTGAAGGTCATGTACATTCAACAGTGGTTTACGGCCTTGACCTACGTGGAATAAAATTTCTTTGGATTTCCTGAATCTTTTCACAATATTATGTACGGTAGGTGTTGATCTTTTTTTCGAGCCATATCATGAGCCATGACTAATTCTTGGAAAGACTGAGCTATTGGTGGATCCTCATTTTATACATAATCATGATACACTCACCTGTTACCAATTTACCTAATTATTCTGAAAGGTTTAACATAGTGTAACTGAAATATTCTATATATTTTTTTATTATTAATTTAACCCTTGTCCAAGCTTTTTGGAGTGTGTTGGAGACATCAAATTCAAAATGTATGTCATGACAATTTTTGGAAATTGTGTTTGTATTTATACCTGACTATTTGGACAGTCAAGGAGCGTTAACTGGAAGCATTAACTGGAATACACCAGAAGAGATTTGGAAAGGCCTGGAGAGTTTTGGGACACAGTTCTAAATAGTGATGAATCAAACTTGGAACTGTTTGGCCATCTGGATCAGAGGTTTGTCTGGTGCAAGAAAGGCGAGGCTTATGACCAGAAGAGTTCTGTCCCCACGGTCCAGCATGGGTGTGGGTCAGTGATGTTGTGGGGATGTTTTCTGATATAGGAACTGACAATTTTGAATGTGTGACTGACGTCATACATTGAGGACAGTGCATTTTAAGGAGGAATGTTATGCCTTCTGGGGTAACACTGACCCTTGGTTATAATTTGACTTTTCAGGAAATCTAATCCAGACCCTTCTTGCTGTGAGGTGACAGTGCTACCCACCGTGCCAACCCGGCTTACTTGAACCAAACCTTTTTGGTTAAAAATGAACACTACAAACATTTGTTTTACCCTCATTCCCCTATAATTAAATAATCAGTAAATTATTTAATAAGTAAATGATTGTGGTGTTTGTACATTACAGCCCATATAACCCTTGAAACAACATTAGCTTTGTTACACGGCTCATTCATTATTGTTGTTGCTGGCTGTCCTTTTCCTCTATTACCTTTTACAATGAATTGGTTCTTCTCATAATATGTCCAAAATACAAAAGCTTCAGTTTGGTTATCTGGGCTTAGTGAAAATTTAAGTTTGATTTGATTTAAGGATCCATTTGTTCCTCCTTTGCCGTCCAAGGTACTCTAGCTTTAAAAAGATCTCAAAGAGAAAATTATTTAACCGCATTTGAAAGAAATCATAAACACCCCAGTCAGTGCAATTAGTTTGATAATTTGCAAGTAGTGGTTATAATTGGACTCTCCAGCAAGTCAATTATCCCAAACACACTTTTAACTCAACCAGAGCTTGGTTAAGAAATTAGTCCTGGAATATCCTGTAGTGAACTTCTTGTCTCCAGATTTAAATCCCATCCAATATTCTTTCATTTATTCATTTATCAATAAATATCAATACAAATATCAATAAATATTCCTTCTCTGTTTACTGAGACTTTTTGTTGTATATTCTTTTTCAGTCTCATAAGCATGACCATAATGCTTTCCAAACTAAGAAAGTATTTCGTATTGCAACTGTGTGCACATTCCATTGCTTCTAATGACCAAGTCTTTCCAGTAATGGATTACCAAGGCTCTGTAAATTTTCTCTATCTTAGTTTTTTCCGTGCTACCTTGTGCAAGGACTTGGCAGGCTATAAGTGCCACAGCTGCTGATAAGCTCCAGCACTTGCCCCAAGGTTATTAACAGCAAACGTTGAGATGCAAACAGCAGTGCACGTAGTCTATCCCCAACCCCCACATCGGGACTACACAAGGTGCAAATGACTGTGAAAACACTATAACCTTTAGGTTAAGAAAAATTGCTTTTAAACACTTACATTTGTTGACAAATGGAAGATTCTTTGCACACATTTGCTCCTTAAAGATTTAGTCTTTCAGGGATGCTGCTTTTGTTCCAAATCATGATTACAATCACCTGTTGACATCAACTGTTTAAAATCATATCATTATTTATTTTCTTAACTCATTACTGGCCCTAATTTGCCCCCCTTCAAATTGCCAAATGTAGGAAACACTGCATTGGGTTTTTTTTTTTCCATACTGTCCCAACTTTTTTAATTTGGGGTTGTACACTAAGTATTTTACTGCATAATTTTAGACTTACTGCTTTCTGTTTTGGGTAGCACTGTCGCCTCACAGCAGGAAGGTCCTGGGTTTGATCCCCAGGCGGGGCGATCAGGGTCCTTTCTGTGCAGAGTTTGCATGTTCTCCCCGTGTCTGTGTGGTTTCCTCCCACAAGCCAAAAACATGCAGTCATTGGAGACAGTGAATTGCCCTTTAGGTGGATGGGTGAGTGTATGTGTGTCTGCCCTGCGATGGACTGGCCAGGGTGTTACTGTGTGCCTTGCGCCCATTGCAAAGCTGGGATAGGCTCCAGCACCCCCCACGACACTAACTGGATAAGCGGTTTAGAAAGTGAGTAAGTGCTTTTGTGAGTCTGAGTTGTTCAAGGAGTTCATCTCGTAAGACCAGGGAATATTTCCTTTATAGGCTGTCATATGTTTTTTACTCAGTGGCTTCCTTCTTGCCGCTTTGCCATATAGGCCTGATTTTATGGAGTGTTGCAGAGATGTTACCCAAGCAGACACAAAGAGAACATGTACATTCCACCCAGAAAGGACCCTGGTCACCTAGTGGGGGAATTAAATCCAGATCTTTCTTGCGGTGAGGTGATTGCTTATTTATAAGTATAGGCACTCAAGCTAGCCCATCGCCGCTGAGACCAGGGTTTCAAAATCTAAGTGGTGCTATCGGTCGGCCAGGCTTGTGTCTTGCATGGCTGAAGCCCTGCTATAAGGTGTGTGGTTAAATTCTGTTCATTACTAATTATATCACAATTTCACAGCTTTATTAATCAGTTTAAAAACAAGTTGTTTTATCTAATCTGTCTAATTAATAGTCCAGCCAGTGATATAATGCAGTCTTTGTTAAAGAAGGTAATAAAAAGCTCTCTCTGTTATGAATTGGTGGAAAACGGTCTGTAGGCTTGTGTTCAGTGCAGGCTGTTCTTTAGCCCTGACCTCAATAGCTCTGGTTGACTCATGTGGGTGGAATTGCATTAAATCATCATATGTAATGGCTTTGTGGAAAAATTGCTTGCAGAATGCAGCATAAAGATATCATTTTCTAACAGAAGAGATTAAGATGCAAAGTATGATTAAGTATCAACAAATATTTAGGTCAGAACCCCAAAGAAAACCACTACATTAATCATGTGTGTAAATCTAGTGCACAAGTGCAATCATATTCACATTAGAAGTACCCAAACTTATTATGTAATAAAATAAATAGTACACAGTGATTGGCCACATTTAATAAAATTTTAGTCTATACATCCACTTTAAATGTGCGCATCTTTTGATTTTTGTATGTAAATAGTGTGTAATTATAAACATTAACAAATATATAAAAAAAAATAGATAAGAAGTATTCAAACGGCACCCAGATGGCGCATCGGGATATTCCGCTAGCACACTAGTGCCAAGATTCTGAACTCCTCAGTTCGAAACTCGGTATTGCCACCGGTCGGATGGACGCCATCTAGCAGGCATAATTAGCAGTGCCTGCAGCAGACACGGTTCTGCTAGGGCAAGACAATCGGACTATGTGGGTGGGGTCTTCAAATGCTGTGTAAGGACCCGGATTGGCAGATGGCGAGGCGCCTGTGCAGAGTGCATAGGTGAGAAAGGGTTCCGCTAAGGGCTATGTGCAGGTCATCGGAGGCGTGAGCAGCAATATACCCACCTCGAATGCAATCAGGGATCCCCCAGCAGCGGAAGACAAACTGACTATGGTAAATTGGGAGAAAATGGGAGAAAATGCATAAAGAAAATAGAAAAAAAATATTCAAACTTCACAAATTATTATTTTATTTACTTTGTTGCAAAGCATTACTGGCAATTAAATAATTTAGTTTTTTACATGTGGCATTATATTAAACCATTTCTCTTAACAAACAGTCTTTAGTTCCAAAGGGTTTAGAGGGTCTCTTAACTTACAATTCCAAAATTAGTTATACCTTTTCAGTAGAAGGCTATGAGATAAAGTTATTTTGGCTTAACGTTAGAGGTTCTTGTAGAGCTCAATAATCTAAATTTAGTTTGTTTGATGACGTTATGCTCCTGTACTGTTAGCAGAGAAGCAACCCCATATCATGATGCTCCTACCTCTTATATATACTTTAACATGAGTGTGCTATTGTGTACCATGCATGTAACCTTTTTACATGCATGCACATTTTTTCTATTTTAATCTAGCCATTGTTCTAATTACTGTACAAATTGAAGATGAGCATTGTTGAGCTTCTTTATTTAGAAAAGTTTTGTCTAGGTTGTAGAAATGAAGATAACTGCAGTGCAAATTATTGCGAAATGTTCACTATTGTTTAATTGTTCTTAAAATCATCAAATCAACAAATCCTTTTATATTACCTGCTGGTTTGCCTATTTTCAAATAGATATTGTTTAATATTATTTTATATCCTTGCCTTGATCTATGCCTTGCCACAGTTTTCTCACAGAGATCCGCAGACAATTCCTTGGCTTTTGTTTATCCTGACAGTGTAGTGTACATTGTGGGCACTAATAGTAGCCAGTTGTGTGTCTTTCCAAAATATGTCCAAACAACTGAAATGACCATTCCTAATAAAATTCAGATTACACCATCCAAGTGTTAAACCTTGGCTTTGTGATTAATATCCAGCTGTTCCTCTTGGTGCATATTACTAATCACAGGGCAGACTCACACACCCACACTTAAGACAATTTTGAGTAACTCCAAGTGGCCTGAATGCATGTCTTTGGACATGTGGGAGGAAACCAGAGCACCTGGAGAAAACCCACATGGACAAAGACAGAACATACAAACTTCACACAGAAAGGACCTTGGCTGCACAGGGAATTAAACCCATTGTGCTACTGTGGATTTGTCTATCCATCTATACAGATTATACGAATACGTTTATTTATAGGTATCAGATTTAGGATATTGTAGTACATGGGACAGACCTAGTTACCTTCCATCAAGGGTTTTCTTGTGTCTATGGGTTGGAAGGATACACCCTAATAGTTACAGTCAGACAGTTTCTAGTTGGGATATTGTGTGTTTTAAAAGCCTAAAGACTAGGCTTTTAGAAACATTGGCTGGAGGGATGATATTACCACTGTGATATACATTGTTTTACTTCAGATGTAATGGATGCTGTTCTGCACAAATAGTTACATTTTTGTCTTATCAGAAAAGAGAATCTTTTTTCTCATGTTGCCAGAATTGTTTACATTTAGCAAACTCCGAGCAGGCTGTTATATGGCTGTTATTTAACAGTGGCCTCTGTTGTGCCGCTCTGCCATAAAGGCCTGGTTTATGGAGTGCAGCAGAGATCATGGTCTATCCAAAAGACTCTCCAATATCTGCACATGAGTGTTGGATCTCTTTTAGAGTAACCTTTGGGTTTTTATTACCTGTCTAATCTAGGACATTTTTGTACAAATGCCTGTACAGAACTCTATGTTATGACATTCTTTGTATAATTCAAAATTATTGCAGCCATTGTGGTTTGTTGCATGTATATTGAGTGTGTGCAGTCCTCTTCTCACTGTATGTGTGTGTGTGTCGGAGAGATAAATTTGTGTTTTTATGGGCAGTGGTAGCTCAGTGGTTAAGGCACTAGACCAGTGATCAGAAAGTCCCTGGTTCAAGCCCCACTATTGCCAAGTTACCGTGGTTGAGCCCCTAAGCAACAATTGTATGAGATGTTTAGGTGTGAGTTTAAGTGTGTGTTCTTGTGCATACTGTTTGTGTGAATAATAATGTTGACATGCCTGTTCTGTTATCTGCAGGGATCTAGACCGTACAGGGTGTGTGTGTGTACTAAGTAAGTAAATGATCAGGTGAGGTCACACCTGTTATGTTATCTCCAAGATCTAGACTGTCCTACAATGTGCAGGGGGTGTGTTTGACATATGCTGAGCAAGGTGCGGCATCTGTGTTGTTCTTACAGTTTACACACACACACACACACACACACACACAGAGGGATTATGCTCGAGAATAGTCTTCAAGACTTGTTTAAACAAAGGCGAATGTTCGTCAGGTTTTTGGATGAGGCATTGTTCAGAGATTTTCCCACAGTATGCATGCTAGAATTGTATTTAATTTATTTTTAACTGCTTAATCCTGACCAAGATCAGTAGGTACAGCACCACCCAGAAACATTTGGCACAAGACAGTAATACACATTGGATGGGGGCCAATCCCTCACAGGCATTAAAACCTAAGCAGAACCAGTATCTTCTTTTTTCAATCATTATCCCTTGAGAGAAATTAGGGCCATGCCTTACAAGTTAAACATCACTATAAAACTTTCTACACCACCTATTTAATAATCTAAAGGTTACAAAAAGGATGACCACTGTCAGGGTCCAGAGCCAGATGTTGTCCTGTCTGGATCTGGGCCTATAACATATAACTAGTAAGTATTATTTATTTTTATTGAAGTGTTTCTGTCATAACCAGTGTAACTTATCCAGCATTTCTGGTACCGGTTTTGCAGCCCAGGAAACCTACAAACCAATCGCATGCATTGTAAACATCACACAAGACACTACTCAGCCAATCAGATCTGTGTGTTATGAGTGAGTGGCACACACACAGGGAAAACAGTGGTCTGGAAAGAAAGTAAGTCAGAGGAAATTTAAATGGCGCATTCAAATAGCGTGCTCTAAAAATAGAAAAGCTTGTGCTACTTTGGATGTTTAAACAAAATAAATGTAAAACTAAGAAACAAGAATACTACGAATACAATTTCACAGATATAAAGTTATTTACAATAAAGTTAGAACATAAATTTGACAAGGACTTAAGTTAAAGGTACTGTGCTGATATAGTGAAGCAAACTTAGATTAATCATAGCCTATTTGTCGATCACTTGGTTTATAAGTGCAACTATGCACTAGATTTTTTAAGCCTGTCATGAATGTACTGAACTATTTTACAACTATTTTGGTATGGAAACTTCAGTTTCTTCTGTCTATCTTAGTTTCACCAATCTACTTCAGTAATATCTATAATATAATCATATACACCGATCAGCCAGAATATTAAACCACCTCCTTGTTTCTACACTTGCTGTATATTGTATCAGCTTCACTTACCATATAGAAGCACTTTGTAGTTCTACAATTACTGACTGTAGTCCATCTGTTTCTCCGCATGCTTTGTTGGCCCCCTTTCATGCTGTTTTTCAATGGTCAGGACCCCCACAGGACCACCACAAAACAGGTGTTATTTAAGTGGTGGATGATTCTCAGCACTACAATGACAATGACATGGTGGTGGTGTGTTAGTGTGTGTTGTGCTGGTATGTGTGGATCAGACACAGCAGCACTGCTGGAGTTTTTTAATACCATGTCCACTCACTGTCCACTCTATTAAACACTCCTACCTAGTTGGTCCACCTTGAAGTCAGAGACGGTCGCTCATCTCTTGCTGCTGTTTGAGTTGGTCATCTTTGAGATCTTCATCAGTGGTCACAGGACGCTGCCCACGGGGCGCTGTTTTCCTGCCACAGTCCAAAGGCATGAAAGTGAGGTGAATTGGAAATACAAAATTGTCCACGACTGTATTCTGTATAACCTTGTGAACTGATGAATCTTGTGTAACGAGTAACTACTGTGTCTGTCATGAATGTAACCAAAGCGTAAAACATGACATTAAAATCCAAACAAACAAACAAAAAAGTCTTGTTCAGTTCATGTTTTGTGTTAGTCAGTAGCGTTAGCATTTGGGTTAGCATTAGCTTAGGTCAGGGTTTAGTGTGTCTTGTCTTGTGCAACCTGTCTTGTGTCTTTTGTTATTAAAGCATCTTGTTAAAACATCTCTGCAAGTTTGTCCCCCTCTCTTGTCAAGTTAGCCCATTCGTTACAATTGTCTCAAAGCAGCTTTACAGAATTCAGGGCCAACAAACCAAAAACCACTGTTGAGCAAGCCGAGGGCAACAGTGGCAGAGAAAAAAACTCCCTTACAATTACAGGAAGACACCTTAGGAGGAACCAGACTCAGCAGGGATCGCCAACCTTTCTTGGGTGGCCTTAAGTGACATGAATACTCTGTAGTCAGTATTATTTAGCTATTCTCATGTCTCAAATGAAAAATAGTTTATATAGCTGGTAAGCATGATCCTGGACCTTTGGGCTTAGCCCCTGGGGCTTAAAATGTCTGGTTTCTCCCCTGGGCACTACAAAGTATAAGAAATAAACCAGGACAGAAGTGTGTATGTGGACAAGCTCTCCACGTAGGCCTGTTTTTACTAGCCGTTGTGACAGGTCTTGTGGTCTGGCCAAGATGTTAACTTTTGTTATTTATGGGAGCTCAGCAGTTGAGGTTTGTAACTAGTGTTTGGAAATCTAAAATTTCAGAACTGTCAGGGAGCTGTTGTTGTGAACTTGAGCAAGACCCATAACCCACAACAACTTGGCTTGGATTAAATTTTTACAACAGTTGCTAGTTATTTTAAATAAACATGTTAAAGCCCACCAAATGAAAGCTCTAAACAACATGTGTAGCTGTGTTTTTTGTAGTGCTGTATTAAATTATTTGGCCCTTGTCCAATAGTCCATGATATTGCATATTAACCACACTGAATTGTTTCAAATCATCACACCATCAAATCATGATATTTCACAAAGGGAACATAAATTAAAAGCAAAGCCCATTTGCTTTAAATTGTTTACAACCCCAAATCAAAAATAGTTGGGACAGTATGGCAAAATGCAAATACAAAAAACAGTGTTTTCTACATTTACTTTGACTTTACTTAATTGCAGACAGTTTCATGTTTTGTCTGCTCAACTTCAATTTATTTGTTAATATACATCAATCACTCATAACATTAAAACCACCTCCTTGTTTCTACACTTACTGTCCATTTTATCAGCTCCACTTACCATATAGAAGCACTTTGTAGTTCTACAATTACTGACTGTAGTCCATCTGTTTCTCTGCATACTTTGTTAGCCCCCTTTCATGCTGTTCTTCAATGGTCAGGACCCCCACAGGACCCCCACAGAGCAGGTATTATTTAGGTGCTGGATCATTCTCAGCACTGCAGTGACACTGACATGGTGGTGGTGGTGTGTTAGTGTGTGTTGTGCTGGTATGAGGGGATCAGAGTTTTTAAACACCTCACTGTCACTGCGGGACTGAGAATAGTCCACCAACCAAAATATATCCAGCCAACAGCGCCCTGTGGGCAGCATCCTGTGACCACTGATGAAGGTCTAGAAGATGACCAACTCAAACAGCGGCAATAGATGAGCGATCATCTCTGACTTTACATCTACAAGGTAGAGTGTCTAATAGAGTGGACAGTGAGTGGACACGATATTTAAAAACTCCAGCAGCGCTGCTGTGTCTGATACACTCACACCAGCACAACCCACACTAACACACCACCACCCAGTGCTGAGAATGATTCACACCCAAATAATGCCTACTCTGTCATGGCCCCATTGAAGAACAGGGTAAAAAAACATTTAGAGAAACAGATGGACTACAGTCAGTAATTGTAGAACTACAGAGTGATTCTGTATGGTAAGTGGAGCTGATAAAATGGACAGTAAGTGCAGAAACAAGGAGGTGGTTTTAATGTTATGGCTAATCAGTGTACATCCATTCCTGCATTTCAGGCCTGCAACACATTCCAAAAAAAGTTGAGATGGGGAAACACTAAATTTTTTTATTACTTTTCATACTGTCCCAACTTTTTCTGATTCGGGGTTGTATTTCCACTGACTTGCAAGTAAAAGAAACTCATTAAACCAGTAAGCATTTAAAAAAGTCATGTCTCTATAGACTTTATTGTGGAGAAATGCCATGTACCATGATAGAAAGGAATGTAAAAAAAACAAGATGCTTTGGTTACACTTGCACTCTGATATAAAGAGCATAAACATAGGAAAAAATGCATTAAATGATTATTTAAAATTCTAATAAGATATTCCAGCTACAATGTTGTGGTATGCAGTTTTAGGTGTTCAGTCACAACTGCTTTAAGTTGTGTAAAGCTACAGCAAAGCAACACGATCCATTGCTTTAAAAATCATGCTAAAAGTTCTCTCAATACCCTGTCACCTGTGAGAAGATTATCCTAATTATACTGTACTTGAAACACTGTGACTGCAGCCTCGTTGGTAGACATGGAAACACACTAACAGAGAAAACTAGCTTTGGCGCCAATGACCTTAAAGGACAAAATAAGTTGTGTGGGCAGACATTACTGGTTAATGGATACCTAAAAGCTATTTTAGGTATCTTAAATCTCTTGCGCCACAAGTTAGCCTAGAAACCTTTGACATTGGCTTCAGATAGCTACAACTAGTGGATGCTGGGAGCTTCTGGAGCTCCAATAATATTGCTGCTTCAGGTTGATTCACATACTCAGGGATGGACCCACATTAATGCTTCCATTGGGTTTCCACTATTGAGGGAGTCAAGACCAATTCTCTTTTCATGAATGTTCAAAAAAAAGAAGGATTTAGTTGGTTGTTTTGGAAATTATTAGTCAATAATCCTTTTTAAAACAACTATAAAAAATAACATTTATTAATATTAATAAATATGCCACATTTGTCGATCCCATAGCTACCCCATTAAAAATCACAAGTCAACCTTTCTGCTACATCTTAAACCACATACAAGTCATCTTAAAATGAGGTTGAATTTACTGAAGTTATCTACTGATGTTTTCAGCATTATTCTCATGTGCACTGTATAGTACACATATTGCAATTAAAACAGCTAATTATAGCAGTATGTAAAACTATACTACAACAGCCATAACTATATGTAGGTAACATTAGAACAATAATCTGACACTTAGAATGGGCAGTTGTAGCCAAGTGGTTAAGGTACTGGACTAGTAATTGAAAGGTCACTGGTTCAAGCCCCACCACTGCCAGGTTGTCACTGTGAAGCCCTTGAGCAAGACCCTTAACCCTCAATTTCCTAGACAGTATACTCCTAATTGCCTAACCTGTAATACATATTATTTTTAATAGTATGGTATCTGTTTAATAGTATGGTATCTGTTTTTATCAGGGTTTATGTATTTGTGGTGTTTTTGAAGTCCCGTCCACAGTTTAAATTTTTAATTTAAAGTTTATATTTAATTCATTTTTAGTCCAGGCACATAATATTTGTGTACTACACATGTTGTAAGTATGCTCATACAAGGTACAGTGGTGTTCAAAAAAATAGCAGTGATTTTTAAAAAGCGAATAAAGCACAAAATCATTACAATAACTTTTATTTCCATAAATGCAAATGCACTGAAAATACTACACTTTCAATTCTAAATCAAAACATTAACAAAATTTAGCCAGTTTGTGTTCATCCTTTACAGAAAGTTAAGAAAAATGAATATTAGGCTGTTAAAAAAAAATAGCAGTGCCAGCATTTTTCTTTAAAAACTCATAAAATGTATCTATAAACTGAAAATGTTTGAGGTTTCACTTTACTTTAAATTACTGAACTAATATTTAGTGGCATAACAATTGTTTCTGAGATTTGTGTTGCATGGAGTCGACCAACTTCTGGCACCTTTGAACAGGTATACCAGTCCAAGATGATTAGACTACATTCCACAGTTCTTCTGCAATTTTGGGTTTTGCCTCAAAAAAACGTGTTTCAGACGTCAGAATACAAGTTCTCTCTGGGATTGAAGTCAGGGGATTGGGCTGGCCACTCTATTACCTCAATCTTGTTTGTCTGTAACCAAGATGTTTTGGGTCATTTTCATGTTGAAACACCCATTTTAAGGACATTTCTTCTTCAACATAGGGCAACATGATCTCCTCAAGTATTCTGATATATTTAAATTGATCCATGATCCCTGGTATGCGATAAACAGACGTAACACCATGGTATGAAAAACATCCCCATATCATCATTTTGTACCACCATGCTTTACTGTCTTCACAGTGTACTTTGGCTTGAATTCAGTGCTCAGGGATCGTCTGACATACTTTCTACGGCCACTAGACCCAAAAAGAACAATTTTGCTTTCACCAGTCCACAAAATGTTGAGCCATTTCTCTTTGGACCAGTCAATGTGTTCCTTGGCAAATTTGAACCCATTCAGGACACGTCTTTATCTTAACAACGGGACTTTGCAAGGAGTTCTTGCTGGCTTCACTTAATCATCTTCTGTACTCACTGGTAACTTCAGATGTTCCTTGATCTTTCTGGAGGTGATCATTGGCTGAACTTTTGCCATTCTGGCTATTCTTTGATCCATTCGAACAGTAGTTTCACGCTTCCTTCTGCATCTTTCAGATTTTGGTTGTCACTTCAAGGCATTTGAGATCATTTTAGCTGAGCAGCCAATAATTTGCTGCAACTTTTTAATCAAAGTACGCTGTTCATCAGAACAATGTCTGGAACAACCCATTTTACCCAGTATTTTAAAAGGAAATGTGCTATGACCAACCTGTGCAACATTTGCCGCCCTCCTACATTAAATAAGGGCCAAAATTGACACCCGTTCTTCTGGAGAATGAATGACTTCACCAATTGAACTCCTCACTGCTATTATTTTGAACAACCCCCTTTCAATCAATGCTTCGATTACTCAGAATGAGTGGGATGCATGTCCTAATTGTTGGGTTTGTTTTGTTTTCATGACTCTACTACACTTTCAAGTAAATTTTTTGCTATGTAGAAATAGCATTTCTACTAAAAACAGTGATTTATCAAGTTAATGGTGTTGGACTGCTATTTTTTTGAACACCACTGTATTTATTTAGATTTATCTGTAGGCCAGAGGATTAGATATTCATTTTGATACTATGTCTAGACAGTCCATGCTGCCACACATGTGGCATGTCGCCTCACAGCAAGAAGGTCCTGGTTTCGATTCCCAGGTGGAGCGGTCCGGGTCCTTTCTATATGGAGTTTGCATGTTCTCCCTGTGTCTGCCTGGGTTTACTCCGGGAGCTCCGGTTTCCTCCCACAGTCCAAAGACATGCAAGTGAGGTGAATTGGAGATACAAAGTTGTCCATGACTGTGTTTGACATTAAAGACTTGAACTGGCCTGTCATGAAATTAAAACCTGATCATGGGTCACCACTTTGTGTCAACTTTTCTGAGAGAACTCTCAATTCATTATTACAAATAATTTAGGTCTTTTAGCATCTATTGTAAACAATATTGTAAAGAGATTTAGGGAATCCAGGCAAATCTCAGTCCACCTAGAGCAAGGCTGGAAATCACTGTTGAATGTTACTGACCTTCAACCCCTTCGACGGCACTGCATGGGAAACCTTCAATCTATTTAAAACTCATACATACAATCTGAAACAAGCCGTACATCAACTGTATGTAGAAATGCTGTTGACTCCTCTGGGTTGAGGCTTATTTTAGATGGACTGAAAGACAGTGGAATTATGTACTATGGACAGATGAGTCCAACATACAGTGTATCACAAAAGTGAGTACACCCCTCACATTTCTGCAAATATTTTATTATATATTTTCATGGGACAACACTATAGACATGAAACTTGGATATAACTTAGAGTAGTCAGTGTACAACTTGTATAGCAGTGTAGATTTACTGTCTTCTGAAAATAACTCAACACACAGCCATTAATGTCTAAATGGCTGGCAACATAAGTGAGTACACCCCACAGTGAACATGTCCAAATTGTGCCCAAAGTGTCAATATTTTGTGTGACCACCATTATTATCCAGCACTGCCTTAACCCTCCTGGGCATGGAATTCACCAGAGCTGCACAGGTTGCTACTGGAATCCTCTTCCACTCCTCCATGATGACATCACGGAGCTGGTGGATGTTAGACACCTTGAACTCCTCCACCTTCCACTTGAGGATGCGCCACAGGTGCTCAATTGGGTTTAGTCCATCACCTTTACCTTCAGCTTCCTCAGCAAGGCAGTTGTCATCTTGGAGGTTGTGTTTGGGGTCATTATCCTGTTTGAAAACTGCCATGAGGCCCAGTTTTCAAAGGGAGGGGATCATGCGCTGTTTCAGAATGTCACAGTACATGTTGGAATTCATGTTTCCCTCAATGAACTGCAGCTCCCCAGTGCCAGCAACACTCATGCAGCCCAAGACCATGATGCTACCACCACCATGCTTGACTGTAGGCAAGATACAGTTGTCTTGGTACTTCTCACCAGGGCGCCGCCACACATGCTGGACACCATCTGAGCCAAACAAGTTTATCTTGGTCTCGTCAGACCACAGGGCATTCCAGTAATCCATGTTCTTGGACTGCTTGTCTTCAGCAAACTGTTTGCGGGCTTTCTTGTGCGTCAGCTTCCTTCTGGGATGACGACCATGCAGACCGAGTTGATGCAGTGTGCGGCGTATGGTCTGAGCACTGACAGGCTGACCTCCCACGTCTTCAACCTCTGCAGCAATGCTGGCAGCACTCATGTGTCTATTTTTTAAAGCCAACCTCTGGATATGACGCCGAACACGTGGACTCAACTTCTTTGGTCGACCCTGGCGAAGCCTGTTCCGAGTGGAACCTGTCCTGGAAAACTGCTGTATGACCTTGGCCACCATGCTGTAGCTCAGTTTCAGGGTGTTAGCAATCTTCTTATAGCCCAGGCCATCTTTGTGGAGAGCAACAATTCTATTTCTCACATCCTCAGAGAGTTCTTTGCCATGAGGTGCCATGTTGAATATCCAGTGGCCAGTATGAGAGAATTGTACCCAAAACACCAAATTTACCAGCCCTGCTCCCCATTTACACCTGGGACCTTGACACATGACACCAGGGAGGGACAACGACACATTTGGGCACAATTTGGACATGTTCACTGTGGGGTGTACTCACTTATGTTGCCAGCCATTTAGACATTAATGGCTGTGTGTTGAGTTATTTTCAGAAGACAGTAAATCTACACTGCTATACAAGCTGTACACTGACTACTCTAAGTTATATCCAAGTTTCATATCTATAGTGTTGTCTCATGAAAAGATATAATGAAATATTTGCAGAAATGTGAGGGGTGTACTCACTTTTGTGATACACTGTACATCAATTTCTCTATGCCAAACGGACCCTCCAGACAGTTATCAGTGAAAGGTGTTGTTTATGGTACGGGGTGCATCAGTGCTCATGGTTTAAGTGACTTGTATATGTGTGAAGGTCTCATTGACATGGAGGTATATAATAACAATGCTTTCATTAAGGTAATGTCCATGGTTAAGGATACAACAGCATGGCTTCTAAGATACAGTATGTGTTTTCGGTCTCATGCTAAAAATGTATGTTGCATCATGAAAAGGAAAATCAGACAACAGGACCACAGAATACTGAGCAGCAGAAATCTTTTATCAAGCAAAAAAGGGCAAAATTATTGGTAAATATGTCTCTGTCCCACTTCTTTTCTGAGCATGATGCAGACATCAAATCACATATTCCTGATATACTGCATTTTACAAATTGCTCCAACTTTACCAGAAATGGGATTTTTATTTGTTATCTAATGAGTATTAGTGCACTGAATTCACTGTGTTGACCTGCATTGTCTTATTTGCACAGATACAGAGTAACCAAGATATACACAAGGTAAAAATAGTAAAAATAATTCCTCTTGTTACATAAGAGTTTAAGTTTCAGAGTTTAAAGACTAGGGATAAAATGTGTCATACCTCTGTCTCCTGGAAAGTTTCAGTACTTTTCCACTTTTATTTATCAACCAAATCTGTTAATTATTAACACACTGGTTGTTTATCTTTAGACAGGCTGACACGTTGACAAAAAGTCAGTATTCCAAGGCCTTTATCAGGAGCGCCATCTGTGGTGTCTATGTATCTTTACTACACAGACTCGTTAAGCAAAAGATTATACATATTCAAAATAAACAGACAAAGTAATGTAAAACATAAGAATATATAAAAATAAAGAATTAAAATGAAAAATGTAGTACACACAGACTTCAAAGCACAAAGCTTTATTAGTTTAATTGCTTTAACACCTTTAATTAAAGCTCCAGAGCAGCTTTAATTTTTAGGAAAATGTATGAACCGTGGACTTATCTGACCACAGTATATGTTTCCACTCTCTTTCAGTCCATCTCAGATGAGCTTGGGCCCAGAGAACTCTGCAGCATTTCTTTATAGAATTGATTTCCATCAGGAAAAATAAAGTATCTATCTATCTATCCATCCATCCATCCATCCATCCATCCATCCATCCATCTACCTACCCATCCATCCATCCATCCATCTATCCATCTACCTACCCATCCATCCATCCATCCATCCATCTACCTACCCATCCATCCATCCATCCATCTACCTACCCATCCATCCATTCATCCATCCATCCATCTACCTACCCATCCATCCATCCATCTACCTACCCATCCATCCATTCATCCATCCATCCATCTACCTACCCATCCATCCATCCATCCATCTACCTACCCATCCATCCATCCATCTACCTACCTACCCATCCATCCATCCATCCATCCATCCATCTATCTATCTATCTATCTACAGGTTTGTCTTTGTGTAACAGAGTTTCAGGCTGCATTTGTTGAAGTGACAATGGTTTTCTGAAGTACTTCCGAGCTTCATCACCTGATTATGTACTCCTAAAACAATCACTTGCATATTTAGTTTCTGCCTTCCAGCTGTTTATTTAGCTATCTTCCTGTGTTATTTACATTAAATCACAGGTACTATGGTATTTTAAAACACTTAATTACTAATTTAAAGATGTACACCGATCAGCCATAACATTAAAACCATCTCCTTGTTTCTACACACATTGTCCATTTCATCAGCTTCACTTACCATATAGCAGCACTTTGTAGTTCTACAATTACTGACTGTAGTTCATCTGTTTCTCTGCATGCTTTGTTAGCCTCCTTTCATGCTGTTCTTCAATGGTCAGGACCCTCCCAGGACCACTACAGAGCAGGTATTATTTGGGTGGTGGATCATTCTCAGCACTGCAGTGACACTGACATGGTGGTGCTGTGTTAGTGTGTGTTGTGCTGGTATGAGTGGATAAGACACACCAGCGCTGATGGAGTTTTTAAATACCTCACTGTCACTGCTGGACTGAGAATGGTCCACCAACCAAAAATATCCAGCCAACAGCGCCCGTGGGCAGCGTCCTGTGACCACTGATGAAGGTCTAGAAGATGACCAACTCAAACAGCAGCAATAGATGAGCGATCATCTCTAACTTTACATCTACAAGGTGGACCAACTAGGTAGGAGTGTCTAATAAAGTGGACAGTGAGTGGACACGGTATTTAAAAACTCCAGCAGCGCTGCTGTGTCTGAGCCACTCATACCAGCACAACACACTAACACACCACCACCATGTCAGTGTCACTGCAGTGCTGAGAGTGATCCACCACCTAAATAATACCTGCTTTGTGGTGGTCCTGTGGGGGTCCTAACCAGTGAAGAACAGGGTGAAAGCAGGCCAAAAAAAAAGTATGCAGAGAAACAGATGGGCTACACTCAGTAATTGTAGAACTACAAAGTGCTTCTATATGGTAAGTGGAGCTGATAAAATACAGCTAAAATACTTTCTGATTGCACACAGTACTATAGTCCGTACTGACAACACAATGGCTGTTGAATTATTTTGATATACTATTTAGCACAGTTGAATGTGGTTTGGGACACAGCCAAAATGGTAAATGTTGTATTTTCAAACCCTCTGTTCACCTGCTGGTATTGTTACAGTTTACTTTGCAACTAGGAAGAAAGGTGAAGAAAGGTAGGAATGGATGGGGATCCACCTCCTTGCCACAACAATAACTCCTGTCTGGAGTTATTTATCTGTATGGTCTCAGTAAGTAGCATAAGTAGCTAAAAGATACAGAGTGCATAGAGACCATTCATGTTCGGGCTGTGTGTGAATCCATCATTGGCTGTTGTAAAGAAGTTGTCAGAGGACAAAGCTGGTAGAATAAGTGCCACACAGCAACAGATGAATCTTTGCAGGGTTTCTTAAGGTACCTTAAGTTTTTCACACCATTCACTTCACTGCACAAGTGTGGGTGACTGAGTAAATGTGTGTCTGTGTGTGTGTGTGTTGCACCATGATAGACTAGCTTTGGCTTAAATATCAGTAAAACTTAACCAAACTTCCTCACCATCTCTTTCTTACTCCACCTTTTTACAAGAATGAGCTTTTCTCTAAACCTCAAACAGGAATGTAATGATTGGTTAAAAGACCTCCTGAATCAACCAATCAGAGGCCAGTTGCCAAGCAGCCTGGCTTGTCTTCTTTTCCACAGACACACATCTGTGTCAAACTGAGATGTCAGAATAGAATAGCATTTCATGCCAATCCGTCCCCCCTTCAGGCTACAAGGCATATAGTTTATACTTGAAGCTGAAGTAAAGCAGACGTTTCTGCCTGCCTGAACACGTTCTAACAGCATAATTACAAGAAGTAATACTTGTGACACATTAATATTACCTGCTTTATATTTAAACTGGTGTGATGTAAACAGGAGCATTTTTTTTTTTTTTTTTTTTTTTTTTTTTTTTTTTTTTTTTTTTTTTTTTTTTTTTGTGTTTGTAACTGTGGCAAACTGGGCCTAAAGTTACATGGTGCCACTAGTAACACACCTCTGGTGTGGACTGTTAGAGCAACAAAGACAACTGTACACAGTTTTAAGTTAGCTAAAGATCATTTTAGAACCCAGGATAAATACAATGCAGCATATTTAGTTAGGAAACTACAGTAGTTTAGTTTAGAAAATTTATTACATAAATTATTTTCTTTATTTTACTATCATGAAAGAGATGTTCGATATTTTCAAAAGACAAATATATATATATATATATATATATATATATATATATATTTAGGGCTATATATTAGGGCAGTCACACAATTAACATTTTTTAATCAAGATGAATCGTGATTAAAGAACCAAATTAATCGTGATTAATCGACTGCAAAATTAACAAAACAAAATTTGAACAGTTATGCAAATTTTTATTGCAAGAAAATGTTTGCCAATAAAAATTAATAAAATTGTGATTAAATTATTAAATCTAAATTATTTTTAGAAAGCCAGCAAATGCCTATATAGAGTTGATAACAGCTACCCATCTTTCAGCCAGTTATTCAAAATGACAAGTCTGACGGGACCTGGCGTGTTTGCACCAAGAATGTCAAGAACTCACTACAGACTTTATTACAGACTGGACTGAATAATAACTCTTATTATTTATTTATTTATTGCTAAATCTTATTCATTTCAAGTATCCTCCAGACCACCCAAGGAGGATGGGTCCCTGCTGAGTCTGGTTCCTCTCAAGGTTTTTTCCTGTAATTTTAAGGAAGTTTTTCCTTGCCACAGTCGCCCTCGGCTTGCTCAACAGGGGTTTTTGTATCTGTTGGTCCTGGATTTTGTAAAGTTGCTTTGAGACAATGTCTATTGTAAAAAGCACTATATAAATACATTTGACTTGACTTGACTTGTTCACATTATCTGGCAAAAGTGAGGATCTTTTCCTGTTTGTGACCACTGAAAACAGGCGCTCAGGGTACTGCAATGAACCATTTCCAGATGCAACACGTATAACGTCATGTAGACCCACATCAATAACTATGTTAAAGCATCTACAGTCCACTGCGATCCATTTAACACCAGTGTTTGTAATGTTCCCACAACATGTACAGTCCACAGGCTTTCCATCCAAATTCCTCTGAAATAAAGTTAGACTGAGTCTGAGCTCATTTTGCCTGAAGGTGTGCTCTGACCAAAGATGATATTAAAGCATCAATTAATAACTGTAATTTTGTCTAGTGATGATTTTTCACGCTTTTGGAGAACAAAAATTATTATTCAAGAACACACTACATTTCGCAATATGTAGCAGCAGCAGCCAGAGTAATTTGTAACTCACAACCGCAAACTGGAAAAAGACCCATGTTATCGCTATACAGTATAAACACAATGTTGCTGTGTTAAAGCAGCGCAAATTCCACAGTGACGCATGTTTAAAGTGGCACAAACATAGCACAATAAAGATCAATATAAAAAAAAAAATAATAATTTATTCTCGATTAATTGTTTGGATCGCGATAAAAATTGTAACGCAGCCCTAATATGTATATTACTTGCACTTGTTGTTAAGAAAAACAAATACAGAATTGAATGGAAATGTACTACAAGAAGTCTCAGTACACAGAGAAAGAAAATAAGGTGACATAATTTTGAGTTCAAATAAAAAACAGCTGGTTCTCTTGACAAATGTCCATGTGCACATCAGCCCCCAGCCTCAGTACTTGGTGGAACATCCTTTAAGCCTTGATAAACTCTAATAAGCAATTTCTGTAAGTGCTAACAAGCCTCTGACACCTCTCTTGTGGAATGTTAGCCAATTCTTTTCGTGCAAAAGTTTTCAGCTCGTTGAGGTTTGATGGCCTTTGTGCTGCAACTGCTTCCTTCGAATCCCACCAAATATTTTCATATTTAAATCTGGAGACTGAGAAGGCCACTCCAAGATATTCCAGGACTGATTCCTTAATCTGACTTCAATTTTCACCAATGCTTAATTTTACTAAAGAAGCCATAACATTCCTTCTTTAAATGATTATTGGTATTTCTGTGAATCACTGATGCCAGTCACAAGATTGCAAGTTAGTGCAGCAGAAAATATCCTCACATGATCACTGACCCACTTCCATGCTTGACTGAGGGGATTGTATTCTTCTGGTCATTAGTCTTGCCTTTCCTGCACCACACAAACTCCATTTGACCAAACAGTTCCAGCTTTGATTTATCACTCTATCGAACCTTGTCACAGAACTCTGCAGGCCTATCTAAAATCCTATTGGTGTATTCTAGTCAACCCTTCCTTTGCTATTTGGTTCAGCTTTGTGTCATTCACTCACAGCAATTACATTGTAATTTATTGGGTTTCACCTACTTACATGTTTACCATTAAAGACCCGTAACACATGTAACTTTCTCAGCTGCAGCTTCTTCCTATTAATCATTGTGTTTGCAGAGTGATGACCATATCTTTCTTTTATTATTATTTTTGTGTATGCATTTTCTCCCGACTTTAGCTTATCCAGTTACCCAATTGCATTATGCTTCCTCTCTACTGGTGTTGACCTCCACCCTGGTTGAGGAGACCCGAGACTGACACACGCTCTTACACGTGTGCAGTAGCCAACTGCATCTTTTCACCTGCACAAGGCGAGTTCATATGTGAATCAGCCTTGTGTACGGAGAGCCACACCCTGATCCTCATTATCCCTTTCCTTTTTATTTCCACACTCTTGACCTCCACCCTGGTTGAGGAGAGCCGAGACTGACGCACACCCCCTCCAACACGTGTGCAGTAGCCGACTGCATCTTTTCACCTGCACGAGGCGAGTCCATATGTGGATCAGCTTTGTGTACGGAGAGCCACACCCTGATCCTTATTATCCCTCGACTCTGTGCAGGTGCCATTAATCAGCCAGCAGAGGTCATAATTGCATCATTTGAGAGGAATCCATGTCTGGCTCCCACCCTGTATAAACAACAGCCAATCGTTGTTCATGTAGGCGCCCAGCCTGCCAGGATAGCAGAGATGAGTTTCGAACCGACGAGTTTGACATGTCAGCTCTGGTGTGCTATGGTGTTTTACTGCACCTGAGCACCCCATGACCATATCATTAAAAGTAAAAAACATGTCATTTATAGTAAGCATATAAGTGGCATAAATGACCAATTCATGATTTGCTTCTAAATGTAAAGAAGACAAATTTCCAGTTAATCTTGTTATTTTTGAGTTTTCCCTACATTGTCACACTAAAAGGGGTAGTGAGTCTTTCCCAGTAATGTTTAGGACTTCTGCTTTAACATGGGTCCTCCCCAAGAATTATTCTGACTTGCTAAAATGCAATGGTTGATTACCTAGGATTTAAAGTGTAGGATGTTTACAGTTCCTGATAAACATTTGGTAAATTCCCAGGTGGGTTTCCAATGCATGTAAGGAAAGGGGTTGTACCAAGCAGTAATAAAAACAAAACAGTCATACATAGAATAAGTCAGGAACTTGTAGGTTCTTGTTAGAAACTTGGTGTTTTTGTGAGCAATCACGGTTGTCAGAATGCAGTTTAGACCTCTCTCTAACTTAGCTCTGATGCTTAAGCGATAAATCAATAACAGTCTGAGACCTCTGACCTCTGGAACCCTTCAGCAGACAGAGACAGAGCAGATGGGTTTAGAGCCTGGAGAGAAGCGGGAGTGAATTTTCCCACGTCACTGCATTCTCTTCCTTTTGTTTTTGAATTAGGACTTTTTCTTTTATTTCCACACTCCCAAGAGTTCATTGTCTATTAATTCTGCAATTTGTATATTACAAATAGCATTAAGTGTCAGGCAAATATGTATGTGTCATTTTGTATAGTAAGATCTGTTGCTTTGCACGAATGACCTATTTACCCATAATCACTAATGCCTCATTTCTCAGATCAGAAGGGCCTTACTAATATTATACTCAACTTAGTATTATATTAACAAAAGCTTTAACACACTACACCAAGGCTCTAAGAATATAAAAAATTTTTTAAATTTCTAGGGTGTTGCTTTTGTTTCATGTGGTTGCCGCACACACAGAAACACTCCAATACATCTCAAGCCTGCAAGTTTGAACCTTAGCTCTGCTAACGACCAGCAGGGTGCCTACACAGACAAGGATTGACTGATCTGAGGGAGGGAGACCCTAGGGCAGCGGTCCCCAACCTTTTTTGCACCAAGGACCGGTTTCATATAATATATAATTTCATGGACCGGCAGGGGGATTTAAAATAGAATAACTATAAAATGGAAAATCAGTGTGACTCCTGAGCTTTTTTCAACGCATCGAGACACTGCTCCCACCTAGTGGTGATTAGAAACAATAACACCCGAAGAGTATTGGAAATTTAATTGCTCTTGTAGCAATCTCTAATTATTTATTCTTTCTGTTCTGTTCGATCCGGTAATAAATGACCCACGGACCAGTACTGGTCTGCGGCCCGATGGTTGGGAACCACTGCCCTAGTGATTCCTCATAACTGCTGCAATTATGACCTCTACTGGCTGATCGATTGCGCCTGCACAAAGACTGGGGATAGGGGGGTAAGGTGCATGGCTCTCCATGCAGGACATGGATTTTCTTATGAACCATCCGTGTGCAGGTAAAAGAAGGCTACTGTATGATCGACTACTGCACACGTGTTAGTTACGGCCCTCCTTAGTCAGGAGGAAAGGTCTGCAGCAGCAGAGGTGAAAATACAGATCAGGCAATTGGATACAACTAGATTGTGAAAAAACCCACTCATACACAGTTGGTTGATGGATTACTAGAATAAGCACGCCCACACACCCACATTGACAGCTGATTGCACCAGTTAAGGTCAAGAGATTCAGTTCACATTCATTTACATACATATTGAGGTCAAACCCTCACCTGACTGTTTTGTTTTGAACCAAAACGTGTATGATGCAACTGGACAACTGCCAGTGCAACAGCCATGTTAAAGGCACAGTACTGAAAAGTGACGCCTCAAAGACAAGCAGAAACAAAACATACTATACAAACTATACTCCTCTTTTTTAAATAAGGGGTTCTAGCACCTTCATTTAAACAATTACAGTACAAAGGAATCTCGATTTAACGGACCTCCATTTAACGGACTTCGGATTAAATGGACAGAATTTGGAAAACCGAATGTCCGGTCTGATTGTTTACAATTCCACATCTCTGTTTACCTGAGTGATAGGTTTTTTTTGCCTGTAGGCTCACTTTGTTCTCGCCTTTTTCTTTGTGTTTTATGCTTAATTTTTGCAAGTTCTAGAGCTTAGTTATGGCTTTGAAAGACAAAAGGAAGTGGTAAGGGAAGGGAGTGCATCTAGACATTGCTGAAAAGTTAGAACTTAATAAAGTGTTTGTGGCTAGTGTATGTAAGGAATATGGTGTGAAGAAACAGACAGTGAGTGATATACGTAGGTTTAAAGAAAAACTAAAGGAGTATGCATATTTATTTACAGGTTTCACATTACATATTTACATATCTATTTACGTTGTTTATTTTACTGTTGGTCATATGTGCATGTTTAGCACTTTTGTGGACCCTAGTGCTATGTTTTTGTATATTTTCACATCCTCTAGGGAAAAAAAACTCGCTGTTTTGGACAATCGCATTTTACAAACCAATGCTCCACCTTTTAGTCTGTTAAATTGACGCTCGAAGCTGTATTTAGCAGACACTTATTTAAATTGACTTAATACAGTTCAATCTACTGAGGGTTAAGGGTCTTGGTCAAGGGCCCAACCTGGCTGTAGTGTGGCTTAAACCAGCAGCCTTCAAGTCCAGTACCCCAACCTTTGAATCACCATTGCCCTAATATAAAAAGAATATAATATAATATTAATAATATAATATATATTATATATTATAATAATTTAAGCACAAATGATTATTAATTACAGTAATTGAAGCACAAATGGAAGAGTGAGTGTGGTTGAGTACCTGGGTTTGATACTAACAGCTACTGTCTGTGCCATCTCTTTCTGTGTGGGTTCCTTCCAAGTGCTCTGGATCTCTTCCACTTCGCAATAGCATGCAGTATGCAACTTACAAAAAAAAAAAACTTATGCTAATTACATTATTAATAATAATACAACATCAACAATCATAATCATGAATATTTTCGACAAAGAACTATCTAAAAATAAATCCAAATTAAACATACTGCTAGTTTTTTAGTAACTCTGACCTTTTGAACCTTCAACAGACAAAGACAAAGCAGATAGTTTAGGGTCAGGGGAGGAGTTTGAGCACTGACCTTTCCCGTGTCTCCAACGTAATTCCCTCCCACTTGTTTTTGGACTGTTCATTTTAATTTTCACACTCTCAATAGTCCATTGTCCATTATGCTATTTGCCAGTGCCATTTGACAAATAGCATTTAGTGTCAACCGAACATCTGTATGTATCGTATTGTATGATCTGTTATGTTACATGAATGACCTATTTACTCATAATCACTATTTCCTCATTACACAGAGCAGAAGGGCCTCACTAACAAACGGTCTCATATACAAACAACTGCATATGAAAACACTGTAACAGCATCAGTGCACCTTAACAAGGTTTGGGAACTGTACCAGAAAAAATTAAACACCTTCGTCTTTAAAGAAAACTGGAACAGTATTACCACAAACCTGCTGAGTATTTTCATGACTGAAGCTAGCTGTTGATAAATTTCCTGATAATGATGTATTTTTAGATCTTTTATTTTGCCATCTTGATTCAAAATCAAAGTAGACTGGGCCTGCTTAGCATTTTATTCATATCACTGATCATTTTTATTCATATTTCTATTAATAAAATGGAAGAAATGCTATGGTCTAGGGTGAGAAATCTTTTGTTTTGGACCTAAACACATGCATTGGGTGCAACTGCTTATGGTCAAAGCAGGTTATTTAAGGATTCTAAATGCACAAACATCAATACATGCATAGTGTCTGCCATAACACATTACTTCCCTTCTGTTAAAATGTGTCACATTGTATTTCAGTGAGATAATTCTGCCTTAAACGTAAAACTAAATGTGTCACAGATATCTGAATGTATTCTCTAATGTGTTGCATAATGGTTTGAGGACTTTAAAGGCTTGCAGATGTCTCAACATGCTCTTGTTGTGTTTAGACATGTGCATACATATACAGTAAGATAATCCTTTTGTGCTACCTTGCTGCTTCCTGCCATTTAAACAGTTTATCATAACATTTCCATGTGGGCCATGTGGCCTAGTTTTTTCTTCTCCTGTGCCAGCTGTGAACAAAATAAAATAAAAAAAAATAGAAATCCACCCTTTAATTAAAGTAAATGTATTCAGAGTAATAATATTTTTATATCAAAACCACATGTGTTAGAATTATTGGCAACATTATATTTACTCCCTTTGCCAATAAAACAGCTCTTAGTTTTCTCCTATAACATCTTATAAGGTTGGAGAATACAGCAGGGAATTTGAAACCAGTCCTCTTTACAGAATCTCTCCAGATCACCCAGGGCCCTTTCTTGTGCACGCTCGTTTTTGCTTACCTCACAGGTTTTCTATGGGGTTTAGATTAGGGGACTGAGATAGCCATGACAGAAGCTTATTTTTGGGTTACATAAACCTTTTTGTGTTGATCTGCACACGTTTTCTGGCACAGGGAAGTTGTACAAAGTATTACATGCAGGGGTGTTAAAAATTTATGCACATGTGGTTTTGTTAAAAAATATTTTCATGATGACTTTTTAATCATCTTAACAAAAAATGCCAGTAATTGTGGGACTATATGGCTAGAATCACTCCTGGTGATCTGATATGCTAACCCACCTCTTCAAGTTCAAATCTCAGCTGTGCTAGCCTGTGCCTGGCTATGTAACATACACAACTAGAGAAAGGTCAAGAGGCTGGCACAGGTTATGGAGTATTTACGTTACGTGACTGATAAATCAGTCTGGGCCCTGTGTGTAGAAAAAAATGAGCAATTGGAGAGGGCAGGAGCTAGGCTTCTTTACGGTGGCCGAGAAGTGCAAAACAAATTTACATTTCAGAAAACAAAATTACAAAAAAACAAAAACAAATTTACAACAAAAGCAAAAACAAATTTACAAGTGCTCGGGTACCCAGTGTTTGTAAATTTGTTTTGTCATATGTAAAAGTGTTTCAGCACTTGTAAATTTATTTTCGGCATATGTAATTTTGTTTTCTAAAATGTATATTTGTTTTGCACTTCCCGGCCGCACATTTCTGACGGAAAGGGTAGGTACAATAACACCGGAAGTGCGTGTTGCTTACCTGCTGTCAATCAAACTGTTTCTCAGCGATAAAGTGAACGGAGTTTGTGATGGTGACGATAAACAAGGTTTTGTCTAGTTTGTGGAAATCATTTTATCCAGTTGACCCGCTATTGTTTTTCTTGTGGAAAGTTTTGTGCAGATGTTTAGACGTGGCGTGTGCATCTCTATCTACTGTCCGCTCTTCTAAACATCTAAGGAATTCCCACAAGAACAACAAAAGCGAAATAATGAAAATAATTAACACAAAATGAACAAAACATTGTTTATTAGGGACGGAACATCTGATACCGAGGCTTTAAAGCTTGTTTCACTTTTGTAACACTGGACTCAGTGTATCGGAGCTTATATTAAAGCAGCATGTGCGGGACTGATGAAGCTTTGTGCTGAGTTTTATCTCACTCACTATATAAGAGACAATCAAACCAGGGTTACCCACCGTCCTGTAACATCCACAATCCTGCTTTATCTGGAGACTAAACACCGCGTTCAGTATTGAACTGATACAGGACGCTTTGTTCCGTATTTTTATCAATGGGAGACGGTGTGGTGTATAAAACAGAAGGAAACTGCTGCTTAATTCATTATATTAAGTAGTGTTCACTTTTATTCTTAGTAACGTGACAAAACCTGTTTAATACACCGCTGTATGAGTAGCACAGTGGGCGGAGTGCGTTGTTTTGCCTAAAATATGGTTCTGACTTATTATAAAGAATGAAAATAATAAATTTTAAACACCATAAATAAAACCTTTGTTCTCATGACTGTGTAAGGTCCCCCCCTGCTGCTATAACCAGCGCACACACACCGTTACTAAGAATAAAAGTGAACACTACTTAATATAATTCCCTCAGTCTCCCATTGATAAAAATACAAAGCGTCCTGTATCAGTTCAGTACTGAACGCGGCGTTTAGTCTCCAGATAAAGAAGGATTGTGTATGTTACAGGACGGTGGGTAACCCTGGTTTGATTGTCTCTTATATAGTGAGTGAGATCAAACTCAGCACAAAGCTTCATCAGTCCCGCACATGCTGCTTTAATATAAGCTCCGATACACTGAGTCCAGTGTTACAAAAGTGAAACAAGCTTTAAAGCCTCGGTATCAGATGTTCCGTCCCTAATAAACAATGTTTTGTTCATTTTGTGTTAATTATTTTCATTATTTCGCTTTTGTTGTTCTTGTGGGAATTCCTTAGATGTTTAGAAGAGCGGACGGTAAATAGAGATGCACACGCCACGTCTAAACATCTGCACAAAACTTTCCACAAGAAAAACAATAGCGGGTCAACTGGATAAAATGATTTCCACAAACTAGACAAAACCTTGTTTATCGTCACCATCACAAACTCCGTTCACTTTATCGCTGAGAAACAGTTTGATTGACAGCAGGTAAGCAACACGCACTTCCGGTTTATTGTCCCTGCCTTTTCCGTCAGAAATGTGCGGCCGGGAAGTGCAAAACAAATATACATTTTAGAAAACAAAATTACATATGCCGAAAATAAATTTACAAGTGCTGAAACACTTTTACATATGACAAAACAAATTTACAAACACTGGGTACCCGAGCACTTGTAAATTTGTTTTTGCTTTTGTTGTAAATTTGTTTTTGTTTTTTTGTAATTTTGTTTTCTGAAATGTAAATTTGTTTTGCACTTCTCGGCCACCGTACTTCTTATACAGAATTAAATTAGGGAATTGACAATCACTAGTAGGGGAAGGGAAAAGTGGAAAGTGAAAACAAACAAACTATCCTTGTTACGTAATACAGTGAAGCGGTCATACTTTGTAAATAAAAAAAATTTGCATGGTCATATACTGCCACCTGGCGGCCAGACGTGATTGGAAGAGGTGCGTTTTAGAACACATTGGGTTTTATATTTTACAGTGGTACCTAATGTGGGTTACACTTGATAAAATACAACTTGTTTTAGAACAATATGACGAATACTTTAAAACCTATTGAAGTTATTAATAAAAATCTGTTTTTATTATGTAATAAAGAGTGATAGTGTCACTATAAAAATTTAAGTTGTGAATAAAAATATATTTTTTATTATGTAATACAAGGTAAAAGTGTCATTTTAAAGTTGTAATGTGTAATGTGGGTTAAACTTGATAAATAATATACAACTTGTTTTGGAGAAATTTGATGAATATTTAAAAAGCTTTTGAAGTTATCAATATGCTGAATACTTTAAATGCTATTGAAGTTATGAATAAAAATCTGTTTTTTATGTAATACAAGGTAAAAGTGTCAGTATAAGAGTTGTAGTGTGTAATGTGGGTTACACTTGATAATATACAACTTGTTTCGGGGCAATTTGATGAATACTTTAAATGCTATTGAAGTTATGAATAAAAATCTGTTTTTTATTATGTAATAAAGAGTAAAAGTATCAGTATAAGAGTTGTAGTATGTAATGTGGGTTACACTTGATGAAATACAACTTGTTTTGGAACAATTTAATGAATACTTTAAATGCTATTGAAGTTACTAATATGCTGAATACTTTAAAAGCTATTGAAGTTACTAATATGCTGAATACTTTAAAAGCTATTGAAGTTATGAATAAAAATCTGTTTTTTATTATGTAATAAAGAGTAAAAGTATCAGTATAAGAGTTGTAGTATGTAATGTGGGTTACACTTGATAAAATACAACTTGTTTTGGAGCAATTTGATGAATATTTTAAAAGCTATTAAAGTTATTAATATACTGAATACTTTAAATGCTATTGAAGTTATGAATAAAATTCAGGTTTTTTATGTAATCCAGGGTAAAAGTGTCAGTATAAGAAATGTAGTGTTTAATGTGGGTTACACTTGATAAAATACAACTTGTTTTGGAGCAATTTGATGAATATTTTAAAAGCTATTGAAGTTACTAATATACTGAATACTTTAAATGCTATTGAAGTTATGAACAAAATTCAGGTTTTTTATGTAATCCAGGGTAAAAGTGTCAGTATAAGAAATGTAGTGTTTAATGTGGGTTATACTTGATAAAATACAACTTGTTTTGGAGCAATTTGATGAATATTTTAAAAGCTATTGAAGTTACTAATATACTGAATACTTTAAATGCTATTGAAGTTATTAATAAAAATCTGTTTTATGTATTAGAGTAAAAGTGTCAGTGTAAGAGTTGTAGTGTGTAATGTGGGTTACACTTGATGAAATACAACTTGTTTCGGAGCAATTTGATGAATATTTTAAAAGCTATTGAAGGTATGAATTAAAATCAGTTTTTATTATTTAATACAGGGTAAAAGTGTCAGTATAAGAGTTGTAGTATGTAATGTCAGTTACACTTGATGAAATACAACTTGTTTCGGAGCAATTTGATGAATATTCTAAAAGCTATTGAAGTTATCAATATGCTGAATACTTTAAATGCTATTGAAGTTATGAATAAAAATCTGTTTTTTGTCATGTAATAAAGGGTTAAAGTGTCAGTGTAAGAGTTGTAGTATGTAATGTGGGTTACACTTGATAAAATATAACTTGTTTTGGAGCAATTTGATGCATATTTGAAAAGCTTTTTAAGTTATTAATATGCTGAATACTTTAAATGCTATTGAAGTTATTAATATGCAGATTTCTTTAAATGTTATTGAAGATATTAATTAAAATCTGTTTTTTATTATTTACTACAGGGTAAAAGTGTCAGTATAAGAGTTGTAGTATGTAATGGGTTACACTTGATAAAATACAACTTGTTTTGGAGAAATTTAATGTATATTATAAAAAATATTGAAGTTTTTAATATGCTGAATACTTTAAATGCTATAGAGGTTATGAATAAAAATTTGTTTTTATAATGTAATTGTTACATCTGAGACTTCTGGTTCCATTCCTCACCAGCAGAGGGCACCCTCAACTGAATACTAACTGGCTGGTGTCTCACATCACATGATCTGTCGCCGGAGGAACATAAACATCAGGTACTCCAGAGATTGTTGAGAAACAACTTATATATAATTCCACCAGTCTAAGGTCTCTTTCCTAGGTTATGTGATTGATTCACAGGGGGTTCACATGGATCAAACCAAGGTGGCGGCAGTAGTTCAGTGGCCCAAACCTCAGACGGTCAAGGAATTGCAAAGATTCCTGGGGTTCGCCAACTTCTGTCGACGTTTTATTCAAGGGATCAGTCAAATAGCAGCCCCACTTACCTCTCTGCTACGTGGGAATAATAAAAGAAACTACTGTGAACTGAAGCTGCAGTGGGGCCGTTTGAATCACTAAAGAGTCACTTCAGCACCTATTCTGAAACATCCAGATCCGGCATACCCATTCGTGGTTGAGGTGGATGCTTCAGAGTCGGGAGTTAGTGCTGTACTATCTCATAGAACCGGTTCAAACCCCAAGTTATTTTCCATTGTGCATATTTTTCTGTGAGGCGACAGTGCTACCCACCAGCCACCTTGCCGCCCCTCTATGACATGCTTTAATCCCTAATTTTATTGCCAAATAAAAAAGCTGCAATGATACTTTGTACTGTTTCACATGATGATCAATCCATAGCAAACCTAATTTTTTTTATTGCTTTATTTAATTGAATCAGAATCATAGTGCATTAAACTGAAAGATGTTAATCAGCGGTGAAATCAACAGGTGAAATCTTGGTGCGTCCAGTACGGCTGAAAGTACGTTTTAGAGCTTTCCATGCTCGTCTGAGGACGGCCCATGCTCCTTTCTTTTTCTTGGTTTTGGTGCCTTAGAACACACAGAAATAAAGAATTTATACATATACATATGATGGCAAAACTATGTGGACACAACAACTAATAATTAGTCATTTCTGTGACTAACATATGTATACAATTGTCAACAGGTGTATAAGAAGTAAATAAGATAAATACTTTTTTAACATTGTGACAACAATTTAGGGAAGTCCCCTTTCTCATTTAGCATGATTATGCACCTAAGCACAAAGCAAGATCTATAAAGACACGGTTTGACTATTTGTGTTTAAGGGAGTTCCAGCTGTCTACACAGAGCCCTGGTCCCAACCCTTGGCATGAATTTCACTTGGATTGCTAACCAGGCCTGACATCACTGAATTTATTGAATGAATGGAATACTGTGGAGTGTGTCTGTTGGAATGTGTTTCCAAAGTATAAGAGTGTATGATATAATAGCTATATCGTGTATTTATTTAAAGTATCCTCCAGGCCACCCAAGAAGGATGGGCCCTGCTGAGTCTGGTTCCTCTCAAGGTTTCTTCCTGTAATTTTCAGGGAGTTTTTCCTTGCCACAGTCGCCCTCGGCTTGCTCAACAGGAGTTTTTGTATCTGTTGGTCCTGGATTTTGTAAAGTTGCTTTGAGACAATGTATATTGTAAAAAGCGCTATATAAATAAAGTTGACTTGACTTGACTTGACTATTATTTAGTATAAACGCCTATGGTTTTGGAATAGACTGTCCAACAAAGTCATGGTCAGGTGTCCCAATACTTTTGTCCATATAGTATTATTAAACTTACAGTTTGCAGCAATGATTCATGTAGCATTTCACAATTACTTACTAGCTGATGTTTTCTCCACTTCAGAAGTAAACTTAACACTTTCAGCTTCCTTAGAAGGCACAATGATGCACCTAACAAACATACTGTATATCCAGTTTTACTCTACACAAAAAAACACTAATGCAAAGTTCTACTTCTTTAATGTTATTTTTCTGCTTACTATTAACAACTTACTCTTTAGATATTTCACTGGAGTAAATCGGGTCAGATGGTCCAGGCCAAGCAGATATTATGAAGCATGAATTAAAATCTTCCTTTACCAGGTCACTGCTCTGGTTTGGGATCTCATTCTGTTTCATTTTAATAAGAAGAAACACAAACAGTGGTAAGTTCTTAGATAATTAGGTGGCATTTAAAGTGCTCATGTTAAAGCACTAAAAATATTGTGGCGCCGAGAGCGTCGGGGCTGCGAGTGAGCTGCCCTTGGCAGTTCACTCAGTGGATTAGGACAGACACTCATTCATACACACAGACAATCATACAACAGACAAACATAAAGGCTGCCTATCCAGCCCTCACCGTAGCCACCCCAGCCCCAACACTGGGCTACACGGCCACGGTAAGTACGGACAGCATGGCCGCAAGGGCTTCTGGGTAAAGCCCGTGGCGGCCCCCTAGCGGTGACGCTACAATATAGTACCATTACAAAAAAAAAAAAAAAACTCTACAAGAATACAAGCATCTATGAGCCACACAGTTCTGAAGTGAGATTGGCAAACAACCTTTGATTTCAGTTGGTGCTGCTGTTCTAGCTGGAGCTCTTTTATGATCTCCTGTTCTAGCTTTTCCAGCACATCTCGGTGGCTCACCTCCCATGCCTGAAAAAAAAATCATATAATTAATAGTTTCTGTGCCACTGTTTTGACAAATCTCATGGATAAAGTATTTTGTCTTTAGTAATGAAAGTGTATATACATTTCTAATAATTTTCTATCTATGTCTTTAATGAAAGTATAAATGTATATCTGAGTACAGATCATAATTTCCTAATTGTTTAATGTCTTTCTCTTACTTTCAAGCAATGAGATATACTTACCACATTCAAATTACAGGTGGGATCCAAGGTTTCCTCAAGCCTTCACAAAAAAAAAGTCATGTTAATGTAATGTAATTTCTTTACTAAAACAGTTCATCTAAATACCCATTAAGCACTGTACTAAATGTAAAAACCTACATGCTTCTGAAGGCCTTTTCCCCTCTTCGCATAATCCAGTCTCTCATATCTGGACATGTTGTGTTTTCAGGAATTTCACCTGCCAGTTTAAGGACAATGAACTCTTTCAGCAGACCCCTCTACAACAAGAGATTATTGTGTGACATGACTGCATACACGTGCTCTGTGAGTGAGTACATCCATTTAGAGTGGTGCCAGTATAATGACATGAGACAAACTTTAACTGGGATTCTGTGAGCATACCTATAAATTTATATTGAATTAAAAAATTGGGACATATGCCAGTTGTCCATTAAAGCTAAATGTACATACATACACAGTACATAGTCACAAGTAATATTCCTGCATTACATGTATTGTATAACGTTTTAATTATGCACATATTTTCTTTCTAAGCCAAAGTGAGATTCCTTATGTTCATCAATTAGTTTTAAAGTGACTGTTGCCCTGTTTAATAAAAACCTGAGACAAAAGCACAATCCTCCTGGTACTCCGGTTTCCCCACCACAATGTGTCAAATTATTAAATACTCTGCAGTAAAATATTATGCAATTTGAAACTCATACTTCTGAAGAAATGACATGCGTCTTATTGATGACATTACCAGTTCTTGGTGGAAACACTTTTCCCAGCACATATCCACATTTCTTAAATATTCTTTGTACCGCTTGTACTCTCCCAGAGTGCATAGCACCTGAAATAAAACAAAAAACTAGTTTAAACTATGCTGAATCAAAATACAGTATTACCACTCTTCTAAAATCTACACATTTTTAGCACAGTAAAACAGACTTATGTATATATGTTTACTATACTATATGTATATGTTTTTTGCTAAAATGCTTAAATCATAGATGTATCCTATTGTAACAAGCTTTTGTATGTTTAATCTAAAAGAGTAAAACATTGTTTTAAGTTAATAACATGTTCCTTAAATTTATAAGTGCCTAATATCAGTGCTACTATCTACTTTATCATGTGTAATGAGGCCCTGATACTGTCGAAATTCAAATCCGAAAACGGAGAGCGGAGAGCAAGCGACACACACACACACAGAGAGAGAGACACACACACACAGAGCGAGAGAGAGAGAGAGAGAGACACACACACACAAAGTGATTGTTATTACTACCTCATTACTGTAAATATTATAATTTTTATTGTTATTATTTTGCACTGTTTTTATTAATATTTTATTCTATTTTATATTTTTTTGCACATGTAACTGTTTTGTATATATTTCTTCTTTCTTACTGTTATTTTTATTATTGCTCTCTAACTTGCTTTGGCAATACGAATGTCTTTATTTGTCATGCCAATAAAGCTTCTTTTGAGTTTGAGTTGAGAGAGCCGTAACCGAGCTACAGAGAGAACATGCAGAAAAGAAGCAGTGCTCTTAGTATAATTACATAAACTATAAACTTGTTGAATTATGTTAAATCTGATTCGTTCATGGCGCGAACTGAGCTTTTCGAGTCTAACTTACATCAAGAACAAGTACAGGGAGTGACTGAGGGCCCTGGACCAGGGGCTTCGTGTCTGCCTCTCATCCACCCCTGCCAGAATAGGGCGATTGTGTGCATCATCCCAGGCTCAGGTTTCCCATTAAAAGTAAGTCATGTTTACCCCTCCCTCCATAAATGACACCTTATGGTGTGTGTGTGTGTGTGTGTGTGTGTGTGTGTGTTAGCAGTCTGAGGGATGCAGAGTGTAAGTTTTTTAATACATTTTAGACTGGGGTGACTTGAGATTTTGCATACTTTTAAAGGGTGCCGTGACTGAAAAAAGGTTGAGAAACACTGACTTTAGAGTCAGTGTACAGCTTGTATAGCAGTGTAGATTTACTGTCTTCTGAAAATAACTCAACACACAGCCATTAATGTCTAAATAGCTGGCAACATAAGTGAGTACACCCCACAGTGAACATGTCCAAATTGAGCCCAAATGTGTCGTTGTCCCTCCCTGGTGTCATGTGTCAAGGTTCCAGGTGTGAATGGGGAGCAGGGCTGTTGAATTTGGTGTTTTTGGTACAATTCTCTCATACTGGCCACTGGATATTCAACATGGCACCTGATTGGCAAAGAACTCACTGAGGATGTGAGAAATAGAATTGTTGCTCTCCACAAAGATGGCTTAGGCTATAAGAAGATTGCTAACACCCTGAAACTGAGCTACAGCACGGTGGCCAAGGTCATACAGCGGTTTTCCAAGACAGGTTCCACTCGGAACAGACTTTGCCAGGGTCGACCAAAGAAGTTGAGTCCACATGTTCAGCGTCATATCCAGAGGTTGGCTTACACACATTAGATACGTGAGTGCTGCCAGCATTGCTGCAGAGGTTAAAGAAGTGGGAGGTCAGCCTGTCAGAAGTGGGAGGTCAGCCTGTCAGTGCTCAGGCAACTCAAGCAGTCCAAGAACATGGATTACTGGAATGCCCTGTGGTCTGACGAGACCAAGATAAACTTGTTTGGCTCAGATGGTGTCCAGCATGTGTGATGACGCCCTGGTGAGGAGTACCAAGACAACTGTCTCTTGCCTACAGTCAAGCACGGTGGTGATAGCATCATGGTCTTGGGCTGCATGAGTGCTGCCGGCACTGGGGAGCTGCGGTTCATTGAGGGAAGCATGAATTCCAACATGTACTGTGACATTCTGAAACAGAGCATGATCCCCTCCCTTCGAAAACTGGGCCTCATGGCAGTTTTCCAACACGATAACGACCCCAAACACTCCTCCAAGATGACAACTGCCTTGCTGTGGAAGCTAAAGGTAAAGGTGATGGACTAAACCCAATTGAGCACCTGTGGGGCATCCTCAAGTGGAAGGTGGAGGAGTTCAAGGTGTCTAACATCCACCAGCTCCGTGATGTCATCATGGAGGAGTGGAAGAGGATTCCAGTAGCAACCTGTGCAGCTCTGGTGAATTCCATGCACAAGAGGGTTAAGGCAGTGCTAGATAATAATGGTGGTCACACAAAATATTGACACTTTGGGCACAATTTGGACATGTTCACTTATGTTGCCAGCCATTTAGACATTAATTAGGGTGACCATACGTCCTTTTTTTCCCAGACATGTCCTCTTTTTGAGACCTAAAAAATGCGTCCGGCCGGGATTTTGGGATTTTTAAATCACCAAAAATGTCCGGGATTCGGCTTTTCTAGTCTGCACTCGCTGCGTGTATGTTTTTGCATTGGTTTGTTTTTAGGTCTTTTTAGGAGTGCATCTGTTTTGTTAAAATAAGTCTGATTTTCACGTGCACGTACTAACACAGAGGCTCTTGTCAACACCGTGATGGCACTGCATTCTGTGGAAATTGCTCAGCAAGCACTAGAAGACACATCTTACTGCTGGGTTTCTCTAGGGTTGCCAACCGTCCCATAAAATATGGAATCGTTCCTTATTTGGAAACTAAACGTGGTGTTCCGTATTGAACCGATACAGAACGCGCTTTATTCCGTATTTTTATCAATGGGAGTGAAATGCTGCAGATTAGACTGAGACGTCCACATTGGAAGAAGCTGAACTATAGCAAAATAAAAAAAACTAGAAGAAATCTAGTTTGGTTCACTAAAATTACTTTGTGGAAGAAAATATCAAATTGACAGTGTACATGTGATATGAAATTCTAACAAAATATAATACAAAAAAGTAACATGCCAGCAAAAGATGCCACACAGTGCCCACTGTAATACATAAACTAAACAAGACAAAAAAAAAACCCAAGTATTTATGAAAAAGTGTGAGAAATGTTCAGCATTTTTTATAATACCAGGTCTGTCATTTTTTTTTTTTTTATTGCAAATTTTAAAATTTGCAATTGTTTCCACTATTGAGAAAAACTGTTACATGATATCCTTCATGCATGTTGTTTTGCCTAAAATATGGTTCTGATTTATTATTATAAAGAGCGAAAATAATATATGTTAAACAGCCTATATTAAACATTTTCCTATGTTCCTATGACGGTCTAAGACCCGTAATATTTTTTATAGGTGTAAACACCCGCCAAAGCAACCCCCACCTTATGCCTTCTGCCAACCTGCCAGCCCAGGGTGTTCCTTATTTCCAGTTCTGAAAGTTGGCAACCCTAGTTTCTACTGATTGGAGCAAGTAATTAAAGTGAATGATTGACTCATTTGTCAACTGTTTAAACCTCTACTCCATACACATTGCCATGGTGTCACCAACGACATGAAATATCCCCCCCCTTCCCCGAACCAGGCGTCCTCTTTTTTAAAAACCAAAATATGGTCACCCTACATTAATGGCTGTGTGTTGAGTTATTTTCAGAAGACAGTAAATCTATACTTCTATACAAGCTGTACACTGACTACTCTAAGTTACAGTGCCTTGCAAAAGTATTCAGCCCCCTTGAACTTTTCAACCTTTTGCCACATTTCAGGCTTCAAACATAACGATATGAAATTGTAATTTTTTGTGAAGAATCAACAACAAGTGGGACACAATCGTGAAGTAGAACGAAATGTATTGGATATTTTAAACTTTTTTTAGAAATAAAAAACTAAAAAGTGGGGCGTGCAATATTATTCAGCCCCTTTACTTTCAGTGCAGCAAACTCACTCCAGAAGTTCAGTGAGGATCTCTGAATGATCCAATGTTGACCTAAATGACTGATGGTGATAAATAGAATCCACCTGTGTGTAATCAAGTCTCCGTATAAATGCACCTGCTCTGTGATAGTCTCAGAGTTCTGTTTAAAGCGCAGAGAGCATCATGAAGACCAAGGAACACACCAGGCAGGTCCGAGATACTGTTGTGGAGAAGTTTAAAGCCGGATTTGGATACAAAAAGATTTCCCAAGCTTTAAACATCTCAAGGAGCACTGTGCAAGCGATCATATTGAAATGGAAGGAGTATCAGACCACTGCAAATCTACCAAGACCCGGCCGTCCCTCTAAACTTTCAGCTCAAACAAGGAGAAGACTGATCAGAGATGCAGCCAAGAGGCCCATGATCACTCTGAATGAACTGCAGAGATCTACAGCTGAGGTGGGAGACTCTGTCCATAGGACACAATCAGTCGTACACTGCACAAATCTGGCCTTTATGGAAGAGTGGCAAGAAGAAAGCCATTTCTCAAAGATATCCATAAAAAGTCACCTGGGAGACACACCAAACATGTGGAAGAAGGTGCTCTGGTCAGATGAAACCAAAATCGAACTTTTTGGCCACAATGCAAAACGTTATGTTTGGCGTAAAAGCAACACAGCTCATCACCCTGAACACACCATCCCCACTGTCAAACATGGTGGTGGCAGCATCATGGTTTGGGCCTGCTTTTCTTCAGCAGGGACAGGGAAGATGGTTAAAATTGATGGGAAGATGGATGGAGCCAAATACAGGACCATTCTGGAAGAAAACCTGTTGCAGTCTGCAAAAGACCTGAGACTGGGACGGAGATTTATCTTCCAACAAGACAATGATCCAAAACATAAAGCAAAATCTACAATGGAATGGTTCACAAATAAACGTATCCAGGTGTTAGAATGGCCAAGTCAAAGTCCAGACCTGAATCCCATCGAGAATCTGTGGAAAGAGCTGAAAACTGCTGTTCACAAACGCTCTCCATCCAACCTCACTGAGCTCGAGCTGTTTTGCAAGGAAGAATGGGCAAAAATTTCTGTCTCTCGATGTGCAAAACTAATAGAGACATACCCCAAGCGACTTGCAGCTGTAATCGCAGCAAAAGGTGGCGCTACAAAGTATTAACGCAAGGGGGCTGAATAATATTGCACGCCCCACTTTTCAGTTTTTTATTTCTAAAAAAAGTTTAAAATATCCAATAAATTTCGTTCCACTTCACGATTGTGTCCCACTTGTTGTTGATTCTTCACAAAAAATTACAATTTCATATCGTTATGTTTGAAGCCTGAAATGTGGCAAAAGGTTGAAAAGTTCAAGGGGGCTGAATACTTTTGCAAGGCACTGTATATCCAAGTTTCAATTCTATAGTGCTGTCCCATGAAAAGATATAATGAAATATTTACAGAAATGTCAGGGGTGTACTCACTTTTGCGAGATACTGTATATTAAGAACAGCAAACAGATAATGATTGTCCAGTGTATAGACTAGTATATAATTACAAAGTTATAAAAGGTGACTAGTCAAGACCATTGAAGAACAGCATGAAAGGGGGCTAACAAAGCATGCAGAGAAACAGATGGACTACAGTCAGTAATTGTAGAACTACAAAGTGCTCCTATATGGTAAGTGGAGCTGATAAAACGGACAATGAGTGTAGAAACAAGGAGGTGGTTTTAATGTTATGGCTGATCGGTGTATGATTTGTAATGGAAAAACATTGTGTTATAGAAAAGAATCACGTCTAAGATTTTTTTTATGAGGATATAAAACTATTTCGTGTACCAATATGAAAAATAAAGTGAATTTTGACTTTCTTTTTTTTTAATTCTAGCTTTCTTTTATTATTAAATATGATATTCTGCGCAGATATAAAAATCTGCGCAATTGTGACGCACTCTGCTGTACTTGAACTCCTTTTAGTGTAAAGGGAAGTGACGTGAAACCGTGAGATAGCGTGCTATGCTTCGGCAGTGGGCGGGAGGCGTGCTGGAGCTGCATGCGTTCTATTTTCAATCGAATTTGTGGACCGGTTCAGGTTAGTGTTAATATTATGCTGCCAAGCTGTAGCGATCGCGCAGTTATGCTCTCTTGGTGTGACTAGTGACTGTACAGGTTGTAGATGGTCGTTATGATCGGTATGCTAGTGGATATGTACAGTACGGTACTGTACAGTGGAGTGTAGTATGATTTAGTGTGTGTCTGTCAGTGAAGTTAATCAACACTGGATAGATGGAGACTAAATGAATGGCTTTTTAATGCTTGCTAAATACATAGGTTTAATGGATCAGAGTTCCTGGGTAACAGCCAAACACTCACCCTAAGAACAGAGCTCCGTAGTAGCAGTGGACGTGCCAGTTTATCTACATGACACATTTACACGATCGGCTGAGAAGATACGTTCTTATGAGGGAATGCGACTGGCTGATCTGGTTGTCTTAACTTAACCAGATCATCTCGATCAGACTGAACCGTGTCCTTGACTCAGGTGCTCGTAGCTACGCGCTTAGATCAACGGACCTGCACTGGGCGATCCTTTCAGTACAAAACATGGCTAAATCCGAAGCCAGAAAGAGCAGCACTTCACCTTTTAATGTGAAAGCTGCATCAGATGAGCAGGTGACTAACGGCCCGGCTGAACCTGCTGCGACGGGAGCCTCCGCTGAGCCCGCGACCCGGACCAAGCAGGGCAAACGCAGCTCTGAGAGTGAGGTGTTTGACGACGGAACCAACACTTTCTTCTGGTAAGCATACCGACAGCCATTCATCCTGCTGACACAGACATAGCATGTCATGTAGTGAAATGGGATTTGACCCTATTCATGGCTTTTTTTATTTATTAAAGTAAGATGGCTATGCAACACCTACTGTATATCACCATGTCAACATTATAGGCTTCAGGCTTTATTGCATATTATATATACACGATCAGCCATAACATTAAAACCACCTCGTTGTTTTTACACACATTGTCCATTTTATCAGCTCCACTTACCATATAGTTTTACAATTACTGACTGTAGTCCATCTGTTTCTCTGCATGCTTTGTTAGACTTCCTTTCACCCTGTTCTTCAATGGTCAGGGCCACCACAGAGTAGGTATTATTTAGTGGTGGATCATTTTCAGCCGTGTCCACTCACTGTCCACTCTATTAGACACTTCTACCTAGTTGGTCCACCTCGTAAATGTAAAGTCAGAGACGATCGCTCATCTATTGCTGCTGTTTGAGTTGGTCATCTTTTAGTCCTTCATCAGTGGTCACAGGACGCTGTGTTATATATATATATTTATTTATAAACCTTATAAACCTTGTGGCAATTAATGTGCATAGATTCTAGTTCAGCATTTAAGATTTTATTCAAAGTTAAGTTCTAGCTGTCCGTTATATCTAATTTAGTGTAACTATATTTCAGCTGGTATATTAAATCTATTCTCAACGATAATTTATTTTGACTACGCCTTTTGGGGGCCACTACAGTGGCTCATTAATTCATACAGTTGATACACCACAGTTTAATTATTTTCACCCTTCTAGTGGTCCAGCACTAAGGGCATTGTCGATAACATAAGTAATTATAAGAGTCCTGTCTTTATACTCAAGTATAATTACATATGTGTTATCGGATAATATTCTACAAATTCCTCATCCTCATGCACCACACCCATGCTGACAGAAGGGCGGGAATCTATAGCACTTGCCTTTTTCACCACCAAAACAAAGCCATGGACTGCTTTTTTCCAGTGGCAGATACTTAAAAAAGTCTTTCAAGCAAAAGAAGGAACACGCTACTCGCTATTTTCCTTCACCATTCATACCTGTAGTAGAAAAACGCTTTACCACTGTTACTGTAACACAGTGGTGAACCCCTTTCTGGCCTTTACTTCTTTAGGCACAGCCAATTTCTGTCTGAGCGCTGGACCCGAACCTAAGCTGGTGGTACTGTGGAAACTTAAACTTTGCATTGGTGGTCCATAGCGTTCGAGTGCTATACTATCATAATGCCTACATACTTAGTAATTGCAGACTGTTTTGCAGCAACTCACATAGTGATGCATAATAGATTTTTTTCTTATGATTTGAATTATTTATTATATAATAGGTACCAGACATGTAAAGTCCAGCATAACTGACTCTGCACAACACTCTCTGTGCTGCCTTCCTATAGTAAATTATTCATTGCCTGTTATGAATGAGTATAAACCACCTTTTCACCTACATTATTATCAATAACTTTGATAGTTCTTATTATCTCTGTCTGGTAAAAAAGCAGGACAGCATTTTATAATATGAAGTGCTGGTAATTTGCTGGTTTTGTGGTTCAGAACTTATAAGAAGACTAAAAGGTCATTGTTGTATTAGCTTTATTAAGTGTAACTGACCTGTGCACCAAGACAGCAATACTAAATACAAACCATCTTTGGAACTAAATGCTTAAAAATAAGTATACAGTTTTAATGTGGACTTGCTAAAGTCCTGAAATGAGCAGTTAATGCCACAAAACCAACCACTGTGCCAGAAAAGACAAATAAGTTCAGTTTGCTCCCAGGCTATGTAAAAGACTAATAAAAAACTAGACGAAAGTTCAGTTGCAATATTACTGGCAGTGCAACCAGCCAGGTTATTTCTTTCTCAAGGACGTTATGGGTGTTGGATAACTTGCTTCGTTGAATATAAAATGGTTTTCTTTGTGTACCATAATGTTTTGGTTAATGATATGTAATCATTAAATGCCACGAACATGCAATAACAGACATTCAGAAAGGGTCCAGTTACTTTTATAATGTAACGTCAAATGTAATCCAACAGCTATTGTATTGCATTAGAGTCTTTATTTTCAATATTTAGAATTCTTAAATATAAGCTGTTATAGTGAAGTTGTAGATTTTTTTCTCAGCGAACTCAAAATAAACAATATAAACAGTTACCTTTGCTTTAAACAAGACAATAGTAATTCATAATATAGAAACAAATTGTATTCATCACAGATCATAAAAGCTTTCCGTTGCTCTCACAGTCCTGCCACTTTCATGCACGCTTGCTGCCTGAAGGGGGGTCTTGTGACTTAATATCAACGCCCATGGATTTGGTTTGGCCTGTCCAACAGGTCTATGGTCAAACCAGTTCTAATTCTAATATTCAATACTAATTGGCCACTGTATCTGCAGGGTGGGGGCCGGACTATGTGTGGGTGAGTGGGTCTTCATACTGTGTAAGGACCCTGATTGGCGGTAGAGACGCCTGTGCAGAAAGCAGGGGCGAGAAGAGGAGGGCTGTACACGTGTCGGAGGAGGCGTCAGTGACGTGCTCTCCTTGGATGCAATCTGGTTTCTCTCATCAGCGGAAGACAAAATTGAGTGTGTTTTTGGTAAAACATTTAAAGCAGTATTATTATTATAGTTATTTTCCATTATACTGTATAATTAATAACATTATTATTATATTATTATTAACATTTAATAGTAACACAACGCTAAAAGGACTGAATTTTACTGACTCTTTTCTGTTCTTTCCTTTGCTGTACTCTCTTTTCCCCTCTCAGGGCTCTAGAGTGCGACCAATTTGGTCGCACATGCGACCTAATTTCTCAATGGTGCGACTAAAAAAAATCTCAGGTCGCACCGGTGCGACCAGGCGTCCGAGGGAAAAAAAAAAACAACAGACACACATTAGGCCAATAACATGGTCTAAACCAATCAGAGATAGCGAAGGGCGGGACATTATTGTAGCGGTGATATGTGAGCGACATTCAGCTCAGCCAATCAGAATGCAGCACCAGGTTTATACACGTGCGGATGTTCTGCAGTAAGTTTAGTTTTGTATATGAGACTCGCTGGATGTTCCAGAATGGAAGTTCGGGTTCTGGAGCTCGGCGGTGTAAAGTGTTGTAACGCTCACTGAAGTCCTGACTAAACAGTTAAAGTGACTCGACCCTGTCGTGTGCGTTTATTCCCACACCTCCACCACCGCACAGCAAAAGACCCGCAGCATCCCCACCGGACAGCGGCTAGGTGAGCCGAGCCTCTACAGTAGCAAGGGGCTAATGCTAGCGGTAAAGTGCGGCGATAGTGAAAGTAAAAACACGACAATATTTTCGTTAAGTAAAATATAAAAATAACTAAAAGACCAAAATATATTACAATACATGTAGTCAAAATACGCAGTGAGTGCACCGCAAGCGATTTTGGGAATCTGTGTAAAAGATTCAGTAAAGCCGATAATATAATGCACTGCATTTAAGATTACACTCTAACACACACACAAACATATACATATAATTTTAAATATACACACACACATAAATAGATATACACACATACATACACATTTACTCTATTATTATTTTTATAATTTTTATAAGTGTGCTATAATTAGTCTATAATACTATAATTAACTGTATTAACTGTATAATTACTACAGTATATTAACTGTAAAGAGCATGGGAAGACCATGGTTGGCAATAGTATATTTGTGACTGGTTCTAATACATTTCGAATTGAAAGGCTGAAAAAGCCCAATGCATCTATAAAACACATTACATGCCGCGATAAATGCACTGCCCGAGTGTCCCCCTCTCCCCACTGCCTTTCAGTGGCAGGCAGTAGCAAACAGATCATCAGACAAGGCCATGTTGACCAGATTGTTAGTTATTTACAAGTCAATATTGCCTGTGTGGACAGTGATCTAAAAAAAAAAAAGTGAACCTGTAAAACTGCGGTGTTAAATGCGATGCGATCGAAAATTTGGGTGCACCTAACTTTTGTGCTGGTGCACCTAAGAAAAAAAGTTAGGCGCACCAGTGCAACCAGTGCAAAAAGTTAGTCTAGAGCCCTGCCTCTGATACTCTTTGTCTGTAAAAACGTTTTAAACTTTTGGACAGTCCATCCAAAGCATACATAAAATTTTCGGTGTTTGCTGTTCTCTATTCTGTTGTCTTCTCTTATTCTGTCATGGCTTATTAGGACTCTTTTGCAAACTCTTTGTTTTATTGCTTTTCTGTGCAGCTTCCTTTTGATTTGAATATTCAGTCTTAAGCTTTTCCCCCCCTAAACATTTGTGCTCTTTTTCTCTCCTTCCTAGCAAGTGCTAAGTAGATATTCTTTTTTCATTTGGTACTCTTTTAGGGCTGCCACTAACGACTATTTTTCTATTGATTAATCTATAGACTATTTTACAGATTAGTTGATTAATTTTCCTTTAAAAAATGTAATTCAGAATCTCATTTAAGCTTCTTTTATTTTAACAACAAACCATATGGCATACTAATATGGCACAGAACTAAATGTAAACAGGGTTTATATCCACATTATCAAATTCTCAAGTGCTCCATATTAAACAAAGTGCGACATGTGTTTATGGCATTCCGTACGCAAAGCAAAGTGCTTAAACCTATAGCAGAAATAAAATAGTTAGAGGTAGGCACTTCTCATTAAGTCCAATGTACAGTAAAGACAGAATGAGCCATGGTTCTAACCTACACTTTCACTCCAAACTTACTTCAAATTCTAAGCGATGGAAACAAAGTGGTAAGCGTTACGGCGCATTCACATGAGAAGCTTTTTGCGCTTATACGGTATTCCAAGATCTTACGATTAGGAAGCTTAATGAAACAAGATGTGCAACATCACGCTGGTGCTGCTGTGTAGTACGCAACAAGTAGTGCTGAGGGAAATCATATGAATGGTTATATTTTGGGGACAGTGGTAGCCTAGTGGGTAGAGCTTTGGGCTATCAACCGGAAGATTGGCGGTTCAAATCCAGGTTCAGCTATGCAGCCAGTGTTGGGTCCTTGAGCAAGGCCCTTAACCCTGTCTGCTCCAGGGGTGCCGTACGATGGCTGACCCTGCGCTCTGACCCAGCTTCCAAACAAACTGGGATATGCGAAGAAAGAATTTCATTGTACTGTACACCTGTATATGTATATATGCCAAATAAAGTATATCTTATATGAATGGAGACGTTGTAGAAATTGAAAGGGATTATTTATAAACATAATTTTACAAACGATGCATCGATTTAAAATATTGACGTTGACGCATTTTTAGCGTCGATGTTATTGATTAGGTCGACCAGTTGCGGCAGCCCTATACTCTTTGTAATAAAAGCAACCATGGTAAATTTTGAAAGTAGCCCAAAAAATCACACTCCTCAACCTTTGATTTTTTTACTTGGGACTGCATTTTTAAACAACTCAATTTGGCAGAAAAAACACAAATCTGGCAACTCTGACTAAAGTGGATCAGAGATTTGTAATTTTGTAGAATGTTTTTGGGGGGACTCACTGAACCGGTTTGACCATGGAAGAACTTGTAAAGATCCTGTCAGAAATTCACATGCACAATAATGTGGATGGACAAGTACTAATCACAGAGAGAATCATATTACTGTGCCTAGAATGTAGAGTGACATGTTCGCTGTTTAGCAACAAGTCGGTTTACTTCCAATTAGCACTCACTATGCATTTGGACATCTGATCTCACCTGTTTCAGTAGTTTCTATCAATTTTGTACAGTGTTATTTACATTTAGTGTTATTCCAGTGTAGGGTTGGGCGATATTGCCGATTTTCATACCGTCATACCGTCTTCAGGAAATACCGCGGTATACGGTATACGGGGGTCGCGGACAAACTTTACAGTGTACACACTTGAGTGTAATTACAATATTTCAATGTTTTATTATAAAAAGATTTAACAATCTGAACGTCAAACATTGCTTATCTTGTCTGATCTATAATAAATACGCATAAGTATAAATGCATGTGTATCAATTACACTTTAACACAAACATTAACACACAACATTTTGGCATTGTAATCTCTCTCTGCCCACACAAAACAGAATAATAGCAGGCTAAACACTTCAATATATTTCAAAAGTTAACTGCTTAGTTTATAGTTACAGCTATTTCTTAAAAGTGTATGAATGTGTACGATTAGTTATGCCTGTAATCCAGAATTAAGTTCTATACCGTAACAAAAAATATGAATGTAAATGTTCATGTTGCGATGAAGGTGATGTAAAGTAATGTTAAAATAATTCAAAGTCCAAACATTTGAGTGGTTAACGAGAACGCTACTTTACATGTCACACAAGCTCAGTGCAAAACACGAGCACGGAAACGGTACAAATCTGATCTATTCCCTACACACTCGCTCCCTACGCCCTATAGTGCGCTTAACATTCTTAAAGGGCCAGACAATATATTTTATAATTCACATTACACGACAGGTGAGAAGTTCTTTTTTCTTAATATAGCGCTTTTATTTAGGAAAAAATAGTTCTTACATAGGCAGGAAAATCTATGGCAGACAAGAGTCAGAACAGCGGATTGGGCGTAACGTTATTATTACTGTTTGCTCCTTTTTCTCAACACTTGTGCTCGATTTACACTGAAGATATATTTAGTAAGGGCATGCTTGTGTTCATTTCCGGTTGAACTGATAAAAAATTTTGATTTTGAAAAATTAAAAGAAAAAAGTTTTTCAGTTTCTGCTTGTTAGCTCACAGCTAACGCTAGCCAGTGTGGCTCTTCACTCGTCTCTCTGTGTTATCACCAGTGAGCACCCCACAGCCAATCAGCGAGCTCCAACCGCCTACCCCTCCCACCCCTCCCTCACTGTGGATGCGCGCATGTCCTAAAGTCTCAGTTTTCAAGGTAAACCTGAAGCAGAAATTCGGCGCTTCACATTTAAAAAATACCGTCGCCATTTTTGAATACCGTCACCATTTTTAAATACCGCGGTATACGGTAATATCGTCATACCGCCCAACCCTATTCCAGTGTATTTTATAGGGGTTGTTGTATATAGGGTTTTAGTTGTTCAGTTTCATTGCTCAGAGAGTAACAGCTCACTCGGTGCATTTTCTCCCATTTTCTCCCGATTTAGCGTAGTCAATTTGTCTTCTGCTGCTGGGGATTCCGATTGCGTTCGAGGAGGGTATGTTGCTGCTCACGCCCCCTCCGCTGGGTGCGCAGTCCTAGCGGACCCCTTCTTTACGCACATAAAGCTTATCTACTTTTTGCACAGGTGCCTCATTCTGCTAACCAGGGTCCTTGCACAGCGTTTGAAGACCCCACCCATTTAGTCCGGTCATTTTCCCACCCAGCACACGGTGGCCAATTTTTGTCTGCTGCAGGCACTGCCAATTGTGCACGAGATTCGAACCGGGGTGGAATATCCTGCTGCACCACCTAAGATATTTGCCATCTAGCAAAAGTAAGCGGGAAAACTCCAAACAACAAACTTCGCTTTGTTAGAGAATGGCTTTAAATAGTACATGTCTAGCTATGTCTTCAGATACGTAGATGAGTAGCTTAAATGGTTCCTCAGATTCACCAACGTTGTTGCATTAGCTACTGCAAGCACATTAACTGACCTGACAAATTTCCCTCATTTGGTGGAATGTTTGGCTTTATGTACATGTGTAATGTCACTGGTGTTATGTTAATGGTGCAATAAGGTACCACAAGGCCATTCATACCCCTTTTCCACCAACGCGGTTCCGGTTCCGTTCCGGTTCCCGAACTTGATTTTGAACTGGTTCTGCGTGTTTCCACCGAAAAAAAGAGGTTCCAGACAGCGAACTTGAGTTCTACTCTGGCACCACAGAATACTTGGTTTTTCAGTGGAACCGTGACTTTCATCTTTTAAAGTTCACCTGATTAAATTGTGAGGCAGTTTGCCGATGATATTCGTTGATATTTTCAAAGCGGTGAACTGTGTGATATGACGTGGTAAAAGTGACCCGGACAGAACGAACACTTAAATAAAGCGTAACGTGGCTTCTTGTACTAAAACAATGAGCGATGAATTTGTGCAGCACAGAGCACTTATAACCAGTAATAACAGAGAGAAATTGAGTGTTTCTGTGTGATACTTCTAGTACATTCAGCCACATTATACTTTATTTAGGTGAAGCTTTTTATGGATTCAGAACCCCGAGCTGCATAAACACCACACGTGAAGTAAATCCAGTTAAACACAGATACATGTGGAGCTTTTAGACTGGGTTTGATGGTTATTTTACACTAATGTTTGTTTGTGTCGTGGAACTTTAATGATGTTTTATCGCTCAAGTCGAGTGCTGCGCAAATCGGCTATTTACGTCAAGAGTCACGGTAAAGAGGCTATCAGTGATCCTAGGTGACAAATCTTAATGAGCAATGTTTGCCATGTAGGTTCAGTTATAGTTGTTTTTATTATAATTATAATAAAAATGAATTAAAAAAATTAATTTAACAATTACAACACTATATATACAACAACAAATACACTAGTATAACACGAAATATTAATAACACTTTGTACAAAATTGATAGAAACAGATAGATCAGATGCCTAGATGCAGAGCACACACTAGCTTAAAGTAAGTGCTTGTCGCACTACTATGTTTAGTTAATCCATCATTGTGATTGGACACACTTTAGAAGAATCTCTTATTGTTTAGTTATGGCTCACCTTCATGGTCTTATAATAGGCTAATATAAGGACAACCTAATAAAGGAATACTTTATTACAGTGCTTATCCTATGCAACAAATGTCATCCCAAAGTCAGACCATAATCTTTTCATTTATGTGGTTTGAAAAGTAGAAACAGCCTCCTGAGTGACTACTGCTATAGTTAGCACATCTGCCATTCTGGATCAAGTGTTTATTAACACTGCATCTTCAAAGGTACTTAAAGTCTTTAATAAGGCTGAGCTCCTGTTTCTGCTGAGGAGGTGGAAATGCAGTAAAGCCAGGGTAAAGCTGGAATAGTCAAATGCACTTCAAAGTAGTAGATGGCTCCTTCAGCATCTTACTGTCTTCTAGTTAGACAATCTGATAGTCTTATTATTATTAGTGTAATTGCCTACTGCCTATTTGTTGTCTGAAAGTCTTATTAGTGTGATTGCAGTAGTTTTCTCCCATTCACTTCCATTCATTTTCTGAAATGCACGTCGATCTACTGTACTTCTGCTTGACCGATAGCTTGCATACACACAATCAGCTGTCTAAGCAAAAGTATTTGCACCCTTACCACTTGTGTGCTTGCACGCACACACACGCACACACAGTCCCCTGTCTGAGGACAAGTATTTGCACCCCCACCAACTATGTTCTTGCATACACACAATCCCCTGCCTGCGCGGAAGTATTTGCACTCCCACCAACTACGTGCTTGAATACACACAAAATCCTGTCTAAGCTAAAGTATTTGCGCACACACAAAGTTACCTGTCTGAGCAATATTACGTATTAAGTAGTATGCACCCCCATCAATTATGTGCTTGCATACACATAATAACCTGTCTGAGGAAAGAATATTTACACCCTCACCAAATATATAATTGCACACACAATCACCTATGTGAGTAAAAGTATACATCCACACACATCTCTCACCAAATGTAGTCAACCCACCACATACTCTGCCATTGCTGAGCTGCAATCACCCTCGTATTTAGATAGATAGAATGTTATTAATCTAGAGGAAAATTGTTTTCTTTAGGAAATGCAACTCTTAATTAGTACTAGCCTGCACAAGCTTATCATTTTCAGTTCATGAAGGACACTTTTAAGAAAGGCAGTGAATAGGCTGGGCATATTGTAGGGCTGAAAGTTATTATTTGAATAAATGTTACTTTTGCATACACCAAGAGCAGACACTCCCTGGCCACCCTGTGGCATTTATTACTCAAAATATTCAAATGCTGTAATAACGAATTGCTGAAATATCAGAAAATACGCCATTTAAAAAGCTATCTGAACATAGCTCAATAAGGTTATTCAGCACATTTTTATTGTATTTATTTTTACTTCATGATGATCAGGGTCAAGGTTATGGGTCTGGTGCCCACGTGTGCAAACACGGTGCAAAGCAGAAATACCATTCAATCACAGTGCAACACACTCACATGCAACTCACTCATTCCTAGAATCAATTTAGAATAGCCAGTTCACTGTAAAGCAGAGTATCCACGCGGAACGAAAACACATGCAAAACTGCTCAATGACTCAGAACCTAAGCTGATGTGCAGTATTTACTCTACCAACTCTGCCACCATGCTGACTTTTATTGTGTCTTATCATATATACTGTATTTTTCATCCTAATGTTTGCTTAAACAAAACCATTGAGAGCTGGTGTGTCCCAAACTACATACTATAGTTCAACATTGCAGTGGTGTAATGATGACAAGGTTTTCCAAAATGTTAGGCATTGTAAATCAGTCTTAAGTAATTAACCAACAAATTTAGGTGAATATGCATGTGCAATCATGGTTCAGACTAACTTAATGCACCGCTGGCAATGCACGATTATCACTTAGATACTAGCATAAGCAGTGGAGTCACTTTATTTGTTTATTTATTAGGATTTTAACATCATGTTTTACACACTATGGTTACATTGATGACAGATAGTTGTGAACGGTAGTTGCTCGTTACACAAGATTCATCAGTTCATAAGTTTAATGTAATTGTTTTAGCTTTGAAGGAAGTGCCATGGACTTTTTAAAATGACTCCAGGGCGGCATGGTGGCTCGGTGGGTAGCACTGTCGCCTCACAGCAAGAAGGTCCTGAGTTTGATCCCCAGGCGGGGCGGGGCGGTCCGGGTCCTTTCTGTGTGTAGTTTGCATGTTCTTCCCGTGTCTGTGTGGGTTTCCTCCGAGTGCTCCGGTTTCCTCCCACAGTCCAAAAACACGCAATTGGGTTAATTGGAGACACTGAATTGCTCTATAGGTGAATGTGTGTGTGTAGGTGTGTCTGCCCTGCGATGGACTGGCGCCCCGTCCAGGTTGATACTGTGTGCCTTGCGCCCATTGAAAAGCTGGGATAGGCTACAGCACCCCCGTGACCCTAATTGGATAAGCAGTTAAGAAAGTGAGTGAGTGAGCTTCAAAGTAAGTGCCATGGAATTCAAAGTGACTCCAGGGTGGCACGGTGGCTCAGTGGGTAGCGCTGTCACCTCACAGCAAGAAGGTCCTGGGTTTGATCCCTAGTTGGGGCGGTCCTGGTCCTTTCTGTGTGGTTTGCATGTTCTCCCCTGTGTCTGCGTGTTTGAAATTAAAGACTAGTAACCGGTAAATACCTGTCCTGTCATGAATGTAACCAAAGTGTGTAAAACATGACGTTAAAAACCTAATAAATAAATAAATATTTCATTTATTCAAATATAAATGAATCTTTCATTTACGTATTTATTTCATTTATTAGGTTTTACCCAAATTTTATAATCTCTTCAATGTTTCTAATTGGCAGTAAGAATGCAGCCAGGTATGAACAATTACATCCTTGTCCTGACGAGCCTTTTCCAGCCTAACAGGTTATGCAGTGAGCAGGCTTGGTGTGGTGACAACATTGTACATGTTGATCAATGTACTATATATCAACCCATACGTGTAGCAAGGTTTTTCCTCCCATTGTCAGATACACCTTTTAATTATTGAATTGAGATTGTCCTATTGCCACAGGTCTATAAAATCAAGGTCATTATAAAGAGCTTGGTAAATTTGAGTGAGGTAGTGTAACTAAGATGCCACTGTTGCAAGCCAGTTTGTGAAATTTCTTCCCTTCATATTCCATGATCAACAGCGAGTGATATTTAAAAAAAAAAAAGTGAAAGCAATTGAAAAGTGTACCGGGTGCCTCAAGCAGTTGCTGGCCTCGCATCACCAAGCACAATGCCACGTGTCCGATGCAGTAGTGTAAAGCATTCCGGCACTGGACTCTGGAGCAGTGGAAATGTGAATCATGGTTCTCTGTCTGGCAGTTAGATGGACAGGAGAATGATCCCTGCCTGACTGCATTGTGACAACTGTAAAGTATGGTGGAGGAGGGTTAATGCTGTGAAGTTGTTTTGTCAGGGGTTCTAGGCCCCCTAATCATATTGCTTCAGTATACCAAGATATTTTGGACAATTGTATGCCTCCAACTTTGTGGGAGCAAAGTCCACAGTGGCATGGTTGGGTGAGTTTGGTGTGGAAGAACTTGACTGGCCTGCACAGAGCTTTGGGGTTGAGGTCAGCGCAATCCCATTCTCTTGAGTCTGTATTTGAATCTCCGTGCGCTGCTCCGTGCGGCTGCCAGTCACAGTCTCTTTGTGTTTCTGTGTCTTTTTGTCTGTTTTAGTGGTTATTTTGTGTCTTTCCCCCGAACTTTGTCATGTTTATGGACATTTTCATGCAGCTTTTTTAAGTCAAGGTTTTTTAAAGTTCTTTAAGTTACTTTTTAGAGAGTTTTTTTTTTGGACTTCGTTAGCAACATGTCTCGTCGCATTGTCTACTCGCGGGATCAGCTGATCGCGCTGCGGAAGACGCCGGCTTTGTTTACATCTAGGACGGAGATCCCAGCAGAACTGAGACGGCCGTATCGTGGATGTAGAGCTGGAAACAAGCGGCGGGAGAGGAGAAGGAGTTATAAACCTTGTCTCCCTTCCATCATCATAGGAAACGTGCAATCACTGGTGAATAAAACGGACGAACTTTCCGCACTGATCCGGACACAGCGAGAGTACCGTGAGTGCAGCATCTTATGCTTTACAGAATCCTGGCTGAATCAGAATGTACCGGACTCTCATGTTCACCTGAATGGATTTACTACTGTGAGGGCGGACAGAGTTTACCATCAGACCGGTAAGAAGAAGGGAGGGGGACTCGCTGTGTTTGTGAACAACAGATGATGTAACCCTGGTCACATTACGGTGAAGGAAGTAATCTGTCAGCCGGACATTGAACTGTGTGTGATCGGAATGCGTCCGTATTATTTGCTGCGAGAATTCACGAAAGTGGTTCTGTGTGCTGTGTACATTCCTCCATCCGCCAGCGTGGACATCGCCTGTGACGTCATTCATTCAGCTATCGCTAGAGTGCAGAACCAAAGTCCGAGTGCCTTCATCACAGTGTCTGGTGACTTCAATCACACTTCACTTTCATCATGCCTGCCTACATTCACCCAGTTTGTAAAATGCAGGACTAGAGAAAACAGAACATTGGACTTGTTGTATGCTAATGTCAAAGAAGCATACAAATCCACAGCTCTCCCTCCGCTGGGACGATCTGACCACAACCTGGTACTCCTCAATACACAGTACAAGCCCCTGGTCCAAAGACAACCAGCATCCACCATAACAGTGAGGAAGTGGTCACCTGAGGCTGTGGAATCACTGCAGGGCTGTTTTGAGGCCACACAATGGGATGTCCTCTGTGACCCTCACAATCAGGACATTGACGAGATAACAGCGTGTGTCACAGACTACATAAACTTTTGTGTGGACACTGTTGTACCCTCTAAAACTATCCGATGTTTTTCTAATAACAAGCCATGGGTTACAAGCAACCTAAAGTCCCTCCTGAACCAGAAGAAGAGAGCCTTCAGGACAGGGGACAAGGAGGAGCTAAAGAGGGTACAAGCAGAGCTCAAAATAAGGATTAAGGAGGCCAAGGACGAGTACAGGGCTAAGCTGGAGGCCAACGCTGCTCAGGAACATCAACATCAAACGAGGGCAGTCATGAATGGGCGAATGAGTTAAACCAGTTCTTTCTAAGGTTTGACAACGACTCTCCTCCTGCCCCATTGTCCTCTGCTCTGTCTCCAGCCGTCTTGCATCTTAACACCCCAGCACAACAACAGCCATCATCATTCACAGCCCATACCTCCACCATACCAAACATTAACACCTCACCTGACATGAATGCTCCTTCCCCCAACCACACTCCGGACCAGTCTAGCAGCAGGGTACCAACTTTTACTGCTGACCAGGTGAAGAAAGAGCTGAAGAAACTCAAGCAGTGTAAAGCGGCTGGACCGGATGGCATTCAGCCTAAGGTATTAAAACTATGTGCTGAGCAGCTGTGTGGAGTCCTTCAGCACATCTTCAACCTGAGCTGCAGCCTAGGAAAGGTCCCACTCGGGTGGAAAACTTCTTGTGTGGTTCCTGTCCCCAAGAAGAAGCAACCAGTGGCACTAAATGACTATCGTCCTGTTGCTCTGACCTCCCACCTGATGAAGACACTGGAAAGACTGATGCTGGGCCACCTGAGATCACTGGTAGGAGCTGACCTGGACCCCCTGCAGTTTGCATATCAGGACAGCATTGGAGTGGATGATGCTGTTATCTATCTGCTGGACAGAATGTACTCCCATCTAGACACTACAGGCAGCACTGTGAGGATTATGTTTTTTTATTTCTCCAGTGCGTTCAACACCCTACAGCCTGTCTTACTTGGGGAGAAACTTCGGCAGATGAAGGTGGATGGGTCTATCATCTCTTGGGTAATGGACTACCTGACTGGTCGACCCCAGTTTGTGCGACTGCAGGGCTGTGTTTCTGACATGGCCATGTGCAGTATGGGGGCTCCCCAGGGGACTGTATTAGCACCGTTCCTGTTTAACATCTACACCTCAGATTTCAGATACAACTCTGGCACATGCCATCTGCAGAAATTCTCAGATGACACGGCCATCGTGGGGTGTATCAGGAATGGGCAGGAGGCGGAATACAGGAAGCTGGTTTCAGACTTTGTTGACTGGTGTACACTGAACAAACTGCAGCTCAACATCAGTAAGACAAAGGAGATGGTGGTGGACTTCAGGAAACTCAGACCTCCCCTGGCACCAGTCACTATCAATGGAGCGGAAGTGGAGGTGGTTGACACTTACAAGTACCTGGGTGTGCACTTGGACAACAAACTGGACTGGAGTTTTAATACCTGTGCAGTGTTCAAGAAAGGACAGAGTCGTTTGTACTTTCTGAGGAAACTGAGGTCCTTTGGAGTGTGCACTAAACTCCTTTGGACATTCTACCAGTCTGTTGTTGCTAGTGCCTTATTGTATGCTGTTGTGTGCTGGGGCAACAACATCAACAAAAGTGCAAAAAACAAAATAAACAAACTAATTAAGAAGGCTGGCTCTGTTGTTGGAGTCAAATTGGACACTCTGGATGAGGTAGCAAAAAAACGGTCACTCAATAAGCTGCTTTCTATTATGGACAATACATCACACCCCCTGCACACTACAGTGGAGAAACAGAGAAGCACGTTCAGTGGTAGACTGAAGAGTGCCGTGTGAGATCTTTTCTTCCCACTGCAGTAAGACTCTACAATGATTCTCCCCATTCCAGGAACACTACGGATCTCCTGCCACCCGAACAGTGTTGATTTTCTTTTGCAGTGCAATATCTTATCTCTCTTAGTGCAATATACTTTTGTAAAATAATATATTTTTCTCTTAGTGCAATAATATGTATGCGGCTGCTTATGATAATGTCCTGTCTTTTTGCTTATGCCCTTTTATGTTTAATTGTGTTGTTTTTTGTCTGTCTTCCCTTGTGTAACTTGTACTGTAATTTGTAAATTGTAACTGTAATTGTGTAATTTGTATAGTACTGTGACAATGCAATTTCCTTCGGGATCAATAAAGTCTTATCTTATCTTATCTTATCTTATCTTAACCTACAAAAGTAAAAAGGAATTACTTTTAATATTTTGCTTGACCAACTTGATTGTAGTCAAACATTCCACAGAATCAGGTAAATTGATAACAGGTGAGGGTATCATTATTTGATAATAAAGAGATGGACCTTGATTCACCACCTTCTGCCTAACAGAGAGAGAATTGGGAGAATTAAATGTTTCCTAATGCAGGACTGCTAATAATTTAGATCTTTCACTATCTACCATACAAATTATTGGGGAAAGATCCAGGGCATCTGGAGAAATATTAGTCCAGAAGCTGGAGACCACAACTAAATATGTGTGACCTTTACTACCTCAGAGGGCATTCCATGTGAAACCATTTTGCTACTGTGTTAAATATAGCCATGCAGGCTTAGAAGTACTTCAGAAAACTGTTGTCCCTTAACACAGTCAAGAAATGTAACCGGAACCTACACAAAACCACCTCCTGGTTTCTACACACACACTGTCCATTTTATCAGCTCCACTTACCATATAGAAGCACTTTGTAGTTCTACAGTTACTGACTGTAGTCCATCTGTTTCTCTACATACCCTTTTAGCTTGCTTTCACCCACAGGACCACCACAGAGCAGGTATTATTTAGGTGGTGGATCATTCTCAGCACTGCAGTGACACTGACATGGTGGTGGTGTGTTAGTGTGTGTTGTGCTGGTATGAGTGGATCAGACACAGCAACGCTGCTGGAGTTTTTAAATACCGTGTCCACTCACTGTCCACTCGATTAGATACTCCTCCCTAGTTGGTCCACCTTGTAGATGTAAAGTCAGAGACGATTGCTCATCTATTGCTGCTGTTTGAGTTGGTCATCTTCTAGACCTTCAACCGTGGTCACAGGACGCTGCCCACAGGGCCCTGTTGGCTGGATGTTTTTGGTTGGTGGACTATTCTTAGTCCAGCAGTAATAGTGAGGTGTTTAAAAACTCCATCAGCATTGCTGTGTCTTATCCACTCCTACCAGCACAACACACACTAACACACCACCACCATGTCAGTGTCACTGCAGTGCTGAGAATGATTCACCACCTAAATAATACCTGCTCTGTGGTCGTCCTGTGGGGGTCCTGACCATTGAAGAACAGGGTGAAAGCAGGCTAAAAAAAGGTATGTAGAGAAAACGAAGGACTACAGTCAGTAATTGTAGAACTTTAAAGTGCTCCTATATGGTAAGTGGAGCTGATAAAATGGACAGTGCATGTAGAAACAAGGAGGTGGTTTTAATGTTATGGCTGATCAGTGTATATTACGCAAAGGCAATAAACATCATTTTGTTATTTTGGACAAAATTATGAAATATTCATAATTACAATATTTAAAACTTGGTAAAAACTGCAGGAAGTGAATAAAAAAAAGAATTAAATGCAGTGAATCCTTTCAGTCCCGACCAGTTTCGTTAATGCCTAAAAAATGCCACTTAGTTTTTACGGTACCATGTGTGCTTACTGCCTTATGTTATCAGTGCTGTTAATAATGCCTACTATAAACCTGTCCATTACGGAATATGACTTTAAAATGCATTAGCATGAGTAACAGGAAATAGAGCATCAATGGGGTAAAATAGAGAAATCAATAGAGAAATCACTCAACACTTGAGTCTGTTTGGTCTGTCGCTGTTTCAGGTTCTAGTGCCGGGGCAAAGGAAACCGGGGGACGTGAGACGGTGCAACCCAAACATTTTAATTGGCTTTTACCAGTATGAGTTTTCCCAATCTATTTGTTCATGATTTCTTGTTGCGTATTGCAATCCACTGCCACTTTCACTGTCCTGTTCTGGCTGCAGGATAGTCGATCCCCTGACATGCACACAGTAGTAGCTGGCCGCTTCTTATTCACCAGCCAGTAGTTGGTCCTTACACACAGCCTTACCTTGCTCAAAGTGTCATGCCAATCTCCACGTGCTAAGTCTCCCACTGCCCACCCAGCAACTTAGTGCCTTCATATTCTATTTAGCTTTTTATTATCTGTGTATTTCTTTTTCCTCTTTTTTCTCTTTTGCTATGTTGGTGATGATTTAGCACTTTTTCCATGCTTGCTGCTGCGTATCTCCCTAATTAGAGCAATATCTATAGATCTCTAACGTGTATCAAGCCACATTATGTCAGCCCTGAAAATATCCTGTATACACACTGTTAGATTTCTACAAATCACAACAATGTCAATATTTAGTCAACAGTTAACCACACACTGTTTTCTTTTCTGTGCAGGAGAGCGCACACCCTGACTGTGCTGTTCATACTAACCTGTGCCCTGGTTTACGTGACCCTGCTGGAGGAGACGCCACAGGACACAGCGTACAACACTAAGAGGTATGTGTGGTGTGCACACAAGCTCGTTTCCAGCCCACAGTAACCATGAAGTGACCTTGTTTGAGTTATTTGTGTAAACACAAACCTGGGACATTAAGGTGCCCCTGACCTGAAGTTCCAACTGCCTTGTTGGGCTACATACTTCTCTATAAAGAGCCAACTGAGCATAAGGCACCCAGATACTTGTGCTGTGAGTAAGTGGATTGGATATTGGCTGAGTATGTAGGACTGGGCAGAGCTGGCCTGTCTTCACAAGGTGCTGCTGTTTAAAAGGATTAGTTGTGGTCAGCGTCTGCTTTAGATTACCGACTTCAAAAGAGTGTATTGTGAATTTAGGTCTTAGAGGTACCATGCTACCTTTGGGTTCTATTTAAATCTAGACTATATGCAAATGGGGACAAACAAAAACCAGCCAGGAATGTTTCAGTAAGGTCACCAGCATAGCTTAAGTGTAACTTGGCATTGATGCTGCTTTGGATGCTTTTAAGAATGTCCCCACGGTTGGTATTCTGAAAAAGCTATGTTTTTTACTGGGCCAAAATTTCATTGAGGTGATTAGGTTCCTAATGTGGGTTAGTATCTGCTAACTGTGAAGGTCATAATAAGGGTTTTTATAATTTGCATACTTGCCATAACATTCAGTGACCCTTCTGTGGATGGGGGATGCATTTTGGTACAGATACTTCCCAGCAGAATGGAAACGTTTGATCAGGAGATGAAAGTAAAGTAGGATTCTCAGGAATCTAGTGCACCTGAAGCATGGCAGCAGATTTACCTGATGAAAAAAGTCTTAAACATTGCTCCACTACAAGTTGGCAGGAAATCACATGTGAACCATCTTAATACAGACCACCACCAGGTAATCAGACTGGCCCCGAGAGCATATCGTACTTCACCCATATCCAGCCTGTATGTAGAAGCTCATGAACCCACCCAATAGAATAGGCATTTATACAAATTTGCCCTAAAATATGCACTACTATGCTATCTGGAGTTCCCCTATTATGAAAACAAACCTTATCACAGGTTTGGGTACTCAGACCTAGAATTGAACACCACCTAAAACCCTGAAACCTCTCTGCAGCTTACGATTTGAAACCAAGCCAGATCAGACCTGTGGAAGAAAGACTACGGTGGGATCAAGAAAACTTTCAGAAAAGAGCAATACCAAATGACTCACAAAGGAAAACCTTTCCCCCATGGTACCTAGGAAGTCCTTATATTTCAGAAATATTATATTATATATATATTTCCCCAAGCAAACCACGAGCCCTGAACTATCACAAAGTATATTTAAGGAATTTGAAGAAAGACTAACAGGCTACTTGTTTATCTACACAGATGGGTCAAAGACATCTACCCACACTGGGGCAGCATTTTATTCCAAGACCAAAAAACAATGCATAAATATTCCCCCACACAGCTCCATTTTTACTGCCAAAGCACAAGCAATTCTAATGGCTATAACGTATTTCCAGAGCTCAAGTCACCAGAATCAGAATCAGAGTCAGAGTCAGAGAGGTTTTATTGTCATTTCAGCTACATACAAGTACATATTGAAACGAAACAGCGTTCCTCTAGGATCACGGTGTAACACGGTACAAAAAGTGCAAGACAATACAAAACAGTGTAAAATACAACAATAAATACAAAAAATCCTATAATAAATAACTACAAAAGATATTCCTAATTATCCCTAATATAAACAAGTAATTAGAAGACAGGACTAAAGACAAGTGTTAGTACATGATGGTGAATAGATGGTACAATGGTTCATGAGGTAGTGACATGTACATTAGCAGCGTAAAATTGGCAATGCCGATAAGGTGCCTAAAAAGTAAATAAGGTGCAAAAATACAAGTAAGGTGCAGAAATTACTTGTTCAGTTCCAGGAGGTGTGCAAAAAATGCAAGTAACATAGTCAATACAGTGTGCCATTATATGCACAGATTCAAAGTCTTGTATTTAAGCCATCAAAACACTAAATATTGACCACCCCATCATTGAAGAAATACTGCATAAACTGAAAACACTGGAACAATCAAACAAAATTTTGAGGCTATGTTGGATACCGGGCCACAGGGGCATTAGAGGAAATGAGGAAGCAGATACCATAGCCAAAAGAGCAGCAGAAGTACCAGTCACACCAATGTACATCCCACCGACTTAAGACCCCTCATAAAGAGTTATGTACATGAGAAATGGCAAGAGAACTGGGACTTACAAGACAATATCAAACCCAGGAAAAGTCAACAAAGCGTACAACCATACAAAATGAACTATACCCAGAAGAGGGGGGACCAAGTAGCCCTCACACGATGCAAGATAAGGACATTCAAGACTCACACACACATACATCTACTAAAAGGAGAACAGGCCCCAAAGTGCCTTCATTGCTCAACTACCCTAACAATGAAACATATTGTATATGAATGCAAAGTTTTTACCCAGGACAGAAATCTGTACCAGATGGGATCGGACTCATCAAACTACTCATTTTAATATTTAAAAATTTCTAAAAAAGCATTAAATTGAAACGTGTTGTAATTTTAACCTCCACAGTTTTGATGCACATATATCTCTGTATCCTAAAACCCCTTTCATGGTTTTAACATCCTTTTTAATAAGAATGTTTTAAAACATACAAATGGCACGCCATAGAGATGGCTCTAAATACAGAGCTTATAATGGCGATAAAACTCAACCAACCAACCAACCTAAAACCCTGAAACTGAACCTAAAACCCTGAAACTGAACCTAAACTCCATAACCCAAACCCCCAACACTATACCCCCTAAAAGCTTACAAAACCAAGCATCTTTCTGGATATGGCAGGAAACAAAAGATCGTCCACTCACCCTTACAAATACCAACAGGACTTCATCAACATCAGAGAGAAGTTTCCAAACCATATCTTTGTGTTCATGGATGGCTCAAAAAACCCCAGCCAAGTATCAGAGGTAATAATAACCGACAGGTACACAAACTACCACAACACAGTTCAATATACTGAGCCAAAGCGCCCACATTACAAATGTCTTTGGAATTTCTGGAACTCTCCCGATATCAAAGTAGTAATATGCTGTGACTCAGTGGCCTGTTTGTCACAAGACACCAGTTAGCCAGAAAAAGAACAGAAATTCTGACCACCTATTACAAAATCCCACCCTCAGACATAAATTGTATTATATACTCAAAGGATCTGGCAAAAAGAATGGGACACACAGATAAGAAGAAGACATCAACTTTATGGTATAATGCACAAAACTAACACTTGTCCAAAAGCAAACCTTAACAGATGTAAAGAACAGCTGACAAATACCAGGTGCCACATCGGCCGTACTAGACTAACACATGCCACACAGAACATACTTAGTACAATGTGGAGGTTCTTTCCCTTTATTGTGTGCCAACTACTGATAGCCATGAAGCATATACTGACTGAATGTCCAAAATATCGAAACCAGAGACAACAGCTATCAGCGTCTAAAACCATGCAGGGCATTAGTAATTACATTTCTCTGACGTAACTAGACCTAAAATAAAGAATTAACTGATAAGGACAGTGTAGGGATGCATCAATACCATTTTTTCCCAACCGAGTACGAGTACAAGTACATGTATTTTAGTACTCTCCGATACCGATACCTATTTAGAATGATGCATTATGGAATAGTGTAGTTTTTAGTGTAAAATAGTGCAGTGGAACAGTTGCTTGGGTTGCCATCACTAATTGTAAAAAAAATAAAATAAACACCGCACAGACATCATTGAGAAAGCTTCTGACAAGCTAACGTTAACGTTAATTAATAAACGCACGTAATTAACGTTGTGCACATCATACATGCGATGCGATTCTGCTGATTGAAATATTTACTTTAAAAGGATAATACAGTCCGATCCCATCTGAGCCGATTCTATCAGCACATACATTCGTGGTTCACCTCGGTAAATCGTAAACGACTCTGAGTCGGCTCCCGCTCTGTGGTAATAAGCAGTATAATTAAGCCTGAGCTTTATAATGTAAGCGAGTCACACAAAATGTTCTGTAGTAGTTGGTATTTATTTACAACCGCATCATTCATTATAACAGTAAACACGGAGAGATGACTGAGAAAAGAAGCTTAAAATGAGTCGACTCCTGAATCACTTGTATCGACACTGTGAACAGAGTATTGAACACAAACACGTCCTATAACAGCGGTCGCTGCTTTTGTAACCGGTTATCTTCGCTGTTAGCTCTATTTTGAAGGTTTTTTTTTTTTTCAAACGGAACTAAATAACATTAAACGTGCGTGTGAGCGTGGTCAGTGAGAATAATTCAATCTGTCTCCCGTGGGTGAAAAATGAATTGCTTTAGTTTTAGAAGTAAAAAAATCTCGCAATGTCGCGCCCCCCGGTCAGGCACTCTCGCTCCACAGGTTGAAAACTCCTGCGTTAACGCAGCAACGTGCACTAGGTACAAGGTATCGGATGTTTAGTATCGGAGCCTCGTTTACGAGTACGAGTACGAGTTAATGAGCGCGGTATCGGGCTAATACCCGATACTAGTATCGGTACTCATGCATCTCTAGGACAGTGTTTTAAAGGACTCTACCTATCCTGTCGTGAAAGGAACAGATAAGGGTTAAACGTGACCCTTAATAACAATTGACTACTGAATACAATTGACTACAGCTGGTGTCTCCCATAAAAAATAAGTGCTTGTTTGACTCTCCCTCTTACAAATGACTTAAAACAGTGGATTCATGTCAAGGAAAAACACAAACTGTTGCCTTATGTTTGAGAGAATATTTGGAAGGTCTGATAAATTAAACCAAATGTTGAGTACGCTTCAATTCCCCATGAGCTCAGAGGTTACTGTGCACAAAAGATGCCTGTATCTGCTTATTTGTTTAGGTTAGCACCAACCTTTAGTTATGCTTTAAGGTGCTAATTTGTTTAAGCAGAGGCCTATTGCAAAGCAAAGCTTGCTTAACTGAAAACGATAACACATTTGTTCATAATTCAAACTTAATAACTTATACAGGATCTCTACTTAAAAAGCCTATGAAAAAATTCCACATAGTACACAAACATAAGTGTTCTGCAATCATTTAACTTTTTATGATTAAAAAAGAAGGGTTGCAATGGTCGAAAAAAAACCTAATTTCATAAATTAACAATCCCAAACATATATTTAAATGAAGGTAAATGTGTTTGCATGTCCTAGCCATTGTTCTTACTGGAATCCCATTGGAAATCTGTGGATGGTTTTGAAATTCCAAGAGGAAATATGCCAGTGCTGTAACTGCCAACAACTCTAAAAAACAGCTGTCTTTGTTATGTATATATATATATATATATATATATATATATATATATATATATATATATATATACAGTATATAACAACCTCCTTGTTTTTACACTCACTGTCCATTTGATCAGCTCCACTTACCATGTAGAAGCACTTTGTAGTTCAGAATCAGAATCACTTTATTTCGCCAGGTATGTTACACATACGAGGAATTTGCTTTGGTGATACACTCAATGATACACACAACAGTCCACATAGTAGTACAAACAATACACATAATAGTACAGACAATTACACATGTATGACATGTAACATAGAACATATTTTACAGACCCGACAGCACACGGACTGTTAACCAGTATTTACCAACATTTGCCCAAGAGAACAACTTTGGTTAAAAAGTGTTACAGCTCTGGAGAAAAAGCTGTTAGCGTGTCTTGATGTGTTTGTTTTTATTGTCCTGAGTTTGAAAAAGGTGATGTCCAGGATGAGAGGGATCTGCTGTAATTTTGCCGGCACGCTTCAGCACTCTGCTGTTGTAAATGTCCTGAAGCGTTGGCAGACTACATCCAATGATCCTCTCCGCTGTCTTGATTATACCCTGGAGTTTGGCTCGTTCATGTAATGTTGAGGAACCAAACCAGATGGTGATGGACGATGTAAGGATGGACTCTATTATTGCTGTGTAGAACTGGATCAGACTCTGTGGCAGGTTGAATTTCTTCAGCTGTCTCAGGAAGAACATTCTCTGCTGAGCCCTCTTGGCGATGGAGAGTGTGTTCTTTTCCCACTTTAGGTCCCTGGATAAGGTGGTGCCCAGGAACTTAAGTGACTCCACCACTAAGGCCATAGAGCCATTAATTGTGAGGGGGTGTAAGGAGGGTGCGTTGCGCCTGAAATCCACCACCATCTCTACAGTCTTTTGTGTGTTGATCAGCAGGTGGTTGTCGCTGCACCAGGAGACCAACTGCTCGACTTCCTTTCTGTAGGCAGACTCGTCACCATCGGTTATGAGGCCCATTACAGTGGTGTCATCAGCAAACTTAAGGATCTTTACAGCTGGTTCCTTAGAAACACAGTCATTGGTATGAAGACTGAAGAGAAGGGGTGAAAGCACACAGCCTTGTGGTACACCAGTACTTAGGTTCCGCTGGTCTGAAGTGTGTTTTCCTAGCCGTACCTGCTGTGTCCTATTTGTCAGAAAGTCCATGATCCACCGGCAGATGGCATCCGGCACTGACAGCTGGGACAGTTTGACCTGCAGCAGCTCTGGCACTATGGTGTTAAAAGCCGAGCTGAAGTCCACAAACAGAACTCGAACGTAGGTTCCAGGACTGTCGAGATGCTGTAGCATGAAGTGCAGGGCTACGTTGACTGCATCATCGACAGATCTATTTGCTCTGTATGCAAACTGCAGGGGATCCAGTAAAGAATTTGTGATGGTCTTTAGGTAGGCTAGGATCAAGCGTTCGAAGACCTTCATGACTACAGATGTCAGGGCTACAGGTCTGTAATCATTCAGTCCAGAATTCGTTTTTTTGGGGACTGGTATGATGGTCGATGTTTTGAAGCATGAAGGAACAGAGCAAAGTTCTAATGATCTGTTAAAAATGTGAGTGAAGGTAGGCGCCAGTTGATTGCTGCAGTGCTTAAGTGTGGATGGAGAGATTCCGTCTGGCCCAGGAGCTTTTCTCACCTTTTGTTTCTTAAACAGTCTGTTAACGTCCCGCTCGTTGATGGTTAAAGGAGCCTGGGACAGAGGTGAGAGAGCCAGGGTGGAGGAGGAGGATGAAGAATTAGCTGAGAAAGGCTGAGAATTGTCCTTATTGTATTCGAATCTGCAGTAGAACTCGTTCAGGTCGTTGGTGAGTTGACGGTCATTCAGGAGAAGGGGGGTCTTTCGCACCTTGTAGTTAGTGATCTCTTCGAGGCCCCTCCAGACTGAAGTTGGGTCGTTAGCAGCAATCTGGCTTTTCAGCTTTTCTGAATATTCCTTTTTTGCTGATCGGATACCTTTCTCCAGCTTGTATTTGGCCTCTTTGTAGAGAACTCTATCTCCACTCCTGAATGCTGACTCCTTTTCCCTCCGAAGCTGTAGTTCTACAATTACTGACTGTAGTCCATCTGTTTCTCTTCATAGTTTTTAGCCTGCTTTCACCCTGTTCTTCAATGGTCAGGACCACTACAGAGCCGGTATTGTTTGGGTGGTGGATCATTCTCAGCACTGCTGAGACAATGACATGGTGGTGGTGTGTTAGTGTGTGTTGTGTCCACTGTTCACTCAATTAGACACTGCTACCTAGTTCGTTCACCTCGTCCACCTTCATCTATTGCTGCTTTTTGAGTTGGTCATCTTCTAGACCTTCATCAGTGGTCACAGGACGCTGCCCACCGGGTGCTGTTGGCTGGATATATTTTTGGTTGGTGGACTATTCCTAGTCCAGCAGTGACAGTGAGGTGTTTAAAAACTCTATCGGCATTGCTGCATCTTATTCACTCATACCAGCACAACACACACTAACACACCACCACCATGTCATTGTCACTGTAGTGCTGAGAATGATCCACCACCTAAATAATACCTACTCTGTGGTGGTCCTGTGGGGGTCCTGACCATTAAAGAACAGGGTGAAAGCAGGCTAAAAAAGTATGTAGAGAAATAGATTGACTACAGTCAGTAATTGTAGAACTACAAAATGCTCCTATATTGTAAGTGGAGCTGATAAAATGGACAGTGAGTGTAGAAAACAGGAGGTAGTTTTATTATATGGCTGATTGTCCAAATGTATGTCCAAAGTCAAACCTTTTGTGATGAAGCAAAGTTAAGACATTAACTGTAAAGTGGGTATATGCACTTCACAACTGCATAAATACTTGATACAGCTTACTTAAGTCAGTATCACAAACACATAACAGGTAAAATTATGAGAACAAATTATCTTTAAAACTAAATAGTTTTTAGCAGATTTAAATCAGAACAATGGCCTGTATCATTTGTATGTTTTTCATAATGTTTTACTCCTACCCTTGGGCACCCTAGTGTCATCGGCCCATGAATCCAGTCACACTACTCTCAGCTCCAATCTGAATATAGTCAAATAAGATGTACATTGTATGTCTGTTGTGTTTCAGAGGGATTGTGGCTAGTATTCTGGTGTTCCTTTGTTTTGGAGTAACACAAGCCAAAGATGGCCCTTTCTCTCGACCACATCCAGGTAAGAACAGAACTGAACACATCCACTGTTCCTGTGAACAGGCTGAATGGAGGAGATATCGTTTAAAGCTGAGTAAAGCTGAGTGTTTTCACTCTGAGATTCACACTGAGATTGATTAATACCACAAATTTAAATCTGCCAGTAGACCTTGTTCTATAAATATTGCTCCTGTTCCCAAATTACAATGTCAGAAGATCTCTGGGGAGCAGTCCACAAAGGAAGGTGCTTTTTTTTTAGTTATGGAGTTCACTTAAAAATGCACTTGACTGAGTGCACATTGCTTTTGACAATGGCAACTTTACATAAAGTTTGCCTGCAAAGCCATGCGATAGATCAGCGCCCTGTCCATTTTATTCCTGCCTTGGATACAGTGATTTCCGATGGACGCGGACCTGACGTGACCCTGAAAACAATACAGCAGTTAATGAAAATGATCATCTGTTTATTAGTTTACCAGCCCTAAAACTCGAAATGAATGTTTGTCTTAACGGTGCTTGTAAATGGCAATTGGTTGTTTTCTGACTTCACACTGACTTCATCAGCGTGGCACCAGTAACATGCCAACTCACTGCTATGTGTCCCTCACTCACTTTCTTAACCGCTTATCCAACTAGGGTCGTTTGGGTGCTGGAGCCTATCCCAGCTTTTTCAATGGGTGCAAGGCACACAGTAACACCCTGGATGGTGCGCCAGTCCATCGCAGGGCAGGCACACATACACACACCTATTCGCCTATAGGACAATTCAGTGTCTCCAGTTAACCTGACTGCATGTTTTTGGACTGTGGGAGGAAACCGGAGCTCCCAGAGGAAACCCACGCAGACACGGGGAAAACATGCAAACTCCACAAAGAAAGGACCCTGACCGTTCCTCCTGGGGATCGAACCCACTGATCCATGTGTCAATCAATAATATTTATTGTTTGTCTGCTTATGCTTGTACCAAAAACAACCTAAAAACACTTTAACGATTGGTTTTTGTACTTTTATATGTACATTTATATTTTACATTTTATATAATGTATAATTAGGGGCACTTGGTTACTGCAGAGATCTAGTGATCAGGGGTTCGAATCTCAGCAGTGTTAGTTTCAGTTAGGCGTCTGCACGGACGTGATTGGTTAATGTCCTGGGAAAAAGGAGGTGGTGGTAGCTTACCTATTGGGAGGTGCACTTGTCAGCGTGCTCTCCCAAGCCTGTACATAAAAAGGAGGGTTCCGCCAGGAAGGCCATCCTATGTAAAAAAAAAAAAAAAAAAAAAAAAGCTATGCAAAGTCTGGACCAGATCCACTGTTGTGACCTTTAAATAGCGGAACAGCCAAAAATGGACGTTCTGGACATTAATAAAAGTTTAAGTAACTATTTCAACATTTCACTGTGTAGGCAGTCAAAAAAGCAGATCTGTTTTTAGTGCTGCTTGCAAAATTGTATGCTTTACACTATGTCCTGCACTTTATTGCTTGCTCCTGCATTTTCATAGTCAGTTATTGCATTCATGTTGATTTCTGACTGCAAATACAGCTCACATAGGCAATGGCTGAAAATACAAATCCGTCCTTTAAAATCTACCGCATGCTACAGAAGAGCAGCAGTAAGAATGTTTAGGGCAGACCAGCTCAGCTTGTTGAGCGACTCTGTGTTGCTGTCAGTCCGTCCTAGAAACTGTGAATGAAGAAGATTGTCCTTTATTCTGACATGCCGTTGAGACAAACCTGACTGACTAGTTTCTCAAGGTTGATTAGTCTCATCAGCTGAGTGAAGTAAAAGCAAAGACAAGAGTAATTAGAGTGCCTTAAGCTCCCGTTTCCAGTGCTCATACCCATAAAGAATGTATAGTCGTTTTTTGTCTTTAGTCCACAGTCTGTGTTCAGTTTGTACGTAGGTGTATTTTTTTTTTTTTGCAAAGCAGGCGGATGAGTGCACCTGTCCCCCTGGGGTAAAAATAACATACGTTACTAGAGGTACAAGTAACTTGGCAACAGTGCAGCCTGGGGAGAATGCCCATTACCTGAGGGTACACATACACTGCCTTAGAGAAGATGGGGCAGGGCACTGATCAAATTACACATTTTGCTGGCTTTACAGAAACCGAAAACAAAATTATGAAAATGCAGTTCAAATATGGATACACCTGTGATATCAATTCTTTAATCAGTCCATCCCTAAACTATTTATGTAGCAGTTGTACTTAAACTACATGGCCAAAAGTATTTGACTCACCTTTGTCATTTAGCCCTGTAGCTAAATGCAGGTAAATAAGCATACAGCAGTGCTTATTTAAACCATTAAAACCATTAAAAGTCATTAAAACCACCACCTTGTTTCTACACTCACTGTCCATTTGATCAGCTCCACTTACCATATAGAAGCACTTTGTAGTTCTACAATTACTGACTGTAGTCCATCTGTTTCTCTGCATGCTTTGTTAGCCCCCTTTCATGCTGTTCTTCAATGGTCAGGACCCCCACAGGACCACTACAGAGTAGGTATTAGGTGGTGGATGATTCTCAGCACTGCAGTGACACTGACATGGTGGTGGTGTGTTAGTGTGTGTTGTGCTGGTATGAGTGGATAAGACACAGCAATGCTGATGGAGTTTTTACACACCTCACTGTCACTGCTGGACTAAGAATAGTCCTCAAACCAAAAATATCCGGCCAACAGCGCCCGGTGGGCAGCATCCTGTGACCACTGATGAAGGTCTAGAAGATGACCAACTCAAACAGCAGCAATAGATGAGCGATCGTCTCCGACTTTACATCTACAAGGTGGAGCATATAGGTAGGAGTGTCTAAAAGAGTGGACAGTGAGTGGACACGGTATTTAGAATCCACTCATACCAGCACAACACACACTAACACACAACCACCATGTCAGTGTCACTGCAGTGCTGAGAATGATCCACCACCCAAATAATACCTGCTCTGTGGTGGTCCTGACCATTGAAGAACAGCATGGAAGCAGGCTAAAAAAGCATGCAGAGAAACAGATGGACTACAGTCAGTAATTGTAGAACTACAAAGTGCTTCTATATGGTAAGTCGAGCTGATAAAATGGACAGTGAGTGTAGAAACAAGGAGGCGGTTTTAATGTTATGGCTGATCAGTGTATTATAGCAGTTGTTTTTGATAAGTATATTATCAATGCTTTGTTGGATTTGTTTACTGTAGGTTGTTATTAATCCATAAATTTATAGTGGCTTGCTGTTTGTGAAACTTTGTACATTTGTAGGGGTGTGTGTGTGGGTGTGTATTTGTGTGTGTGCTTTTTATGCAATGCATGTGTGCAGAATTGTTTGGTGCTGTGGGTTGATTATTTCTGTCCCTTCTGCTTTCAGCATACTGGCGTTTCTGGCTCTGTGTGACTGTTGTCTATGAGCTCTTCCTCATCTTCATCCTATTCCAAGTGGGTTTGAAGACACACCTATTTATACACACACAATGTTTTTATAATGCAAACTAATATGTAAATGCTGGTATAAACCCAAATGCAGTGTTCATGAGGTTTCATTTGGCTGGACAAATTTTGCCAGACTTATTCAATACAATAGAATATAGAATGTGTTGCACTTTAAAACAAACCATGTGAATTGCTTAAAATAGTAAAGATTTATACAGATTAACAATATGTAATTAAAAATTAAAACAAACACCATCTATTGCTGTAATTATATTCGCAAGCCTCAGTTTTTTTGTCATTAACATTTGGGGTTTTTAGCAGACACCTTTATCCAAAGCGACTTACAATTGTAACTGCACAACTCGAGCGATTGAGAGTTAAGGGCCTTGCTTAGGGGCCCAACAGTTACAGTTGTGGGGCTTGAACCAAGAACCTTCTGTTTTCTAGTCCAGTACCTCAACTCAGCGGTCCCCAACTTTTTTGCACCCTGGACCGGTTTCATATAAGATATAATTTCTATTAAAATGTTAGAATCTCTGTATTGAATCAGCTATTGTTTTCAGCGGATTCAGAGATTGTGGTTTGAGTTTTGATTGTGCTTTGTAAAGAATCTCATGCTGATACCTTCCCCTGTCTGTGATTGGTCAGAATGTATTACATGCTTGTCTGCATCACCACACTGAAAAACCTCACAAGCTTGACACTCTGGAAAATGTATTCATTTTCCTTTTAAGGGTGGCACGGTGGCTCAGTGGGTAGCACTGTCGCCTCACAGCAAGAAGGTCCTGGGTTTGATTCCTAGGTGGAGGGGTCCGGGTTATTTCTGTGTGAAGTTTGCATGTTCTCCCCGTGTCTGCGTGGCTTTCCTCCGGGAGCTCCGTTTTCCTCTCGCAGTCCAAAAACATGCAAGAATTGAACTGATGAATCTTGTGTAAGCAGTAACTACCTGTCCTGTCATGAATGTAACCAACGTGTGTAAAACATAACGTTAATCCACATCCACATGCAATCACCCTGGACCGGTTTCATATAAGATATAATTTCACGGACCCGGCAGGGAAGGGAGGATTTAATTATATTGCTCAGAAATTATGTTAAAATCAGCTTTTTTTCGCTGCAACGAGATGCTGCTCCCACCTAGGGGAGAAACGAAACAGTGACACCCCAAATATAATCAGTGAAAACTGCTTTTCTAGCTCTCTCTAATTATTTATTCTTTCTGTGCGGCCCAGTAATAAATGACCCACGGCCCAGTACCGGTCCACGGCCCGGTGGTTGGGGACCACTGCCTTAACCAATGCTTGAAATAATAAATACACAGGTCAAGAATGACCAAAAGCCTTCCTTTTAGCTCAAACCCTTCTGGTAACTTGCAGACCTTTTTTAAATAATGGGAACCCTCAGTACTGTGTAAACTCTTGATACTGTTACTAATAAAGTTTCTCAGTGGGTAGCACTGTTGCCTCACAGCAAGAAGGTCTTAGGTTCAGTTCCCAAGTGGAGCGGTCCGGTCCTTTCTGTGTGGAGTTTGCATGTTCTCCCCGTGTCTTCGTGGGTTTCCTCCGGGAGCTCAGGTTTCCTCCCAAAATCCAAAGACATGCAAGTGAGGTGAATTGAATATACAAAATTGTCCGTTGCTGTTTGACATTCAAACTTGAACTGATGAATCTTGTGTAATGAGTAACTACCTGTCCTGTCATTAATGTAACCAAAGTGTGTAAAACATGACGTTAAAATCCTAATAAATAAATAAACTCCTCTTTGGCCTGCCTCTCCTTCTCCTGCCTGGTGGCTCCATCCTCAGCACCCTTCTCCTGCAAAATGATGCAATTATAAAAAAAAAATACAAAAGTAGAATCACTTTGATGACACTTTATCCCTTGTTCCTAAGTTTTATTTAGAGATTGACCTGTATGATTTTATGCATTGCTCTGATTCTTCATGTACTGTTGTTGGCTAGTTGTAACATTCTGTCCTTGTTGCAGACTGTGCAGGACGGCCGTCTGTTCATGAAGTACATGGACCCTAAGTTAGGGGTTCCTTTGCCTGAAAGAGACTATGGAGGAAATTGTCTCATCTACGATCCTGGAAATGCCACAGATCCCTTCCACAATATCTGGGTAATAATATCTCACTCTCTAATATTCACACTGATATGTATTAATGTATACATACATAATTGTCTTGTGTATTTTTTTTTGCTATTTCAGGATAAGATGGATGGCTTTGTTCCTGCACATTTTCTTGGCTGGTACATTAAGGTACATTAAAGTTTTTTCAGCTTTTTATTACTTGCCATTTTGAGGTCTAACTGTTTTCGTGTGTGTTTTGTTGCAAAATTGCTGGATAATCTGTTGAAGAATCACATTCAACCAAAAATTTCCACCTGTTGCATAAAGTCATTACTGTAATACTTACTAAGTGTATTGAATCAGCTATTGGTTTTAGCGGATTCAGAGACTGTGGTTTGAGTTTGATTGTGCTTTGTAAAGAATCTCATGCTGATACCTTCCCCTGTCTGTGATTGGTCAAAATGTATTACATGCTTGTCTGCATCACCACACTAAAAAACCTCACAAGCAGCAAACCACACAGTGGAAAATGTATTCATTTTCCTTTTTATCATACAAGGGTGGCACGGGGGCTCAGTGGGGTAGCACTGTCGCCTCACAACAAGATGGTCCTGGGTTTGATTCCTAGGTAGAGGGGTCCGGGTTATTTCTGTGTGAAGTTTGCATGTTCTTCCCGTGTCTGCGTGGGTTTCCTCTGGGAGCTCCGGTTTCCTCTAGCAGTCCAAAGACATGCAAGTGGAGATACATGACTGTGTTTGACATTAAAGAATTGAACTGATGAATCTTGTGTAAGCAGTAACTACCTGTCCTGTCATGAATGTAACCAACGTGTGTAAAACATGACGTTAATCCACATCCACATGCAATCTAGTCAGATGCAGTTACCCGCTTCTCCAGAGCCTTTAGTCTGTACCTAACACTCACCCCTTCTACATCGGTGTAGTAGCCAACCGCTTCTTTTCACCCACACAAGGCAGGTTCACACGGAGAACAGTATCATGTATAGAGAGTCACACACTGATCTCCATCATTCCTTATTTGTTAGTGTTGGACTGCTATGCAACACAAGCATACCTTAAAGTAGGACTACCAAAAATAAGCAAAAATAAGATCCATGTTTGCTGCTAAATAAACAGGACAGTTTATGATTTTACAACCTCTATATGGGAATATTCCCACATGTTGCTAGCTGGATGCCTAGTAGTTTCTTTAAAAAAAAAAAAATACAAAAGGCACTTGGGTGGCACAGCACTAAAACATGCTACCCCACCAGTACTGCGATCTTGAGCTCGCGAGTTTGAATCTCGGTTCTGCTACTAGCCGGTCTTCCACCTACATGCAGACACGATTGGTTAACGTCTGTTGGGTAAGAGGGCTGGAGGATTCCTCATCATTGCTGCAATTGTGGCCTCTGCTGGCTGTTCGATGCCGTCTGCCATGAGACAGGGGATAATGGAGAGCAGTGCGTGACTCTTCGTATGCGATACTGATCCCTGTGTGAACCTGCCTTTTGCAGATAAAAATAAGCGGTTGGCAAGTGTACACATGTCAGATGGGGTGCGTGTTAGGTATGGCCCTCCGAGGCCAGGGTAGGGGTCTGTAGCAAAGATCGCTTTGTTCAGCTGATTTAGGACTTCTGGTAATCTCAATGATCGCTTGATCTCCTCCAGTAAACAGTGTTTACTTTTTCTTAAACTAACTGTCAAAAACTTTTGCAGAGGGTATTGGGAAATCCATCTTCATCACTGTATTGTTCAATCTGTCATGTTTAGCACTCTAAAGTATTATTGAATGTACTGTTTGTAATTTAGTCATTTTAATAGATTTTTAAATAACGACTGACGTGCTATAAAATGTTTTTGTATGTATTCTACTCATTCAAAAAGTTTTAGTGTGTACTTATTTGCCTTTCTTACTCTCCTTGTGTGCAACAGACTTTAATGATCAGAGACTGGTGGATGTGTATGATCATCAGTGTGATGTTTGAATTTTTGGAGTACAGTTTGGAGCACCAGTTACCCAACTTCTCAGAGTGCTGGTGGGACCATGTAAGTGTTTCTTATAATCTTATAATCTCTCAAAAAATTTTTTTTTTTTTATTATCTATTTTCCCCCACTTTGTTCCCCCAATTTTTTCCCCCCTATTCTAGTCGTGTCCAATTATCCTGATTGCGTTCTCTATACTGGTTCGACCCCTCACCGCTGACTGAGGACGCCTCTCAACTGACTTGCGCCCCCTCCGGTACGCAATCAGTACAGACTGCATTTTTCACCTGCACAAGTCGAGTTCATACACTAATGGACGCTGTGTACGGAGGGTCACACCCCCGTTAGCATTATTCCTCAGCCCTGTGCAGGCGCCATCAGTCAGCCAGCAGGGGCCGCAGTTGTACCAGTTATGAGGACCTATGATCCGACTCTACCCTCTAACCCTAAACATCAGTCAATCGTTGTTCGTTCTGCCGCCCAACCCAGTCGGAAAGGTAGAGTCACTAGCGTACTTTACCGCTGCGCCACCTGAGCGGCAATCTCTCAATTGTTATTAGAAAAATGTGTAGAGACATTTTATGGGTCTGTCTGAAAACCTAGTGAGCTGCCTTGCTTCCTACTGCCTACCTAGGCAGCTGCCTCAGTAGGATTTTAACTGACATCAAACTTTAGAAGGCAGATTATTTAAACACACTATTTGGACAGCAGTTATGGCGACTTTTCACATAGTTTTAGCTTACTAAGCGAACACTGTTTAGCCGGCAATGGCAATGGCAAATAAATGACACTTGTACACTATTATAGAAATTGAAATCAATGAGAATTTATTTACATTTGAAAATGCTCAGCATTTGTCTGCCATATTTGTCATTTTTTGTGAGAAAAGTTGTGCCGCACTGAATGCTGGGATTGCCTTGGATGCGCCCTCATTGTTCAGTCAGAATATCACTCAGAATAAGGTATCTCAGTAGGCAGCATTTTTAGGTATCTAGGAATTTAGACAGCCTTCTTCTTGGGAGCGTGCATAGGATGACGTTAAATGCTGTCTGTGTAGAGAGCTCACTAGGTTTTCAAACAGACCCCCTTTTCTTTTTTTTTCTTTTTTTCTCTCTCTCTTCTTTCCCTTTTTCTCCCTCTTTAGCGCATCCCATTGTTCAATTTGCATCGTGCTTCCTCTCTGTCTATGCCGAACCCTGCCCTGACCAAGGAGATCGAAGCTAACCCACATCCCCTCCGAAACATGGGCAGCAGCCGGATGCATTTTTGCCACCCACACATTGATGAGTGTTGTGCCACCTAGCGTTGCATGCGGAGAGACACACCCTAAGGGCACTCTTCCTCATCTCTGTGCAGGCGCCTCTAATCAGCCGGCAGAGGTCGCAATCGCATTCTGACAGAGAGAGACCCACATCTGGGTACGCAATCAGTACAGCCTGCATTTTTCACCTGCACGAGCCGAGTTCATACACCGAGAGACACTGCGCATGGAGGGTCACACCCCCCTCAATGTTATTTCCTCAGCCCTGTGCAGGCGCCCAGTCAACCAGCAGGGGCCGCAGTTGTACCAGTTATGAGGACCTATGCTCCGACTTCTACCCCTATAACCCTGAACAACAGCCAAACGTTGTTCATGCTGCCGCCCAACCCAGTCGGAAAGGTAGAGCTGAGTTTCGATACGATGTATCTGGAAACCCAACTCTGGTGAGCTAGCGTACTTTACCGCTGCACCACCTGAGTGGATGTTTTTACTATTTCAATATTAATATTATAAGCTCTACTGGTAAATTGTGCTGATGACCCAGTATCTTACAGAGACACTTAAAGTTGTTTTTGTCACATGTTCGTACATGAGAGATTCTGTGTATCTGAAATGTTTCTGTCTTATTTAAATACAGTGGATTATGGATGTGCTGGTGTGTAATGGTTTGGGGATATACTGTGGCATGAAAACACTCGGCTGGCTTTCTATGAAGCCGTACCAATGGCAGGGCCTGTGGAACATTCACACATACAAGTAAGTAGTGCACTGTAATTTCTACTGGTCGTTCCAGTCACCATTAAATATATTGCTTAAACCTAACCCCCACCATCCTATACACCCACTGAAAAGTGGTATAGAAGTAGATTTTATCAGTATTAATATAAGCATTATACTATATTAATATCTGACTAATTGAAAGGTGATGAAGTGTGACCTGTGATGTGATGTTTGCTTTTGTCTGTCTATTGTTGTGGTCTAAGTGATAAGGTGGAGAGCCACTGTGCTTCTCATTTACATCATCATGTCAACCATATCAAAAGAGTAGATTAAGCCTCATACTAGGTGCTGTAGTATTCTGTATTATTTTGTCTTCCTGTGTTTGGACAAGAGTGTTAAGCAAATAGAAATGTGAGAATGTTTACATACTGATTATAGACACAGTAGTAGATAAACAAAACACTAAGGGTTATAAAAATGTAAGATGATGGTCACTGAGTGGGCACACAGAGGAATTGTGTAACTGCACAAAATCTGATTATAGCAATAATTTGATTACTGCATTTACTTGCACTTTATTAATCTAACTATAGCTTTCATGCTTTGATCAATTAGCAGATTACTCTGTGTAATGACCTTAATATGTGCTTATTACTCAGTCAATTATTAATTATTGACTGTCAAATATTAATTAAATTACCTAGATGAACCTACATTGAGCCGATCCCCAGAAATGTGCATGGCAGTGCCTATTTTCTAACAATTGTGCATGTTACTGTAGATATGGAGATATCTTCATTCAAATTATTCTCCAGGCCACCCAAGGAGGATGGGTCTGGTTCCTCTCAGGGTTTCTTCCTGTAATTTTAAGGCTTGCTCAATGGGGATTTTGGTCTGTTGGTCCCGAATGCTTTACGTTGTAAAAAAGTGTTATACAAATAATTTTGACTTATTGAGTTTTGGACTGATGATACTGGTTAAATGCAGCTGAAATTATAAGTGTAAAGACCTGAGTGACTTCAATAAGAGCCAAAGTTTCTCCAAAACAGCAACTGATGCTCACAGGTAGTCGTGGCACCCATCAACAGTACCCATCAACAGTGATTCAAGGAGGGATAGGTCACGAACCACTAACAGATTGTTGGGTGGCCAAGAGTCACTAATGCAAGTAGACAAAAAGGCTATGGAGTCAGGTAGGGACCAACAGAAGAGCTCAAATTGCAGATCATTTTAATACCGGTGAGAAAGTGAATGTGTCACAAATCGCGCATCAAACCCTTCTGTGTATGGGGCTGCTGTACCCATGATAATAACCCTGATAGCACCACTGATGGCACCTATAGGTTGATTATTCAGACTAATCCAGCTTTCCGCATGCTCTTGTGGATGGCCAGGCACGTGTGTATCGATTGCCTGGTGCAAAGACGGCACCAGGTTGCACTGTAGGATGATCTGCCTTGCAACATACAGAAGTTAAAGGAGCTGCTGGTAATGTCCTGGTACCAGATACCACAGGACTCGTTCAGATGTCTTGTGGAGTCCATGTCTCAGCTGGTCAAGTCTATTTTAACAGCATATTAGGCAGGTGGTCCTGTTTGGCTCATTAGTGTTTTTTTACTGACTAGTTTGGGCTAACATGATAAGCACAAATGGCTTTGATTTAAAATCTTTATTACTGGCTTAGTATTTTGCATATTTTATTTAATATCAGTAGCTAGTGATTTCTGAGTAAGTCCTAGCCAGCTGAAATAGCAACTTGCCCAAGCTGTAGAAATAGATTTGTAATTATTTGATGTAAATTACTGATGTTTTAAGTTTAAGAATATTAATTTGTGGCTGTGTGTTTTCCAGGGGCAAGATAAAGCGCATTGCATTCCAGTTTACCCCTTACAGCTGGGTGAAGTTTGAGTGGCGGCCAGCGTCTAACCTGCGTCGGTGGCTGGCAGTGCTGGGCATCATATTTATGGTGTGTGTCTGTTTGGTCAATGCAAGTTTTTAAAATCAGTTTTCAATGGTCTTTCCTTTATAAAGATCAGTGAGATGATTGTCTTTGCTGCATCAATGCATTTTTTTTATTAAACTATACATAATTGTGCATTCTTTTTGGACTGCTAGTGAAGTTGTACACAGATCTCTGAAATATGCCCAAATGTTAACACCCGACAAAACGTCCAATTAGAAACACTCAGTGATCAGGTAGCACACACTAGGTGCAGAATCAGACATACTTTTTTTTTTTTTTTTTTTTTTTTTTTTTTACTTACACATTCTCACTTAAGAAGAGAAGAAGCTTTATTATGTGACATCTCACAAGTACCTGTTTCCATCAGGCATATTCTAATTGACTGTCCCAAGTATATACAAGAGTGACCAAGACATGCTTTTCCCCAAACCATGAGAGAAATATTACACAAAGTTAATACTGGAACAGTACTCAAACTCTTCATGAATATAGAACTGAGAGCAGACATGAAAATAGAGAAAAGAAAAACTGAACAAGAAAGACTATGACTTGATCCTTTATTTATTTATTTATTTTATTGTATTTATTTATTTATTTATTTTACCCCTTTTTCTCCCACTTTAGTGCATCCAGTTTCTACCCGTCAATCATCCTCTCACTAATGCTGGTCCTTGCTCCGAAACGTGCACAGCAATCGAACATCTTATCACCTACACTTGACGAGCGCAGTGCAGTACAGCGCTGTGCATGCAGGGCCACACCCCCTACCGCACTCCTTCCCCATCTCCATGCAGGCGCCACCAACCAGCCAGCAGAGGTCGTAATCGTCTCACTAGTCCTGAGAGAGAGTCCCCATCCGGCTTTTAGTCCCGCCCCTTATCTGAATAACAGGCCAATCGTTGTTCATGTAGCCACTCAGCCTCAGCCGGCAAGGCAGAGCCGAGATTCGATACGATGTATTCGAGATCTCAGCTCTGGTAAACAGCGTACGCTTTACCGCTGCGCCACCTGAGCGGCCCGATCCTTTATTTATTATTAATTTTTTAAATATATATTTTTTTCTTTTTAATTGGGCTATGTTGCATTTTAAAGTAGAATTACATGTTATACATTTATACAGGGTTGATCCAGAACAGTTTAGATTCTTAGTCAGAGTTTGTCTTTGGGTGTAAGAAAAAAAACATTCAGGTGGGGCAGTGGTGAATTGCCTTAGCCCTCTACCGCTGGGATCCAGGGTTCGAATCCCCAGCAGTGCTATCGGCTGGTGGGGTGTCTACATAGATACATGATTGGCTATGTCTGGAAAGGGGGGGGAAGGGGGGTAATGGCTGAGGCCTTGCACCTTGGTGTCCTTTCCAGGGTGGTTTACTGGATGTGAGCTGCCACAACAGACAGAATTCTGTTTCTGTTCACTCTACCAGAAAATCCTAAAGATGTATTTGCTTGGTAAGTCTCTGGCAGGGAAGCACTGTTGTGAACGTGTATTTAGTAACTACTGCTGGACTATGTTTCATTTTCTCCCAATGTAGTTATGTCCAATTACCCAATTGCATTACGCTTCCTCTCTACTGATGTTGACCTTCACTCTTGACTGACGAGAGCCGTGACTAACACACGCCCTCTCCGACACGTGTGCTTTGTCACCATGTTCAAACATAGTACTAGCAGTATAAATCTGTGAATTTGCAGTGCCAGCTAAGTGATTGCTGGGGAAAGTCCTAAGAATAGGTTGCCTATGAAGTCTGCTCAGATCAAGTGCTGATTATGTTCACAGACATGAAAATGAAATTGAAAAAGTTGTATTTCCTCTTTGCTCTTTTCTAGTTTCTGCTGGCGGAGCTGAACACATTCTATTTAAAGTTTGTGCTGTGGATGCCACCTGAACATTACCTGGTGCTGCTGCGACTCGTCTTCTTTGTGAACGTGGGCGGTGTGGCCATGAGGGAGATCTACGACTTCATGGAAGACCCGTCAGTCATATTCTCTTTCTATATATTTTATTTAATTTGCTTTTATCATATAATAGCATTATCAAGTATTTGCATGAATATATTTATATATATGCTTAGTGCCATATATAGCCAGGAGTTCAATTCAGATCCTGTTGTCCTTTTTAATAAAGCTCTGATGTTTCTAATTCTTCAGGAAGTTCCATAAGAAGCTAGGACAACAGGCATGGTTGGTGGCAGCCATCACGGTGACGGAGTTCCTGATAGTGGTGAAGTATGACCCCAACACTATTATGCTGCCGATACCCTTTTTCATCATGCAGTGCTGGGTCCTTGGCATCGTCCTCATCCTCACCTGGACACTGTGGCGCTTCTTTATACGGTGAGTGTAGATATGAAGCACAAAGACTGGAAAGAGCTGGAAGTACTAATGTTGCCCTCTTCTGTTATACACTATATGGTTAAAAGTATGTGGACACCTGACCATTAGGTTGTTAAACAGCTTATTACAAAACCGTATATATTAATATATATTCATGTACCTCACATTATGCACTTGGGCATTCTTTTATATGATTGGTGGCTGACGGACCTGAACTCACTCATCAGGAGGTGTGTTTACATACTTGGCTTTATAGCTTTATAAAAGAACGACACCACATCACACACATGCATATTTAATCATTTCGATCTTTGTGTGTTGTGTTGATATAAACATAGCTTTTGTTGTTGTAGTGTGTGTTTGTGTGTACTGTGCTCTTGTGTACACTGTAGTGCGTGTTTAGCTGACGGTGTGTCTCTTTCCTCTGTGTGTGTATCAGCGGTAATGTCCATGTGCACTGAGGTAGGTGTAGAGTGACGGCTTGTTGTTTTGCTGACGTTGCTTTCATCTGTCATTTTCACCAGCTGCTACTTCTTCTGCATGCCCCCCCATCCACTACCTGTTTGATCTGTGGTTATTAGGGGTGTATATCTTCTCAGAGATGCATATTTACTTGGGCAGTTTACACCCTACCCAAGAGCTACTATGTGAAATGCTAGTACAATTGACAGGTATTTACTGGGATGGCTTATGGATAAACAAAAAAATAGTCTTTATGATTTTACCGTAAGAAAGAGACTTGGCATGGTTTTCCATGCAAGAGCTGCAGGTCGAAAACCACTGGTAACCAAGAGGAACATAAATACATTGGCTAATACCTTGATGGATAATATTCAGTGTGGAATGTTTTGGAAGACATGGGTCACTGTACATCTGGCCTAAAGCTAAGACAGAATTCCGGAGTTGGGAATGAAGTCGGGGATGCTTTGCTGCTTCAGAGCCTGTGCGAGCTGCCATAACTGACAGAACTAGTTTGCTCTAATTCTACTCTCTACCAGGAAATCCTAACAAGGCTTCCCATTTGATTTAACGGTTTAATAAATGAGTGAATAAATGTGTAACTCATGTGTAACAGCACAGCTTTAATGTTAATCCTAGCGTCCATCTCTGTTTGTCCATAGCTGGCAATTTCATTAACGTACATTTACTTTTTACTATATGATCTCAATCCCCCCCACCCCACATTTTTTCTTCCGATCTAGTCGTATCCACTCACCTTATTGTATTACGCCTCCTCTCTACTGATGTGGACCTCCACCCTGATTGACTAACACACGCCCCCTCTGACACGTGTGCAGTAGTCGACAGCATCTTTTCACCTGCATGAGGAATGTTCGTATGTGGATCAGCTTTGCCATCAATCAGCCAGCAGAGGTCGAAATTGCATTAATTATGAGGAATCCCCTCCGGCAACCCCCCCCATCCCCCCCCCCCCCTTTCCTGAACAACAGCCAATCATTGTTCATGTAGGCGCCCAGCCTGCCGGGTGGCAGAGCTAAGATTTAAACTGACGAGTTTGAGATGTCGGCTCTGGTGTGCTAGCATGTTTTTTAACTTCTAGCTTTTAGATTTAATTAACAAAAATGCAGCATCTACAGTCACCTTTACCGTGTTTACTAGGATTTCATTTGATGCTTTATTTAGTGCCCTTTCTGCCTATTTTTTGCCATGAAAGTTTACAATCCTGACTGACAAGCTGACATTATCTATACAGTGTGCAACTGGTTTCCTGGTTGTATCCCAAACCACATCCTGTGTGGTGGATAAAGTATATATTATAGTTAGTGCACAAATTAAATACTATTTAATAAGGGACAGCAATTTAATTATTTTCCTGCTGTTTTGACGTATACCTTTAGAGGCATAAATTGGCTTATAAATTAGGTATATTTTTTAGGTTGGTCCTGTTCTAATAACACTTCCTTACCATCCAGAGCATAAAACTTCTAATAAGTTTATTCAGACTAATCTTGTTAGAGATATATTCCAGCTCCAAGAGAGTACATTTTATACTGGTGTGCCACCTGCCACTACTCTTCCTCTGAGCCCCGCTTCATACTGTCTATTTATTCCCATGTAGCAGATGTCACACCCTTCACTATTGCTTTTACAACCTCATTGTCATTTCATGGCACACATGTCTGCTCAATGAGAATAGCCACACTGTTGATTATACATATACGTACATATGTTGATTATACAGTTCCAGAGGCATTAAAGCAGCCCCACAACATTGTGGATCATCTGCCATGTTTTACTGTAGGCTTAATTTCGTTGTCTATAAACATAACACTGGTATGCATTACTAAAGGGCTCTAGTTTGGTTTTATCTGTCCATAAAACGTTTTTCAGAATCGGGTTGTAATTGTGGTTGTCTATGTAAGTTTTGGCAAAGGTTATTCACTCCTTGGCTTTCACTCATAGTACCCTGTTTTGTTCGGTGTATGATACGGCTTGAAACCATCACTTCACTTATTTAAATGTTGTACAGCGGTACCTTGAAACTTGACGTCAATTGGTTCTGGGACTGGCGTTGAGTTTAAAAGGTGTTGAGTTTTTGAAAAAGGTGTTTTTTTTTCCCATAAGGATGTATGTTAATGCATTCTATGATCCCGTGGAACTGCATATATTTTAGGCTAATGTAAAATAATGGGGTTGTTTTTGACACTTATACACTGAAAATAACACAAATGTAATATAAATGAATTATTTATTGTTTCCTTCTTAATCGTGGAGATGCTTGATCTTGGAATATTGTATTCCATTCAGTAAATGCACATTCACATGATAAGGGGCAAAATAGCTTAGAACTTCCTATGGAGTGTGACGGTGCACAAAGCATAACGTGACTACTAAAACAACAAGTGAGGAATTTCATTAGTGGAGACACTTATGAGCAGTAATAATTAAGAGAGGTTTGGTGTTCCTATGTCATTCTTTCAATACATTGTCATGTTAAGCATTTTTTTTTAACGATAAGCATTTTAGACCGTCTTAAAAAAAAGCTGATTCTCAAAATTTTTCAGAACCCCGAGCTATAACACAAGTTTAAAAGTGAAACAGTGAGAAAAATCCAGCTAAACACAGATACATGTGGACACTTTCAGAGATGATTTGATGGTTATTCCACACAAATTTGTAGACGAAGGGCATCGAGTTTTAAAGATTTCGAGTTGATGGGACATCGAGTTACAAGGTACCACTGTGTGTAATTTTTTGCCACGTTTCAAACCACCTTTTGTGGAGTTTGCTTATTATTTTTCCTCTTTTCACCACATCCTGAAAGGTTCTTGACTGTTCTATGAGTGGCAAACTTCTTGATAACTTCTTAATATTTAGATTTTTTAGGGGTGCCAATAATGTGAGTAGACAACAAGTGTGTGTATGTGTATATATGTGTGTGTAAATAAATGCTCCATGTTAATCTTATGTTCACAGAGACATTACACTTCGTTACAAAGAGACACGTAGACGTAGACAGGAGAGTTCTACGGAACGAGAGAGGCCCCACGGCAACAGCACCAATAACCCTGCGATGTCCGGCCGCAGCAAACTAAACGGAAACACAGATAGTGTACGACAACGTAAATCCTGAAGGAGGAAGTAGTGGACCAGACACTGCACCTCTGTAACACACTCCAAGCATTGAATCTGAACCATGGTTGTGTGTGTGTCTACCTGTCTTTCCATGCCTGTCTGAACCATTCCAATACTGACTCACTGTTAAACACACAGTCTGGCACTAAGGGGTGCATTTCATTTTTTATTCTTTTTTTATACATACAGTAAATGTAAGGGTCATTTTTTGTGTATTTGAACAAAACTATGTTACACTGGTCATTTTTGCATGGTTATTTTTATGTTTATAGTTTAGAGCTGTCAGATGCTGTAGGCTGACCCAAAATATGTAAGGAATGTGATGAGATTCTTTGTTTCTCCAGTTGCCTTATAGATGTTTTTTATTCCAGTTTTAGGGGTACTGCAAGTTTTTTTTATTTGGGGGGTGGTGGGAGGGGTGTTTTTTTTTGGCTATGCAATAACACACTAGTATATTTCAAATTGCGTTATTAAGGGTTAGGCTTTATTTGTAGATGTATCTATGCTGTTACAGTCCCGCAGCTGGTGGCTTACACATATTATTCACCAGCTTGATTGTCTTATTTTATTTTAAACGTAGACAGATAGACTCTGAGGAAAGAATGCTCTTGTTACATTATGTGTCTCAGGTAAATACTCTTCAGAGTAACAGTCAGTAATTCGGGTATTTTGTGCTTTGGAAAGCATAAATTTATTTTGTTTTATCCTAGAAACTGACACGTTAGGATAGTTTAGTTATTTATTTATCTTTAGTAACCGCCTCATCTCTAAAGGGGATTTACCCTGGACAGGACACTAGTAGATCACAATGCATCACACATTATTATTGCTTGTTAATAATGACCTACTAATGACTAGTTGAGTAGGTCCATATTTTATTATTATTATTTTATTATTATTATTAATAATCAGTTAATCAATACTCTGACTAGTTCTCAATTCTTACCTCAAACTGATGTGCAGGGGTGGGTAGACTCCCAATTTGTTTGAAGAATGTATCAAATGAAAAATGTACACAAGCATTGTTACGCAATACACAGGATAAAATATGATGATCATTTCATAACAAGAAGTCATACTGAAAATACATGTCCTGCTCACCTGTGTTAGCATAAAATACAATAACTTCCACACACTGCAAGGTCAATATGTTGTCATTCTTTCATTTGCAATGGAACAAATGCAAATGTTCAGGAAAAAACACCCACTCACTTTCTTAACCGCTTATCCAATCAGGGTCGTGGGGGTGTGCTGGAGCCTATCCCAGCTTTTTCAATGGGCGCAAGGCACACAGTAACACCCTGGACAGGACGCCAGTTCATCGTAGGACAGACACACATACAAACACATTCACCTATAGGGCAATTCAGTGTCTCCAATTAACCTGGCTGCATGTTTTTGGACTGTGGGAGGACACCCACGCAGACACGGGGAGAACATGCAAACTCTACACAGAAAGGACCCGGACCGCCCGCCTGGGGATCGAACCCAGGACCTTCTTGCTGTTAGGCAGGACCTTCAGTGCTACCGTGCCGCCCCAGGTCTTTAAAAAAGATGTTTCTGTTGTTACTGCTAGTTACATTGTAGACATGCCATCAACTGTAATCTTTACGGCTGATTTTCTTGCCAAATGGATGTCTGTAGATACTGTGATTGCAGCTTGAAAACAAAATTTGCTGCAATTTGTACCCAGTAGAGCCAAAATTGTATCCTTGCAAGCCTAAAACGTTTAATATTTTAATATATTAACATTTAAATAGCCCACCAGAGTTCGACGTTAACATAGCATACAGAGTGTGGTAATGGTGAAACCATTTGAAAAGGAAACATTATAACATCAATGTTTCAGATTTGTTGATTTAAACGGTGCAATACGTATTATTACGTGTGCCTGCAAACTATAAACACATTTGCTGAATCTCAAATTACATAATTACTATCAAGCTACAATCATACAATCCCACAGCCAATAGTTAAGAGGCAAAAGTATGTTTTAATTTTAAGAGTAAAAGGTCAAGTAACAAATGTAATATGTTACTACCCACCTCTGCTAAACGTAGAGTGAAATCCTAACAGTAACCAAACCTGCTTGCTACAAATTTATGCAAAATGTCAAGGATATGATTGTGGCGTGCTTTGTTATTTTATGTTCTATGTTTACATGGATGCGCTGCTGTCTCTTTTAACATCACATGCTTACAGTGTGAAAGGTCAGTGGTCCGCTATCCCTAACTGCTAGTGTCTGGGCAGGGTTCACAGATTGTCAGGTACTCACTCACAACTAGAGGCAATGTAGAGCAAAATCATAGAAAGGAACCACAAAGCAGAGAATGTTATGCGGACCAGGTAGGATAGGGTAATCCAAACTCTTTGGACCAAAATTGCTGTCATTTTTACAATTTTTTGTGCCTATGCATGATTTTAATTATTGCTGCTTTAAGCTGTAAATCAAATCTCAGTCTGCTAAATGAAAGCCTGTGCTCTGGATTGTATAACAGTCTCAGCCTCATAAGCCATTACTAAAATGTTTATTGTGCATTCAGGACCACGACAGCTCATTTTCGACAGAGTAAGGGGTTCACAGCCATAGTCATCCTAACATATTCCTTCACTTATTGTTTGAAATCAGGCTGTGTACAATGGTAGGGGAATCCAAAGACATTTAAATCAGTTTGTATAAAAGTCTAACCTCCCTCTGCTGTGTCAGTGTGTGTTCTCATGTCTGTACCTTAATAAATAGGAACACTGTACAAACTGTCCAGGACTGCCTCGTGTAAAGTATAACATGCTGATGTCATTATAATCGTACTGTGAATGTAAACTTAAGGTCTAAATGTTTGCATCATAGTGCAGGTTATATTTTCAGACGCAACCCCTGACTGCTTATACTGTTTGTTTATTAGGATTTTAACGTCATGTTTTACACACTTTGGTTACATTCATGACAGGACAGGTAGTTACTCGTTACACAATGTTCATCAGTTACATGTCTTTGGACTGTGGGAGGAAACTGGAGCTCCTGGGGGAGACCCACACAATCATAGGGACACCTTGCAAACTCCACACAGAAAGGACCCGGACCCGGACCGCTCCACATGGGCATCGAATCCTCAGCGCCTCATTGCTGTGAGGTGACGGCGCTATCCACCGAGTCACCGTTCCATCCGACTGTTTAAATGCATCTCCTTTCCCTCCTCCGCCGAGTATTATTTATAAGTTTTCTATCTGGTTTTCTTGTACGTTCAATGCTGTAAGTGTACTGTATTTGTATGTTGACTTATATCTGATGTAGGAAGTAGGTTAATATTAACTATAATCTATGATCAGAGCTGAGATCATACTGCGTGGGGTGATGTTTTTAAGGCTGCTTCCTGTTAAGCACTGCCCTTTTGCTTCTGTATGAGACACAAAATGAATACTCCAGCATGTTTTCAGATAGTTTTCAGAAGGATTCCTGAACTTTAGCATCCCTCTTCCTGCCAAAGGATAAAATCACAAAAAATTCTGTGGCCCACCACAAGATTAAACTGGCACAGTTGTTTCTTAGGCGGTAATAAAATCAGCTGTTTGACATTGTATTGTATCATACTGCTGGATTACTAATACACACCTAATAGTTCTGACCCACCTTATGATAAGTGTTGTTTAGCAGCTACCAGTTCCTAACAGTTAAAGTATGACTGGCTTAAAATGAGTCTTTTCAGTTTAAGGAAGTTAAGAGTATACGTTGCAGGTTTTGAATAGTTAAGAATAAGTTTCTGCTTACTTGGTACAAAAACCTGCATCCACACTGGCCCTATGTAAAGTTATGTTTTTTTGCCTTTGTTCAATGACATAAGGTTAAAAATGCTGTAACATTCCTTATTCCTTTAATCTGATCAGCATAACATTAAAACCACCACCTTGTTTCTACACTCACTGACCATTTTATCAGCCCACTTACCATATAAAAGCACTTTGTAGTTCTACAATTACTGACTGTAGTCCATCTGTTTCTCTGCATGCTTTGTTAGCCTGCTTTCATGCTAGTCTTCAATGGTCAGGACTCTCCCAGGACCACCACAGAGCAGGTATTATTTAGGTGGTGAATCATTCTGCAGTGACACTGTCATGGTGGTGGTGTGTTAGTGTGTGTTGTGCTGGTATGAGTGGATCAGACACAGCAGCGCTGCTGGAGTTTTTAAATATCATGTCCACTTACTGTCCACTCTATTAGACACTCCTACCTAGTTGGTCCACCTTGTAGATGTAAAGTCAGAGACGATCGCTCATCTATTGCTGCTGTTTGAGTTGGTCATCTTCTAGACATTCATCAGTGGTCACAGGACACTGCCCACGGAGTGCTGTTGGCTGGATATATTTTTGGTTGGTGGACTATTCTCAGTCCAGCAGTGACAGTGAGGTGTTTAAAAACTCCATCAGCGCTGCTGTGTCTGATCCACTCATACCAGCACAACACACACTAACACACCACCACCATGTCAGTGTCACTGCAGTGCTGAGAATGATCCACCACCTAAATTATACCTGCTCTGTGGTGGTCCTGTGAGAGTCCTGACCATTGAAGAACAGGGTGAAAGCAGGATAAAAAAGTATGTAGAGAAACAGATCCACTACAGTCAGTAATTGTAGAACTACAAAGTGCTTCTACGTATATGGCAAGTAGAGCTGATAAAATGAACAGTGAGTGTAGAAACAAGGAGGTGGTTTTAATGTTATGGCTGTTCGGTACATATATGCGTGTATATACAGTATATGTATATACAGTATATGTATATATATATATATATATATATATATATATATATATACAGTGCCTTGCAAAAGTATTCAGCCCCCTTGAACTTTTCAACCTCAACCTTTTGCCACATTTCAGGCTTCAAACATAACGATATGAAATTGTAATTTTTTGTGAAGAATCAACAACAAGTGGGACACAATCGTGAAGTGGAACGAAATTTATTGGATATTTTAAACTTTTTTTAGAAATAAAAAACTGAAAAGTGGGGCGTGCAATATTATTCAGCCCCCTTGCGTTAATACTTTGTAGCGACACCTTTTGCTGTGATTACAGCTGCAAGTCGCTTGGGGTATGTCTCTATCAGTTTTGCACATCGAGAGACAGAAATGTTTGCCCATTCTTTCTTGCAAAACAGCTCGAGCTTAGTGAGGTTGGATGGAGAGCGTTTGTGAACAGCAGTTTTCAGCTCTTTCCACAGATTCTCGATGGGATTCAGGTCTGGACTTTGACTTGGCCATTCTAACACCTGGATACGTTTATTTGTGAACCATTCCATTGTAGATTTTGCTTTATGTTTTGGATCATTGTCTTGTTGGAAGATAAATCTCCGTCCCAGTCTCAGGTCTTTTGCAGACTGCAACAGGTTTTCTTCCAGAATGGTCCTGTATTTGGCTCCATCCATCTTCCCATCAATTTTAACCATCTTCCCTGTCCCTGCTGAAGAAAAGCAGGCCCAAACCATGATGCTGCCACCACCATGTTTGACAGTGGGGATGGTGTGTTCAGGGTGATGAGCTGTGTTGCTTTTACGCCAAACATAACGTTTTGCATTGTGGCCAAAAAGTTCGATTTTGGTTTCATCTGACCAGAGCACCTTCTTCCACATGTTTGGTGTGTCTCCCAGGTGACTTTTTATAGATATCTTTGAGAAATGGCTTTCTTCTTGCCACTCTTCCATAAAGGCCAGATTTGTGCAGTGTACGACTGATTGTGTCCTATGGACAGAGTCTCCCACCTCAGCTGTAGATCTCTGCAGTTCATTCAGAGTGATCATGGGCCTCTTGGCTGCATCTCTGATCAGTCTTCTCCTTGTTTGAGCTGAAAGTTTAGAGGGACGGCCGGGTCTTGGTAGATTTGCAGTGGTCTGATTCTCCTTCCATTTCAATATGATCGCTTGCACAGTGCTCCTTGAGATGTTTAAAGCTTGGGAAATCTTTTTGTATCCAAATCCGGCTTTAAACTTCTCCACAACAGTATCTCGGACCTGCCTGGTGTGTTCCTTGGTCTTCATGATGCTCTCTGCGCTTTAAACAGAACTCTGAGACTATCACAGAGCAGGTGCATTTATACGGAGACTTGATTACACACAGGTGGATTCTATTTATCACCATCAGTCATTTAGGTCAACATTGGATCATTCAGAGATCCTCACTGAACTTCTGGAGTGAGTTTGCTGCACTGAAAGTAAAGGGGCTGAATAATATTGCACGCCCCACTTTTTAGTTTTTTATTTCTAAAAAAAGTTTAAAATATCCAATAAATTTTGTTCCACTTCACGATTGTGTCCCACTTGTTGATTCTTCACAAAAAATTACAATTTCATATCGTTATGTTTGAAGCCTGAAATGTGGCAAAAGGTTGAAAAGTTCAAGGGGGTATTTTGTAGTCATTAGTTAAACTTGACTACATTATTTCTGCTGTAATGGGGTAGGAGGAAACAAGAAAGGCCAAATAATTAACTATTTATATAGTTCATATGACAATTGTTTGATAAAATGTAATTAAAAAGCTTTAAGATGCATTATGTTTGGCTTTCGACCTATGGAATTATGGTTATCATGCAAAACCATACAGATTTTATCACAATAATGATTGCCTAGTGTAACAGTTTAACTATTGTGTTCTGTTTAGGGTCCCTGAGAGCCCAGAGCCTCAACTCAGCCTGATGCTTCATTTTTTTTTCATTTCATGTTTTTTTCTAATTTAATGGAACTGCAAATAAACAATATTTTTTCATTTCTAATTTGTACACTTCTGTTTGGGGTCTTAGGGACCCCAGCTACAATACATGATTAAAGGCAATACATTTTCATATGTTTTTAGTTTCCGTCTGGTGTTTAGGGCTGACTCTCTTACACACACACACGCACACACACACCCCTTTACAAAATCTCTAACCTGTCTTTCTCTCTAAAGATGTACCCTGCTGATAGACTCCTACCCAAAAAGACTAAATGCTGTCATAAAATCAAAAGGTGCTTCAACAAAATGTTAGATTAAAATGTGCATATTTATGCAACCTCATTATCATTACGTTTTTTGGGTTTTTTTTCCTCCCTAAAAGTTTTCAATTTGTTTTTCAATTGAATTGTACAGATTATATGTCACATTAAAGGTGAAAAAGTAAATGATTTATCTTGGTTCGTCATTTTAATAGTGGTGTGTGGACTTTTATATCCACTGTAAATGTCAGTGATCTCATTATGGTCAAATGGGATATCCCTCTCAGTTGATAGCAGCAGATCATAGAGCCTTTTTTCCCCACATTGGTTTCTGAGCTGGGTGTTGATCAGTGTTGCCACTTAAGTAATCTTCAGATTTTTAATTAGCACTTAGGCAATTCAAATCTGCATGCAATTTTATGGTCTACAATTATAAATAAGGCCTGACAAAGCGTACTACACTACTACATAATAACTTTTGGTTGTCGCTGGCCATTTCTACGGCTACTGTACTTTTACTTCTTTACCTACTTACAGTTTCTTGGACATGAGAACATGACAACACGTCTGTTGTCCATGCATTTTACTTACGTTTTTTTTGTTAATTGTTGTGATAGATTGCCGGAATAAATCTGTGTTAATCATCGTGATGTAAACTGTTTAAAATCTGATTAGACAGGGCACTTTCTGGGTTTAAAAATACACAGATCAGACATAAAATTAAAACCACACTGCAGAGCTGAGAATGGTCCACCACCTAAATTATACCTGCTCTGTGGTGGTCCTGTGTGGGTCCTGACCATTGAAGAACAGGGTGAAAGCAGGCGAAAAAGATATGTAGAGAAACAGATGGACTACAGTCAGTAATCGTAGAACTACAAAGAGCTTCTATATGGTAAGTGGAGCTGATAAAATGAACAGTGAGTGTAGAAACAAGGAGGTTGTTTTAATGTATGGCTGATCAGTGTATGTTATATAAATCTTCACAATTTTATTGTTTATTCAATTACTTGGGATTTTTAGTACAATCTTGGGATTTTGTGGCAAGATCTTGGGAATTCTTAAAATGGAGAGTGACAACACTGGTGTTGATCAGCTTCAGTTTAGATAATGATTGCTTTACTGAAACACTTGTCACTGGGATTATAAATAGCATATGTTTGAGAAGCGTAGTCAGATTATGGAAAATATTATTTGACTTGTTTGGTATTTGTTGGTGATGAAAAGAAAGCTGGTCTATAGAATCCACAATTAATGCCAACTTTAGTGGTTACAGTTTGAAAAACATTTATGGGATGGTCTGTACTAAAATGACACATCCCTAAATGTTTTAAATGTATCAACATGTTTTTTTTCTATTACATTTTAATTAAAAACTATAAAAATTCACAAAATTAAAACCTATGTTGAGATTTATATCCACTTGTCCTGTTTGCATTACACAGGAGAGACCCCCCCCTAAGTAACTAAGTAACGTTTACTCTGAGTACATTTTAACTGAGTTACTTTTTACTTGAGTAGATTTTTAGATTAGTAATTTTACTCGTACTTAAGTAAAAAATGTATTAAAGTAATAGTACTTTTACTTGAGTACAATATTTTAGTACTCTTTCCACCTCTGCACACACGGTAGACGGTACATTTTGGCATTGCTACTGAACGAAGAATTGTCTGAATGAGCCGACTCGCATTAATTCACTGAGTCAATTAATATTGACTCAGTGTTCTAGTTGTTAACGCCCGCCCATCACTGCTTAACCCTCGATACATCCTCATCCTTTAGGATTGGTGGGCCCAGGAAGACGGGTGCGTTTAGAATTGTGGGAAATGTAGTACTTGTCCCGTAGTTCTACACGATTTAAGAAAGAATATAATGCATTTAAGAAACAGTACAATAAAACTAAACTGATGTGCATGCACGTACATGTGTTTAATAGTCGTCTCTTCGGTAAGGAAGGTTTTAGGGGCTTATATCGAAGCTAATAATCAAATGAGCAAACACGACCACAGATGACTTTTGACTTCCGTAAAGTGACTGTTGAGTTCGTCTTGCTTTGTATGATATTGTGGAGGGTTCGGTATGACTTCCAACCGTGTTTATAACTGGACTGTTGTAGTTCTTACCTGTCAGCATAAAGATAGCGTCCGTGCCGTCCAAAGAGGTAAGAACCAACGACGCACTTCTTCAGTCAGAAGGGCTATTATCATCATCACAACACTGCAGTTTTACAACCGCTATAATGACATTTACAACCTAGTTACAAAGTCTAAACTCTGAATGCCTTTGAATGGTTGCAACACGGGGGCAGTTGTTGCGATGATGGCCAAGGTGATCCGTTCAATGGGTAAATTAAAGCTTAAATAATTAACATCTCAAGTCATCTGTCAGTTTGCCCTCACAAATAACTTTGAACATGGAGACAGACCAGCTTTACCATTAATCATAAAATGAGGTAAAGCCTTCACACTAACAATTTAATTCAGTCTTCATCAGATAGCATTTTATTTTAGGTGCAGCAGATTCAGAATAAAGATTGGCATCGGGGCTGATGTGCAATGAATAAAGAAGTACAGTTAAACAATTGGGGAGATACATAAGTGCAATCAATTCACAATTTAAAAATGACATTACTTACTCGTAATTTACTTGTAACTTATATGATTCCCCCCCCCCCCTTTTTGTAGATACTTGATGTTTAAATTTGGTCTGGGTGGCCCTAATTCTTAGGTTGCTATAGACCAGTGTTTCTCAACCTTTTTTCAGTCACGTACGGTGGCCGAGAAGTGCAAAACAAATTTACATTTCAGAAAACAAAATTACAAAAAAACAAAAACAAATTTACAACAAAAGCAAAAACAAATTTACAAGTGCTCGGGTACCCAGTGTTTGTAAATTTGTTTTGGCATATGTAAAAGTGTTTCAGCACTTGTAAATTTATTTTCGGCATATGTAATTTTGTTTTCTAAAATGTATATTTGTTTTGCACTTCCCGGCCGCACATTTCTGACGGAAAAGGCAGGGACAATAAACCGGAAGTGCGTGTTGCTTACCTGCTGTCAATCAAACTGTTTCTCAGCGATAAAGTGAACGGAGTTTGTGATGGTGACGATAAACAAGGTTTTGTCTAGTTTGTGGAAATCATTTTATCCAGTTGACCCGCTATTGTTTTTCTTGTGGAAAGTTTTGTGCAGATGTTTAGACGTGGCGTGTGCATCTCTATTTACCGTCCGCTCTTCTAAACATCTAAGGAATTCCCACAAGAACAACAAAAGCGAAATAATGAAAATCATTAACTCAAAATGGACAAAACATTGTTTATTAGGGACGGAACATTTGATACCGAGGCTTTAAAACTTGTTTCACTTTTGTAACACTGAACTCAGTGTATCGGAGCTTATATTAAAGCAGCATGTGCGGGACTGATGAAGCTTTGGTGCTGTGTTTTATCTCACTCACTATATAAGAGACAATCAAACCAGGGTTACCCACCGTCCTGTAACATCCACAATCCTTCTTTATCTGGAGACTAAACGCCGCGTTCAGTACTGAACTGATACAGGACGCTTTGTTCCGTATTTTTATCAGTGGGAGACTGAGGGAATTATATTAAGTAGTGTTCACTTTTATTCTTAGTAACGGTGTGTGTGCGCTGGTTATACCCAGCTAGCAAAAAATGTATGGCCCAGTTCTGGGCCATATCCGGCATGCCGGAACTTTTTGTGTCGGCCCACATCCGGCAGCCGGATCTGGCCCGGTGTCAAAATGAATGACGGTTAGATTGTGGCCCGTATACGGCTGCCCGGATCCCAGCCATGACTGCCAGCAATATGCCAGCACTTAACCACCTGCTAGCCAGAACAATCATTATCGGGCCAATAGTGGCCCAGTTCTGGCCTGCAGTAGATTTTTAATAGGCTTTCCCCAGCCATATGTAACCTTTAATGGTCACTGGGACTACTACAACTGTTCTTGCTTCTTATTGCTATGAAAATACTCTGTAATATATATATACTTTATTATAATTATATGTAATAATAATAATAGAGTACAATTAAAACAGTAACAGAAAAAAACAAATGTACACCAAAACACATTTTTCAATATTTTATTCAAGTATTTTTATTTATTATAAAAATGTTTTGTCCTGCCATAATTGACTGCTGATCTCCTGCCTCCTGACACTGGTCTGTAATTCTGGAATGAAAACAAAAACTATTTTTCACAGATCAATGTGGATCTTATTCAACATTTCTTTTCCATCATTAAGTGGAACTGAAAAATTTGAATAAGAAAAAAAGTAACTGTAGTTTAAATATGTTTACCTGGTTAGAAATGGTTTATTGATTCACTCAGGCAGCAGGAGTGGCATCACGAAAAGCATACAGCTGTAGGTATAGGTAACTAATGTAATCGTTTTAAAATATTATGTGTGTAATATAACTTGGCTATATTGTTAGATGGTTTATATCGTATTTATAATATCAGTGTAAGTTTCCTTTAGGTGTATGTTTTAAATTAATATTGATAGCCTTTGCTGCCATATTTATGTATAGCTGGCTAGATAGTTAGTTTACCGTACCTGCCAAGCTAGCATTTTTGGCTAACGTTAAAACATAGCTATAATAAATTAATTATCAAAAATACGAAATTATTTGATTATATATATTGTTCTGTTACTACAATATATCAGTATTTTTAATATAATGTTTTAGTAAGTTTTTAGTCCTAAAGAGCAGCAGTTAACGTTACCTTGAAATCCTCAGTGTCAGTGTAAAAAATAACGGTTTTCTTATTTAAACTGAACTAAGTGCGCGAGGCTCCTCACGCATGCGTACAGGGAACCTTTCATGTTGAAGTAGTGAACTGATCTCTCACCACCATGTACGTATTAACATTAAGGTAATAGTTAAAAATCACTTGTCAGTTATCATTGCTTACGGACATCTGGTTCAAGTCAAACAAGCTTATCAAGCGACTGTAAAATAATGGTATACATACATATACAACTATTATATTGGTTTAAAAAAAAGTTGCTTTGAGTCTCAGTCAGCCGATAGTGCCGACATGCAGCCATAATCGGGCCAGATGCGGGGTGCCGCAATTCCGCCGAGTCTCAGTCAGCCGACAGTGCCGACATGCAGCCATAATCGGGCCAGATGCGGGGTGCCGCAATTCCGCCGAGTCTCAGTCAGCCGACAGTGCTGACATGCAGCCATAATCGGGCCAGATGCGGGGTGCCGAGCCGACAGACAGCCGACACTGCCGAACCGGAGCCGGAATCGGCCCAGATCTATCTTGCTAGCTGGGTAGCAGCAGGGGGGGACCTTACACAGTCATGAGAACAAAGGTTTTATTTATGGTGTTTAACATTTATTATTTTCATTCTTTATAATAATAAGTCAGAACCATATTTTAGGCAAAACAACGCACTCCGCCCACTGTGCTACACATACAGCGGTGTATTAAACAGGTTATGTCACGTTACTAAGAATAAAAGTGAACACTACTTAATATAATGAATTAAGCAGCAGTTTCCTTCTGTTTCATACACCACACCGTCTCCCATTGATAAAAATACGGAACAAAGCGTCCTGTATCAGTTCAGTACTGAACGCGGCGTTTAGTCTCCAAATAAAGAAGGATTGTGTATGTTACAGGACGGTGGGTAACCCTGGTTTGGTTGTCTCTTATATAGTGAGTGAGATAAAACTCAGCACAAAGCTTCATCAGTCCCGCACATGCTGCTTTAATATAAGCTCCGATACACTGAGTCCAGTGTTACAAAAGTGAAACAAGTTTTAAAGCCTCGGTATCAAATGTTCCGTCCCTAATAAACAATGTTTTGTCCATTTTGTGTTAATGATTTTCATTATTTCGCTTTTGTTGTTCTTGTGGGAATTCCTTAGATGTTTAGAAGAGCGGACGGTAAATAGAGATGCACACGCCACGTCTAAACATCTGCACAAAACTTTCCACAAGAAAAACAATAGCGGGTCAACTGGATAAAATGATTTCCACAAACTAGACAAAACCTTGTTTATCGTCACCATCACAAACTCCGTTCACTTTATCGCTGAGAAACAGTTTGATTGACAGCAGGTAAGCAACACGCACTTCCGGTTTATTGTCCCTGCCTTTTCCGTCAGAAATGTGCGGCCGGGAAGTGCAAAACAAATATACATTTTAGAAAACAAAATTACATATGCCGAAACAAATTTACAAACACTGGGTACCCGAGCACTTGTAAATTTGTTTTTGCTTTTGTTGTAAATTTGTTTTTGTTTTTTTGTAATTTTGTTTTCTGAAATGTAAATTTGTTTTGCACTTCTCGGCCACCGTAGTCACGGCACCCTTTAAACGTATTCAAAATCTCAAGTCACCCCAGTCTAAAATGTATTAAAAAACTTACACTCTGCATCCCTCGGACTGCTAACACACACACACACACACACACACACACACACACACGCACACACACCATAAGGTGTTATTTAGTGAGGGAGGGATAAACATGACTTACTTTTAATGGGAAACCTGAGCCTGGGATGATGCACACAATCGCCCTATTCTGGCAGGGATGGATGAGAGGCAGACACGGAGAGCTCCTGGTCCAGAGCCCTCAGTTGCTTCGTGTACTTGTTCTTGATGTAAGTTAGGCTCGAAAAGCTCAGTTTGCGCCATGAACGAATTAGATTTAACATAATTAATCAAGTTTATAGTTTATTTCTCAATTATTTGTCATTATACTAAGAGCACTGCTTCTTTTCTGAATGTTCTCTCTGTAGCTCGGTTACGGCTCTCAACTCAAAAGAAGCTTTATTGGCATGACAAATAAGGACATTCGTATTGCCAATGCAAGTTACAGAGAAATAATAAAAATAACAATAAGAAAGAACAAATATATACAAAACAGTTACATGTGCAAAAAAATATAAAATAGAATAAAATATTAATAAAAACAGTGCAAAATAATAACAATAAAAATTATAATATTTACAGTAATGAGGTAGTAATAACGATCAGTTTGTGTGTGTGTGTGTCTCTCTCTCTCTCTCTCTCTCTCTCTCTCTGTGTGTGTGTATGTCGCTCGCTCTCCGCGATACTGAAAGTGTTTTCGGATTAGAATTTCGACAATAAACAGCTCTTATTATGACTGATTAATTCCCTCTACTGATGCGAAGCTGAATGGGTGTATTACAGCCGATAAGAACTGCGCAGAAATAAAAAAATATATAGCGGCGACTCGGTTCCTTTTGTTCATTTTAAAGAGTCGTAGAATAGAATCGGATTGTTCGCGAACGACCCATCACTATCAGAATATTTTTGACGGCACCCCTGACGAAGCCAGACGGCACCCCGGGGTGCCACAGCACCCCGGTTGAGAAAGGCTGCTATAGACCACTGAAGTCCTGCGTCATTCTGTAGTCCTCGTTATGCCCATATTTGGAGACCCGGGTCTAAGCCCAATTTCCTATGGGAAAAATGAATGGGGTTTTCAAAAAATCGTCTCTACCGCATCCTGTGCTAAATAAACATGTTCAAAACCCTATACATTTTGTCCTATGTACATTTTTCTCCTGTACATCACTGGATCCTCTGAATTACGAGGTTGTTAAAGGGTCGTAATACTAATAATGCTACACGAAAGCTAATGCTACTGCGCATTAATTAGACGTCACCGAACTACACCAATCAAATTGACGGAATGAGTACAACCAAAGACGTAACACCCAACCATCATTGCTTTCTACTTTAATGTAGCTAGCTACTAAAAATATGAACTAAAACTTGTGAATATCACTCCACTGTTACACTGGTGAATCACGCTGCTTCGTGCGGTTATTTAAGAGGCTTATAAAAGAAAAAATTAAGAGGCTTCCAGTTTAGTGACGTCAATTCAGTGTGCAGTAGCATTAGCTTACATGTAGCACTATTCATATTTTGACTCTTTAACGACTTCATAATTCAGAGGATCCAGTGATAATAGACAGAAGAATCTCCATAAAACAAAATGTAACAGCTTTGGAAAATTTTTTATGACTACAGGATGCGGGAGAGACAATTTGCGAAACCTCCATTCATTTTTCCCATTCAAAATTTATCTTAGACCCGGGTTACCAAATATGGGCATAACAACATGGCGTGGACTACAAACTGACGACACGACTTCAGTGGTCTATTTATCCTGATTACACAATGGAGTTGCTCCGACCTGAGGTAATGGTAGTCATGGTGACGAGATCGTGACACCAAGTTATGTGTGACGCAAGCACGTAAGTGCGTGCCCTCCTGGAACCCATTCAGAATGTATTGCAGCGCCTGCAGTTCAAAAAAGAACCGTAACATGAGAGTCTATGAGAGCAATCTCATAGAAAGGGGTGGTACTGTACGGAACACAACTCGACGCTGATGATATTCCCTTTCGTCCTTTGGTGGTGCGTCGCCCGATCGCCCTTAAGGAACGAGCCGCCGCTAGGTTGCAACATGCTCATCATTGTCATATAGTAACAATCCATCAACTTTTCATTAATGTTTCATCTAAACATCCTTTAGGTCAGGGGTTCTCCACTTTTTTTACTCTTAGACCCCCCCTGTGTTTAAAACAATTTCTGGGACCCCCTTGACATGGGTTTTGACATTATTCTTACACTTTTAGCGAGGATGACAGGAGTTATTGTCTTCATTCTCCATGAAGAAGGTACAGTCATGTAAAAAAGTTAGAACACCCCATGAAAACCTTTGTCTTTTTGAACATATTTAAACAAATGAACATTTGAGCTTCATTTGAACAGTATTGAGAGATGGAGCTTATATAACTAAACAAATGAAACTGAAAAAATTACTTTTAAACACAAGATGTAAAATGTAATAAACAAAAAAGAAAATTTATTGTGAGGAAAAAGTAAGTGCACCCTATGTCCTAATAGCTGGTGTTTCCCCCTTTGGCTGAAATAACCTCAATTAGACATTTCCTATAACCATCTACCGTCTCTGACATCGACTGGAAGAAAGTTTTCCACACTCCTTCATGCAGAATTTCTTCTGTGTGAGGTTTGATCGGTTTCTTGCATGCATCACCCCACAGCATCTCAATAGGATTAAGATCCGGGCTTTGACTTGGCCATTCCAGAATTCTCCATTTCTTTCTTTTGAGCCATTCCTTGGTGGATTTACTGGGATGTTTTGGGTCGTTGTCATGCTGCACCTCCGCTTCAGTTTTCGGACAGTTTTTTACATTTTCCTCAAGCACCCTCTGATACAGTGAAGAATTCATTGTGGATTCTATAATGGAGAGCTTGCCAGGCCGTGCTGCTGCAAAGCAGCCCCAAACCATGACATTTCCACCTCCATGCTTCACAGTTGGTATGAGGTTCTTGTTCCCAAATGCTGTGTTGGGTTTGCGCCAAACATGTCTTCTGTTATTGTGCCCAAATAATTCAGCTTTGGATTCATCTGTCCAAAGCACATTGTTCCAGAAGTGCTGGTCTTTGTCTAGGTGTTCTCTTGTAAACTTTAGTCTTGCCCTGATGTTTTTTTCACAGCAAGGGTTGCAAGGGCAGTCTCTTTCTGATGGTAGATGCGTGTACCTTGACATCAACTGTGGCAAGAGCTACCTGTAGGTCCCGTGATGACATTGTAGGATTATTGGAGATTTCTTTACGCATCTTGCGGTCTGCTCTTGGGCTGAACTTGCTAGGACAGCCTGACCTGGCCATGTTGGCAGTTGTTTTAAATGTTCACCACATGTAAATGATTTTCCGGACAGTGGAATGGCTGATTTCTAATTGTTTTAAGATCTTTTTAAATCCCTTCCCAGACTCATATGCATTTACAACCTTCTTTCTGATCTCACCATGGTGATATCACTTACTTCAACAATCAAGAGCAAACCAAACTAATGTCTGAGGTTTAAATAAAACTCCAATGTCCTCTAACGATGGTCTAATCATTGCAGCTGGTGTGGTGCACCGGATTCTAATTTTAGACATTTTAAGTAGTAATAAATGTGGGGGTGTCCTAACTTTTTCCTCACAATAAATTTCCTTTTTTGTTTATTACATTTTACAGCTTGTGTTTAAAAGTAATTTTTTAACATTTTATTTGTTTAGTTATATAAGCTCCATCTCTCAGTACTGTTCAAATGAAGCTCAAATGTTTAAATATGTTCAAAAAGACAAAGGATTTCATGGGGTGTCCTAACTTTTTCACGTGACTGTAAATTATAGTATTTTCTGATTTGGGGTTTACTTCTTGTGAACTTGTGGTGGGAGTTTCCACACCTGGGTTTGCTTCATTGGGATTTACTTTTACTACTGAATCAATCATTTGTAGTTGCCATCCGTTGACCTTTGCACTTTTGAGGTGGACAAATCAAATGTCCATTTTCAAAGACCCTCAGATAGCACTGCATCAAGAACCATCATTCATTAGTACAAAGTATATCCACACAGGCAAGGGATTACTTTGGCAAACGTTCGTCAAGTACTACAATACAGAATTACATTTACGTTTAAGTGCCACTTAAGACTTTTTTTTGCACAGTAAAGTTTAATGTTGACCATGTCCAGTAGTGGTGTCGAGTTCTCTGGGCTCTGAGACATCTGGGATGAACCATCACACACTGGAAACATGCATTGTGGTCAGACAAATGAGTATTCCAGATTTTTTTTTTGTAAGAAATAGACGCTGTGGTCTCTGGACCAAAGACGAAAAGCATCATCCAAGCTGTTATGAGCAACAGGTCCAAAAGCCATGCTGCCTTTGTTGCCTTCAAGTTGAAATCCTTTTCAGGGATGGGACGTCCATGCATATTTAAACAAGATGCAAAATCACATGCTACAGCAGCATGGCTGCAGAAGAAGAGGGTACGGGTATTTGACTGGCCTGCCTGCAGTCCTGACCTGTCCCCAACAGAGAATGTGTGGACAATTTCAAAACAGAAAATGCAACAACGACGACCCCGTACTGTTGCACATCTTAAGACGTGTTTGAAGAACCAATGGAACAAAATAGCACCTGAAACACTTCATCGTTTGGTATCATCTGTGCCAAAATGTGTTGTAAGAATTAATGGCAACATAGCAAAGTAGTAAATGCTTTTTTTGGGAATGTGTTGTAGGCCTGAAATGCAGGAATGCATGTATATTAACAAATGAAATTAAGTTGACCAGACAAACCATGAAATATCTTGGGTTTATACTGTAAGCAATTAAATAAAAGTCAAGGTATCATAGTATCCTTAAAATATTTTTTTTCCTGTTTGTATACACCAATCAGCCATAACATTAAAACCACCTCATGGTTTCTATTAGCTCCACTTGCCATATAGAAGCACTTTGCAGTTCAACAATTACTGACTGTAGTCTCTGTAGACTGTTTCTCTACATACCTTTTTAGCCTGCTTTTACCATGTTCTTCAATGGTCAGGACCCTTACAGGACCACTACAAAGCAGGTATTATTTAGGTGGTGGATCATTCTCAGCACTGCACTGACACTGACATGATGGTGGTGTGTTAGTGTGTGTTGTGCTGGTATGAGTGGATCAGACACAGCAGCACTGCTGGAGTTTTTAAATACCGTGTCCACTCACTGTCCACTCTATTAGACACTCCTACCTAGATGGTTCACCTTGTAGATGTAGAGTTGTTGTTATGTTATGCCTGATTGGTGTATGTATTAGCCTCCTGAGACCCGGACTTTTGCTTGGTGTGCATTTTTAATTAGTAGGATTAGTAGGACCTAACAAGCATAAAAACTAAACTTTGTCTTTGTACAGGAAGTCGTTTTTGAAAAAAACAATGTCCTCATATGGAGACAGTAGTTTATTTTAACATTTAAAAATGGTCCTTGCCATTTGGGATCAGAAGGACCAAATTAGTCCAAAAACAAAATTTTTGCTTTCTACAGTAAGTAGAATGAGGACAATATGTCTATCTTACTGTGTGATAAAATAAAGAAACAATTGGCTAACAAAGTACAAAACTGTTTATTTCAAACTGTAAACATGAGGATACAAAAACAAAGGTGCAAATAATGTGTATTTCAAGCTCTAAACATGACTGTACAAAAGTGCAAATATTATCATTGTAAAGTTATTAGTAAGTAGCTGACAAATGTGTCAGAGTAAAAAATACAATATTTGCCTCTGAAATGCAGCAAAGTAGAGGTATAAAGTATGGTAAAGTAAAATTAAAGCACAAATAAAATAAAATGTGTATTTTAGTACAGTACTTGACTAAATGTACCAAAATCAACACCCTACATCACATATAAAACTGAGAATGCACAAAAACATGCCCGTTTAAATACAAAACAATAGTGCAAACAATACCAAATAATCACCCAATGTACTTTTTTTTAAGGAACCATCCATAACACCTGTTACCCCTTCCAAAATGCTGCAAAACAGTTACAGATTGAGTTAAGACTGTTCATTTCAATACCTGAACCCAGTTGTGTAGAAATGATCAGAAAGCAGTAGTTTGCATTGAGCAATTGTTCTACTTTTGACATTGAAACTCTCCCTGTAATGATAAAATGAAGCACAACCATTGACGTAATGTAGTCCCAATGTCCTCAAACGAGTAATTCATTTTTACGGATGTTGTAGCTTCCTATTATTGCAAAAATTTGTCAAAAATGCATGCCATATGAAGCTAGAGATGTTATTGTACATAAATAAACTAGTTTTGAACATAAAATTCGATTCGAATTTTTACCTGGCCCATGTTTCTGTCTGGTTTGGCTGTAGAAACTTTTTACTGGGATTCCCGGCATCTTGTTTTCAATCAATTGAGTGTAATGTTGTCATGTGACCACTAGATGGTACGGGCAGTGTCTTCATATGAGGCCAAAGGGTCAACGTTTTAAAAAATTAAATATCATGGTGCAGAGAAGCAGAAATGTAATGTCCGCATATGAGGACACAGGGTCGCAAGAGGTTAGGGCTCACCACAGTGGATCTGGTCCATATGCCAGTCTTGGCACCTAAAGCTCAACCCTGTTAATTGAGGGGTCTTTGCTTTGCAGAGTTGGAGATCCGACAGCAGCGTAGGATCCTGCCTTCCACAGCCCTGCTTCTTACTGTCCCTGACCCACAGCAGCACGTGGGCAGTGGAGGGGCCACACTTAATGCGCTGCTGGTGGCTGCTGAGCACCTCAGTGCAAGAGCAGGTTATACGGTAAGTGACAGAAACTACAGTATTTTGTGCTCTTTTGAATAAACTGTAATTTGCATAGTAAAATATTTGAAGGTACTGATTTGAGCAGGTTGGAAAATAAAATGTGTTTGCTCTAACCCCAGAAATAGGCCGACTTTGCAGACCAGTAAATAAAAATAGTTCAGAAGTGCTTTACAGGGAGCATGTTATATTTCAGCTTGTGAGTAAGTGTAAGTAAGCTTAAAGCTGACAAAATACAGGGGTTACATTTCACGTTTCATGCATGGTGCCTATAGATTGCAAATGTAGTAGTAAGCTAACCTTGTCTTTACGCCTTTTTGTGCATGTGTGTGTTGTGTGTGGCTTGTGTAAATATTCCTTCTGTATTTAGGTGGTGACAGCGGATGTTTTATATGATGCTCACATTCTCATTCTGCACACGGTAAGGTTAAAACGTTTTACATCTAAAGATTTTTTTACATTAATAAGAGGTCCATTCCACAAAGATGTGTAAATTAAGCAAATTATATAGATTACAACTAGCTAATTCATTTTGGGGTGGGTTGCTTTCGGAACTGTGTAGTTTAAAGTGCTCAGATATGTTAAGAATTTAAAATATGACCAATTAAAAACCATTTGAAATCTATTTTCACAGTAAAACATATTCTTTTGCATGGGGAAAAAAACCGGAAAGTGAGATACCATTGCACAAACCCCCCTTTCCAGAATAGTTGCTTCAGCTGCTCAACAGTCTGTGATTGCCATCGTCTGATTCCTTTTTCATGTTGCACCATAGCTTTTTAATAGAAGACAGATCTGGACTGCAGGTCAACACACACATTCTGTGTCTATGAAGCCACACTGTTGTAGTGTGTACAGAATGAGGCCTGGCATTGTCTTACCTGAAATAATCATAGACTTTTGTGCCTCTTTAAAATCCCATTATATGTCTCGGTGTACTTGATTAATATTCTTCTGATTTGGTCATAAAGTTTGAATGGACGGTGCAGTCTTGACAAGATGTTGGTGATGCCATACACTTTCCATTTAAGAAAGCGTAACTTTTTATTATGGAACCTTTCTGAAAGCACCTTTCCGTGGTGGATTTTTTTGTGTTACCATGATCTACTAGTAGTGAAATCCACAGGAAACAACTGGTTTTATTCTAAAATAATCAGAATCACTTCAGTTGATGTCAGGTGTGGGCCAGTTAGCCTGGTGTCTGATCTGGAAGATGATTGGTTGTACCTAAGCAAGTTCATAATGATAACACTGAGGTGCTGATTAAACTATCAATAATTTATTTGAAGTGTAATTTTCTTTGATGATAAGGGTTATAATGTGTAAATACAGCTGGAAAATTTTTATAGGGTTAAAAATTATACTGGGTTGTACAGTATTTAGAATATATCTTTTGCATGTTTTTACGGCAGGGCAGGGATTTTCCCTGGGATGGCTGCGGTCGGGCATTCTGCTGGATGCCTGTCACTACAGCTGAGCAACATGTTGAGGGACCCGTTTGCTGTTTAGATATTCTACTGGATTGCCTCTCTTCCAAGGTGAGCAAATTGCACTATTTCAACCTGTTTGGCCATGTAAGATTTGGTCCTAAATTGATTGACTGATTTTAGTATATGTTAATGATATAATACAATACTGATCTAAGATTTTATATAGTAGATGTTTGAAAGACCAGTCATAGCACAGACTGCAACAGTGCTACCCACCGAGCCACTGTGCCGCCCAATCTTGCCTTCTAATTCCTGTCAGTTAAATATAGGTTCAAGTCAATTAACAAATGACAGATTCTTGTTTTCATTTTATTTTACAAAATGTCCTAACACTTTCAGAAATAGAATGTTCTACTAGTGTATGTGTGGGTTTCCTTCAGAGACTCAGGTTTCCACCTTCCAGAAAGGCGTATTGGCAGCTCTTGATTGTAAATATGAGTGAGGGATAGTGGGTGACCATGTCTCATACTTACACACACACACACACACACACACACACACACACACGTACAAACACACACACACACACAAACTGATTGTTATTACTTCCTCATTACTGTAAATATTATAATTGTTATTGTTTTTATTAATATTTTATTCTATTTTATATTTTTTGCACATGTAACTGTTTTGTATATATTTGTTCTTTCTTATTTGTATTATTTCTCTGTAACTTGCTTTGGCAATATGAATGTCCTTATTTGTCATGCCAATAAAGCTTCTTTTGCGTTTGAGTTGAGTGAGTGTGTCACTATGAGAGTGAGGATGAAATATTCAATGTAAATGAATGAATAATGATGTGTGTACTTGATAGACAGACCTTATTTAAGAGGTTTGGTTATTCATGTTAAGAATTTGTCTCTGTGTTGTTACAGGTATGTGTTGGCTCTCCACCAGGTGTCTGGGTGTGTAGTACTGACATGATTTTGAATATCCCGACTACACCAGGTACAACTGCGCAACTTGATTTATCATCTTATGTACACAAACATACACAAATGATTATGTATTAAAATGCTGTATGGCTGTCCCTGCAGGGATCTCATGGGAAGGCTTTTCAGGGGTGCGGGTTGTGTCTTTACCTGGTGAAGTGTCTTTTGCTACAAACCACGGAGTCTACGTCACAGATCCAGAGGTTTGTTTTGGTGACATTATCATTGAGAAATGAATTGATTTAGACGCTTCAAGTTCAGAGCTATAAACAAGTAATACTTGCAATTTTTGTTGACAGGGTGGAGTATGTGATATCATATATCGTGGATCAGAGGAGAAGATTCGCTCTGTTGCACTGCCTGATGGAAAAGTGCCTCTGGTATAATAAGATCAGCAAAGAGTTTAAACTTAGAGTTTAGGCTTTATGTTAAATTTTACACATATACACACACTCACATCACAAGTTTCTTGAGTATGTTTATTTTATGGCACTGGACTATAAAATTCATATTAGTTAATATTAGGGCTGGCTTGTTACCACTTTTTTATATCCGATACCGATACTGCAAATTGAGTATCTGCCCATACCAATCCAATACCGTCATTTCTCCTCTCAAACCACTAAGCAGTAATAATACATGTCTCAATGTGCCAGGGTGTATATACAGTGTATCACAAAAGTGAGTACACCCCTCACATTTCTGCAAATATTTTATTATATCTTTTCATGGGACAACACTATAGAAATAAAACTTGGATATACGTAACTTAGAGTAGTCAGTGTACAACTTGTATAGCAGTGTAGATTTACTGTCTTCTGAAAAGAACTCGACACACAGCCATTAATGTCTAAATAGCTGGCAACATAAGTGAGTACACCCCACAGTGAACATGTCCAAATTGTGCCCAAATGTGTCGTTGTCCCTCCCTGGTGTCATGTGTCAAGGTCCCAGGTGTAAATGGGGAGCAGGGCTGTTAAATTTGGTGTTTTGGGTACAATTCTCTCATACTGGCCACTGGATATTCAACATGGCACCTCATGGCAAAGAACTCTCTGAGGATGTGAGAAATAGAATTGTTGCTCTCCACAAAGATGGCCTGGGCTATAAGAAGATTGCTAACACCCTGAAACTGAGCTACAGCATGGTGGCCAAGGTCATACAGCGGTTTTCCAGGACAGGTTCCACTCGGAACAGGCTTCGCCAGGGTCGACCAAAGAAGTTGAGTCCACGTGTTCGGCGTCATATCCAGAGGTTGGCTTTAAAAAATAGACACATGAGTGCTGCCAGCATTGCTGCAGAGGTTGAAGACGTGGGAGGTCAGCCTGTCAGTGCTCAGACCATACGCCGCACACTGCATCAACTCGGTCTGCATGGTCGTCATCCCAGAAGGAAGCTGACGCACAAGAAAGCCAGCAAACAGTTTGCTGAAGACAAGCAGTCCAAGAACATGGATTACTGGAATGCCCTGTGGTCTGACGAGACCAAGATAAACTTGTTTGGCTCAGATGGTGTCCAGCATGTGTGGCGGCGCCCTGGTGAGAAGTACCAAGACAACTGTATCTTGCCTACAGTCAAGCATGGTGGTGGTAGCATCATGGTCTTGGGCTGCATGAGTGTTGCTGGCACTGGGGAGCTGCAGTTCATTGAGGGAAACATGAATTCCAACAGGATAAAGACCCCAAACACAACCTCCAAGATAACAACTGCCTTGCTGAGGAAGCTGAAGGTAAAGGTGATGGACTAAACCCAATTGAGCACCTGTGGCGCATCCTCAAGTGGAAGGTGGAGGAGTTCAAGGTGTCTAACATCCACCAGCTCCGTGATGTCATCATGGAGGAGTGGAAGAGGATTCCAGTAGCAACCTGTGCAGCTCTGGTGAATTCCATGCCCAGGAGGGTTAAGGCAGTGCTGGATAATAATGGTGGTCACACAAAATATTGACACTTTGGGCACAATTTGGACATGTTCACTGTGGGGTGTACTCACTTATGTTGCCAGCCATTTAGACATTAATGGCTGTGTTTTGAGTTATTTTCAGAAGACAGTAAATCTACACTGCTATACAAGTTGTACACTGACTACTCTAAGTTATATCCAAGTTTTATTTCTATAGTGTTGTCCCATGAAAAGATATAATAAAATATTTGCAGAAATGTGAGGGGTGTACTCACTTTTGTGATACACTGTATATATATATATATATATATATACAGTGTATCACAAAAGTGAGTACACCCCTCACATTTCTGCAGATATTTACGTATATCTTTTCATGGGACAACACTGACGAAATGACACTTTGACACAATTAAAAGTAGTCTGTGTGCAGCTTATATAACAGTGTAAATTTATTCTTCCCTCAAAATAACTCAATATACAGTCATTAATGTCTAAACCACCGGCAACAAAAGTGAGTACACCCCTAAGAGACTACACCCCTAAATGTCCAAATTGAGCACTGCTTGTCATTTTCCCTCCAAAATGTCATGTGATTTGTTAGTGTTACTAGGTCTCAGGTGTGCATAGGGAGCAGGTGTGTTCAATTTAGTAGTACAGCTCTCACACTCTCTCATACTGGTCACTGAAAGTTCCAACATGGCACCTCATGGCAAAGAACTCTCTGAGGATCTTAAAAGACGAATTGTTGCGCTACATGTAGATGGCCAAGGCTACAAGAAGATTGCCAACACCCTGAAACTGAGCTGCAGCACAGTGGCCAAGATCATCCAGCGTTTTAAAAGAGCAGGGTCCACTCAGAACAGACCTCGCGTTGGTCGTCCAAAGAAGCTGAGTGCACGTGCTCAGCGTCACATCCAACTGCTGTCTTTGAAAGATAGGCGCAGGAGTGCTGTCAGCATTGCTGCAGATATTGAAAAGGTGGGGGGTCAGCCTGTCAGTGCTCAGACCATACGCCGCACACTACATCAAATTGGTCTGCATGGCTGTCACCCCAGAAGGAAGCCTCTTCTGAAGTCTCTACACAAGAAAGCCCGCAAACAGTTTGCTGAAGACATGTCAACAAAGGACATGGATTACTGGAACCATGTCCTATGGTCTGATGAGACCAAGATTAATTTGTTTGGTTCAGATGGTCTCAAGCATGTGTGGCGGCAATCAGGTGAGGAGTACAAAGATAAGTGTGTCATGCCTACAGTCAAGCATGGTGGTGGGAATGCCATGGTCTGGGGCTGCATGAGTGCAGCAGGTGTTGGGGAGTTACATTTCATTGAGGGACACATGAACTCCAATATGTACTGTGAAATACTGAAGCAGAGCATGATCCCCTCCCTCCGGAAACTGGGTCGCAGGGCAGTGTTCCAGCATGATAATGACCCCAAACACACCTCTAAGACGACCACTGCTTTATTGAAGAGGCTGAGGGTAAAGGTGATGGACTGGCCAAGCATGTCTCCAGACCTAAACCCAATAGAACATCTTTGGGGCATCCTCAAGCGGAAGGTGGAGGAGCGCAAAGTCTCGAATATCCGCCAGCTCCGTGATGTCGTCATGGAGGGGTGGAAAAGCATTCCAGTGGCAACCTGTGAAGCTCTGGTAAACTCCATGCCCAGGAGAGTTAAGGCAGTTCTGGGAAATAATGGTGGCCACACAAAATATTGACACTTCAGGAACTTTCACTAAGGGGTGTACTCACTTCTGTTGCCGGTGGTTTAGACATTAATGGCTGTATATTGAGTTATTTGAGGGAAGAATAAATTTACACTGTTATATAAGCTGCACACAGACTACTTTTCATTGTGTCAAAGTGTCATTTTGTCAGTGTTGTCCCATGAAAAGATATACTTAAATATCTGCAGAAATGTGAGGGGTGTACTCACTTTTGTGATACACTGTATATATATATATATATATATATAAATATATAAACATTGTTGATTTCAAATATATGGTAGGAACCCAGTGGAGATTGTGGATGTTCCACTGTGCTGAATTGCAATTGCTTATCTGCCATCTGCAATCTGCCATTAATCCAACATTTCAGACCAACATCAACCCCAATAACCAGTACTGAGTAATAAATTAATGTATCCCTTATGTTGTATGGCAGGTATCAGGTCCTGTGTTTTTCTCCAGCGCTGTGTCTGAAAGACTTTTACAAACTCATGTCATGCCACCTCTGGATGGCTGTACTTACCTGGGCATGGACTCCGGAGCACCACCGTTACAGGTAGACACTTGACACGTGCCAATATTAAATCTAAGCTTTTATCATTCATTACATCATTCATAATAGTATCATGGTATTTAATGAAGATAACGTGTTCATTCACATGTTTATTCTGTCTTTTGTTGGCTCTCATCTCTGCAGATTTCTCTCTTTCTGGACATTCTGATGTGCCTTTGCTCAGATCTTACTGAAGCTGAATTTGTTAATGGAGAGAGAGTAGGCTGCAGTTCACCGACGGGTCCACAAGGGGCAGTAGTGAAGAGTGCTCGTTCCGTGCTGTGGAGGACTTTAAGAGGAGTTTTGCTTTCTATGGGTGCTTCTCTCACACTGATTCTCTTTTTCTCGATTTCCTCAGATTTTCTTCTTATAATTTACACATTGTGTTTGCAGTGTACATTCCTGAAGGGCGTTATGACTACCTGACAATGTCTGGCAGAGAACACGTTGTTCGCCTGATAGAAGCAGGCTCAGAGAAACTGATTAATTCCCACATACAGGTGAGCCAAAGGTTAAGCAAGGTCTCCAGATTGTTAAAGCTGAATACAGTCTTAAAAAAGGTAAAATCAATTGGTTAATCAATTGGCTTCTAGTCTGCTGGGTGGGATAGACCGGACTATTGGGTGAGGCTATCATCACTGTGTAAGGACCTTGGTTGCTCAGAAAGCCTGTACAGAAAGTGGAGGAGTGCGGAGATTGGGGCGTGGCTCTCCATACGCAAAGCCCACAGATATACTGAAGTATGGATGAATAAGAAGGGATTGGTGGACTGCGCACACTTCTGAGGGAGTGTGTGTCAAGCGAATATACACCCTATATACAGTGGGGGAAATAAGTATTTGATCCCCTGCTGATTTTGTAAGTTTACCCCCTTACAAAGACTTGAACAGTCTATAATTTTTATGGAAGGTTTATTTTAACAGAGATAGACAGAATATCAACAAAAAATCCAGAAAAAAAACATTAAATAAAAGTTACAAATTAATTTGTATTTAAGGGAAATAAGTATTTGATCCCCTACCAACCAGCAAGAATTCTGACCCCCACAGACCGGTTATGTGCCCATGAGGCACACAAATTAGTCCTGTCCCTGTATAAAAGACTCCTGTCACAGAATCAGTTTCTTCCGTTCAAATCTCTCGACCACCATGGGCAAGACCAAAGAGCTATCAAAGGACGTCAGGGACAAGATTGTAGACCTGCACAAGGCTGGAATGGGCTACAAGACCATCAGCAAGAAGCTTGGTGAGAAAGAGACCACTGTTGGTGCGATAATTCGAAAATGGAAGAAATACAAGATCACAGTCAATCACCCTCACTCTGGAGCTCCATGCAAGATCTCACCTGGTGGGGTAAGAATAATTCTGAGAAAGGTGAGGTCAGTCCAGAATTACACGGGAGGAGCTTGTCAATGATCTCAAGGGAGCTGGGAACACAGTCACCAAGAAAACCATTAGTAACACACTTCGCCGTAATGGATTGAGATCCTGCAGTGCCCACGAAGTCCCTTTGCTCAAGAAGGCTCATGTACAGGCCCGTCTGAAGTTTGCCAATGAACACCTGAATGATTCAGAGAAAGCTTGGGAGAATGTGATATGGTCAGATGAGACCAAAATTGAGCTCTTTGGCATCAACTCCACTCGCCGTGTTTGGAGGCAAAGAAATGCTCGGTGGGGATGGTGTTCTTGGGGTCATATCCAGCATTTCTCTGCTCCCAGCTCCTACCTTGAGATCATTGACAAGCTCCTCCCGTGTAATTCTGGACTGACCTCACCTTTCTCAGAATCATTCTTACCCCACCAGGTGAGATCTTGCATGGAGCTCCAGAGTGAGGGTGATTGACTGTGATCTTGTATTTCTTCCATTTTCGAATTATCACACCAACAGTGGTCTCTTTCTCACCAAGCTTCTTGCTGATGGTCTTGTAGCCCATTCCAGCCTTGTGCAGGTCTACAATCTTGTCCCTGACATCCTTTGATAGCTCTTTGGTCTTGCCCATGGTGGTCGAGAGATTTGAACGGAAGAAACTGATTCTGTGACAGGAGTCTTTTATACAGGGACAGGACTAATTTGTGTGCCTCATGGGCACATAACCGGTCTGTGGGGGTCAGGATTCTTGCTGGTTGGTAGGGGATCAAATACTTATTTCCCTTAATTAAATAAAAATTAATTTATAACTTTTATTTAATGTTTTTTTTCTGGATTTTTTGTTGATATTCTGTCTCTCTCTGTTAAAATAAACCTTCCATAAAAATTATAGACTGTTCAAGTCTTTGTAAGGGGGTAAACTTACAAAATCAGCAGGGGATCAAATACTTATTTCCCCCACTGTATATATTCTTCCAAGTCAACTACTTTATTACTTTTAGGACATTTCTAATTTTAGGCCAGCTGAGCTTTAACACTTTTTGCACAAGCAATTGGATTAATGGTAAGTTTAGAATCGAACAAAGTGTTGTGAGTCAGTAATGGTATGCGGTGATGTTGCACCTAGCCTATTGTCTCTTCTTCATTGCAGCAGTTGCAGGCTGTGAGTGAGGACAGTAGAGTGATTAACAGTGTGCTTGATGGAGATGTTCGGGTTGCATCTGGGGCAGTGGTACAACATTGCCACCTACAGGTCAGCATTCTTTAAAACCTTGCAGCAATTCTTGCAAAATGTTTTCAAGGTTCAAGTGGCTCTATTTCCATTTCAATTACATAGAAGTACACAGCGTTTGTCTGTCATTTTCATAAAAGTTGAGACATTTTATAAAATACAATGAAAATCTGTGATTTGTTGATTTTTTAATTTGATTCCTACAGCACGTATTTCAAAAAAGTTGGGCAAAATAAGAGTAAAAATTTAGAGAGCCACTCAGGTGGCGCAGCGGTAAAAAGACATGCTGCAACCAGAGCTGGATTCTGAGTACATTGTATCGAATCCAGCTCTGCCTTACCGGTTCGAGGCTGAGTGGCTGTATGAACAACGATTGGCCGGTTGCTCAGTTGGGGGGCGGGACAAAGAACCGGATGTGGGTCTCTCTCTGTCAGGATGCGATTGCGACCTCCGCCGGCTGATTGGAGGCGCCTGCACAGAGATGAGGAAGAGTGCCCTTAGGGTGTGTCTCTCTGCATGCAATGCTAGGTGGCACAACACTCATCAATGTGTGGGTGGCAAAGATGCATCTGGCTGCTGCCCATGTTTCGGAGGGGATATGGGTTAGCTTCGATCTCCTCGGTCAGGGCAGGGTTCAGCATAGACAGAGAGGAAGCATGAAATTGAACAATTGGATGTGCTAAAGGGGGAGAAAAAGGGGGGAAATAAAAAAAAAAGTTTAGAGAACATTCAGATTTCACTATTTAGAAATGTACAATACACAATATCCTGAGTGGGGTAAAAAAAAAAACTAAGATGGGTCATAGCTCACCACTTTGTGGCAAACATGTACAGTAAGGTGTGTTCGAAAACCTAGTGAGCTGCCTTGCTGTCTTACTGCCTACATAGGCAGCTGCCTCATTAGAGAGGATTCTAATAAGTCAATGACTTGTAAGGCCGGTTATTCGAACTCTTCTCCCCTCAGTGTACCGAAAACGGTTAGATTCGCTGACAAGCCCGAACTTGCAAATAAAAACACATGTACAAAAGTTTATACAAGTTAAACATCAGTAATAATTTATTTACGTTTGAAAATAACTTTGTTTCTCCGCCCCGTCAGCCATGTTTTTTTAATTTTTCTGTGAGAGAAGAGCTGCCGCACTGAATGCTGGGATTGCCTTGATCACTAAGGACATTTCCGATGCTCACTCGTTCTTGGGTCAAAATAACATTGAAATGTTAAGATACCCCAGTAGTAAGGATATTAAGGCATCTAGGATTTCGAACAGCCTCCTTCTCGGGAGCACACATAGGATGACGTAAAATGCTGTCTATGTAGAGAGCTCACTAGCTTTTCGAACACACCCATAGAGAGAAAGATTAAAAATCACATTACAAAATTACTCAATGCAAGACTGCAAATAATTAGGTCTTTTACCATTTACCATACATAATATATTGAAAAGATTCAGGAAACTTGGGAAAATCTCAGCCCATTCCTGCCCTTTGATGGTAATGTATGAAAAACTGGTAAAGTTCCCTTAATTTTTTCCATTTTATACAAACTAAAAAGCTCTGTAGGGATCATGTCATTTTATAGGACCAGATTAGGAAAGTTATGCTATTTTATGCTTCTGCTTACAGGAAATCAGATTTTCTTTCTTTTATTCTAGGGCCCAATCCTGGTGCCCTCTGGGTGCCTCCTGTCTGGCCTGAATCTGACCTCAGAGGTTCCTGCACAGCACCAGCCACTGATCAGCAACATCATCGTGCAGGGGCACAGAGTACATCTTGGAGAGCTGAAGCTAACAGTCTTCACTGTGTTTGGAGTTTATGACAGTTTGGAGGTATATGATGTCCCTGGTTTATAGTTCCACCACGATCTTGCAGGTTTTTTTGTAAATGACATTTTGAATGCTCAGATTAAAACGTCAGTGCTCTTTCTCTTATGAGTACAGTCAACTGGCACACAAACACTGTCAGGGTGGTGAGGGTGACAGTTCAAATCAAGCAGTAGTTTTTGCAAATGAGTGTAAATGACGTTTCATCAAAAGGTCATTCATCAAACCATGACTTCTATGTCGGCTAACTCATAAATCATTAACATCCCAAATTCAGGAGCTCAGCAGTTTTCTTCATGTTTAAACAGAATGGATTGTTAGATCAGTTACATTCTGAAGAAAATAGTGTGCGGGGGTGTTTTGAGGAGGGTGTGTTGCCTTCAATTTTTTAAATAAAAAAACTTAGCTGGGATAATTAGGTACCTTTTGGGCTTTGTTGGGAGAATTAGAATGAGAATAGCTTTGTGGCTGTGTATGACTAATATGATTAAACAGTGAAGAACCCGTCTACAATGCACTTTGTGTTAAATAAAGATTAAAAGCTGCTAGCAGGAAATCATTTTCTAATGTTAGTTTGCAACACACAGATACATCTTTTTGCAGCAATGGGCCACCATATTTTACAATAATTTTAAATTAATAGAAATTTTTTAATATTTAACAGCAAATCAAAGGTTACATATTGAATCGTTAATTTGTATTATTATTCTGATATATAGAAGCATTTAAAGGGCGCTTGGGGGGGGGGGGGGGGGGTGCAGTGGTAAAAGTACACTTGCCACACTGCTGAGATTCAAGGATCCAGGATTGGAATCTAATGCCTAGTTCACACTACACTATTTTTGCCCTGATTTTTGCTCGCTGACTGGTCGCTGCTAGATTTACAGACTCGGGAGCAACGTGGCGATCGAAACTCGGCCCTCAATCGCTATGTGTGAACTGCTCAACAACTCGATCCGAGCGAAGAGAGATATCTAGCTTGTCAAATATCTGAATCTGAGTTGCCCAACTGGCAATGAGTGCTCTGTCGAACAGCCAATGAGAACGCAAGATATGGTGTGAGGGGAAACGCAGGGGAGGAGTTGTAATGACCCTATCGTTCTCTACAAAACATAACACCAGCATTGCATTGCAAAAAATATTTATTAACCTCCAACTCACTATAGAACAATCCACGCCAAATCCATTTAGATTAATTTGTTTTTTCTCCTTGATTTTCCGCTGCACATCAGACCACAAACTTTGATCGCTCGCTTATTGTTGACATGCATTTTTGGACGTGGTATCATTAAACCTTTCGTCACTTATTGCGTTTGTTTTCGTGACAGAATGTAGTTTGGGAGACCAGAGAAGCTCGTCTGCGATTCTAGTTGGTGATAGATGGTGTAGTGTAAAACCCCCTATCGCTGATCAGTCGTGTAGTGTGAAATACACACCAACTTGAAAGACTCCCGATTACAAGAGATCCAGTTGTGTAGTGTGAACTGTACATCGACCTGACAGCCCCTGTATATGGAATCAGCTGAAAGAAAAGAAAACATTTCTAAGCACTCATAACAGTACAGTATTACATTTAGGAGCTACAGTATGGGCTTTGATTCTTTCTTTCTTAAGTTTCAATTAACTGTTTTTTTTAATTTCTTTTCAAGGCTCAGAGTGATGAAGTTGCAGCTTTATTCCTCAATCAAACATGGAATGACTTCTGTAGCCGCAGAGGAATAAAGTAAGCAACTGCAGGAAGTGATGATATATAGAGAGTATGGAGAAATCTACACAGAAACTGAATCGTAATAATGCTGTGTTGTGTGTTACAGGCAGGAGGAGTTATGGGGAGCAGAGAGTGGAGTGAGTCGGACTCTCCTGGATGCTCGCTTGTTTCCAGCATTCACACCCCGGGGTGGAGCAGTGGGGCTGGAGGGTGTGAGCTTTCTTCTGTGTGGCTCTGGAAACACAGAGAGCTGGAGATCAGCGTGGAGACTTTCGCTCAGGGAGGTGCTGTCTCTTACTGACCAGCAGGAGGAACTGCAGTGGAGAGAGCAGCTGATGTTCAGTGCAGGACAGAGGAGAGCCGTAGAGGCCTTAAAGAACCACACAAACCTTAATCTTTTGCCCTTAATAAGAGCTGCAGTTCTGCAAGGCAGGCATGAGGAACTACTTAGCACCCTTGACTCTGGTGAGGAAAATGCTGATAACAGTTAGTGATGTGAAAATGTATAAAAAGCACCTCACTCAAGGTCTCCTTTTAGTTTTTAAAATTGTTTAATTTGTGCTGCGATCTTATGATTTAAATAACATAAACTCGGCATAGTGGCTCGGTGGGTAGCACTGTCGCCTCACAGCAAGAAGGTCCTGGGTTCGATTCCCAGGTGGAGCGGTCTGGGTCCTTTCTGTGTGGAGTTTGCAAGTTCTCTACGTGTCTGTCTCAGGGAGCTCCGGTTTCCTCCCACAGTCCAAAAACATACAATGAGGGTGGATTGGAGATACAATTTGTCCATGATTGTGTTTGACATTAAAGACTTGAACTTGAATCTTGTGTAATGAGTAACTACCGTGAGCTGTTAAATGTGGAGACCGGGTTTGCATTATAGATATCAAGTTTACTAATCCTGCAGTTACCTGTTATAGCTTTGTATCTTTCAAGTAAGATTTAATTTGCCCTTAGATTAACAAAACAAACACGCTAGCACATCAAAGCTGACATCTCGAACTCGAAACTCAGCTCTGCCATCCGGCAGGCTGGGCGCCTAAGTGAACAACGATTGGCTGTTGTTCAAGGGTAGGGTGCCGGGCGGTGATTCCTCATAACTGATGTAATTACGACCTCTGCTGGCTGATTGATGGCGTCTGCACAGAGACGGGGGATAATGTGTGATCAGGGTGTGTCTCTCCGTACACAAAGCTGATCCGCATGTGAACTCACCTCGTGCAGGTGAAAAGATGCAGTCGGCTACTGCACACGTTTCGGAGGTGGCGTGTGTTTTAGTCACAGCTCTCCTCAGTCAGAGTGGAGGTCCAGTCTACTGATCAACATCAGTAGAGAGGAAGCGTAATGCAATAGGGTGATTGGATACGACTAGATTGGGAGAAAAATTGGGGGAAAAAATGCAAAAAACACAAAAAGATGAACAAAACATTAACATTTTATAAAACAACCACTTTATTTTTTAGCTGTTTTTTTTATTTTCTCACGTCAGTTGCAGTTTCCATTTTAAACTAAAATACGTTTCATTCAAACCCCCACCTGAAAAACTGTCAATACTGTGAGTTAGTATTGTGTATTGTATTTAAGCTTAGAGCTCAGTGGCACAACCAGCAGATTAATAATGAAATAAAACATTTACTTTTGCTAAGATTTTGCAGTGAAAAATGTGAATCTCAGTTTTCCATTCTGTCTTTTTCATTATGGCTTTTTCTGTATTTGTTTGTGTTTCTTGTGTTAGTGGCGTCTGGCAGTCATGCTGATATGGGTGTAGCTGCACGCACTCTGGCATGCATTGCTGATGTTCTTGGTTGCATGGCCAGTGAGGGAAAAGGGGGGTTGAGGAGCGGCCCGGCTGCTAATCCTTCCTGGGCTTCTGCTTTTAGTCTGCTGGAGCGGGGTTTGCTGGAGGCTGGTGTCCAGGAACTGGCTAATCAGAGAGTCCACTGGCTTAGCAGGTAAACCTTTAGAAATTGCAGAATGAGATTAAGTTATCATCTGTGGGGTTTGAACTTATTTTATTGTCTCTGCAGACCAGATCTGTTGGTAAGAGCTGCGAGACATTATGAAGGTGCGGGCCAGATACTTTTAAGGAAGGCGGTGATGTCAGCACGCCAGTTTGTGCACATTGGTCAGAGCCAGATGTCACCAGTGGGAGTGTGGCAGGAAGTAGAGTGCCCAGCCAGACTGGACCTCTCTGGTGAGTATAGAGTTCTTGCTGCATAGTGACTTACACATAATTCCCATTCAAAGAACCTAAGAGGAGGAGGTAAGATTGCTTAGCATATGTTAAATATGTTTTGCCACTCATTTACTTTCATGGGGCTCGAATGGTCTGTTACGCTAGCCAACCACAGCTGAGATCCAAGCTCCAGGCATCTGTGCAGAAGTACTTGGCTATCACAGATAGGGGATAGCTAAGGCTGAAGCCCTGCAATAGATAGTCACTCTGTCAGGGGTATTCCTACCTTGCACCAAGTGTTTCTTGGTGGAACCAGACCAGGATAATGCGATTAAATATAAAACAAAAAATTTATGTTCATTTTCTAAAACCACTAAGTCCTCAGGATTGCAGATGTAGACATCTTTTGGAATACCTTATGAACTGTACTGCAAGGATTACCAAAAGCAAATCTCATTGCTGACAGCACATGGGTGACATGGACCACAGGTTAAAAAGCACTGCTGTATTTATTTCCCCTATTAACCTGCACTTTTATTAACAGATTACAATGCATTAGGCAGCCTTTCATTTGATGTGGAACTTCATTTAGCAACACCAACAAGCCACACTAAGATATTTATGCAGATGAGACATGAAGGGTAGTTCAAGCCCTGGAGTTGGAATCTCACCTGGCCGGCATTTTACAGACACTGTTGCACATACAGTCATGGCCGAAAGTGTTGGTACCCCTGAATTTTTTCCAGAAAAGGAAGTATTCCTCCTAGAAAATTATTGCAATGACACATGTTTTGTTATACACATGTTAATTTCTTTTGTGTGTATTGGAACAACACAAACAAGCAGAGAAAAAAAGGCAAATTTGACATAATTTCACACAAAACTCCAAAAATAGGCCGGACAAAATTATTGGCACCCTTTCAAAATTGTGGGTAAATAACTTTGTTTCAAGCATGTGATGCTCGTTTAAACTCACCTGTGGCAAGTAACAGGTGTGGGCAATATAAAAATCACACCTAAAACCAGATAAAAAGGAGAGAAGTTGACCCAGTCTTTGCATTGTGTGTCTGTGTGTGCCACACTAAGAATGGAGAACAGAAAGAGAAGAGAACTGTCTGAGGACTTGAGAACCAAAATTGTGGAAAAATATCAACAATCTCAAGGTTACAAGTCCATCTCCAGAGATCTTGATGTTCCTTTGTCCATGGTGCACAACATAATCAAGAAGTTTACAACCCATGGCACTGTAGCTAATCTCCCTGGTCGTGGACGGAAGAGAAAAATTTATGAAAGGTTGCAACGCAGGATAGTCCGGATGGTGGATAAGCAGCCCCAATCAAGTTCCAAAGAAATTCAAGCTGTCCTGCAGGCTCAGGGTGCATCAGTGTCAGCGCGAACTATCCGTCAACATTTGAATGAAATGAAACGCTATGGCAGGAGACCCAGGAGGACCCCACTGCTGACACAGAGACATAAAAAAGGTAGTCTGCAGTTTGCCAAAATGTACGTGAGTAAGCCAAAATCCTTCTGGGAAAACGTCTTGTGGACAGATGAGACCAAGATAGAGCTTTTTGGTAAAGCACATCATTCTACTGTTTACCGAAAATGGAATGAGGCCTACAAAGAAAAGAACACAGTACCTACAGTCAAACATGGTGGAGGTTCAAAGATGTTTTGGGGTTGTTTTGCTGCCTCTGGCACTGGGTGCCTTGACTGTGTTCAAGGCATCATGAAATCTGAAGATTACCAAAGGATTTTGGGTCGCAATGTAGGGCGCAGTGTCAGAAAGCTGGGTTTGCGTCCTAGGTCATGGGTCTTCCAGCAGGACAATGACCCCAAACATACTTCAAAAAGCACCTAGAAATGGATGGAAACAAAGTGCTGGAGAGTTCTGAAGTGGCCAGCAATGAGTCCGGATCTAAATCCCCTGAGAGACCTGGAGCAGTTTGCAAAAGAAGAGTGGATTGATTTCAGTAATTTTTTCCAAAGGGTGTGCAACCAAATATTAAGTTGAGGGTGCCAATAATTTTGTCCGGCCCATTTTTGGAATTTTGTGTGAAATTATGTCAAATTTGCCTTTTTTTTTTCTCTGCTTTTTTGTGTTGTTCCAATACACACAAAGGAAATAAACATGTGTATAACAAAACGTGTAATTGCAATAATTTTCTGGGAGAAATACTTCAGAAAAATTTCAGGGGTGCCAACACTTTCGGCCATGACTGTATCTGAGAGAGGGAAGGTTGGATATGGGGTTTTCTTCCACTTCCACTGGATCAGCAAGCCCAAAAATGATTTACAAAAACCTACAGTATTATAAAAACACCAAAAAAAGGGGTTGTATATAACATGCTCCAATGCAAGTCAGCTCAGTGTAACAGAGCATTACGTATAGGCTTAAATTAGGGGTGCAGATTTTGCCATTTTTTTAACCCATAACCAACCATCATTACTGAGACTTGTATATTTGTATTCAGTCCTGTACACATCACCATAATACCTTTAAATAATAAGAGCATTAAACGAAACTTTATTTATACCCTGATAGCGCTTTTCCACCAAAAGAACCATGGTTCTTGAACCGGTTCTGTTCAGGTTTCTTAGAACTTTGGTGTTTTGTAGAGAACCGACCCACATTTCCACCAGTTTTGGGGAACCAAGCGTGCGTCATCAAAGGTGGGTGTTGCTTAACGAATGTAAAGAGTAGTAATATCATGGTGGAGTGTGTAGATTATGTGCAAGCATTTGTGCTGTTGTTACAGATGTTCGTTTTTATGTAAAAAGCATCTCTCAGCTATTGGTGATAAAGAAGATGTAGACATGTTTGTCTCAGCTGTTGTTTTCTGTAGTTCATTGACGTGAGAAGCGTTTTGCGCTTTGCTTTCACCGCGACCCTCGGCGCAAATAGCTGATTTGCTCAGTGCTCGGCTTGAGTGATAAAACATCACTAAAGTTCCACGACACGAACATCCATCTGTGTGAAATAACCATCAAATCTACTCTAAAATACAACACATGTATCTGTGTTTAGCTGGATTTACTTCACGTGTGGTGTTTATGCAACTGAGGGTTCTAAATCTTCTCGGGAGAGTCGAAAAAGCGTAACGTAAAAAATAAAACGTAACGTGGCTGAATGTACTAATAGTACAACACAGAAACACGAAATTTCTCTACGTTATTACTGGTTATAAGCGCTCTGTAATGCACAAATTCATCGGTCGTTGTTTTAGTACAACAAGCCACGTTACGCTTTATTTTTCACGTTAAGCGTTGTTCGTACTGTCCGGGTCATTTTTACCACGTTATATCACACAGTTCATCTTTTTTAAGGCTCTTTGAAAATATCAGCGGCAATCTGGATCAAAATCCAATCAAGTGAACTTTAAAAAATAAACAATGCAGCGACAAGCTCCATACCAGACACCAGCACAGTGGTTTAGCAAAGCACCCAAACCTCTACACTTTGACACGCCCACCGATGACGTCACGGTTCGTGCTGAAAAACCAAGTATTCTGTGGTGCCAGATTGGCCCGCTAGTTCGCTGTCTGGAACCTCTTTTTTTTATGGAAACAAGCGGAACTGGTTCAAAATCAAGTTCGCGAACTGGAACCGTTCCGCATCGGTGGAAAAGGGGTATGAGATACTCTGATAAGACTTTTTGTAGAACCAGGATTTGAGTTTAATATGACTGACTCTCTTTAGGTGGCTGGAGTGACACTCCTCCCATTGCGTTTGAGCATGGCGGTGTGGTGGTGAATGTGTCCGTGAAGGTGGATGGTAAACGGCCAATTGGAGCTCGAGTGAGGCGCATTCCAAAACCCGAGCTGGTGTTAGTGAGCAAAAGCGGGCCCCCAGACTGCAGCATAACTACGCAAACAGTGTGTAAGGAGCTCACTGATCTGGAGGACTACTGCCAACCCCATGCGCCTGGTGAGAACTGGTGTCCACTTAATATACTTTATACTGTCTACTGTTTTTAAAGTCTTTGCTTTAATCACACATTGCTGAAGCTCTTTATTCATCGAAAATATGCAAATACAGTGTATCACAAAAGTGAGTACACCCCTCACATTTCTGCAAATATTTTATTATATCTTTTCATGGGACAACACTATAGAAATGAAACTTGGATATAACTTAGAGTAGTCAGTGTACAACTTGTATAGCAGTGTAGATTTACTGTCTTCTGAAAATAACTCAACACACAGCCATTAATGTCTAAATGGCTGGCAACATAAGTGAGTACACCCCACAGTGAACATGTCCAAATTGTGCCCAAAGTGTCAATATTTTGTGTGACCACCATTATTATCCAGCACTGCCTTAACCCTCCTGGGCATGGAATTCACCAGAGCTGCACAGGTTGCTACTGGAATCCTCTTCCACTCCTCCATGATGACATCACGGAGCTGGTGGATGTTAGACACCTTGAACTCCTCCACCTTCCACTTGAGGATGCGCCACAGGTGCTCAATTGGGTTTAGTCCATCACCTTTACCTTCAGCTTCCTCAGCAAGGCAGTTGTCATCTTGGAGGTTGTGTTTGGGGTCGTTATCCTGTTGGAAAACTGCAATGAGGCCCAGTTTTCGAAGGGAGGGGATCATGCTCTGTTTCAGAATGTCACAGTACATGTTGGAATTCATGTTTCCCTCAATGAACTGCAGCTCCCCAGTGCCAGCAACACTCATGCAGCCCAAGACCATGATGCTACCACCACCATGCTTGACTGTAGGCAAGATACAGTTGTCTTGGTACTTCTCACCAGGGCGCCGCCACACATGCTGGACACCATCTGAGCCAAACAAGTTTATCTTGGTCTCGTCAGACCACAGGGCATTCCAGTAATCCATGTTCTTGGACTGCTTGTCTTCAGCAAACTGTTTGCGGGCTTTCTTGTGCGTCAGCTTCCTTCTGGGATGACGACCATGCAGACCGAGTTGATGCAGTGTGCGGCGTATGGTCTGAGCACTGACAGGCTGACCTCCCACATCTTCAACCTCTGCAGCAATGCTGGCAGCACTCATGTGTCTATTTTTTAAAGCCAACCTCTGGATATGACGCCGAACACGTGAACTCAACTTCTTTGGTCGACCCTGGCGAAGCCTGTTTCGAGTGGAACCTGTCCTGGAAAAACGCTGTATGACCTTGGCCACCATGCTGTAGCTCAGTTTCAGGGTGTTAGCAATCTTCTTATAGCCCAGGCCATCTTTGTGGAGAGCAACAATTCTATTTCTCACATCCTCAGAGAGTTCTTTGCCATGAGGTGCCATGTTGAATATCCAGTGGCCAGTATGAGAGAATTGTACCCAAAACACCAAATTTAACAGCCCTGCTCCCCATTCACACCTGGGAGGGACAACGACACATTTGGGCACAATTTGGACATGTTCACTGTGGGGTGTACTCACTTATGTTGCCAGCTATTTAGACATTAATGGCTGTGTGTTGAGTTATTTTCAGAAGACAGTAAATCTACACTGCTATACAAGCTGTACACTGACTACTCTAAGTTATATCCAAGTTTCATGTCTATAGTGTTGTCCCATGAAAAGATATAATGAAATATTTGCAGAAATGTGAGTGGTGTACTCACTTTTGTGATACACTGTATATCAGCATCTAAAAAACATGCTTATGGTGTTTGCCTTATGTCTGATTCTTACATTTTGAGTGTGTGTGTGTGTGTGTATGTGTTTTCCAGGTGCATTGTTAAAGGCAGTGTGTGTGTGCAGTGAGGTGGTGTCTTTATCGTCTTCTTTATCTTTGGAGCAGCAGTTGCTGCGTTGTTGTGAAGGGGGACTGGAGCTACACAGCTGGTCTCTCCTGCCTCACGGTTCAGGACTGGGTAAATCCATAATCACTGCTTGAGTGTGTTTTGACATAACTGCATTGAATTGTGTGGTGATTAATTGGGTCTATAAGAAGGGCATTATCATAACATGTTTGTTTTTTGGAAGGAGATGGTGTGGGGTATATGGGGAGAGGGTTGAAACCCTAGAGTGTTTCTCAGTGAAACTGGACCTATTGCGACCCTGACCAGGATAAAGCAGTTGATAAAAAAATAAATGAAATGACCTCCTCTATATTTACAACTCTACACTGATCAGCCATAACATTAAAACCTCCTCCTTGTTTCTACACTCACTGTCCATGTTATCAGCTCCACTCACCATATAGAAGCACTTTGTAGTTCTACAATTACTGACTGTAGTCCATCTGTTTCTCTACATACTTTTTAGCCTGCTTTCACCCTGTTCCTCAATGATCAGGACCCCACAAGACCACCACAGAGTAGGTATTGTTTGGGTGGTGGGTCATTCTCAGCGCTGCAGTGACACTGACATGGTGGTGGTGTGTTAGTGTGTGTTGTGCTGGTATGAGTGGATCAGACACAGCACCGTTGATGGAGTTTTAAAACACCTCACTGTCCCTGCTGGACTGAGAATAGTCCACCAATCAAAAATAGGTGTATATGGTGTGAATGTTATTGCTTACTTGTATGATGCTGTCAATAGGGCAGTGTGGGGGCACATTCCCCCCTTTTATTTATTCTATTTTCTTTTCTGTAATTTGACAATAGTTCATATATTATGATTGATCATATATAAAGTTGGGTTAAAAAAGGAATATGCAGGACAAACCAGGCTAAAATAAAATGTACTGATATTAAGTGTGTGCATGTGTGTATGTGCGCAGGTACAAGCAGTATCTTGGCTGGTGCACTCCTGGCGGCTGTGTACAGATGTACTGGACGGAGCTATGACACAACTTCTCTCATCCATGCTGTGCTATACCTGGAGCAGATACTTACTACAGGTCAGTGGAATGTGCATTAATGAAGAAGGGAGTTTCTGTGTGTGAATATGTAGTCACACAAACACTCCTACCCACCACCAGGGTGGCACGGTGGCTAAGTGGGTAGCACTGTCGCCTCACAGCAAGAAGGTCCTGGGTTCGAACCCCAGGTGGGGCGGTCCAGGTCCTTTCTGTTATGTACAATTTATTGCAACACCCTGTCCATAAAACAAATGACAATTTGACTAAAACCCTATCGAAATCCTTGCCATTTGTCACATGAAATTATAAAAAGAAATGACGTCTAACTTTTTCCAGCTGTGTTTGTATATTATAATTCTCATTAAAATAAAAATGACACAATTAAAAATCTGATAAATCATCAGGAGTAACCATTATAAACTTGCTCAGGTACAACCAATCATCTTCCAGATCACACAACAGACTAATTGGCCCACAGCTGACATTATTTATTAGGATTTTAACGTCATGTTTTACACTCTTTGGTTACATTTATACAATAATGGCAACAATTTTGTATCTTCAATTCACGTAATTTGCATGTCTTCGGACTGTGGGCGGAAACCCGGAGCTCCCGGAGAAAACCCACACAGACACGGGGAGAACATGCAGACTCCACACAAGGACCCGGACTGCTCCACTTGGTAATTGAACCCAGGACCTTCCTGCTGTGAGGCAACAGTGCTACCCACCAAGCCACTGTGCCACCCCCTGACAATAAAACCAGCAAGAAGGATTTTACCTCTAGTACTGCATGGTAACACAAAAAGTCACCATGGTTTAAAGCGTTTTGTATCCCTCTCCTAACTTGCACATTTCCACAACTTTAACAATCCCTGTGATTACTGCATTATCATACAGTGGAAAGTGTATTGCACCACCACCACTTGCCAAGATCAGGCCGTACATCTAAACTGGATGACCAAGTCAGGAGGATATTGATCAGGGAAGACTATTGAGTTCAGATGGTTCAGCCACATCCATTGCTAACCAGTGTGAAAAAGCAAGTATTTCAAATAAATCATAAGCTTTCAACTTTGTGGCAACAGTTTGGAAAAGGTCCATTTTTGTTCCAGCATGACTGTGCCCCTGTGCACAAAGCAATATCCATAAAGCCATGATTTTGGGCACAAATAACCAATGACAAAACTGCAAAATCTAGTAGAAAGCCTTCCTTAAAGAATACAGGGTGGGGAGGGCAACTCTATATAAATGCTCATGGTTTTGGACTGGGATGTTTATGGTCATGTGTTTATATACTTTTAACCAATGAAATAGGTAGAGGACTTTACAAATAGTAGTTTTGACAATAAATACTTCTGTTACACAGGTGGAGGCTGGCAGGACCAGGTAGGCGGGCTTGTAGGAGGCATTAAGATGGCACGCTCCCAAGCCTCCCTGCCACTCAGAGTAGAGGTGGAGCAGCTCTCACCTACCCAGCACTTTCTCACTGGTTTGCAACAGCGCCTTCTTCTGATCTATACTGGAAAAACACGGCTGGCACGCAACCTGCTACAGGTCCTGCTTTTTTACATATGTGTGCCTCATAGCCTGTGCTTTTATTGTTATACAAACACATCCAGACACGCTAACAGCTTTTTCCCCAGAGCTGTAACACTTCTTAACCAAAGTTGTTCTCTTGGGTAACTGTTGGTAAATACTGGTTAACAGTCCGTGTGCTGTCGGGTCTGTAAAATATGTTCTATGTTACATGTCATACATGTGTAATTATCTGTACTATTATGTGTATTGTTTGTACTACTATGTGGACCATTGTGTGTATTATTGTGTGTAACACCAAAGCAAATTCCTCATATGTGTAACATACCTGGCAAAATAAAGTGATTCTGTGAAACTGTGTGTGTATGTGTGTTTTGTAGGATGTGGTGCGGAATTGGTACAGCCGACGTCCATCGATTGTACAGAACGCAAAGCAGCTGGTGAGCAATGCTGAAAACTGTGCACGGGCCTGCGCAGAGGGTGAGCGCGCACCCACTGATAACTTATACTTATGTTCTCCCATAAAGCCAGAGCGCTGCAAAGATTGTGTCCTTATAATGCTCTGTGGAAATGTTCCAGAGATACGGTTTGTTTTTCTAGTGCATATGTCCACTTCAAATAAACACACATAATAGTTTTTCTTTTTGTACTTAAAAACCACACATGGCTCACAACTGAGATACCCACTACCAAATGCTAGAACAGTTACCAGGAGCATCTAAAACCCTATTTCTAAGAATATATAACAAGGGGCTGGCATGGTGTCAAACCCACGTCATCATTATCCTCCCACACTGTATTGTAGTAAAACCAGTTGGTGCTAACATGGTTTTAAGTTTAGCAGTGCTGTAAGTGCTGATTTGATCGTATTTTTCTCTCTGTTTTAAGGGTCTTTTCCAAAACTAGGGGCCTGTATAAACCACTACTGGGAACAAAAGAAGGTAATGGCTCCAGGCTGTGAACCAGCTGCAGTAAGAACCATGATGGATGCCCTTCAGCCTATTTCCTTAGGACAAAGTCTGGCAGGGGCAGGAGGTGGTGGCTTCCTGTTTATACTGACACGTGATGCCCAACAGGAGGAGAAAGTGCAACAGATCCTGAACAGCACACAGGTGAGATAAGCACTAAAGCCAGACTTTTTAATAGTAGGCCCCAATTATTTATGCATACCATCAGACTGCGGCCACTTAATAATAACTGTTAATTAGTAATCATTTCAATTTGTGTTGTGTTGTAAATCCATCACAGTACAAACACACACACTTACTCCCCTGGAACAAATTTTCCATACACAGTTCTAGCCCATATGTTTTTTCTAATAAGGTCAACAAAATGTAAATAGTCCTGTCCTAAAGACTCAATACTGTAGATATAAATCAGACTAGTAGTACAATAACAAAGCATAACAGTTATGACTCTATAACAAAAGTAGTTAATTGGCCGATTATTTATGATATTTTAATTATTTATTTATAATATTTTGTGATTTTTCACAGGGTCTTGAAGATTTCAGTGTACACTCAGTAGAGCTGGACATGGAGGGGATCACAGTGCTAGATCAAAGCACAGGACATGCTGAGTGACCCGCAAAATCCATCTACAGCATCATACACCGATCGGGCATAACATTAAAACCACCTCCTTGTTTCTACACTCACTGTCCATTTTATCAGCTCCACTTACCATATAGAAGCACTTTGTAATTCTACAATTACTGACTACAGTTCATCTGTTTCTCTGCATGCTTTGTTAGCCCCCTTTCATGCTGTTCTTTAATGGTCAGGAGCCCCACAGGACCACTACAGAGATGATCGCTCATCTATTGCTGCTGTTTGAGTTGGTCATCTTCTAGACCTTCACCAGTGGTCACAGGATGCTGCCTACAGGGTGCTGTTGGCTGGATATTTTTGGTTGGTGGACTATTCTTTGCGTCCATGTTCCTGAATGAAAGCACTTTAACAACAAACCCCCAGGCGCAGATACTTTACTCTGGTTAATAGAATTAAAAGAAACTGGTTTGTCCAATTCAGAGGGAGTTTTACATCCAATGACTTTAGACTCAGGAATGACCACCAGGATTGGCTCATTTGGGTTTTCTTTTTCGTTTGGGGGTTCTTTTTAAGTTCTAGCCTGAAGGATTAATTGGATTTGAGTCAGGGTTCTCTGGATGAGTCACTTTTCATCCAATCTGGACTGATTAATCAACTCTGTTTCAACTCAGTAGTGGCAATCCGAATTCTTGTGAATAAAGGGCTGGTACTTCTGAATTTTAAATATTTGAAAAGTTGCATTCAGTCATTATAGGCATCTGCTCAGACACAACAAAAGGTCTGGGGTTGTTTTTCACATTTTAAGATAAAGTAATGCTTTAAGCCACCACTGTGAGTCTTGACTTAATAGACACCATTGGCCGTATCTAAAAAGGAGGTGTGAAAATTGCACTTATTTTAAATATGTTAAGAAGAAAAAAATGTTTGACATTTAGTTTTTTTATCTAAGTAGCATGTATCATCTATGTACTTTTCCAGTTGTTTTATAGGTCTTTTTATAATAATTAACACAGGCATGTGTTTAAATAATGTGTAATAACACTGTTTGTATGAATAAATACATACATACAGTGTATCACAAAAGTGAGTACACCCCTCACATTTCTGCAAATATTTCATTATATCTTTTTATGGGACAACACTATAGACATGAAACTTGGATATAACTTAGAGTAGTCAGTGTACAGCTTGTATAGCAGTGTAGATTTACTGTCTTCTGAAAATAACTCAACACACAGCCATTAATGTCTAAATAGCTGCAACATAAGTGAGTACACCCCACAGTGAACATGTCCAAATTGTGCCCAAATGTGTCGTTGTCCCTCCCTGGTGTCATGTGTCAAGGTCCCAGGTGTAAATGGGGAGCAGGGCTGTTAAATTTGGTGTTTTGGGTACAATTCTCTCATACTGGCCACTGGATATTCAACATGGCACCTCATGGCAAAGAACTTTCTGAGGATGTGAGAAATAGAATTGTTGCTCTCCACAAAGATGGCCTGGGCTATAAGAAGATTGCTAACACCCGGAAACTGAGCTACAGCATGGTGGCCAAGGTCATACAGCGGTTTTCCAGGACAGGTTCCACTCGGAACAGGCTTCGCCAGGGTCGACCAAAGAAGTTGAGTCCACGTGTTCGGCGTCATATCCAGAGGTTGGCTTTAAAAAATAGACACATGAGTGCTGCCAGCATTGCTGCAGAGGTTGAAGACGTGGGAGGTCAGCCTGTCAGTGCTCAGACCATACGCCGCACACTGCATCAACTCGGTCTGCATGGTCGTCATCCCAGAAGGAAGCTGACGCACAAGAAAGCCCGCAAACAGTTTGCTGAAGACAAGCAGTCCAATAACATGGATTACTGGAATGCCCTGTGGTCTGACGAGACCAAGATAAACTTGTTTGGCTCAGATGGTGTCCAGCATGTGTGGCGGCGCCCTGGTGAGAAGTACCAAGACAACTGTATCTTGCCTACAGTCAAGCATGGTGGTGGTAGCATCATGGTCTTGGGCTGCATGAGTGTTGCTGGCACTGGGGAGCTGCAGTTCATTGAGGGAAACATGAATTCCAACATGTACTGTGACATTCTGAAACAGAGCATGATCCCCTCCCTTCGAAAACTGGGCCTCATGGCAGTTTTCCAACAGGATAACGACCCCAAACACAACCTCCAAGATGACAACTGCCTTGCTGAGGAAGCTGAAGGTAAAGGTGATGGACTAAACCCAATTGAGCACCTGTGGCGCATCCTCAAGTGGAAGGTGGAGGAGTTCAAGGTGTCTAACATCCACCAGCTCCGTGATGTCATCATGGAGGAGTGGAAGAGGATTCCAGTAGCAACCTGTGCAGCTCTGGTGAATTCCATGCCCAGGAGGGTTAAGGCAGTGCTGGATAATAATGGTGGTCACACAAAATATTGACACTTTGGGCACAATTTGGACATGTTCACTGTGGGGTGTACTCACTTATGTTGCCAGCCATTTAGACATTAATGGCTGTGTGTTGAGTTATTTTCAGAAGACAGTAAATCTACACTGCTATACAAGTTGTACACTGACTACTCTAAGTTATATCCAAGTTTTATTTCTATAGTGTTGTCCCATGAAAAGATATAATAAAATATTTGCAGAAATGTGAGGGGTGTACTCACTTTTGTGATACACTGTACATACATAATAATTCTATTGTGATAATTGCATATATGTCATGACAATGCTGTTTTTGTTCTTTTACTTAGTTGTTAAATTAATTATTAAAAATATTTTCCCAGTGAAACAATATTGTGGGTAAGAAGAACATTTGTCCAGGTGGTCAGATGTAATCCAAGAATTACCCATGAATTAAAGGATGCACAAAGGTACACTGCTTACATTCAAGCTTTCTTAGCACAATGCATTTAAAGGCTGGTGTGCAAGTAAAAATCCTCTGATCTTGCTACTTATTTTGTAAATACTCGACAGGCCGGATTAAACAGCCTAACGGGTCGTAGTTTGCCTACCACTGTCATAGAGCAAGCACAGGCACACAGATATGCCTGTGCACAGATTTTCTTCTTGAAGAATGTTCCATCATCCCAACACAAACCATTCAGCACTTTCAAGAAGGACTGAACGTCTTCTGGAGGAAACAATGTCCTAATATACACTACATGGACAAAAGTATTGGGACACCCCTTTAAATTATTAATGTGTTTCAGTCACAACCATTGCCAATGTGTAATAAATCAACTATTTAACAGAAATGATATGCTTCCAACTTTGCAGCAACAGTTTAGGGAAGACGCTTTCCTGTTCCAGCATGACTGTACCTCTGTGCACAAAGCAAGGTCTATAAAGACATGAAGAAAAGCTTGATTTAAAGAAACTCCAGTAGCCTGAACAGAGCCCTGACCTCAGCCTGACTGAAAAGCTTAGAAATAAACAGGAACATCAATTGAGGCTTTCTTGCCCAACATCAGTGCCCAGTCATACAAACGCTCTTTTGACTATATAGGCACAAATTCCTACAGACATACAGTACTTGTGAGAAGCCTTCTCAATAGAGTGGCTGGTGTTATCGCTGAAAAGTCATTCAGTTTTAATACCAATTGTTTTTTTAATAGGATGTCCAACAAGCTCTTGGCCATATAGTGTGTTAAGTTGATGTTAACAGATTGGCTTTTTGTTTGTTGTGTTTTCACAAATGCATATTGCAGAAGCACATGGGAGTCATGCATATTAAAAAGCACTTGCATAACCAGGGTGAGTAAATAGCAATTTATTATATAAAATGCAATTATACAATCAGTATTTTGCTATCATGATAAGTAATATTATTTTCTTCCCATTAAGCAACAGACTAATGTCTTCTAATACAGCTACATAGACATGGCTGTACATTGCTAGTAAAGATATTGAATTTTGAAAATAAACAAGGCAATTCCTTCAAAACAGCTATACGATTGTTGCCAATTGTGCTTATTCGGGATGTCAACCACATAAATAAAGTGTATGGGGATGCTTGGAATATCTAGTAGTACTGCTTATCTGACAATCCAGTCCAAACTTTAGTTCCATGATAGTGTAGGGAGACTTTTTAACCTGCACTTTTGTCTGGACCCAAATCTATTTGGCCATATGTGAAAACAGTTTTCAAACTGTCTTGGGTATGTTTAAAGTGAGCTTGGGATGCAATTCAGTGATGCAACTGATTAAACCGTTACCTTAGATACTGTATCTAATGAAAGAGACTAATTTCTTGGTACATGTAGAAAAAAACACACATAACTACAACTCCAAATGAGTTATAGTTGTATGCTAGTGTGCAGCTTCCATCAAAAAGCTTCACAGGGCCGCTCAGGTGCCGCAGCGGTAAAAAGCACATGCCGCAACCAGAGCTGGATCTCGAATACATGGTATCGAATCCAGCTCTGCCTTACCGGCTTGAGGCTGAGTGGCAATATGAACAACGATTGGTCTGTTGTTCAGTTGGGGGGCGGGACAAAAAGCTGGATGTGGGTCTCACTGTCAGAATGGTGCAATTACGACCTCTGCTGGCTGATTAGAGGCGCCTACACAGAGATGAGGAGGGAGTGCTTTTAGGGTGTGTCTCTCCGCATGCAACGCTGGGTGGCACAACACTCATCAATGTGTAGGTGGCAAGATGCACATGGCTTGCTGCTCATATGTCGGAGGGGATGTGGGTTAGCTTTGATCTCCTCGGTCAGGGCAGGGTTCGGCATAGGCAGAGAGGAAGCACGATGCGAATTGGACAATTGGAGGCGCTAAAGGGGGAGAAAAGGGGGAGAAAATGCAAGAAAAAAAAAAAGCAAGATCAAAACAGGACTGTCGGTGTAAACACAATATTGCATTAATGTCCTTTCCCAAACAAGCCCAAAATTCATTCCTGAATTTAGATCTGTATATACAGACCAAGTGTAAATTAATGTGCAGAATGATTAGTTTAAAAATTAGATCTATTTCCCAGCGACGGCAGAAAGCTGGTCTCGGATGCGTCCCAGGCCGTCGACCATGGTGTCCAGGGTTTCTTTGCTCAGTTCCACAGTGACTGAAGATTCACATGTGCTGCTACCCACACTGGAATTATCTTGCATCTGCAACATGCAGACATGTACACCAAATAGATATGAGTGCTCTGATTGTCTTTAGCAGCACCAAAAATTCTGTGTCAGTTTAATTTTTTTACTTTATCATACCTTTATGTTTAAAATACAGGTAGGCACAGCCATCCTGCTTACAGAGTCTGAGGCGGTCTTCATGTCCACCCTCCACTCCATATCTACCAGCTGTGGCAATGAAACTACAACACACAGGTAGAGATGTGCTACATTTACTTACATTTTATTTTTTAAATTAATAGTACCTGAAACAGTTCACAACTTTTACCCAATTTTTACTTTTTTTACCCAACTTTTACTTTTACCCAATTAAATCTGTAAAGACAAAACCTTACTTAATTGAATTTTACCATGTCCATCCCCTATATGTCATTACCCATGGGCATGTGGTGCTCCTTAGGGTCCAAACAAACATCCCTGTCCAATTACTTTTATTGACTGCTTGATCTTATTTTACATAAGTAACACATTTTACCTTTTGTTGTTTAGGTAATGTCCAATAATTGGTGTATTAATATACAAAGTATTAAAATATGGAGCGACTGGTGGCTCAGTGGGTAGCACTGTCCCCTCACAGCAAGAAGGTCCCGAGTTCGATTTCCAGGTGAAGCGGTCCGGTTTTTGTGTGGAGTTTGCATGTTCTCCCCGTGTCCATGTGGGTTTCCTCCGGATGCTCCGGTTTCCTCCCACAGTCCAAAGACATGCAGTGAGGCTAATTGGAGATACTAAAATTGCCCTTTGATTGTGTATGTGTGTGTGTTAGTTAAGGTGTGAATGTGTTTGTGCGTCTGCCCTGTGATAGACTGGTGGCCAATACAGGGTGTTTCTGTGTGTCTTGCGCCCATTAAGAGCTGGGACAAGCTCCAGCACCCCCACGACCCTGATTAGGATAAGCGGCTTAGAAAGTAAGTGAGTGTATTAAAATATGTTTATTAACATATACACTGATCAGCCATAACATTAAAACTACCTCCTTGTTTCTACACACACTGTCCATTTTATCAGCTCCACTTACCATTTGGAAGCACTACTGACAGTAGGCCATCTGTTTCTCTGCATGCTTTGTTACCCCCTTCCATGCTGTTCTTCAATGGTCAGGACCCCCACAGGACCACCACAGAGCAGGTATTATTTAGGTGGTGGATCATTCTCAGCACTGCAGAGACACTGACATGGTGGTGGTGTGTTAGTGTGTGTTGTGCTGGTATGAGTGGATAAGACACTGATGGAGTTTTTAAACACCTCACTGTCACTGGTGGACTGAGAATAGTCCACCAACCAAAAATTTCCAGCCAACAGCACCCCATGGGCAGCGTTCTTTGACCACTGATGAAGGTCTAGAACATGACCAACTCAAACAGCAGCAATAGATGAGTGATCGTCTCTGACTTTACATCTACAAGGTGGACCAACTAGGTAGGAGTGTCTAATAGAGTGGACAGTCAGTGGACACGGTATTTAAAAACTCCAGCAGCGCTGCTGTGTCTGATCCACTCATACCAGCACAACACACACTAACACACCACCACCATGTCAGTGTCACTGCAGTGTTGAGAATCATCCACCACCTAAATAATACCTACTCTGTAGTGGTCCTGACCATTGAAGAACTGGGTGATACCGGTTAAAAAAAAACATGCAGAGAAAAATTGCTACAGGCAGTAATTGTAGAAGTACAAGGTGCTTCTATATGGTAAGTGGAGCTGATAAAATGGACAGTGAGTGTAGAAACAAGGAGGTGATTTTAATGTTATGGCCGATCAGTGTATAATATGTTAATTAATCTGTGCTGCTAATGAAAGCTTTCAAAGGTGACAAACAACTGTTTGAATTTAGTGCAAAAATGCCTGTTTTAGCCGTTTAATCTTTTAAGTAGCTTGTTTTGATATTGTACCCACCCACAGTAATAAAAATACAAATAAAAAACGTAACATTAATTAGACTGCTAAAAAAAACACTTACTCTGACTGGCTAAAGCTTCATTTCTCCAGGAAACACTAGAAAATACACAGTAACAGATTAGCATTTTCTATTTAGGATACAGACAGGTAATACAAATAAGGATTTTAGTCAGGTAAACTTTGTAAAACTCTGTACAGTCATTTAACAAAGAATTCCTTATTACCTTTGTTCTAGCAGGATCTTAGTAACAAGATTCTTCAGGTTTGGGTGAAATGTGTCTGGAAAAACAGACAGGATCTGTTCTGGTGCTGTAAGATTGTGAAACAGCACATGATGAGAGAGAATGTGAAATGCTGTTAACACCTAGAAATGAAATAAAACATAAACAATAAAGCATAAATGTTTTGCTCATAATAAAGGCATGATTTTTAATTTTAGTATTTAAATGCCATAGACATACCTGTGCTGCTTCATTACTAGAAACAGTCAGGACCCTAGCAGTGCTATCCACCAGAGTCCGAGACTTGGACGCTCTTGATGGAAAACTGTCTGAACATATCTGTCGCACTACATCTTTTGATGGAGCCTGAAATAAATCCGGTAAATCAGGTCAGGAAACTGTTGTTATTTTCCAAAAAATAACAAAACAAAACAAAGCAAAAAATCGAATGCAAGTTCTTTAATATGTTCAATGTGAGCTTTTTTATTTTGTTATATAGAACGTTCCATAATGTCATTCAGCTTGGTAGCATGGCCATAACATCTGGAGCCTTTTATGTGCACATATAAATAGGACTACTTAAAGTGCACCTGTTAAAAAGTATATGAAACAATGGTCTTCTGCCAAGCTTTTAAAGAAATTACTAACACCTTAAGCTAAAAGTTAGTTTAAATTACAAAAAAGCTTATTAGTCTAAATAAAACACCAACAATCAATCCGGTAACAATTAAAGGCTGCTGGATCTTGGGTGACACTGGTCATGGTCAAGCCAGATTCACAGATTGCCAAGGACTTAAAGGATGCTTACTCCTTCTTTTTGTCCATGTGATGAGCAGCAAAAATCTGCTGTTTTATTGAGCTGATTGAGAAGCAGAGGCTTTTTCTTGTACAGCAGCCTTTGAGCCCATGGCGATATAAAGCTCACTTGACTGTGAACAGGGTCAGCTATATTCCAGCAGCTTCTAATTCATGGCAGACCTGTTTTAAGTGGTTCTTTGATTATATCTGACCATCCAGACAAGCCTAGTTTAAGTATAATGTGACAGTTTGGGTTTTCTAAGCAACATTGGACAAGGACCATTGCCTGGCAGGGCAAATGGCATAAGTATGGCATTGAATGGCACAAATTGCTGGATATATAATTTAGACTGAGCATATTTTGTCATGTTTTAGTTAACATCAGTTGTATCTCAGCAGACAGGTTCACATTAGTATCAAAAATCTAATATCAGATATCAAAATATCAAGTGTAAAATGCAGTACCTTTAACAAGAGCTGTAAGGATTCAAAATGTTCTGCAGTGAGTGAAGCCATCTTGGACTGACTCGCCAACGTGACCGTCACGTGATCACTGCATCGTTCCTGTAGTAATAGTATTATGCAGATGATTTATGGATCGTTGAAATAATAAGCTTGTACTTTAAACAAGACATTCATAGCAGTCAACAATTTGTGTTTATATGAGTATTTTGTAATCCTAGTAATTTCTTACTATATTAAGAGGACATGTTTTTTTAAATCGCTATATATAGATATAGTTTATGAAAGCCCGTTTCCGCCACCTAGAGGGAAAGACAGTGCATGTCAACATTGCAACTTAAAATATACATTGCCTGGCCAAAAAAAAGGTCACACACTCTAATATTCACTCCACATTTATTTCTGTCCAGAGTTGCATTCATTTTTCCCCAAGATCTTGTATTGATGATGGGAGATTTGGACCACTGCGCAAAGTCTTCTCCAGCACATCCCAAAGATTCTCAATGGGGTTCAGGTCTGGACTTTGTGGTGGCCAATTCATGTGTGAAAATGATGTCTCATGCTCCCTGAACCACACTTTGACAATTTGAGCCCGATGAATCCTGGCATTGTCATCTTGGAATATGCCCGTACCATCAGGGAAGAAAAAATCCATTGATGGAATAACCTGGTGGTTCAGTATATTCAGGTAGTCAGCTGACCTCATTCCTTGGGCACATAACGTTGCTGAACCTAGACCTGACCAACTGCAGCAACCCCAGATCATAGCACTGCCCCCACAGGCTTGTACGGTAGGCACTAGGCATGATGGGTGCATCACTTCAGCCGCCTCTCTTCTTACCCTGATGCGCCCATCACTCTGGAACAGGGTAAATCTGGACTCATCAGACCACATGACGTTCTCCATTGCTCCAGAGTCCAATCTTTATGCTCCCTAGCAAATTGAAGCAGTTTTTGCCGGTTAGCCTCACTGACAAGTGGTTTTCTTAAGGCTACACAGCTGTTTAGTCCCAATCCCTTGAGTTCCTTTCACACTGTGTGTGGAAATGCTCTTACTTTCACTATTAAACGTATCCCTGAGTTCTACTGTAGTTTTTCTACCGTTTGATTTCACCAAACGTTTAAGTGATCGCCGATCACGATCATTTAAGATTTTTTTCCGACCACATTCCTTCCTCGAAGATGATGTTTCCCCACTGTCCTTCCACTTTTTAATAATGCGTTGGACAGTTCCTAACCCAGTTTTAGTAGTTTAAGCAATCTCCTTAGATGTTTTCTCTGCTTGATGCATGCCAATAATTTGACCCTTCTGAAACAGATTAACATCTTTTCCACGACCACAGGATGAGTCTTTCGACATGGTTGTTTGACAAATGAGAAGCTACTCACTGCATCAGTTAGGGTTAAATAACTTGTTGGCAGCTGAAACATAATCACCCATGCAGTAATTATCCAATGAAAGGCTCTTACCTATTTGCTTAGTTAAATCCAGGTGGTGATTGCGTTGTCTTAGGGTTCAAAAATGACCCACCATTATGTTGAGCGTTTTATGATCCCAACCCATGGGATCATAAATTAATCCCAGATACCAAAGTTTGTAAAGGTTATTTCTTTGAGGTTTAAAATCCATTTATTTATTGCCTGTTTTATCACTGCTTTATCCAATTCACTGGGCAAAAGATAGGAAACACCCTGGGCAAGTCACCAGTTCAGCACATCACAACACATGCACATGCACATTCACACCTAGGGCAATTTTAGTATCTTCAATGAACCTGACAGCATGTTTTTTGACTTGTGGGAGGAAACCGGAGCTCCAAGAGGAAATCCACGTGGACACGTAAAACCTTCTTGCTGTGAGGCAACAGTGCTACCCACCGAGCCATCATGCCGCCCAGTTTAAAGTTCTGACCTAAGAGTAGGACAAGTAGAGTATACAGAATTTATCATTGTGACCAGCTTTTGTAAAGATCCTTGTGCACAGATGTTGATGTCTGTAGGATTTGAAAATACTACCCGGGCGGCACGGGTTCTTTCTGTGTGGAGTTTGCATGTTCTCCCCGTGTCTGCGTGGGTTTCCTCCGGGTGCTCCGGTTTCCTCCCACAGTCCAAAGACGTGCAAGTGAGGTGAACTGGAGACACTAAATTGTCCATGGCTGTGTTCGATATAACCTTGTGTGAACTGATTAACCTTGTGTGGTGAGTAACTACCGTTCCTGTCATGAATGTAACCAAAGTGTAAAACATGACGTTAAAATCATAATAAACAAACAAACAAAATACCACCCTTACCCAAAAAATTAGGTCAGCTGACTACCTGAATATACTGAACGACCAGGTTATTCCATCAATGGATTTTTTCTTCCCTGATAGCACGGGCATATTCCAAGATGACAATGCCAGGATTCATCTGGGCTCAAATTGTGAAAGAGTGGTTCAGGGAGCATGAGACATCATTTTCACACATGGATTGGCCACCACAGAGTCCAGACCTGAACCCCATTGAGAATCTTTGGGATGTGCTGGAGAAGACTTTGCGCAGTGGTCCAAATCTCCCATCATCAATACAAGATCTTGGGGAAAAATTAATGCAACTCTGGACAGAAATAAATGTTGTGACATTGCAGAAGCTTGTGGAAACGATGCCACATCGAATGTGTGCCGTAATCAAAGCTAAAGGCAGTCCAACCAAATATTAGAGTGTGTGACCTTTTTTTTGGCCAGGCAGTGTATGTAATGTCACCAACTTATTCATAACTTGAATACATTTTGTGGAGTTTGTTTTAGCTGGGTCTGACTGATTTTGATAGCTTGTCCAGGTACATTTTAAATGACAAATATCTGTAAATAATGGACATTGTTGACCCAAAAAAACACAAGTAAAATGCAGCATCACGATAAAGAAATGTTTTAAATAAAATTAACCATTTTAGCATCATAAACAGCAAGAAAGTGATACATAAATAAGAAAATATTTTTTTACAACAGCTAGTTTCTGTTGTATTGCTTCTCTTTATGCAATGCTAAAGTTTGTTTGGAGCTGATTTGCTGAGTTGCTGTGTATTATTAATACTGGTGTGTTATTGGTGCATCCAATGTAGGACGCAGCAACGGACCAAAACGGGAAAAAACATCTAATACAAAATATAAAGAGATACACAGTAAATTTTATTTGATTAATTTGTTGTGCGCTTTAGACCAAGCAAACTACATGGATAGTACGAAGCGAGTGAAACAAACTACAATACGGGTACGTAGCAGATAGCATACTAGCATAGTATGTCAGAATAGTACATAGGAATATTACAGTACGCTAGTATGCTGAGATCTGCTTAATTATATCCTATTAGTCTAACACTGTTGTATTAAATAAATGCGAGGTGTTTAACACACTTTATAGTATAGTATAGTATAGTATAGTATAGTATAGTATATACGTTTTGGGAGTTACCTAGTGTGACGCGTACCCGTCAACAGACCAAAACAGGAAGAAAAGTTCAATGCAAAATGTTAATTATGTTTGTTTTAGCTTTATGACAATTCTGCTACTATTTGTAAATACTGAGATAAATTATTCTATTATGAGATAACTTATCACTAATATGAGATAAGTTAAAGTTATTACGAAGCTATTATAACCGAATACTCCGGTACGTACGAATTGCATACTTAATAGTATGTAAGAATAGTAGTTCACAATTTGTTACTGTGCGTCCTAGAGCACTAAGTAGAACTGTAGTGTGCGATTCATCCCCCTACTCTTCCATAGCTAAATTATTAAAGTAGAACGATTTCCATCCTTAATTTATTACTAATGTACTAATGTAAAATCTGATTGCAAATGTTGATTTATCAGGAAGGACACTGGACATAAATATTTAATATATAAATGTATATATACTTTATAACTGTTGCCAGTGTACATCAGACACCTAAACACAAAAAAACAACCCCACGTCTTGTCGAAAAGCCATCATGTCTGGACCTGAACAGCTCATCGAGATAGTTATGAACGACAGATCATATGTTGTAAGCAAAAGCAAGCTGATTGAGCAGAGCGACTACTTCCGAGCTCTTTACAGCTCTGGGATGCGAGAGTCAGAAGAAGATTCAGTGCAGCTCCAAGGACTGAGTGTGTCAGGTCTGGAACTAGTTCTGGAGTTCATCAACACCTCTAAAGTCCAGGTAGAGAATGAAACATTGGAGGATCTTATAGACACCGCCTCCTTTCTCCAGGTGACTCCTATCCTGAAGCTTCTTCTGTCTGAAATCCGCCTAGACAACTGTGTTGAGCTGTTTAACCTTTCAGAGGTCTATGGCACACATGAGCTGCGCAAGGCCTGCCTTAAGTTCATGAGTAGCAACTACCACGTGATGCTACGTACACCTGAGTTTCACACCCTGCCAGGTGATCTCCAAGAACAGATTAGGGACTTGCGCATGAGGGGCACAGCCACCCTGGTGGCAGTTGGACACTTTATGGGCACACGCCTAGACCTTACTAGTGAAGAGAAACCATGGTCCATGTTGTGCTATGGGGAGGGGGAGCGGCGCTGGAAGACGCTCACCGACAGCCTGCCCCCAGACATGGTCAGTGTAAGGGGCTACGGGTCAGCAGTGCTTGACAACTACCTTTTCATTGTTGGTGGCTACAGGATGACAAGTCAAGAGATTTCAGCAGCGCACTGCTACAACCCCTGCCGAAATGAATGGTTCCCTGTAGCTTCACTAAACCAAAAGAGGTATTCATTACACATAAATCAACATTACGTTTTACTTTCGTTAGATACACCTTTTTGTATTTTAAACAATGTATACACTAACTGGTAATGTTGTTATACACATTGCTAGTATAAGAAAACTGGAACTGGATATCAGTTGGTAAGACTTTGTCTTAAACGTTCTTTTTAAAGAATTGTTTGAATAATTTAAACTTTGTGTTGGAATGCATGTGTGTGTTCCCCGCATGTCTGATCTTTTTTGAGATGATGCCTGGCTTTGTAGAACTATGGTACATGTGATAATCATACCAGGACTAAAAACATAACCATGTTAGACACTTTGTTAGAAATTGCTAATGTGTATATGTACATGATGTCTATTTATGTATTTTAGACCCATTAAATGTATTTGTGCCCAGGGCTAACTTTAAATTGGTGGCAGTGACTGGAAAGCTGTTTGCAGTAGGAGGGCATTGTTTAAATACAGTAGAGTACTACTGTCCCCAACAAGACTGGTGGACCTGTGTGTCTTCCATGCCTGATCCTCTGACTGAGTTCTCTGCTACAGAATGCCAGGGCATGATCTATGTCATGGGTGGTTACACAGCCAGTGGTAAGTACTAACAGTTTTCAAAAGAGGACTAAATACACAACTATTGAGATTGAGAGAGTGTATAGTTCTCTTATGTTGACTTAATTGTGTTTTGTAAATATAAATTTTTTTTCAATTTGATAACGACAACACAAAGTTGGGACAGTGGCTAAGTAAGAGTGAAAATGTATAGAACATTTAGGTTACACTCGGTGGAAACATTCATTCCTGGACAGGTACAAAGCAAAGATGCAAGCAAAGGTGAGAGCAAAGATGGGCCATGGCTCACCACTTTGTCCCAAGATTGATGAAAGTATTGCCAATTAGTTTAAAAAATAAATAAATAATAATACTAATAAATAATAATGTCAGTTCAAAAATAAATAATACTTTCTCTGCACATAAATGCAGAGAACTGCAAATAATTTAGGTCTTTTGCCATCTACCATAAATAATATGGTAGATGGTGAAAATAATAATATAAAGAATATTTAAATATTTTTGGCTGCTCAGGTGGCGCAGCGGTAAAAAAGAGTGGCTGTTGCTCGATTGGCCAGTTGCTGAGTTGGGGGGTGGGACAAAGAACCGGATGTGGGTCTCTCTCTGTCAGAATGCGATTACGACCTCTGCCGGCTGATTAGAGGCGCCTGCACAGAGATGAGGAAGAGTGCCCTTAGAGTGTGTCTCTCCGCATGCAACGCTAGGTGGAGCCGCACTCATCAATGTGTGGGTGGCAAAAATGCATCTGGCTGCTGCCCATGTATCGGAGGGGATGTGGGTTAGCTTCGATCTCCTTGGTCAGGGCAGGGTTCGGCATAGACAGAGAGGAGGCACGATGCAAATTGAACAATTGGATACGCTAAAGGGGGGGGGGGAATTTTTAAATAATATTTAAATATTTTTTTATTATTAATATAGTATTAATAGTTTTTTATTATTTATATATTTTTTTATAAAATATAAAAAATATTTAAATATTATTTATATTATTATTTTCATATATTTAAATATTAATATAATACTTAAATAAAATAATAAATAATAAATAATAAATAAATAAATAAATAATAATAAATAAATAATATTTTAAATAAATTCAGGTATTCCAGAGAAATCTTAGCAGCTAATATATCTTCTGCCAGCTGAATTAGCCATAAGATAACCCACAAAGTTTACAGACTCACAGACAGGAGGTGAGGTTCAAACCCCGGCCCCTATGAACCACACATCCTTCTTCTTGTTTCGGCTGATCCCATTACGGGTCGCCACAGTGGTCTCCATCTTGCCCTGTCCTAACATCCTCCTCTGTCACACCATCCACCTGCATGTGCTCGGTGCCACAATAGTTGAAGTGTTTGCTGGATTGGCAAAATGAGACAAATTGCCTTAATGGCCTCACAATAATATAAACTTGTTCTTTTTTTCAAGTGCCTTTTTTGTGCAATAAATTATGGTGATATGCCCTTTAGAGCAAGAAAATTTAATCATTTGTTTTAATGGGGACGCTTCAAATAGAAAATGCTGCTGGTATAACATGTATTGTATACGGAGGGTATTCATAACAACATGCCCAATTAGTGCCCGATCCCCTAATGAAGAGATGCTCCAGTGGATAAAATATGATGTGCTGCCCTCACAATAGAATAACCTTGACATTTCTGATGAAAAAAAAATCATGAAGTGCTCTCTAAGATGCCCTTCCAAGTAAGAAAACAAGATGAAGTAGGCTTGCAACGGAGAGAGAAAAAAACAAACTGAAAAAAATTAAATGCAGTGACCTCCAGTCTCTATTGCAATGTGCTTTTTAGGGCAGACTTTCCCCAAGTGGGTGCTGCTAAACACTTTTGATGAGATTTTGATAAGCATTACCCTCTCAAGTGACTAGAAGGGCATGAGAAATGATAGAGTTGCCCATTCAGATTTTTATGATGTGGAGGAAGAATACTGTGTCCAGTAAACTGTGTACCTTTCTCCTCACTAAGACCTTTCAACAATGAGCTGTTGCTGTAAGACGCAGTTAAGTAAATGTCAGCATAAATGTCCTACTATCACAGCTGAAATTTATATTAGGTTAATTAGAGTCTATTGAATTGACAGCAGGTGTCCTTGACTGCTATTTAACATGAGTTACAGCCACATCCACAATTATAAAAGGATGTACACACTTATGCAGCTATATTAGTTTAGGTTTGTATTGCACAGATTATAGATCACATTAAGGTGGAAATAAATCTGAAAGTTTTTGTTGTGGTCTGTTTTTTACATGACAAAAACCTGGTATTTTCACGGGAATGTGTAGACTGTTCATATCCACTGTATGAACACATGGTTAAAATAGAATTCTGCCATTCACCCACCTCCTTCCTTCCTTGACTACTAAGCTCCAAATTCATAGCATTCTCACTGATATCACATCTGCATCTGAGTGTGAATCATGTAGTTCCCTCTGTGTTGTCCTTCGGGGGTGTTTGTGAAATAAATATTTAAAGGGTTATACAACCCCTGGCAAAAATTATGGAATCACCACTCTTGGAAGATGTTCTTTCAATTGTTTAATTTTGTAGAAAAAAAAGAAATCACAGACATGCCACAAAACTATCATTTCTCAAACTGTCAACCCTCTGGCATTAAGAAACAATAAAAAAAGAAACAAATATAATAGTTGTGGTCAGTCACAATTGCTTTTTTTTAGATCAAGTAGAGGAAAAAAATATGGAATCACTCAAATCTGAGGAAAAAATTATGGAATCATTAGAAAACACTGCACCATTATTACTTTGTTGCACCACCTCTGGCTTTTATAATGGTTTAAACTCTATGAGACATGGAGTTAACTAATGACAAACAGTATTCTTCATCAATCTGCCTTCAACTGTCTCTTGCTGTTGCCAGATCAGCTTTGCAGGTTGGAACCTTGTCATTGACCATTTTCTTCAATTTCCACCAGAGATTTTCAAATGGATTGAGATCCGGACTATTTGCAGGCCATGCCATTGACATTATATGTTTTCTTGAAGGAAAGTTTTCATGTCCTTTGCCCTATGGCAAGATGCATTATCATCTTGAAAAATGAAGTCATCATCACCAAACATCCTTTCAACTGATGGAATAAGAAAAGCGTCCAAAATTTCAATGTGTACTTTGGCATTTATTGAAGACCATCTCCCCTGTGCCTTTACCCGACATGCAGGCCCATATCATCAACAACTGTGGAAATTAACATATTTTCTTTAGGCAGTTATCTTCATAAATTTCATTGGACAGACACCAAACAAAAGTTCCAGCATCATCACCTTGCCCAATGCAGATTCGCGATTCATCACTGAAGATCACTTTTATCCAGTCACCCACAGTCCACGATTGCTTTTCTTTAGCCTACTTTAACCTTGTTCTTTTCTTTTTAGGTGTTAATGATGGCTTTTGTTTGGCTTTTCTGTATGTAAATCCCATTTCTTTTAGGTGATTTCTTACAGTTCAGTCACAGACATTGACTCCACTTTCCGGCCACTTGTTTCTCATTTGTTTTGTTGTGCATTTTCTGTTTTCAAGACATATTGCTTTGTTTTCTATCTTGATGCTTTGATGTCTTACTTGGTCTACCAGTATGCTTCCCTTTTACAACCTTCCCATTTTGTTTGTACTTGGTCCAGATTTTAAACACAGCTTACTGGGAACAACCAACATCTTTTGCGACATTCCACAATGATTTATCTTCTTGAAGGAGTTTTATAATCCTCTCATTTGTTTCAACTGACATATCTTGTGTTGGAACCATGATTCATGACAATCTGCTTTGTGCAACAGCTCTCCGAGGTGTAAGCACTCTTTTTAAACTGAAGAATAATTAGCAAATCTAATCTGCTGCAGATGTTTTGTTTTTAAACTGCAAATTACAGAGTGATTCCATAATTTTTTCCTCAGATTTGAGTGATTCCATATTTTTTTCCTCTACTTGATCTAAAAAAAGCAATTGTGACTGACCACAACTATTATATTTGTTTCTTTTTTTTATTGTTTCTTAATGCCAGAAGGTTGACATTTTGAAAAATGATAGTTTTGTGGCATGTCTGTGATTTATTTTTTTTCTACAAAATTAAACAATTGACAGAACATCTTCCAAGAGTGGTGATTCCATAATTTTTGCCAGGGGTTGTAGTTCCCTGTGTAATCTGGACTTCCTATTAATGTAATGTTAATCTTAATGAAGAATTTTAGTTTTATCGTACATGGTACATCATAGCTTTTTGCACACTATTAGGGCACCATGTTGTGTAGTAGTTGCCCTTTTTCATTTTTTTGCCACTGATTCAGCCCATGCTACGGCAGATGTTGGCTTTTGCACCTTTCGCTGATAACAGTCTGTATGGTCCTTATTCGTCTTATGCACAAATAATTTAAAGTCTGTTAGCATGAAAACAAACTGCAACATGGACTCATCTGACAACAGTACACGTTTCCACCAGCACACGTTTTTCATCTGAGATTAGCTCAAGCTCAAACTGCATTTCAGCACTGAATTGATGTATGGCTTTTTGTTTGCACAATAGAGTTTCTTCATCATCATTTTTATTATTATTAATAATTATCACCTAATTATTGTGAAATAAACCCCCTAACGTGAAATCTGCAGTGAAATCTGCAGAAATCTGAAGTATCTCTTAGAAAAGACAACACATGTGCAGCCATGAAACAAAATGTCCCAGAATATAAAGACAAAATATAGTAAACAGACAGAAACATAACACCTATTTTGCCGTTAAATTACACATATGTTAGACATGGCATTGAAACCAAAATAAAATAGAAGGAAAATATTGTGAAATATAACTTGAATAGTCTATATATTTTTTTTACTTTTTTTTTGCCCATTCCAACTTGTTTTGAATGTATTGCAGGCATCCTACTCAAAATGTGTTTATATTTCATTATACTTTAAGGTCATTTTTTGTACTTTTGTCAGTTAAAAAAGGTTACAGAATTAAAATTTCAATTTCTTTGATAAAATTGACTGAAAGTATGTTGTACTACGAACTCTCTGTAGATATTGAATTCCTGTCCTTTTTTCCCGTTCAGACAGGAACACTAATGTGCTGCGTTACTGTCCCATCTCCGACACATGGTCCGTGCTGCACACGTGTCCGGTACATGTGCGTAAGCAGCAGATGCTGTCGGTTGAGGATACCATTTACCTGGTGGGTGGCTACACACGCGAGCTGGAGAGAGCTGACCATGGTGAGGACATGCTGACTGTGCAGTCTTATAATGTGCGCACATGTCTGTGGCTGCAGCTACAGAGCAACGTGTCCAAGTCAGGCCTAAACTTGACATGTGCTCTGCATAACGACGGCATATACATCATGAGCCACGATGTTGGACCACGCACCGGTCTTGAGCATCGCGTGTTCACCAAGTACAATGTCTTCACTGATGCCTGGGAGGGATTTAGCCGCTTTTCAACTCTTGGTCATAATGCCCTGCTCTGCTCCCTTTATTTACCTAATGTTCTCTGACCTATAGAGCTTTTGCTGGTACAAAAGGTATATTTTCCGGAAGGTCACATGGGCCCTGTTTAGACTTGGTATTAACATGTGTCTCAGGTGATCTGATCATACAGAGGGGACATATTTATACCTGGCACTTGCATATGTCTGGACACAGCAAACAGCATTGCCAAACCTTGACAAAAGCAGCCTAATGTCACTTGAAATAAAGCCCAAACCAGCCAGGTAGCAAAGATTAAGATCATGTCAGTGTATGCTGACGAATGGATTGGCACCCTGTCAAAGGGTGTATTCCTGTCTTGCATCCAGGGCTTCTGGTTAGGCTTTAGACCCACCAGTACACTACACAGAGTAAATCAGTCACTGAAGATTTTCACTTCTAAAGTTTTTTAGACATAAATACACTAAAACACATTATTAGGTACACCTATCTGGTATCTTGATTATTTTTTAAGCTTCACCTAACATACAGCTGAACTTGGGGATATACAGTTATGAACTGTAGCCCATCTTTCATTGTTTATTTTGTCTTTTCCCTATAACCCATTTATCAGTTCTAAGGGATCACCATAGATGTTTCTCAGCACTGCAGCAACACTAATGGGATAATGACATTAGTGTTGAATAAGTGTATTAGGTGCAGCTCTGTTCTTGGGATCTTTGAACGCCTAAATGTCAATGCTGGGAGAACAATAGTGCTCCAACAAAAAAAAATATAAACCAACAGCATCCAGTAATCAGAAAGTGTCCACTGATAATAGACAAAAGGAAATTCTGCATGAAAAATCTTCACATTGTGCAATGAAAAAATACAAATTAGCTCAAGTCTCAACTGTACACATACATCAAGTGCTAACAGGATATGTTTTCTTAATAAAGAGGCCAGTAAGTATAACCAATATAAAAAAAACCAGCTGTTGCACATGATATACCTGTACATAACACTTTCATGTCATCCCCATGTTAGATAGGTGTACCCAATGAAGTGCTATGTGAGTGTATATGATATGAATGCATACATTTTTGTTCTAAATGGATTTAATAATGCTTTATGTAGTGTGGTTGATAATAGTACATTTACTGAGCATTACACAAAAGTAGCTTGAAAACCAAAAACCTCCACACTGGAGACTAGGTAGTCCTGAGATGCATTTATTGTACAAATGCTATGTGGCTGTACCTTTCCCTGACCACCTCCTAGTGTGGTATTAGTGAAGATACTTCTGTGACTTACTTGCAATTTAAAACCAAGTCTAAGCAGGGTGATTGTGATCTTTTAAACTCTATGATCAATAATGGTAGTGTTTGAAATGGCCATGATTAGATTTATGTCTAAGGAACAAAGACACACCAAAAAACACTGACTCAGAAGACTGACTCAGGATTAAGATCTTGACTCAAGTGTTTACATTTAATAACAAATCGACAATTCATTGAACCTCACCTGGTATGATTTAACTGCGTGCTGTTGATGTACACTTAATTGTAGCTTTACACAGCAATATGTAAACACGCATGGAACACTGGAACAAGTGCACTATTTTTATATAAAACTTGTACACATGTACTGTTTGTTAGGGGTGTAACAATGCAGAATTCTGTGCTTTCCTAGTTTCATTTAAAATATAAACAAAAAAGCATTTTATACTACACTAATATTTAGTCTATTGAAATGTAGGGTACATTTAGGTATTTGGCTGAGATTGTTATTTTAGTAAACACTGCCTTAGAACAACAGAATAATAGAATAATCTTTTTACAATAACAAAGATCCCACTTCTAGAAAACCCGCTTTTTTAACACCAGTCTTTGTTAGTCATCACAGCATGCACAAATTGGTCAGCACTGAGTTGTTGGCTGGTAAGGTGACTACATACAGACAAGATTGGTTGTCTGAGGAGAAGGTATGGCTGAGGCCCTGCAATGGATTGGCATCCTTTCTGAGGTGTGTTTCTGCATTGCGCCCAGTGATTCCAGAAAAATTATTCCCACCATGATCCTGACCAGGATAAAGCGGTGGTAAAACATAAAATAAAATGAAATTATCATCATTAGTTCTTGGCACTGACTTTCTGAACAATTATTAAATATTTCAATTATAAAACAATTATAAACAGTTATAAAACGGTATTTTAACCTTATCATGTAATTTTCAGTAATTATATAACATTTATGTAAACAATAAGCTTTTGTCATATAAGCAGCCTTTAAACTTAAATACACACCTAGTTTTGGTCCCTTATGTGCGTGAGAAAGACGAATTGCAATAGAGAAATTGATAGCACTTCTGTTAAAACAATGTGACATATAGCACATATAGCATATAGTATTGCAAGTTGGATCAAACATGGCACTGCTATTTGATGTGCCTAGTAATTGCACATTCCATGATTCATTTTGTCACAATGTCTTGATACACCCCTAATGTCTGCAACACTAATGCATATAAATATACAAACCACATTTCCAGAAAAGGACATTTTGTCAATTACAGTAAGAACAATCTATGATTTGTTGATTCTCTTGAATTATTATTTAATATAAACACATTAAGAATTCGATGCCTGCAACACACTCCAAAAGAATCTGGGACACAGGCATGTTTAGTACTGTGTTATAAAACTTTTCAGAGTAATGAGATTTTTCTCTATGCTTGTTTGATACAAGACTTTAGCTGCTCAGCAGTCTGTGGTTGCCATTGTCTGATTCTTCTATGATGATCCATATATTTTCAATAGAAGAGAGATCAGTCCAGTCAAGCGCACACACACTACAAAGCACCACCGCTGTAGTGCGTGCAGAATGAGGCATGGCCTTGTCGTGCGGAAAAGTTGTCACCTTGATGGCAGCATGTGTCTTTCTAAAATCCAAATATACACTTTGTTCTCACATTCAAGTCACTCGTGCCGTGGCCACTGATGCACCCCATACCATGACAGATGTTGGCTTTTGCATCTTTTGCTGACAACAGTGGCATAAAGCAGCAGTCCCCAACCTTTTTTGCACCACAGGCCGGTTTCATATAAGATATTATTTCACGGAACTGTACTATTCACAAATGAGCTTTTTTCGCTGCAACGAGATGCTGCTCCCACCTAGTGGTGATTGGGGACAATAACACCCGTAAAAAGTAGTGTTTTCATTGCTGATGTAGCAATCTCTAAACATTTATTCTTTCTGTGCGGCCCGGTAATAAATTACCCACAGAGGACCACTGGCATAAAGAACTCTACGTTAACTGACCACAGCACATTTCTACGGTCTTTCACTCCATCCATGATGAGCCTGGGCCCAGAAAGCTCAGCGACATACCTGCACAGAATTGATGTCTGATCAGTAAAAACATTGAAGATCTTTCTACTTTTGTCAATAAAATAAAGATTCAAGAGAATTAACAAAGCACAAGTACTTATATTTATTGCATGTAACAAAATGTCCCTTTGTTGAAAATTGGGTTTGTATAAGCATCACTGATGTACCAGTGATGCTTTGCAGCTCACAGCTGTGGTCTTATATGGTCATAATGGAACACTACTTGTGTGATCTGAAAGCCTTGGTCTTAACTACAGTGTTACAGTTTTGTAACTTGACAATGTATGCCTTGAATGTAGGCGTCTGATGTATTAGAGTAAATAGCTAAAGTAGCATGACCAGAGTGATCAATAACTTTGTGTAGCAAATGTTCAGATTTGTTCAGTTTAGCCCTTCTAAGTGCAATATGCAACTTTTTGCTTCTTTGCTTTAATTTTGAGCACATGAGCACTTGGTTTTTAGCCAGAGTTTGTGAAAGTTTTGTATCACAGATGCCTTAAACACCAATGATTCACTAATAGTGTAATAAAATATTCAGAGCTAGCAAGTATATGCATTTTTTTTTAACTGTGTACCTTTGTATTGGTGTTCAACAACACAAACACGCACAAAAAATTTACAATATCAGTATTTATTCCTTAACAACCTTATAAGCAATAACAAGGCAGGGTGTGTTGTACTGGTATTGTGTCGGGTGCAGCAGTGTTGTTGGGATTTTCCAACCAAAAAAACTATCAAAAATGTCCACTGATAAAAAGACTATAGGAACTATAATGCATGAAAATGAAAATAGCTCTAGTCTTCAACTGTACACCTACAACAAGTGCTAACAGGCTATGTGGTACTCATAAAGTAGGTAGTAAGTTGTACAGTATTTAAAAACCCCAACAACACTGCTGCATCTGATACATTTATACCAAAACTAATTACACTACCAGGTCATTACCACGTTGGCATCATTGCAGTGTCAGAAATAAACCATACCTCAAATAACATTTGGTCAGCGGGAGTCCTGTGGGGGTCCTTTCTATTGATAAACAGGTACAGGGGGCTTTACAGATAAGTGTATAACAAATAAACTTTTACAAAAGATAAGCCACACACAGTAATTGTATACCCACATCTGTATGGTAGGTGTAGCTTATAAAATAATAATAGATGCTCATTGAGTGTAGATTCACCTCCAGTGGTGCAAACTGTTTGCAGAATTTATTTTTCTGATAGCTGAAGTGTAGAGGTATTTGCGTCCATTTACCAAGTGTCTGTATACAGCTGTATAGTGAAAAATAGAGGCAATATAAATATATTGCCTTAAGTTATATAAATATAAAAACACTCTCGAGCTAGGTCTTTCTTATTGCACAGCATCCACAAAGCCTGGAGGGTAAAGTCTAGCAATATAATAGTCTGTTATTAGGCAGCTTTATTATTAGGCAACTGGCTTTAATTGCTCAATGTATTTTAAGATTTTAGTTGTACTGTAGATTGACCGATGTGACTAGTTATTTTACTGCAAACACACAGCCTCCACACAACAGTTAAGCTGGTGCCAGTATTACAAACCCCATTTACAAAAAATGGTTATTTACATTAAACATTTCTTTTTTACTATTGTAGGTTATATAAAGATTCAAGAGAATCAACAAATCACAGATTCTTTTTACTGAATTTTACATAAAGGCCCAACTTTTTTTGGAAATAGTGTTTGTTGGTTAGAAACACTTACTTACAATGTTGCAAATGTGCAATATGGTCAAAGGTATGTAAACACACCATGAGCTTGTTAAAACCCTGTACAATGATGTAGGCAAAAGCAACATCATGTGGTCTTTTTGGTCAACATATAATATGACCACATTGTGGCGCTATATCTTCAAATATTCGAAGCTAAATCTATATTCTTATTTAAACGAAAAGAGATAACAGCTAGAAGTCAATTAAAAGACCTTAGTTTGATAGATAAGTGTCTAATTTCAACTTTTAAAACCTAGTTTATTTAAATGACAAAACTGACATTATTATATTGTGGTCAAACATAAACTATAGTCTATAATGTCATTCAAATAATGTCATCGTTTCAAGCACCTTTAATTCATCCTTAGTGAGGACTTCTCTGTGTCCATGTAAATAGGGCTTGTTTGACTATACCCAATACCTGAGGAAAACCTCAACTAATGCTGAGAGGAAGTTTTGTGGAGACAGTCCACACATCAGGTGACGTCTCATTATTATGGAAGCTGCTTACTTGGAAGCTGCTGAGGAGGAAAGAAGCCCCTGCTTGTGCTCTATTTGTCCATGTCATCCGAAAATATATAAAACAAAAGCGTTGCAGTTAAAAAGTCAGGAAGGCGCTGTACAAATCTTGGAAAGCCAGGCACATACAGGCAATTTACAGGTCATTTTTAAGCAGCTTCAGGTCCCCAGATCATCTGTACAAAGTCTATGGAACAGTGGTCTTTTTGCCAAGGCGGGGAGGACGTCTAATGTCTGGATCATCAGATGTAACCCAATCAAAACTGTCTACAGGGAAAAACTGTGTCCCTTACCAGTACAACTATAGATGGTGGATACTAATCCTACTACATTAGGTTATTTGTAGTAAGACATTCTGACTTAGTTATGTCATCACAGCTCTACACAGCTTTCTGCTAAGCGATGAATGTCAGTAGGTCATACTGATGCTTCAGCCTCAAGGTTTTCTGGTAATACATAGTATAGAATGAGTACACAAGTAAAAAAGCATGTATTTTTAAATTGATTAGCACTGATTAGCATTTAAAGCAAAATAATCTCTACAGAGTGTAGTCACTTTGAGCTGACAGGCTACAGATAAAGGGGAAGTACTGTAGATGACAGTGAAAGTGAGAGAGTGGGTTAGTCAGAATGAAAGAGAGAGCGAGGACACAGGAAAGGTTGGGGTGGGGGTTGGAAAGAAACAGAATGAGAGGTGGGCAACTGAAAGATTGAGAGAGAACGAAGGAGGGAGTAGCGTGCACAGCTTGCCTCTGCTGCACAGTAAGGACAGTGAATGTTTCACAGTGAGGAGAGTGATCTGAAGCTGAACAGCATACAACATGAGCTCCAAGCTGACCACTGCTCACAACTGACCAGCACATAGCCTCTTTAACGCTTCATCAGGATCTTCTTTCTAGAACCAGGATTGTGCTGAGCATTCGTGAATTCATATCCTCAGGATATTTACAAAAGGTCATTCTTCTTCTACAAACCTACATGCTATATCTCTGTCCTGTTCTATTTTTGCATTAAATTTTGCAAGCCTGAATGAGATTGTGTGCAAGCCTTGCTAAGCTTCAGGGTCACACCATTACTGGATTTATGCCCTCTGCATACAGCTGAAGGACGCTTTTTCCAACCCCAAGTCTTGCAGAAGTAAAGCATTTTTCAGAAGGGACCATGAGCGAGTCAAAAAAGAGTGAGGTCGAGCTGAGGGATAAAGCCATCATGCACCAGCAGAGGAGGCTGAAGCAGGCTACCCAGTTCTCACACAAGGACTCAGCTGACCTGCTGCCTCTAGATGGTCTCAAGAGGCTAGGCACATCCAAAGACTTGGTAAGTTCCTTCAGTACACATTGTTTAATGCCTGCAGCCACTAACCAAATTTTGGCACTGTTGGTGTCCAGTTGATGAACAAGTGGACACCACTAACACATCATGAAGTCTCACAGAACCGGACTTTTACTTTTACAAGAATTAAGCCTGGTAATTTTGGTTTGAGGTTGGGTAGAAATGAGGTTGGGTAGAAACAAGGATGCGTAAGAGAGGGAAAGAACTCTATTTAAATTGTATAAACCAGTCTACGGCGCCTAAAGGCAAACAAGTGTATGTATTAGTGAATCTATTTAGTTCACTTTCACTGGTTACTTGCACACAATAAGGCGTGTTTACTTAAATTTAGGAAGTTTTGTGTGTTTTGTAGATTAAACTGTTCAGGTCTTGGAATGGATTGCAGTTTCGGCATTTAGCAGACGCTTTTATCCAAAGCGACTTACAGTACTGTGACAGTATACAGTATAAGCAACTGAGGGTTAAGTTAGTTAATTTCCCTAAGGGGATCAATAAAGTCTTATCTTATCTTATCTTATCTTATCTTATCTTAAGAGCCTTGCTTAAGGGCCCAACATTGGCAACCTGGCAGTGGTGGGGCTTGAACCAAATCTTTTGAATACTAGTCCAGTACCTTAACGGCTAGGCTACACCAATCAAACACAAATCCTGTTAAGGGAATGGTGGCTGTCTGCACAAGAAGCTTGTAGCGGAATACAGACAAACAGAACATGGCTTCTCATGGCTACCAATGTTGCAGTAGAACCAAGATCATGAGTGGTGTTAGCCATGTTGCTTCTGTTACCATTTTTATAAATGAAAGTAAAGTGCAGATAAAATTCAAAGACCCATGCTGCAAATCCTGCTGGTTAAGTCCACTTTATATATAGGGAAAAGGGGTTAGCTAAAAATATAGTCTGCTTTCTGCAATTTTTCCCATTTAAACAAATGTGACTGTGCTTGAAAATGCTGATTGGCTGACAGTAGAATGTCAAAGTATGAGATTAAAAACCTTATTTTAAACAATGCGGTTAATTTTCAATGAAAGATGCTTTTCATTTTACATTCTACACCATTTGACCATAAGGGCTAGCCAGCCTAACCTGACCAGCCGAAGCCTACTGTCCTGCTTAAATAATAAAAAATGGTGTTTATTCAGTGCAATATTCAGTATTCATATGTGCAATAATAATAATGCAAGCACTGTAATTATTTAATTATGTGTAAATAACTTTTTAACTTCTATTTGCACATTTTTCTTCTTTTTTCTTTGTTTTAAGCTAGTAGAGTGTTTATTCTTTCTACATAAATGGGTGCTACTGTAAGAACATAACATTATTAGAACTGCTCAAAGAACAATGAATCATCCACTAATTTACTGCATGCCTAACCACATACAACTAAACTAATTAGTGTATGTGAACTTGGTGAAATATCAAATTATTATTTATTATAGAGTTATAGGTTATTAGTATTCAGGCACTATTGTATGTGCTTTGGTCTGCCTTTCTGTATAAAAGATAACCTGCAGTGTGGCTGACATTAGTGGAATAACATTATTAGATTCTCAGTCATTTTATAATGTCAAAATGTCATAATAAACATGATTTTATAAACGAAATATAAGCAGCTTTTGGGGCTCGTTAGATAAAAGGATTTCCCTGTTATCCTTCCATATGTTTCCTGTAGAGATTCCCAGTATAAATATTTAAATATTAAATGTGATGTTGAACAAAACCCATGTGTTTAGGCTTTACTGTGGTACAGCTGGTACAGTGGGTGCCTCACATCAACTTGGGAGCTGAAGACCTGGGTTAGATCTTTGGATCCCCCACTTCACAAAACTATTGTGGAAGTTAGGCTGAAAATGGGTCTATTTAGTATGTGCTCCAATTGTCTCTGTTGATTCATATTTGTCATACTGAACTATTAAAGACCATAAAATTGAACATTGTTGTAGCCACAAAAAAAAAGTGCAAATTTTGTATAAAGCAAATAATGAACTTAATTGCTTATGGCACCTTTAGGAGCAATGACTGCAACTAAACACTATTTTAAGCCTACATTGTTGCTGAATTAATTTAAATCATGGCATTATTTGGTCATTGTATGTTTGTTTTACGTCTCGCCGCAGCACCTCTATAGGAGTTACATCAGAACATTGACTGGGGCACTCTAAAACTTTAATTTAGTTTATTTTAATGTCATTTAGTTGTGAATTTGCATTTGTATTTTGAGCCATAACCATGCTGCTCAACTCAATTATACCACAAGCTTTATCTTTCAGATGCACTTACATGAAAAGGATTGGCATTCATTCTTTGAAAGGTTCTCCAGGTTCTGACACAGCAATGCACCCCTAAACCTCACACTACAACTGCCATGTTTGTCTGTTGCTATAATGCTGTTACTTCAAAAAAATGTGTTTGCATTATGTCAGATATAATAGGACTTGTCCATAATGTCTCAATTTGATTTGTGTCGAAATAACATTATCACAAAAAGGTTTTGAGATTATCCAGACACTAAATGCAAATGTCAGACAAGCAGCAATGGTTTTCTTTATGCTACTCTCTAATAAATTAGTAATAATCTAATAAAATTCTGACATGGTGGCATGGTGTTTCTGTAGAACCCTTAGGTTGAATGATTGACCGGGATGGTAAGATTCAAAATGGGTTAGATTGATAGATTATATTCAGCATCTGAAATTAGACCTGGCTGTGTTCATTGAGCAAGGTTAATACAATGGTTCACTAAATTAGCCAAAGAACAACCAAAAGCTAAACCAAAAGCTAGTAAAAACAGCCTGCTGATAGTGATTTTCCTAATTAGTGCCATTTGTTAATGTATTTGCTCACTTCATTCTTAGTTTCAGAAATTAAGATACCAAAAGAGTGGTTTTAGCCTAGCGATTAAGGTACTGGACTAGTAATCAGAAGATCACTGGTTCAAGCCCCAACACACTGCCAGGTTGCTGCTGTTGGGCCCTTAAACAAGACCCTTAACCCTCAATTGCTCAGAATGTATAGTGGCACATTACTGTAAGCCACTTTTTATAAAGGTGTCTGCTAAATTTAAATGTAAACACACAGTAAATGTTATAGTAACTTATAGTAACACAAAATATAGTAATTCATAGAATAAATAGAATTAATTTGATAAAACGGATAATAGAATTAATGAACAGATAGTATAGTAATTACAATAATGTATTGAATAAATGAGAGCACTGGGGTGGTGCACTGATCATTACACCAGCCCACCACCGCCGCTGAAAATTGATGGGCCGGCTGACCATATACACAATCATTATTGTCTAAGGGAGGTATCCAAAGCCCTGTGATGGACTGGCACCCTGCCCAGGGTATTCCTGCCTTGTGCCCAGTTTTATCCTGACCTGGATAAAAATGAATTGAAATAAATTAAAATATGAAGAGGCACAGAAGATAAAGATGGTGAATAATATGAAGTGTCTCCCAGAAAACATATAGAAGGTGGATTGGCTACTTCAGATTGTCCCTATGTATAGTAAGTGAGTTAATGGGTGGGTGATGTCCCAGTTACTTAAGATAAGATGACTATGTTAATAAAATAAAAACTTTATATTAATTAAGTAATAATTTATAGACAATGCAGAACCACATTGTGAAAACATTGTTATGGTTTGAGTGTGTGTTGCATGATCTTTTTTTGATGTTTTGCTTTTGTATTTTACTACAAAATGTAGGCTGGGCCTGTTTATAGGGGCACCAATATGATTTTGAGTCTCCTGTCACTTTAATACATCTGATTTGCCACTCAAGGCATTTTAGGACCTTGGACTATTCCCTCCGTTCCTCCCAATAACAGCACCCCTGTGTTTTTGATGTAATAACCTTGTTGTAATAACTATCATCCTCTTTTGCCACTGTTTTCATTGAATGGCAAACACCCAGAGATGCATTCCAAGGAGCCTACAATGCAAGTGTGTCTAGCAGCATGAGCTGTTGGAGTATGGGAAGGGGAGTGAGATTACAGTGTGTATTTATAACAACCCATCTGCACAGCAGGAGAGAGCTGAAGCAAGCCTGCAGAGCTACTAACAGGCTTTGAATACATTTATGCACACACCAAATATTCACATTCTCCTATCATTATCAGTAAAGTTACAAAATACTCAGTGCTCCATTTCCATGATATTTCTTTAAAACAAGGACACACAAAGAAACCATGTGACTGGTTTAACACACACAATTATTGCTCTACCTACTTAACCTGAGTGTTTGATTAATTAAGTCTTCATCATGCATCATGTTGAGTCTTTGCATCAAGTATAATCATAGTTATACTTTGATTAAATATCACACACTTGGATACTTAAAATCACAAGTCACCATGGGTCTGGTGCCACACTAGATAAAAAACAGGATCCCACTAGGACAGGGCACCAATCCATTGCAAGGCCTCACCCATTTGTTTACCTACACCTAAGGATTAAGGTAACCTATTTACCTTCTACTAGTCCTTGCAAGATCTGAATAAACTAAAGTATCCAGAACCAAGAGACCCATTTGACATGAGAAGAACATGTCCAGGACATTGGTGTTGTGTGGCACTTACACTACCTGCTGCATTACTGTGCTGCCCTAGATAATTTAATTGAATTAATTTTATTCTTGTAAGGCCAACGATCTTCTTTAAAAAGATTTAACCTCTAGAGAAACTTGAAAGGATTTTTGATTTAAATGTGGGTTTTATTAGGGCTTAAACAAACTGCCCTGGCTAGAATGTGTGGAGGGAACATTTGCTAAATTCACAGCCAAGCAGGGATGGACTGGCCATCGGGAGGGTCGGGAGTTTTCCCGGTGGGCTGCTCTGTATGTGGGCCGCTGAGAGAGTGAAAAATAAATTCTGTTTTAAATATTCCTGAATAATAATCCTGAAGTGTGCATTGGCCCACCACATTATACTCACTGCGTGTCCATTGGCCAATCACTGAAATGTCCCTCCCCCAGGATAAACCATAATCACAACAACAGGTGTTCAAAAAAATAGTGAATGAGTGCGAGATGGAGACAACCTGTTTGGCAGTGAGGAACTACAGCATAGCCAAAGAGCAGAAAAGATATAGTTAGATAGAGTCCAGCGCCTCTGCTTCGTTAGTAACGCAGTTTAAGAAGAGACTGTGGGCCCATCTCAAATGTCGCCTATGCTCTACTTAGGGTACTTCCTAACAGTACAAAACATTTCTTTTAACAGTCACTGAATGATTAATAAGTAGTTATCTAAGCTACTGTTGGATATCAGGGGCTTTAAACAAGCCGTTTTAAGGACTATTTTTGTGAAAGTTCTATGATGTCGTGTCCAACATAGTGCACTACATAGGGAGGTGGATATATTTTGAGATGGTACCATTAGTCTCTGATCCTCAGAAAAAGTAAACACTATCTTGTCCTCTATAATACAGAAAGGAAAATGCAGTTGTTCAGGAAATTTTTTTTAGAGTGATTATGTGCATAGCTCACATGGTTAATTTCCCTTGTCTACATATTAAAGTATTTACACATGCGATTTATTTCTTTGCTCATCGGAGCAATGCGCTAATTTGGAACAAACGTGAATCACGTGTGAATAAAAGTGCGAAAAAAGCATATTTACCAGTGTTAAAGGTTTATTTCTTGTCATGATGGGGAAATCCAATAGAACCATTTAAGAAACTGTAAATTTTAAGAAATATTGTAGATTTTGTATTCTATATATATATGTAAATATATGTATATATATATATACAGTATATATATATGTGTGTGTGTGTGTGTGTGTGTGTGGCACGATGTGCTTGTAGTGGGCTGGTCAAGAAAAAAGTCCAGGGCTGAATTTTGTTCCCAGTCCAGCTCTGCAGCCAAGCTTAGGGATGTTTTCTTTTCCTTACTGGCTGGATGGTTGTAGTACACATATTTTATGACTCCCTGGCAGCCATAAAGATGTAATTAACCAATGACCACCGACCAGGCATAACATTATGACCACTGACAGGTGAAGTGAATAACACTTCATCACAGCACCTGTTAGTGGGTGGGATATATTAGGCAGCAAGTGAACAATTTATCCTCATAATTGATGTGTTAGAAGCAGGAAAAATGGACAAGAGTAAGGAATTGAGTGAGTTTGACAAGGGCCAAATTGTGATGAGTAGAGGACTGGGTCAGAGCATCTCCAAAACTGCAGTTCTTGTGGGGTGTTCCCGGTCTGCAGGACTTATCTATCAAAAGTGGTCCAAGGAAGAAACAGTGGTAAACCGGGCAGCCAAGGCTCACTGATGCACGTAAGGAGTGAAGGCTGGCCCGTGTGGTCCGATCCAACAGATGAGCTACTGTAGCTCAAGAAAGGTGTCAGAATACACAGTGCATCACAGTTTGTTGTGTATGGGGCAGCAAAAGGGGGACCAACACAATATTATGAAGGTGGTCATAATGTAACGCCTGATTGGTGTATATAGTATTGACATCTGTCGGAATTTGACAAAGAAAATGTTCACCCTTAAAAATCCCTGACCCCATTGATGGTTAGACTTTTATTTCTAGCCTTTTTGCAGGCTTTTTACTGTAATTTCTGGAGGCCCAGTAAACAGTGGTGACATTACTGTTATACTATTATTGTGTTGTTACTACAACAGACATCCCACCTGTTCTCAAGTTTTTTTCAGAGGTCGCATGACTGCTTTCTTGTGGGTTCTTTTGCTGCTATCAGTTTGCTGGGTTTTCCTGTCTGGTTCTCTTTTAAGCATTTACATTGTAACTCGCTTGTGGACTGAAAATGTGGTCGCATGTCTTCTCTATTTTTGAGACCTTCTTTTTTATCCTTTTGTTTATTTAGTAATTATATCTCCCTGTCTTTTGGTTTGTAATTCTTGCCACAGTATTGTTCTACATTGGTTAAATCTCCTTTAATTGGATGCATCATATCTTAAGTGCAGGGTTACACCTGGTGCCTCTGTTATGAGGCGCTCAACCTGCGTGACACCACGGTAATAAATAAATCTTATGTCCTAAAGAAAATTCTGTTTTCTGTGGGACATTATTACCTATGGCTAAATAAAGCTTGGTCTGCCACTGACAGAGGCTACAAAGTGCAATTTGTTCCAGTGCATTGGATGATTAGAGTTATTGAATGAGCTGCTAGGAGCATCTGTGTTTTTTCACTCTTTTTCTGTCTCCTCCTCTATTGGTGTCTCATCCCAGGGGAGACGAGATGCTAAAAAAACCTTTCTGATTATGGAAAATCTGGAGAAGACAGCTGTATAAAGACTGTCAGAACTGTCACTTTTTATTCCACGTTGGACATTTTTAGATCAGGTGAAATTATAATATTAAAACTCGGGACTGTAAAGACACAGACATCAGAGTTAACCTCACTTGTCATTCTGGTATTGCTATTCACTTATATATTTTTTCATTTATTTCCTTGCATCCAATTCTGGTCAGGTCTGCAGTGCTTGTCAAAACGGTAGAAGGGCTGGTGCATTTTAGGTATGCATTCATTTACAGTGGTACCTTAAAACACAGTCAGTTGGTTCTGAAAGTGGCGTCGAGTTTAAAAGGCGTCGAGTTTCAAGGTATTTTTTACCATAAAAATGTATAGGAAACCAAGTAATGCATTCCATGGTCCCATGGAACTGCATATACTTTAGGCTAATGTAAAATAATGGGGATGTTTTTAACACATATACACTGAAAATAACACAATTATAATATAAAAACACTGAAATACAATTCAAAATGGTTCAATCAATAAAAATACAATAAACCTGCACTTTACCTTTACTTCTTTATTGTTTCCTTATGCTTCTTTATCGTGGAGATGCTTGATCGTGATCTGTATTCCTTAGCGAGTGCAGTAATTCCTATAGACTGTGGTGGTGCACAAAACCTAACTTGACATATAGTACTAAAACAAGTGAGGAATTTCATTAGTGGAGAGAACTTATGAGCAGTAATAATCAAGAGAAGTTTAGTGTTTCTACGTTGTTTTTTATACAGTAAGTCACATAAATTTTTAGACTTGGAAAAGCTGATTCTCACAATTTCTCAGAACCCCGAGCTATAACACAAGTTTAAAAGTGAAACAGGAGGAAAATCCAGTTAAAGACAGATACATGTTGATGCTTTTAGAGTGAATCTGACGGTTATTCCACACAAATGCAGATTCGTCTCATATTCGCACTTTGATGACGTTTAACTGCACCGCTCAAGCCAAGAGTTGAACAAAGCAGCTATTTATTTGTAATCTGAAATTAAATAAATTTCTTTTTTTTTAAAAAGCTGAACACATTGAATCTAATTTAAACGTCGAGTTTAAGGGGACAAGTGTGTCGAGTTTTAAAGATTTTGAGTTTAGGGGACATTGAGTTACAAGGGACCACCATATACAGTGTATCACAAAAGTGAGTACACCCCTCACATTTCTGCAGATATTTAAGTATATCTTTTCATGGGACAACACTGACAAAATGACACTTTGACACAATGAAAAGTAGTCTGTGTGCAGCTTATATAACAGTGTAAATTTATTCTTCCCTCAAAATAACTCAATATACAGCCATTAATGTCTAAACCACCGGCAACAAAAGTGAGTACACCCCTAAGAGACTACACCCCTAAATGTCCAAATTGAGCACTGCTTGTCATTTTCCCTGCAAAATGTCATGTGATTTGTTAGTGTTACTAGGTCTCAGGTGTGCATAGGGAGCAGGTGTGTTCAATTTAGTAGTACAGCTCTCACACTCTCTCATACTGGTCACTGAAAGTTCCAACATGGCACCTCATGGCAAAGAACTCTCTGAGGATCTTAAAAGACGAATTGTTGCGCTACATGAAGATGGCCAAGGCTACAAGAAGATTGCCAACACCCTGAAACTGAGCTGCAGCACAGTGGCCAAGATCATCCAGCGTTTTAAAAGAGCAGGGTCCACTCAGAACAGACCTCGCGTTGGTCGTCCAAAGAAGCTGAGTGCACGTGCTCAGCGTCACATCCAACTGCTGTCTTTGAAAGATAGGCGCAGGAGTGCTGTCAGCATTGCTGCAGAGATTGAAAAGGTGGGGGGTCAGTCTGTCAGTGCTCAGACCATACGCCGCACACTACATCAAATTGGTCTGCATGGCTGTCACCCCAGAAGGAAGCCTCTTCTGAAGTCTCTACTCAAGAAAGCCCGCAAACAGTTTGCTGAAGACATGTCAACAAAGGACATGGATTACTGGAACCAGGTCCTATGGTCTGATGAGACCAAGATTAATTTGTTTGGTTCAGATGGTCTCAAGCATGTGTGGCGGCAATCAGGTGAGGAGTACAAAGATAAGTGTGTCATGCCTACAGTCAAGCATGGTGGTGGGAATGCCATGGTCTGGGGCTGCATGAGTGCAGCAGGTGTTGGGGAGTTACATTTCATTGAGGGACACATGAACTCCAATATGTACTGTGAAATACTGAGCAGAGTATGATCCCCTCCCTCCGGAAACTGGGTCGCAGGGCAGTGTTCCAGCATGATAATGACCCCAAACACACCTCTAAGACGACCACTGCTTTATTGAAGAGGCTGAGGGTAAAGGTGATGGACTGGCCAAGCATGTCTCCAGACCTAAACCCAATAGAACATCTTTGGGGCATCCTCAAGCGGAAGGTGGAGGAGCGCAAAGTCTCGAATATCCGCCAGCTCCGTGATGTCGTCATGGAGGAGTGGAAAAGCATTCCAGTGGCAACCTGTGAAGCTCTGGTAAACTCCATGCCCAGGAGAGTTAAGGCAGTTCTGGGAAATAATGGTGGCCACACAAAATATTGACACTTCAGGAACTTTCACTAAGGGGTGTACTCACTTTTGTTGCCGGTGGTTTAGACATTAATGGCTGTATATTGAGTTATTTTGAGGGAAGAATAAATTTACACTGTTATATAAGCTGCACACAGACTACTTTTCATTGTGTCAAAGTGTCATTTTGTCAGTGTTGTCCCATGAAAAGATATACTTAAATATCTGCAGAAATGTGAGGGGTGTACTCACTTTTGTGATACACTGTATATTTATTTATTAATTTTTTATTCTGGTCAGTTCTGATGTGGGCACCAAACCTGCAGAGATCCTGAATATGACATCAATCTATTGTAGCACATATACCACAGCTCTAGGTTTTGGTCAATGCACAATACTATTTCAATATTTTTGGATTGGTAAAAGTTCAACTACAAATTAGTAGTGTTACCTGTCAGATATAAGATGCTAAAGAAAAAATAATTATGCTAATCAAGCAGCTTTACATTAAAAACACGCACTCACAGCAATTTTTTGGTGCAACTGGTGAAATGCAGCTTGCACAGAATTCATTCTGAAGACACAGGTCCAATCTTCAACTTCAGCTGAGGAGCTTCACATCTTCCTGCTATTTTAGTCTGGATTTCCACTTCTCAAAACATGCAGAATATGGTTTGGCTTTTCTTAGTTGCCCCTATGTGTAAGGAGTAAGTAAATAAATGGTGGGTGTGAGATGCCATACAATGGATTGGCACTCTGTCCAGTGTGTATTCCTGCCTTGTGCCGGGTGTTTTCAGGTTGCACCAGACAGAATGAAAAGAGAAAAAGCAGAGCAGAATCAAATGAGAAAAAACAGACACACTAGGATATAAGATGAATACCAGACAAAAAGCTGGTTAACGGTGTGTGTCACAGGAAGTCTGGCACTTTGTTGCAGAGATCAGAACTTGAGAGGAGGCATTAGGCTAGGTCACATGACTCAGACGAGAGAGAGAGAGAGAGAGAGAGAGAGAGAGAGAGAGAGAGAGAGAAGCCTGTTGCAGTCCGATAATTAGCTTTTAGTTCGCAGTTTCACAGAGACACGGACAGTGAGAGTTATAAACATATAACCCAGAGGTTAAAAAAGCTAGTCAGTTGGAACATGATTATTGATGTGTCTATAAAGAGTGTAGGGCATAAAGGAAGTCAAACCCCTGCACACACACACACACACATACAAACATATTAACTTCTAGTTGTCTGAACCTACTAGCACACCAGAGCTTACATTTCAAACTCTTCGGTTCGAAACTCAGCTCTGCCATCCGCCAGGCTGGGCGCCTACACAAACAACAATTTGCTAATGTTTAAGGGCAGGGTTCCGGAGAGGATGCAGTTAAGACCTCTGCTGCTGGCTGAGGGATAATGAGGATCAGGGTGATTCACATATGAGGTCGCCTTGTGCAGGTGAAAAGATGCAGTCGACTACTGCACACGTGTTGGAGGGGATAGTGATAGTCTCGGCTCTCCTCAACCAGGGTGTGGATCAACATCAGTAGAGAGGAAGCATAATGCAATCAGGTAATTGGATACGACTAGATTGGGAGGAAAATTGGGAGAAAAATGCAAAAAAAAAAAAAACTGCTTAATAGTGGGCCAACTTTCATTTTATGTCCAAATTACCTCGCAAGCCTTTTTTTAAATGGTAACACAGCTTGGACACCCTGCTCTCGACAAAGTTACAATATGTTACTTCTGGAAAGGGCTCCAGTCTAAGGGGCCCAGAACATTAAAAAAGCAGGGCACCACTCCATAGCAGAATATCTACCACATACACATTGACTCATTCCCAAATTGGCAAGTTTCGAGATTTGGGAGTTAGATTAAGTCCATGGAGGTAACATATGCAGTTGGAAACATGGGTCACTAGAACTACAGTGGGGGAAATAAGTATTTGATCCCCTGCTGATTTTGTAAGTTTACCCCCTTACAAAGACTTGAACAGTCTATAATTTTTATGGAAGGTTTATTTTAACAGAGAGAGACAGAATATCAACAAAAAATCCAGAAAAAAACATTAAATGAAAGTTATAAATTAATTTGTATTTAATTTAGGGAAATAAGTATTTGATCCCCTACCAACCAGCAAGAATTCTGACCCCCACAGACCGGTTATGTGCCCATGAGGCACACAAATTAGTCCTGTCCCTGTATAAAAGACTCCGGTCACAGAATCAGTTTCTTCCATTCAAATCTCTCGACCACCATGGGCAAGACCAAAGAGCTATCAAAGGATGTCAGGGACAAGATTGTAGACCTGCACAAGGCTGGAATGGGCTACAAGACCATCAGCAAGAAGCTTGGTGAGAAAGAGACCACTGTTGGTGTGATCATTCGAAAATGGAAGAAATACAAGATCACAGTCAATCGCCCTCGCTCTGGAGCTCCATGCAAGATCTCACCTGGTGGGGTAAGAATGATTCTGAGAAAGGTGAGGTCAGTCCAGAATTACACGGGAGGAGCTTGTCAATGATCTCAAGGGAGCTGGGAGCACAGTGCTATAAAACAGCACCCAGAGCATATTAAATTAACATGTTAACAAATGACAACTGCCTTTCCCTATCTACACCATGACATATGAGTAACACATCAAATCATTAGTGAAAATGTAACGCTGACATTTTCAGTATAAATAATTTACACTGTGTGATCCCTCACAGAGAACTAGGGATCACTCACCTTTACAGTATGTGTGATTTCAGAGACCTCTCCTACTTGCTCTCTCATTTACATGCATTATTAATGACTCTCCTTTATTACTACAGTACATTAAACAACCTCTTTCATTAGCTCGATCAATAATTGGATGGTGAAAATTGTGGTCATTTTTGTTTTTTTCAAGTTTGTTTTATTATTATGTTTTTATGTTTTATTATTGTTTTATTATATTTTACAATATACTGATAGATCTACAACACAGTACACAATTCCTGATAGAACAAGTAAAACAATTAAAACAAATATAACATTGATAATTATTTATACAAGTCTTTAACTTTTTCATTTGAGTGAAAAAATTATATCGTAAATAGAAATATGATAGTCTGCATGTGAACTGTGACCATCAGTTAAAATCAACCTGCTCAGTTAGAATTTATCATTTTGATCTTTACAGAATAAAACCCCAAATCAGAAAAAGTGTTGAGAGTATAAAAAATGGCAATTGGCACCTTCGACAGGTAAACAGATTCGAGCTTATGCTATCTTGATTGGGTATAAAAGTAGCATGAGTGAAACTCTATGAGCTAGGATGGGTCAAGGTTTGCAGTTTTTTCCAATGCTTTTCAAGGCATGATCACAAGGTATTTAGGGATTTTACCATCTACAAACCATAACATTATAAGATTTCAGGCTAAAAACTAATATTAGATATCCATGATCCTTTGGACTGCACTACATTAAAAACTGATATGTTCCTGTAATAAATATAAACATGTCAAGTCAAGTCAAATTTATTGATAAAGCGCTTTTTACAATAGACATTGTCTCAAAGCAACTTACAAAATCCAGGACCAACAGATACAAAAACCCCTGTTGAGCAAGCCGAGGGCGACAGTGGCAAGGAAAAACTCCCTTAACCCTTTGATGCACAAGCTAAGCAAACCCCTTCTAATGCACAACATGGGTCAAAAATGACCCATATTCATCCATTCAGGAATATTTTCATATGCACATTTGTCAGTTATTCATGTATTTGCTGTCTTAGCTAATAAAAGCTATCTATACTAGAATATGTAAACAGCTAGCAAGCAAATAGTATTGGACATATTCAAGATTCAAGAGCCTAATCTTTAGTTGTCTTTCAAAAGATCAGTAAATATGTTTTTGACTACAAACACTTACAAATGTCAGTAGTTTCTGTCAAATTCCATAGTAAATACATAAGGGTAATTTTTGACCCATGTTGTGCATTAGGAGGGTAGTGATACAAAAATGATTTTTATTAAAAAAGCAAAAAATATAAAACTGAAATAAGGATTTGTGATGATCAAAAACAAGATAATTGAAAAATTCATGGAAGCTTGAATGACGAAATGAATTTATTGCAAAGATATAGAAAATAAAATCTCAGTTGGGTCACTTTTGACCCAGGTTGTGCATCAAAGGGTTAAAATTACAGGAAGAAACCTTGAGAGGAACCAGACTCAGGAACCCATCCTTCTTGGGTGGTTTGGAGGATACTTTAAATAAATAGTATTTACACAAATCATACAAACACAGAATTAAAATGAACTAAAAGTTATAACTAGCAATAATAAATAAATAAATAATAATATTATAGTTATTATTCAGTCCAGTCTGTTATAAAGTCTGTAGTGAGTTCTTGACATTCTTGGTGCAAACACGCCAGGTCCCGTCACATCCGGCAGGATGTGCACAAGTTTAGCCATGCTCCTAAAAGCCTCCTATTTGCCTTTCTATTCATAGGTTATTTTATATTATTCTATGGTTGTTGAGTAACATTCAAAAAAGTTGGTGGTCATCCAAGTCATTAAAGAATTGTTTTTTTTTACCTCTGCCAGTCTGAAGCTTTGTTGTACCCAATATCTGCAGTTTGACCTAATGAAATGCCATATTTCGAATTTTAAGGATTAAAGCAACCTGAAGCTCGCTGCCAGTACAGCTGAGTTGAGTTTTTTCTTTATTCCAGGTACTTTTAAATAAAAAACTAGCACTGTTTTTGACTCCCAACTACTCCTACTGCAAAAGGATAGTAATAACCACATCAATGTTTTTCTCACTTACTGAGCTCACTTCAGGCTGTAAGATTGCTCTGTGTATATAACAGTGCACAGGTGTATGCCATTAATGTCTCTGCAAGTCTGTCATAAGTCTAGCTGGCTTTATTCAGGAAAGCATACGACTGAATGTTGTGGTACATTTAAGGCTCATTTTGTCACTGCAGAGGGTAAATGAGATTGCGTTTGTTCTGAGGATCATTGTGCTGCTGCATAAACCAACTGTGAGCTTGTGTGAACATTATCCTTAAGAATTGTCTGATAGATTTTATGACTTTATGAATTCAGAATTTATGGTTTTATCAGTTATGACAAGTCGGCTAGGTCCTGCCTCTAGACCATCCCACTACCACCACCAATATGTTGGTATCATGTTAGACAGTTGGTATCATGTTGTTAGGGTAAAATGCAGTGTAGGCATTACGTCAAAAGTAACATGACCTATGTCTTCCAAAAAGTTCCACCTTTGACTCATCAGACTACAGAATATTATCCCAAAAATCTTCGTGTCATCCACATGTTTTTGTCAAATAATTATCAAAGGTTTTTGTCAGTAGTTTGCATCATGCAGCTCTTCCATGTATGCCATTTCCCCCAGTGTCTTTCTGGTTGTGGAATCATTTACATTGACCTTAACTGATGCAAGTGAGGCCTGCAGTTTTTTAGATGTTTTTCTGGATTCTTGTGACCTCTGGGATGAGTCATTGATACATTCTTGGTAAATTTTTGGAAGGTCTGCAGTGCCGTGAGGGTTCACCACTATCCCAAGTTTTCTCCATTTGTGGATTATGGCTCTCACTGTGGTTTGCTAGAGTCCCAGAGACTTAGCAATGGCTTTGTAACCCTTTCCAGACTGGCATGTTTGTTTAATGACTTTGTTTTACATCAGTATTATGCACCGCTTTTTGGGACCTTCTAGTCTGCTTCACATTGACAGACGGGGTTTATAAGTAATGATACAATTCAACAGGTTTGGCAGTGATCATGCCTTTCTTCGGCTAGTAAAATTAATCCCAATTTTATTTGAATTTGGTTAACTGATTGATTTAGTAGCTAAGGGGCAGAACATCCTCTTTGAAGTCACTGTCTTCATTGGATCTTAAATAACTTATCACCTATCTGATATGTACAGTTATTGATAATTTTATGAGCTACACCTACTATAGAGATGAATATTATGGGTAGAACATTATTGACTGGGGTGGCACAGTGGCTAAGTAGGTAGCACTGTCGCCTCACAGCAAGAAGGTCCTGGGTTCGATTCCCAGGTGGGGCAGTCCGGGTCCTTTCTGTGTGGAGTTCTCCCCGTGTTCGCGTGGGTTTCCTCCGGGTGCTCCTGTTTCCGGTTGTTGAGATTTTAACTTTTAAGTTTCAGTGATGGGAGGAGAATTCAACCAAGAAATAACCAAAAAGTCAACAATATCCTGTGAGAGTTCACTAATAAAAGACTAAAAGAAAATAGTTAATACATTCTATCTGAATAGTAGGTGTATCATAAAGTAAGTAGTGAATGTATGTAAATTCTATGTAACAGCTAATCAGTCTCTGACAATGATTCTTTTGACCTTTTAAAATGCTTTTCCTCTGTTCATAGCAACCACACAGCATTGTGCAGAGACGCCTTCTGGAAGGTAATGTTCCTCGTCTGGGCAGGGAGGCAGTTCCCTCTCTTGTTTGCTCACCTCTCGCTAAAAGCAAGGGAGGAACCGAGGCTGAAGAGAGGAGTGAAAGCACGCTGGATGACTCTACTGAGGAGAAAGAATCACCAGAGAGTGAAAAGAGTCTGAGATCTGATGAGGAGGAAGATGATGAAGATCAAAACGATGGTGAAAGCAGTGATGCTGTTGGAAACGCAGCATTTAAGCATAAATGGACAGACATAGGGAGCAAGAGGGGACAAGCAGAAAGTGTGGAGGAGAAGAGAGCACCCATTCTGTCTGCTTTACAGGTGCTGTGTAAGGTATGAAGTTATAGTTCTTTTAGTCATGCTGGTTTAGAGAAACACAAGCTGTCTTTAGTTCTTTATGTTCTAGAACATTCTCATGATGATATGAGCATGTACTCATTTTTATGACTACATGTAATCTTTGCATGTATAAAGTGTTTAAAAATGATTGGTCACTGATAGCGCTTTTCCACCAAAAGAACAATGGTTCTTGAACCGGTTCTGTTCAGGATTCTTAGAACCTTGGTGTTCTATAGAGAACCGACCCAAGTTCCACCAGTTTTTGAGAACCAAGCGTGCATCATGTTACGAGTAGTAACATCATGACGGAGTGTGTAGATTATGTGCGAGCATTTGTGCTGTTGTTACAGACGTTCGTTTTTATGCAAAAAGCATCGATCAGCTATTGGTGATTTTGCGCTTTGCTTTCACCGCGACCCTCTGCGCAAATAGCCGATTTGCTCAGCGCTCTGCTTGAGCGATAAAACATCACTAAAGTTCCACGACACAAACATCCATTTGTGTGAAATAACCATCAAATCTACTCTAAAATACAACATGTATCTGTGTTTAGCTGGATTTACTTCACGTGTGGTGTTTATGCAGCTCGAGGTTCTGACTCTTCTCGGGAGAGTCGAAAAGCTTCACGTAAAAAATAAAGTGTAACGTGGCTGAATGTACTGAAAGTACTACATAGAAACACTACATTTCTCACCATTATTACTGGTTATAAGCGCTATGTACTAGTTATAAGTGCTCTGTACTGCCCAAATTCATCTCTCGTTGTTTTAGTACAACAAGCCACGTTATGCTTTATTTTTCACATTAAGCGTTTTTTGTTCTGTCCTGGTCACTTTTATCACGTTATATCACACAATTCATCTTTTTTAAGGCGCTTTGAAAATATTAGCGGCAAACTGGCTCAGAATTTAATCAGGTGAACTTTAAAAGATAAAAATGCAGCGTCAAGCTCCATACGAGACACCAGCACAGTGGTTTAGCAAAGCACCCAAACCTCTACACTTTGACACGCCCACCGATGACATCACGTTTCGTGCTGAAAAACCAAGTATTCTGTGGTGCCAGATTAGAATGCTAGTTCGCAGTCTGGAACCTCTTTTTTTCGGTGGAAACACGCGGAACCGGTTCAAAATCAAGTTCGCGAACCAGAACTGGATTTTTGATTTATGGTTTAGGTTTTGTTTGTACATGGTTCACAAATCTGGGTAAACCTTTTTGGGTGGCAAAATCCTTATTTTTTATACAACAAATGATTATTAATTTGGTGTTGTAGAAAATTTTAACACTACAGTATGACCTTTGTATTCCATGTTATTAATCAACTACAGCTGGGGACTTAAAAAAAATAGGGCTAAAAATAGGACTAGTTTGACATTATCCATTAAAAGCTGCCCATGTTCCATTACTTCAGTTGCACTGACTAATGGTACATCCAGCCCTAAGATGTAACCAAGCGCAAATATAGAAAACATAAATATAGTCTCAGTTTAAACCAATTAAGCCCAAATGATGGGATTGAGAACAGGGCTGCTAATTTCCACAGCCTTCACAAATCATCCAAAAGTCGATTCTAGTTTAGAAGCACCAAGTATCACACTAAGTATCAATGACAAGAAATCGTACAATCAGGGAGGGATTCTTTTAAGCAGCAGCTTTTTAAGATTTAATACAGATGGCAGTGCTTTTCTTTTCAAATGATCTCCCTTCATGTTCCAAACTGTAAAATCCAGCATTGCTTTAAAATTCAGAATTATAGAATTATATTAGAGCTGTCAATAATGGAGGAAGAAAGTAAACACAGCCCTTGAATACATACACATTTAGTTGAAGTCCAAACATTACAAATGACAGTTGGGGACGTCTTTGTCATGACAGTTTAAGAAGTTCAGTGATTTCTGCAACTGTTCATTTTTTTGCACCTAAATAACATTTGTTGTGGTCTAAAATGTGTAAAAAATATGCGTACAACAACGTAGATGATCAGTTAAGTTAAGTAGAAACTTTATATATTTATATATATATATATATATATATATATATATATATATATATATATATATACAGTGTATCACAAAAGTGAGTACACCCCTCACATTTCTGCAAATATTTCATTATATCTTTTCATGGGACAACACTATAGACATGAAACTTGGATATAACTTAGAGTAGTCAGTGTACAACTTGTATAGCAGTGTAGATTTACTGTCTTCTGAAAATAACTCAACACACAGCCATTAATGTCTAAATAGCTGGCAACATAAGTGAGTACACCCCACAGTGAACATGTCCAAATTGTGCCCAAATGTGTCGTTGTCCCTCCCTGGTGTCATGTGTCAAGGTCCCAGGTGTAAATGGGGAGCAGGGCTGTTAAATTTGGTGTTTTGGGTACAATTCTCTCATACTGGCCACTGGATATTCAACATGGCACCTCATGGCAAAGAACTCTCTGAGGATGTGAGAAATAGAATTGTTGCTCTCCACAAAGATGGCCTGGGCTATAAGAAGATTGCTAACACCCTGAAACTGAGCTACAGCATGGTGGCCAAGGTCATACAGCGGTTTTCCAGGACAGGTTCCACTCGGAACAGGCTTCGCCAGGGTCGACCAAAGAAGTTGAGTCCACGTGTTCGGTGTCATATCCAGAGGTTGGCTTTAAAAAATAGACACATGAGTGCTGCCAGCATTGCTGCAGAGGTTGAAGACGTGGGAGGTCAGCCTGTCAGTGCTCAGACCATACGCCGCACACTGCATCAACTCGGTCTGCATGGTCGTCATCCCAGAAGGAAGCTGACGCACAAGAAAGCCCGCAAACAGTTTGCTGAAGACAAGCAGTCCAAGAACATGGATTACTGGAATGCCCTGTGGTCTGACGAGACCAAGATAAACTTGTTTGGCTCAGATGGTGTCCAGCATGTGTGGCGGCGCCCTGGTGAGAAGTACCAAGACAACTGTATCTTGCCTACAGTCAAGCATGGTGGTGGTAGCATCATGGTCTTGGGCTGCATGAGTGTTGCTGGCACTGGGGAGCTGCAGTTCATTGAGGGAAACATGAATTCCAACATGTACTGTGACATTCTGAAACAGAGCATGATCCCCTCCCTTCGAAAACTGGGCCTCATGGCAGTTTTCCAACAGGATAACGACCCCAAACACAACCTCCAAGATGACAACTGCTTTGCTGAGGAAGCTGAAGGTAAAGGTGATGGACTAAACCCAATTGAGCACCTGTGGCGCATCCTCAAGTGGAAGGTGGAGGAGTTCAAGGTGTCTAACATCCACCAGCTCCGTGATGTCATCATGGAGGAGTGGAAGAGGATTCCAGTAGCAACCTGTGCAGCTCTGGTGAATTCCATGCCCAGGACGGTTAAGGCAGTGCTGGATAATAATGGTGGTCACACAAAATATTGACACTTTGGGCACAATTTGGACATGTTCACTGTGGGGTGTACTCACATATGTTGCCAGCCATTTAGACATTAATGGCTGTGTGTTGAGTTATTTTCAGAAGACAGTAAATCTACACTGCTATACAAGTTGTACACTGACTACTCTAAGTTATATCCAAGTTTCATGTCTATAGTGTTGTCCCACGAAAAGATATAATGAAATATTTGCAGAAATGTGAGGGGTGTACTCACTTTTGTGATACACTGTATATATATATATATATATATATATATATATATATATATATATATATATATATATATTATTTTGTTTATGCATTTTAGTGCGTCCAATTGCTCGATTGTGTCAGACACACCCTGACAGCACTCTTTTCTCATCGCTGTACAGGCGCCATCAATCAGCCAGCAGAGGTCGTAATTGCATTAGTTATGAAAGAGTCCCTATCGGGCCTTTTTTATATCCCACCCCTATCTGAACATCAGGCCAATCGTTGTTCATGTAGTCGCTCAGCCCAGCCGGCAAGCAGAGCTGAGATTCGATACGATGTATTCGAGATCCCAGCTCTGGTTCCAGCTTGTGTTTTTACCGCTGCGCCACCTGGTATGGCCTCCCAATTTCTTGTCAGTCATTGATTGAATATACTTTCTGACTCTGCTGTATTCATGTTAATAGGAACGCCATTTATATTAGTTTATTAAGCAGTGGTCTCTTGCCAAGGTCAGAAAGGAAACCTAAACTCTCACCCTCTTCTAAGAGGAATTTTATCTGGATGCTGACATTATCCAAAAGCAGATCTTTCATCAATTAAAAGTTACTGAAACGTACACCTATTAGGCATAACATTATGACCACCTTCCTAATATTGTTTTGGTCCCCCTTTTGCTGCCAAAACAGCCCTGACTCGTCGAGGCATGGACTCCACTAGACCCCTGAAGGTGTGCTGTGGTATCTGGGAGATGTTAGCAGCAGATCCTTTAACTCCTGTAGGCTGCGAGGTGGGGCCTCACAGATGCTCAATTGGATTGAGATCTGGGGAATTTGGAGGCCAGGTCAACACCTCAAACTCGTTGTTGTGCTCCTCAAATCATTCCTGAACCATTTTTGCTTTGTGGCAGGGAGTATTATCTTGCTGAAAGAGGCCACAGCCATCAGGGAATACCGTTTCCATGAAAAGGTGTACATGGTCTGCAACAATGCTTAGGTAGGTGGTACGTGTCAAAGTAACATCCACATGGATGACAGGACCCAAGGTTTCCCAGCAGAACATTGCCCAAAGCATCACACTGCCTCCGCCGGCTTGCCTTCTTCCCATAGTGCATCCTGCATAATCAGTGTTATTCACTTCACCTGTCAGTGGTCATGATGTTATGCCTGGTCGGTGTATGTACCAATGACTTTCAGAAACTATAAAGCAAAAGTGTACTTAACTGATATGATCCATATCCATTAACTTCATTCACATATATGTTTCCAAATCACAAAGAATACTAAATCATACTATATTATTTATGAGTATTTGTTTACATTTATGTATAATTCTTTATTAAAAAATGAAACATGTTGTTAAAATAACTTAAAGCTGAACACCCCTTCTTCCCCCTAACCCTTGGAAGTGAAATAATAAAGAGTTCTTGGAAGATTAATGAATAAAACACAAAGCTTGTTGTGATGACACTACAGCGGTTGGAACAATCACTGGGTAAACAACATGACAACACTTAAGTATATGCTATTAAGTACCGTTTTTTTTAAAAACAGTACCTACACAAAGTGGTGGAAAGAGCTTTAATGTGGTGGAGACGTAACGACAACAGCAGTGTTTAAAGTTGAAAAGGATGCTCATATTATGCTGCAGGAAATGTACTGTGTGGGTGGAACATTGCTTTCAGACACTTGCAGATGGCAGAAGACATCTACTAGTACAAACCACTTAAATACTAATGGAAAGCATTAAGCTATATTATATTCTTTCATTTTTACTGCTTCTTTTAGTTGGCACAGGGTAGGAATATACATGCTGATCCCTTTGAGGTCAACACATTTTAACTTGATTTATCTGTATTGTTAATTACATGACTTAGCAGCTGTCAACAAGGCTCAGCTGTAACACTGTTAGGAACACGTGACAACACCTGAAATTCAGATCAAATATATTCATATTGCAACTTTTCCTTCCACTATTATTTAAGTAACATATGTCATTAACCGACTCTTGTGTCTGAGCTCCAGCTGTATAAAGAGCAGAGCTCCTCATCAAACTTTAATATCTAAATCACTGCATGAAGTGGGCCATTACTCACTGGTTTGGAGTACCAGCACTTCTACATTTTACTTAATTGCATACCATGACTTTTTCGTGCTGATTAGGACTTCTCACAAGCTGCTAGTACTCTTCTGACCTTTCCATAAAAGGTTCTGGGCAATTGCTTATGACCATATACTGTATAACCTGCATTACTACCTGATGTACACCTATTCGTAGTACAGGACAGGTTATGTTAATGCTAGTCTAGTGTTGATTTAGAATGTAATACTTTCAATACAGTCAATACGTGTAATACTCAGTTCACTAGAGGCAGTAATATCCAGGCAAACAGTTCCAAACCAAAATCCAAATACACAATCAGTCCAGGTCCTAACCAGATGCATGCTATGGACATGCAAATCAAGCCTTTTTATAGGAAGCAAACACTCTGGTGGTGTGGAGGGGTACTGCAACCAGTGTGCTTGATACAGATTTTTTTACGCTGCTCCCTCATTAATGGTCGCCACTGTGGCTCATTCTGACAAGTGCACCTCCAAAGGCTAGGTTGTTCAGCTATAAGCAGCACCTAACAACCTCAAGACTCTGCTATTCCACAGACAAAACTTAAGAACAGGCAGATGCCCATGGAAGCTACCAAAACCAAAAAGCTGCTACCTGTTCTTGGAAACAAAAGCTTGAAACTGATAACAAACACATTAGTGAAGGAGAGTCAGGAAGTTAAAAGACTCAGTCCTGAGCTGAGTCCTAGGTATGCTTTTAATAAAATTTGATGAGGGAATGCTTTAAAGTGTAGTTTAAAGAGAACTACACTTTCCAACTGCACATTCTCTACCTGCCAAGGCCAAACTGAGCACGGTGGGTGGGGACATTACCATTGTTAATAAATGGTGTTGAGTGTTGAAGTTTTTGTAATTTGGGGCTGATGGCACTATGTATACTATAAATTAGGAGTTTACTTGCTGTAATACTGCTTTAAACTCAAACTGGTTTGATTACCGTAAAAGGTAAAGCTGATTTTCCCTTAGGGCATGTAAAGGTGCCCAGGTGGCACAGCAGGATATTCCACTAACACACAAGCACCGAGATTCTGAACACCCCTGCTCAAGTCTCGGCTCTGCTACCGGTCGGATGGGCACCATCTAGCAGAAACAGTTGGCAGTGCCTGCAGCAGACACAAATTGGCCACCGTGTCTGCTAGGTGGGGAAATGACCGGACCAAGTGAGTGGGGTCTTCAAATGCTGTGCAAGGACCCTGGTTAGCAGACCGAGGTGTCTGTGCAGAAGCATGGATGTAAAAAGGGGTCCGCTAGGACTGCGCACACGTCGGAGGGCACGTGAGCAGCAACACACTCTCCTTGAACGCAATCAGGGATCCAAAGCAGTGTAAGACAAATTGACTACGCTAAATCAGGAGAAAATGCATAAATTAAATAGAAAAGAAAAAACATGTCATGTGTTATTGGTTGGACAGAATTTCACACATTCAAACTTATCTGGGCAGTGAAAAGAGTTGACAGTGTCACAGAAGTATGATATAATCTAAACAAAGGAATGGAAGTAAGACATGCTGTTTTTAAGCTGATTTTAGTGTATTTATTTGGCTATTTATCATGATTTCTGTGCTTACCCTCGAAAAATGCAATAAATTCAGTCTAATTTAGACTAGGCTTTACCTTGTCATTAACAGATTCCATTTTGCAAAGTTTTCCAACAGTATTATATTATAGTTCATTGTCTAGTATTGTTGTACAGGTATTTGGTTTTTCAAAGGAATTCAGACAATACTGCTGATGTGATATAATGGCTCAGGAAATAGCTGGTTGAACAACTGAACAAATGATTATCTTGCAGTTTAATGCCTAAACTGGTTTGTAATATTCCCTGTAAGCAAACACAGAAACTACAGAATCATCAAAAAGAGGCCTTTTTAAGCTCTTTTAGAACACTAGGTCAAGGTTTAAGAATAAACTTAAACCTTAAGTCAAATGAAGGACATAAGGCAAGCCGTCTCATCCATGAAAGTAGGTATTTCTATTTGTGCACAATACCAGTCATATCTTTTTATATAAAACTGGTAATTGTAACCACATTTACACAGCTGACCACAAGCTTGTTGTATATTTTATTTTAAAATCATGGGCTTTCCCCTCTTGTTTTGGGCTTCCACAAAATTCTTTAAAACTGTAAAGGTCCATTTAATTAAATACTGTAGTAATAATAATAACAACTTTGTATTTAAAATTGTATTTTCTTTCTTAAGTATTCTCATAAAATGCTTAATGAATTTGGAGAATTCAGAGCAAACAATCTGAAATTTAACGCTCTCCAGATTGCCTCTGTGCATAGGGACAAAACTGATGCTTGTTTAATACAGCTAAGATTTAAATGTCTATATCTTTGTCCTACCAGAGGAAAAGGGCATTTTCAGACATCTCATTTGATGTTGAAAATTGTAATTTACTGTCTATTTTAACTCCTTTATGAACAAGTAAATCAGAGAGTCAGTTATTATTTACAATAGTTATTTACATTAAGGAGCTTGTACCTTTTTGTAACATTTGTACTTAATTGTATAATTAAGGTACTTTTACATCACATGGATGGCCGGGTGCATGCCGCTTACCTGGGAAACACATGGCACCAGGATGCACTATGGGAAGAAGGCAAGCTGGCAGAGACAGTGTGACGCTTTGGGCAATGTTCTGCTGGGAAACCTTGGGTCGTACCACCTACATGTACCACTTACCTAAGCATTGTTGCAGACCATGTACAGCAAGAGAAGGGTCAACTCAATATTAAGATGGTGGTCATAATGTTATGCCTAATTGGTGTATACTGTATATACAGTGTATCACAAAAGTGAGTACACCCCTCACATTTCTGCAAATATTTCATTATATCTTTTCATGGGACAACACTATAGACATGAAACTTGGATATAATTTAGAGTAGTCAGTGTACAGCTTGTATAGCAGTGTAGATTTACTGTCTTCTGAAAATAACTCAACACACAGCCATTAATGTCTAAATGGCTGGCAACATAAGTGAGTACACCCCACAGTGAACATGTCCAAATTGTTCCCAAAGTGTCAATATTTTGTGTGACCACCATTATTATCCAGCACTGCCTTAACCCTCCTGGGCATGGAATTCACCAGAGCTGCACAGATTGCTACTGGAATCCTCTTCCACTCCTCCATGATGACATCACAGAGCTGGTGGATGTTAGACACCTTGAACTCCTCCACCTTCCACTTGAGGAAGCGCCACAGATGCTCAATTGGGTTTAGTCCATCACCTTTACCTTCAGCTTCCTCAGCAAGGCAGTTGTCATCTTGGAGGTTGTGTTTGGGGTCGTTATCCTGTTGGAAAACTGCCATGAGGCCCAGTTTTCGAAGGGAGGGGATCATGCTCTGTTTCAGAATGTCACAGTACATGTTGGAATTCATGTTTCCCTCAATGAACTGCAGCTCCCCAGTGCCAGCAACACTCATGCAGCCCAAGACCATGATGCTACCACCACCATGCTTGACTGTAGGCAAGATACAGTTGTCTTGGTACTTCTCACCAGAGTGCCGCCACACATGCTGGACACCATCTGAGCCAAACAAGTTTATCTTGGTCTCGTCAGACCACAGGGCATTCCAGTAATCCATGTTCTTGGACTGCTTGTTTTCAGCAAACTGTTTGCGGGCGTTCTTGTGCGTCAGCTTCCTTCTGGGATGACGACCATGCAGACCGAGTTGATGCAGTGTGCGGCGTATGGTCTGAGCACTGACAGGCTGACCTCCCACGTCTTCAACCTCTGCAGCAATGCTGGCAGCACTCATGTGTCTATTTTTTAAAGCCAACCTCTGGATATGACGCCGAACACGTGGACTCAACTTCTTTGGTCGACCCTGGCGAAGCCTGTTCCGAGTGGAACCTGTCCTGGAAAACTGCTGTATGACCTTGGCCACCATGCTGTAGCTCAGTTTCAGGGTGTTAGCAATCTTCTTATAGCCCAGGCCATCTTTGTGGAGAGCAACAATTCTATTTCTCACATCCTCAGAGAGTTCTTTGCCATGAGGTGCCATGTTGAATATCCAGTGGCCAGTATGAGATAATTGTACCTAAAACACCAAATTTAACAGCCCTGCTCCCCATTTACACCTGGGACCTTGACACATGACACCAGGGAGGAACAACGACAAATTTGGGCACAATTTGGACATGTTCACTGTGGGGTGTACTCACTTATGTTGCCAGCTATTTAGACATTAATGGCTGTGTGTTGAGTTATTTTCAGAAGACAGTAAATCTACACTGCTATACAAGCTGTACACTGACTACTCTAAGTTATATCCAAGTTTTATTTCTATAGTGTTGTCCCATGAAAAGATATAATGAAATATTTGCAGAAATGTGAGGGGTGTACTCACTTTTGTGATACACTGTATGTATATTACTTGCTTAAATCTTGTACTGATAAAGAGAAGTAGTACACTGAATTTTACAGGAAAAATAGGTATGGAAACTTGCTTTAAGGCACATCTACAAAGACTATAAAATACTGTTATAAAAGGAAATAATTAATTTTTCTTGAACATCTGCACGAACCACAGTACAACGAACCAATACATTCAGAAACTGCTGACAGAACAGCCTGTCTAAAAATACATCAAATTAAATATAGCTGCATTTCTTGTATGAGCACAAAGGATGTGTCAGTTTATTGGCTTCTCTGTGAATATCTTTCACCTCCTGTTTAGGTGTGATTAGCCTTTTATGTGACTGGTGTTCTGTGTAATTGTGAGGTGATGTTGCCTGAACAGTGAGGTTCTGTTTGTGTTGCAGTGTGGTGACGCTGAAGTGAAGGTGTCCATCAACACAGGCTGTCGGTACAACCATATCTCCAGTACATGCTGCAGAAGGCTGGGGTAAGTCAGATTCACTGATGTTTTGAGTTTTGAATAGAAACTGAACAGTGCTATACCTCTGATAACCTCTTAGGACACATCCATAAAACAAAGACAAGTAGTAAGTCTAGGTATTTACAAAACACACACAAAAACATGTATTAGTTATTAGTCCATGATACATTATGAAGTATTTAAAATACATCTACTTTTGTAGAATAACAATTGTGATATAAATATTTAAAATACAACCCCAAATCAGAATAAACCAAAAAAAAAAACCACATCTTACATTTACGTTGTAAATTTACATTTACATTTAATTTTCTTTATGTTTACATTTATTTGATTGCAGACGTACAGTATAAACCTGGGATATGTTGGGACAAAATGGGACAAAAAAATGGGACAAAACAAAACCTGAAACATTAAATCACTTTCCTCTGTGCCAAAACGTCTCTTAAGTGTGGTGAAAAGGAATGGCAACATTACAAAGTGCTAATTGCTTTACTGTCTCAACTTTTTTGGGATGTGTTGCAGGCCTGAAATGCAGGAATGGAGGTATATTAACAAATGAAATAAAGTTGAGCAGACAAAACATGAAATATCTCACGTTCAAACTGTCTGCAATCAAATAAAAGTCCAGTTAAATGTACTGAACACTGCATTTTTATTTAATTTGCATTGTCCCAACTTTTTCTGATTTGGGGTTGTAGTATTTAAAAAACTAAATATTATAAGTGTAATATAGTGTAATGTTTCTTTTCTCTCCAGTTGGAGTTGAAATACTTAAATGTAATTAAAATGAAGAAAAAAGCAAATTAACTATTGAGAAGTAAAATAACTATATAATAAATAAAAATAACTATATAGGATTATTGCATGATTATATTTTATGGATTATTTAATAGACATTTAAGATTTATTTGGGCTGATTTTACTTTTTTATACAGACTTTTTAACACTTCAACACAGTATCACATATTTTAAATGCTGTATGTATGTATGTGTGTGTGTGTGTGTGTGTGTGTGTGTGTGTGTGTGTGTGTGTGTGTTGTAGCCTAAAAGTCAGTCCTGAGAATAAAAGTGATTCCACAGCTAATGCAGTGACATCCATGCAGCTTCAGTTGGGTGAAGAGAAAGTGCAATGTACTGCTCAGATCATAGGTAAGGCTTCAGCATTCAACTGTTTTTAACTGTAGTATCAGTGGTTTGAAACAATTTAAACCTTACTAGTGAAATACACTGCCTGGCCAAAAAAAAGGTCACCACCTGGATTTAACTAAGCAAATTGGGACTAAACAGCTGTGTAGCCTTAAGAAAACCACTTGTCAGTGAGGCTAACCGGCAAAAATGGCTTCAATTTGCTAGGGAGCATAAAGATTGGACTCTGGAGCAATGGAAGAAGGTCATGTGGTCTGATGAGTCCAGATTTACCCTGTTCCAGAGTGATGGGCGCATCAGGGTAAAAAGAGAGGCAGCTGAAGTGATGCACCCATCATGCCTAGTGCCTACCGTACAAGCCTGTGGGGGCAGTGCTATGATCTGGGGTTGCTGCAGTTGGTCAGGTCTAGGTTCAGCAACATTATGTGCCCATTCCATCAATGGATTTTTTCTTTCAAAATCATTCGATTTTGCTGGGCAAACGTTCACTGTATTTGCATTAAAAGAGGATTTAGGCATAATTATCTGTAACCACCAATAATCAGATAGACTTTCCATTACATCCATCAATGCATTTGGTTAAAACTTTTTAGCATGCATTGCAGATAAAAGATACATACAGGACAGTGGAAACTGTAAAGTGGCCTTAAAGGTGGGTTTTTCGATACAGGCACAGTTTTTATTTCAAACAGGCAAAGGTCAGTCAATCTACAAACAGTTTCCAATAGACAAGGCTCACAAGAATAGTCAAAGGTACAAGGTAAGGGTTGATATCAAGAGTAATCAGTTATGCCTAGTTTACACTACACGATTTTCGCTCGTCAACTGGTCGCCGCTAGATGTGGCAGCTCGTAGGCAACTCAGCGTTCCCTTGGGCTCTCGATCGCTATGTGTAAACTGTTCAACGACTCGATCCGAGCGGCTCGCCGAGCGCTTGCTGACTCAAGAAAAATGTCTAGCATGTTGTGCTATAATATCTGGACCTGTCACCGACTCAAAATCATTGAATGTGAAAGGTATTGCGAGCTGGTTATGATTGGCAGCGAGGTCTATGTTGAACTATAGCCATAGAAAACGCAGGATAAAGGGTGAGGGGAAACCCAGGGGAGTGCAAAAACATGGGACGGGGCATAATATGATTTCTATCAGAATACATCGGCACACACACAAGCTTTACAGAATTTTGTGATCTTATGGTCCACACCAAACCATAATACCAAAAATATTTATTAACCTCTAACTCACTACAGAACAGACAATGGTCCCATAGTCCAATCCACTCTGATTCATTTATTTTTCTACTTGCCTTTACAACTTTGATCGCTCGCTTCGTTGACGTGCATTTTTGGACGTGGTATCATTAAACCCCTTGTCTCTTCTCGTGTGTGTATTTGTGACAAAACATAGTTTGGGAGACCAGACAGACTCGCCTGCTATTCCTCATGGTGATAGATCTTGTAGTGTGTAATCCCCTATCACCGATCAGTCGAGTAATGTGAAATCCACAACAACTCAAAAGACCCCCGATTGCAAGTGATTCAGTTGTGTAGTGTGAACTGTACAGCGATCTGACGGCTCCGAAAGTCGTGTAGTGTGAACTTGGCATTAATACAAATGCTCAGTACAAGCTATGGTTTGACGCTGATACCTCGACCTGGTCTGTGGAGACAAACAGGCTTAATTACACACCCACATAACAAGACCCTGCACAATTTGGAGTTAACTGTTCATAGTTATTTCAACTGCTTTAAGTGGATTTTATATGTTGTTCTTCACCTCTATTCTTCCAAAACGTAATAAAGAACAATACAGCAAAAATACCTCAAAACCAAACCACTCTATAGCAATATTATGTATTGATGTTTTTTCCCCATTTGATTTAGTTATCTTAACATGAAATGCCCCCTCCAACACGTGTGCAGTACCAACTGCATATTTGTATGTGTCAGCCTTGTGCACAGAGAGCCACACCCTGATCAGCATTATTCCCCAACTCTTCGCCGGCGCCATCAATCAGCCATCAGAGGTCGTAATTGTACCAGTCCAGCTTGTCCCACCCTCTGAACAACAGTCAATTGTTGTTCATGTAGCCACCCAGCCCAGCCGGATGGCAGAACTGAGATTCGATACGATGTATTCTAAATACCAGCTCTGGTGTGCTAACATATTTTACTACTGCGCCACCTGAGCAGCTGTGTACCATTTTGTAGAGTGGAGTGTCTGCATTTGATATGTGTAGAGATCTGATTAATATAATGGTGAAAAGCAAGGACTATTTCCTTCATTGGTTTATTGGTTTATTGTCAGGAAATAATAAATCATATATAATATTTTGAATGACCTTCAAAAACCTGTTCATTTAGATACAATTGAATTCCAATTTGGCAGAATTAAATTATTCATTGTTTTTCATTTGTATACTTGACATTTGTATACTTGACATACTTGACAATCTAGGCTTTGTTAAATTCTTTTAAAATGTAGTTGGTTAAATTACCATAATTCTGAGAATTAGATAAAGGGTTTTATAAATGATATAAATAATAATAATCATAATAATAATAATGTTTCATTTATATATTCTCATATCCAAGGTCACATTACAGAGTCAAGAAGAGGGAGAAGGGAAAAATAGTGGATAATATTTATCCATTACAAACTTCAATTTTATATTCTAATAGCAAGCTGTAGCCTAGTGGTTAAGGTACTGGACTAGTAACCAGAAGGTCACGGGTTCAAGCCCCACCACTACCAGGTTGCTGCTGTTGGGCCTCTGAGCAAGGCCCTTAACCTTAATTGCTCAGACTGTATACTGTAACTGTAATGTAAGTCGCTTTGGATAAAGGCGTCTGCTAAATGCCGAAAATGTAAATGTAACACATTTACATTGTTACAGTAGCTAAAGTAAGCTAAAATGTAGAGAGAAATTGTTTTAGATATGTAAAGCTTTAAAATAGTACTTATGGTAGAGCTTGGGGCTACCAATCAAAAGGTTGTGGGTTTGAATCACGTATCCTCCATGCAGCCACTGTTGTTGGGCCGTTGAACCTTAACCCTCTTGTCACCAGGGGCGCCATACAGTGGCTGACCCTGCGCTCTGACCCTAGCTTTCATTTACATTTTTACATTTTCGGCATTTGATTAGGGTTGATTAGCTAATTTGCATATTACGGATGATGTAATAATTACCTTTTAACCTGGCAAACTGGAGATGCATGTAAACATAAAACAACACGTTCTGTAAGGCCAAGTAGAAAATGATGGCTTGCTCTTTGGGGAGAAATGTTACATAAGCTTCCTAGTCTAAAAGAGCTCTGAGTATTCAGAGCCTGCTGCTGGCATTTTATTCATCGCGTAACATGGCATCTGAGACAAAGTGCATCAGATCACGGTGGAAGCTATTAACCTCCAGACATGAGGGCACATGTAGCTATTGCAACATTCTCTGCATACAGATGCACCAAAGACCCTACATGAGCTTACTTGGAAACCCACTGTTGTGCAACCCATAAAGGCAGATGATAAGCATACACCTGCAGGAGTTGAGAATTCTCTCTCACTGTTTTAATTCTCTGTTCATAGATGACGATGCGTTCGAGCTCTGCCTGGGATTGCACACTCTGGTGGAACTGAGAGTAAGTGACTGCTATTATTTCTATGAGCAGCATACTACTGTGATTATCTTTTTTGTTCTGTTTTAAAGCCAGGACAATCGGCAGATAGCATCTCAAATGGCTGTTGTTACAAAATGAAATACTGGCCTTCATTCTTTCTCACTTATCAGCCTTTTCCCAGCAAACTGCAGTCTGATTACAGACTACATCCACAGCATAGTTAAACCCCGGAGTCTGAAGTCTGGGGTAATGGACAACTAAGATAAGGCTGCATAGTTCAGTGGTGCCCTAGGCTGATCTTTCATCTAGATTTCTACATGAAAATCCAAAAAAACCTCATTTCTCCTCTGAAAAAGAAAATGCAAAGCATGTTCATATATAATGGGACAGTGGTAGCCTAGTGGATAGACCTTTGGGCTTTCAACTGAAAGATTGAGATTTTGAATCCTGGCTTTGCCATGCAGCCATTGTTGGGCCCTTAAGCAAAGCCCTTAATCCTTCAAGCTCCAAAAGCGCCATACAATGGGTTCCCTGCCTTCAAACAAACAGAAAATTATACTGTACACATGTATAATAAGTATTTACCCCCTTACAAAGACTTGAACAGTCTATAATTTTTATGGAAGGTTTATTTTAACAGAGAGAGACAGAATATCAACAAAAAATCCAGAAAAAAACATTAAATAAAAGTTATAAATTAATTAGTATTTAATTAAGGGAAATAAGTATTTGATCCCCTACCAACCAGCAAGAATTCTGACCCCCACAGACCGGTTATGTGCACAAAAGGCACACAAATTAGTCCTGTCCCTGTATAAAAGACTCCTGTCACAGAATCAGTTTCTTCCGTTCAAATCTCTCGACCACCATGGGCAAGACCAAAGAGCTATCAAAGGACGTCAGGGACAAGATTGTAGACCTGCACAAGGCTGGAATGGGCTACAAGACCATCAGCAAGAAGCTTGGTGAGAAAGAGACCACTGTTGGTGTGATCATTCGAAAATGGACGAAATACAAGATCACAGTCAATCGCCCTCGCTCTGGAGCTCCATGCAAGATCTCACCTGGTGGGGTAAGAATGATTCTGAGAAAGGTGAGGTCAGTCCAGAATTACACGGGAGGAGCTTGTCAATGATCTCAAGGGAACTGGGAGCAGAGAAATGCTGGATATGACCCCAAGAACACCATCCCCACTGGGCATTTCTCTGCCTCCAAACACGGCGAGTGGAGTTGATGCCAAAGAGGTCAATTTTGGTCTCATCTTCAGACGGGCCTGTACATGAGCCTTCTTGAGCAGAGGGACTTTGCGGGCACTGCAGGATCTCAATCCATTACGGCGAAGTGTGTTACTAATGGTTTTCTTGGTGACTGTGCTCCCAGCTCCCTTGAGATCATTGACAAGCTCCTCCCATGTAATTCTGGACTGACCTCACCTTTCTCAGAATCATTCTTACCCCACCAGGTGAGATCTTGCATGGAGCTCCAGAGTGAGGGTGATTGACTGTGATCTTGTATTTCTTCCATTTTCGAATGATCGCACCAACAGTTGTCTCTTTCTCACCAAGCTTCTTGCTGATGGTCTTGTAGCCCATTCCAGCCTTGTGCAGGTCTACAATCTTGTCCCTGACGTCCTTTGATAGCTCTTTGGTCTTGCCCATGGTGGTCGAGAGATTTGAACGGAAGAAACTGATTCTGTGACAGGAGTCTTTTATACAGGGACAGGACTAATTTGTGTGCCTCATGGGCACATAACCGGTCTGTGGGGGTCAGAATTCTTGCTGGTTGGTAGGGGATCAAATACTTATTTCCCTTAATTAATGCAAATTAATTTATAACTTTTATTTAATGTTTTTTTCTGGATTTTTTGTTGATATTCTGTCTCTCTCTGTTAAAATAAACCTTCCATAAAAATTACAGACTGTTCAAGTCTTTGTAAGGGGGTAAACTTACAAAATCAGCAGGGGATCAAATACTTATTTCCCCCACTGTACAGTACACTGATCAGCCATAACATTAAAACCACCTCCTTGTTTCTACACTCACTGTCCATTTTTTCAGCTCCACTTACCATATAGAGGCACTTTGTAGTTCTACAAATACTGACGGAAGTCCATCTGTTTCTCTGCATGCTTTGTTAGCCCTCTTTCATGCTGTTCTTCAATGGTCAGGACTCTCCCAGGACCACTACAGAGCAGGTATTATTGGGGTGGTGGATCATTCTCAGCACTGCAGTGACACTAACATGGTGGTGGTGTGTTAGTGTGTGTTGTGCTGGTATGAGTGGATCAGACACAGTAGCGCTGATGGAGTTTTTAAACACCTCACTGTCACTGCTGGACTGAGAATTATCCACCAACCAAAAATATCCAGCCAGCAGCGCCCCGTGGGCAGCATCTTGTGACCACTGACAAAGGTCAAGTCAAACAGCAGCAATAGATGAGCGATCGTCTCTGACTTTACATCTACAAGGTGGACCAACTAGGAGTATCTAATAGAGTGGACAGTGAGTGGACACGGTATTTAAAATCTCCAGCAGCGCTGCTGTGTCTAAGCCACTCATACCAGCACAACACACACTAACACACCACCACCATGTCAGTGTCACTGCAGTGCTAAGAATGATCCACCACCCGAATAATACCTGCTCTGTGGTGGTCCTGTGGGGGTCCTGACCATTGAAGAACAGGGTGAACGCAGGCTAAAAAGTATGTAGAGAAATAGATGGACTACAGTCAATAATTGTAGAACTTAAAAGTGCTTCTATATGGTAAGTGGTGCTGCTAAAATGGACAGTGAGTGTAGAAACAAGGAGTTGGTTTTAATGTTATGGCCGATCAGTGTATATGTACAGTATATATGACAAATAAAGGTGTTCAGTTCTATATTTATAATTTGGCTTTTCCTCAGATGAGATATTAGATTTCTAGATAAAATTTACTGCAATATATTAGAAACATTTTGAATTTAAGGTAGTGCTGGAGGTAATGGAGCCGGGAAAACCTCAGATGCATTTCTTTCTGACTGTGTCTGGTATATTTCCTTAAATGGTTATCAAGTGCTTCAAATAGCCCAGTGATATGAGGTGTACTTAAAAAAAGGCAAAGACAAAAGTGAGCAATTGTAGTGAAATTGTCACTGATTTCAGTGTACAAAATATACTGTATATGCTAGATACAAAATGTATATGCTAAATCATCCATTATGTTTACCAGGCTAAAATGTTTGAAACACTTAGCGTAATCATGAATCATCTAATCAGATACTGTTATGCAGACATCCCAAGTCTCCCGGAAGTTCCGGGAGTCTCCCGCATATACATAGCGGCTTCCTGATGCCCGCAAGTCAGATAAAATCTCCCGGAGAGCCAAGAGAGCACACAAATGCGCACACAGGCGACACAGACTTTTTTCCCCGATCGCGTATTAAATCCGTTATCTGATATACAATCTAGCGCACTGTGTAGGGAACATAAATCAATTGTCTAATATACTGTCTAGTGCACTATGTAGGGAACATAAATTCGTTATCTGATAGACAATTTAGTGCACTATGTAGGGAACATAATTAATTATGTAATACACTATCTAGTGCACTATGTATTGAACATGAATGCGTTATCTAATACACTATCTAGTGCACCATGTAGGGAACATAAATCCGTGATCTGATATACAATCTAGCGCACTGTGTAGGGAACATAAACCATTTGTTTCATTCACTATCTAGTCCACTACGTAGGGGACATAAATTCATATCTAAAATACTATCTAGTGCACTATGTAGGGAACATAAATCCGTTATCTGATATACAATTTAGTGCACTATGTAGGGAACCTAAATCCGTTAACTAATACGCTACTTAAAGCATTACGTAAGAAACATAAGTCTATTATCTAGTACACTATCTAGTGCACAAAGTAAGGAACATAAATTCTTTTCTAATATACAATCTAGTTCACTATGTAGGGAACATAAATCTATTATCTTTCACACCCTCTAGTGCACTATGTAGTACACATTAATGTGTTTGTGACGCAAACAATTAGCTTAGTAGCTCAGTTAGCAGCTCCTAAAAGTGCTGTTATCACCCATATCCTTTGGTGTGTGCGAGAGGTATTTTTTAGTCCGGGGGTACCTCCCTGAAATGAGTTTTTGCAACTTGGGATGTCTGGAGATGATAATTGTCATATTGAGTTTTTCAAAACATTTACACAATTACTGAGATCTTTTATTCACAAAAAGTATTCAGCCCCCTTATTTAATAGTTTGTAGAAGCTCATTTGTCAGCAGTTATAATCGCAAGTCTTTTTGGATACATCTCTACAAGCTTTGCACATCTGTAAACTGCCATTTTCAGGGCTCTCCACCAATGGTTAGCTTTAAGTCTGTGCTTTGACTGGGCCGAGACATTCAAAGACTTGCCCTAAAGCCTCACCAGTTTTGTTTTGGCTGTATGCTTCAGATGATGAAAGGTAAACTGTCATACTAGTATGCATTCTCTCTGGAGAAAGTTTTATTTAAGTGTATATATGCATTCATTCCTTGATTCTTACCAGTCTCGCTATCCCTACCACTGAGAAGTATGATGCACCATGTTTCATTTTAGGAATTGTACAAGCCAGGTGATGTACAGCACCCTTTTTCATGTTACCAAAGAGTTTTACATGCTGTTTAACAAACTCTAAGCAGACTGCCATATGCTGTCTTTCCACTCTGCCATAATGGCCTAAGTTATGGAGTGTCGCATTAATTATTCAACAGGGTTTCTAATCTCTGCGTTGAACTTTTGGAGCTCTTTTAGAGTGACTGTTGGCTTCTTTCTCAACTTTATAACCAAGGCCCTACTTTCGTGGATGCTTAATTTGGCATCAGTTTTTCTAGGACTTTATGGTCTGTTTGTTTTTGTCCTAATAAATCAGTGTAAATTGTGTATCTTTATACACCTAGGTGCCTTTTCAAACAATGTCCAATTTAATGGCAGTTCAAGACACGTCTCAAGAATAACTAAACCAAACATAATGAATCTGACTGCAATTTTAGATTTTTAGGACGTGGTTTTTTTGCAGTTATAAGCATTTATCATCAAATTCACAATTCAATAAAGGTTTAAAACTTGATTCCACTGTATATGATTCAAGGTGGCACAGTCACAGCCTAAAAAAGTGTTACATCTAGATACTTACATTTACATGACATATGTTCTACAATATATGTTCTAGATTCTAAAATTGCAGTCAGATTCATATGTACAGTATATATGACAAATAAAGGTGTTCAGTTCTATATTTATAATTTGGCTTTTCCTCAGATGAGATATTAGATTTCTAGATAAAATTTACTGCAATATATTAGAAACATTTTGAATTTAAGGTAGTGCTGGAGGTAATGGAGCCGGGAAAACCTCAGATGCATTTCTTTCTGACTGTGTCTGGTATATTTCCTTAAATGGTTATCAAGTGCTTCAAATAGCCCAGTGATATGAGGTGTACTTAAAAAAAGGCAAAGACAAAAGTGAGCAATTGTAGTGAAATTGTCACTGATTTCAGTGTACAAAATATACTGTATATGCTAGATACAAAATGTATATGCTAAATCATCCATTATGTTTACCAGGCTAAAATGTTTGAAACACTTAGCGTAATCATGAATCATCTAATCAGATACTGTTATGCAGACATCCCAAGTCTCCCGGAAGTTCCGGGAGTCTCCCGCATATACATAGCGGCTTCCTGATGCCCGCAAGTCAGATAAAATCTCCCGGAGAGCCAAGAGAGCACACAAATGCGCACACAGGCGACACAGACTTTTTTCCCCGATCGCGTATTAAATCCGTTATCTGATATACAATCTAGCGCACTGTGTAGGGAACATAAATCAATTGTCTAATATACTGTCTAGTGCACTATGTAGGGAACATAAATTCGTTATCTGATAGACAATTTAGTGCACTATGTAGGGAACATAATTAATTATGTAATACACTATCTAGTGCACTATGTATTGAACATGAATGCGTTATCTAATACACTATCTAGTGCACCATGTAGGGAACATAAATCCGTGATCTGATATACAATCTAGCGCACTGTGTAGGGAACATAAACCATTTGTTTCATTCACTATCTAGTCCACTACGTAGGGGACATAAATTCATATCTAAAATACTATCTAGTGCACTATGTAGGGAACATAAATCCGTTATCTGATATACAATTTAGTGCACTATGTAGGGAACCTAAATCCGTTAACTAATACGCTACTTAAAGCATTACGTAAGAAACATAAGTCTATTATCTAGTACACTATCTAGTGCACAAAGTAAGGAACATAAATTCTTTTCTAATATACAATCTAGTTCACTATGTAGGGAACATAAATCTATTATCTTTCACACCCTCTAGTGCACTATGTAGTACACATTAATGTGTTTGTGACGCAAACAATTAGCTTAGTAGCTCAGTTAGCAGCTCCTAAAAGTGCTGTTATCACCCATATCCTTTGGTGTGTGCGAGAGGTATTTTTTAGTCCGGGGGTACCTCCCTGAAATGAGTTTTTGCAACTTGGGATGTCTGGAGATGATAATTGTCATATTGAGTTTTTCAAAACATTTACACAATTACTGAGATCTGGGTAAACTGTCATACTAGTATGCATTCTCTCTGGAGAAAGTTTTATTTAAGTGTATATATGCATTCATTCCTTGATTCTTACCAGTCTCGCTATCCCTACCACTGAGAAGTATGATGCACCATGTTTCATTTTAGGAATTGTACAAGCCAGGTGATGTACAGCACCCTTTTTCATGTTACCAAAGAGTTTTACATGCTGTTTAACAAACTCTAAGCAGACTGCCATATGCTGTCTTTCCACTCTGCCATAATGGCCTAAGTTATGGAGTGTCGCATTAATTATTCAACAGGGTTTCTAATCTCTGCGTTGAACTTTTGGAGCTCTTTTAGAGTGACTGTTGGCTTCTTTCTCAACTTTATAACCAAGGCCCTACTTTCGTGGATGCTTAATTTGGCATCAGTTTTTCTAGGACTTTATGGTCTGTTTGTTTTTGTCCTAATAAATCAGTGTAAATTGTGTATCTTTATACACCTAGGTGCCTTTTCAAACAATGTCCAATTTAATGGCAGTTCAAGACACGTCTCAAGAATAACTAAACCAAACATAATGAATCTGACTGCAATTTTAGATTTTTAGGACGTGGTTTTTTTGCAGTTATAAGCATTTATCATCAAATTCACAATTCAATAAAGGTTTAAAACTTGATTCCACTGTATATGATTCAAGGTGGCACAGTCACAGCCTAAAAAAGTGTTACATCTAGATACTTACATTTACATGACATATGTTCTACAATATATGTTCTAGATTCACACACTTAGCATCTCTTAGTATCTTAGCAAAGCATCCATTTTTAGAAAATAAATAGTGCAAATTGTGCATAAGTATATGCTTTTTAAAAATCAATTTACAGTGCCAATCTCATTAAAAATCACTAAAATATATTACATTTAATTGACACTACTGTATCTTACTTAGATGAACTTAAAGTAGTGAAGATGTGCTGTTTGCTCATTTTGTTTGAGAGTTATACAGTCGATTAATAACACCTTCAAAATGTCTGCGCTAACTTACTATTTGCATCTGTTTAACACAGCTAACATTCTGACATTACATAACACAGTCTGGCGTCACAAAGCCTATCACAGTAAAGCAACAACATAAAAAGAATAACATGAATGAAAGTACTTCCCTTTGTTATTCACAGTGCTGTGTTGATCTGAACACCAGAGTGCTCCATCTGCCCAGCAACGGTGAGAAGCTGCCCTTCTTGGATACACCTGCCCGCAGCCAGTGCCATCAACGTAACAACAAACACCTGTGACTTTTGACCTTACCCTCTGTTATTCACCCTGCTGTGTGACAGAAAGGAGAATATCCGGCTCAGAGTCTGTTTGAACCACAACCTTTACTCTATAGTGTTGTTTTCTTTTTTCTATCTTTACAGGTTCTATGCCAATTTGTTTTCAGAAAAAGAAAGAAATGCTTTTGTTTATGCTATGTTTGAGAGGGCAGATTCATATGACTTCAGATTCAGATCTAACAGGCAAAAAAAATAATTATAATATAGTCAATTAGAAAAAAAATATTTAAACTTTTATTTCATTGCAGACAGTATGTAGTATGTCAGGCCTGCAACACAGTTCAAAAAAGTTGGAACAGGAGCAATTAAGGGCTAGTATAAAACACTAAACAATTGTGTGATTTCAAACAGGTGATGTTAACAAGTGATTATAATCATGATTTGGTACAAAAGCAGCATCCAGGAAAGTCTGAGTCTTTAATGAGCAAAGATGGACAGATGATCTCCAGTTTGTCAACAAATGTGTCAGAAAATTATTCAAATATTAAAAAACAAAGTTCCTCAGGAAAAGATTGGACATAATTTGCATATTTCTCCCTTTACAGTGCATAATATCATTACACGATTTAAGGAATCAGTATAAACAGCAAGAGCAAAAGCCTGAGCTGAAAACCCATGATCTTTGATCTTTCATATGGCACTGCATTAAGAATCATCATTTATCAATAGCTGATATCACCACATGTGCAAGGGATTACAATACAAAGTATGGGGCGGTGTCAGTGCCCTTGGCAAAGAGAATTTACTTCTGTAATGGCAGCATTAATACAGAAAAGTACATTGAGATTTTAGAGGAACATTTGCTGCCTTTAAGACATCTTTATGACATCTTTTCCATAGATGGAAGAAGAGGGTACGGGTACTGGACTGGCCTGCCTGCAGTCCTGACCTGTCCCAAACAGAGATTTTGTGCAGAATTTTGTGCAGAACCCCATACTGTTTGCAGGAAGTGCCAAAACGTCTTTTTAAGTGTTACAAAGTGGTAAATGCTTTACTGTTTTTTCAGTGTTTTCGGAATGTGTTGCAGGCCTAAAATGCAGGAATGAACGTATATTAACAGTTGAAATAATGGGTTCATACTGTCTACAATGAAATAAAAGTCAAAGTAAATGTAAAAACACTTTTCTTTTTGCATTTTTTAGACTGTCACAACTTTTTTTTCAATTTGTGGTTGTATATTTCATATTTAGTTAGTAAAAACAGAAAAAAAGTATAATTAATAAAACGTTTAGTTAAAAATCATTAGAAATGCCTTGTCTTCAGAATGCCCAAATAAAGTAAATTCATACCTTCACTTTATACAGTAAAAGTCAGGTTTGAAAACATTCCAGCTGAAAGATTTTTAGATGTACAGTGTGTACCTGTTTCTACATTTTTTAAAATAATATTTTCATTAATGAAAGTAAAAGGATTTGTTTATTTTTTGTTGATAGTATTGTCTACCTATGGGTACGGATGTGTGTTAACATTGGTCCACCTCTTCACTCCTATTTAAAACGTACCAAGTTCCATCCCTACATTGGGTTGAGGTGTCACTTCAGTTCTCCTGCCTCCTGACTGGGTTATATTTATTGTAATAATATGAATATTTGTGCATGGAAACAGCTATATGCATTAAGATACATTTTGTGTTTCTGAAGAATCAACCATCAACATGGTTGATATCAGGTTATTTCAACTTTAACAGCAATGTTGTAGTGATGAAAAAGGGAGTAAAATTCAAAAGTTAACAACAATCACTTATAAAATCAAGGAATTCTAGTACAATAAAAAATATACCAATAGTTTCAAAAACAATTACACCTATAAAAAAAACAGAAAAACAAAACAAAAGCAGCCTCCCTTTATATACCAAGCTGTGTGAAAGTTCTAATATAAAACCTCTTACAAAGTTTTTCCTCAATTTGTCCAATGTAATTTGCTAGAGGCATTTTAGAAGTCAACTAGGTTTAATATTCATTAAATAATTTTAAAGCAAGATGCCGGGTCTGCCTACCTCCATCCCACTCAGTTAGCCAAAAACACTTTAAACTAATACTTTTCTACATTAGCACTGGCAACGTTTTTTGCCCCCAGCCACAAGCGTTTCAACTTCTAAAATGTTTGTATTTTTTTTAAATATAGAATTTATTTCCCAATAAGTTTATAAGCAGTATACAAGCTGGAGTGGTACCCAAGTGGTAAAATGCATCTGCTATTAAGATGTCCTATTATTACACTCCCAGTTGTGTGGTTGCTATTTTTCCATTAGTGAGGATTAGTTGGTTATGCTTTAAAGTATATATTTTAAGCTCTGTTTTTGCAAACTATAAGAATTTTTGTGTAGAAAATATGGTGGGATAGGTGACATTGCGTGTAGTTTTGGTGGTGCATAGCTTCATCTTTGGGACTTTGGCATCTGAGCTTGTTCTTTGTCCTTAAGAAACAGCTGTTTTTAATCTAAAATGATCAAAACCACTAACATTAATGTATTGTATGGGCCAATAGCCTGGTGTGAGAGCTGGAAGAATATTGTTTGTACCTGAGCAAGTTTATAATGGTTACTCTTAGGGCTGATTATTTAACCAACCTGGTATTTTAATAATTGAATTATTACCAATGGATCAGATTTTTAAACTGTAATTTTCACTTTGATGATGAGAGTTATAATGTGTAAATACAGCTGGCAATGGCACTTTTCATGTTGATGGTGTAAGGTGACATGAGGCATAAATGTTGATAGGGTATAATGATTTTCTATAGGCACTGTACAGTATTCCTTTTATTTGAACATGAGAGGGGCAGTATAGTGGTGCAGTAGGTAGTGTGAGAAAGTTTGAACCTCACCAATTGTCATTGTTGGTTGGACATAACCCTCATTAGGATGAGGTGGTTACAGAAGATTGAATCATGTACATTTAGATTTGCAACATTATAATTATTTTTTTTTGCTAAATAAACTTCAAAATGCAAAATTATCTATAATTGCATCAGTGTGATTCGAGACACTGGCTTTTTTCAGTTTGCTGCTGTTACTGCTTTTACATAACACAGCATACATTTTTGAGAATGAGCACAGGCCAAAAAAATCACAGTTACAGCCACCAGCCAAACATGCATATATAAGCAAATACTGTATAATCCCAGCCTTACTCTGAGCCATAAATCTATAAATAAAGTTTTCTTGTTGTAGGTCTGACCCACTGTGCCTCTGCTACGTTAGTCCTAGAATCAAAACCATCCCTAAATTCAGAAGCATAATAGACCAAAAAAAGTGTCATCTCCCCACACAACACTTGCCCTTTTAAAGTGAGTAATAACACAGTGTTTAGTCTGTAAATCCTCTGACATTCCACATTACTCTTCATGCCATAGGATATCTCTTATCAGAAGTCATTCATGCTTAGATTCACCGTACATGTTATTTTTATGCTGCACATAAAGAAAAATATGTACAACAATATTTTTGACATTTCCCTTTTCTCTGAACTGTATTTTCTCTGCTTAATAAAACTATGTATTCTGGCTATGAATGGGTCAGTTTTTAATTAAGTCTTTAAACCAATTGTAGTCAGAAATGTACATTAAAAATGTACAGTGGTGGATGGGAAGCATTTAAAACATTTAGTTTTTGTTTTTTGAAATACTGTCAGTGCATATATCCACTTCAAATCTACACTCAGTGTCAGTGTCAGTTTTTTATTTTGTAATTTTAAATTGTCCTTCATGGAACCTTTGTTATGCTGTTTTCAGGTCATTGTGAAATTTTGGTGGTGCATCTGTTTAGGGACGGCTAATGGAATTACTTGTACTGATAAAGAAGATTAAGGTGTTTGTTATGGCTCTATAGATTTTTCCATTTAAGTGATGTAAACTTTAAAATGTTTCTTCACCTTCATGATTAATGACATTTTTAAACCAATACCTTTTCAGTAAAATCAAGTATTGTTTGCAGAAAAGCATTTTTTTTATTATTATTTGCATTTTAATATCTACAACTACAGAAAAAAATCTAAAATATAGTTTTTACTAATAATAATAGTGACCAAATACCCCCATCAATTTCATGTTTTATTAAACATTTTTGTTTATGCTTATGCATGTGTTTGTTTAGAAGGATAATGTCAAAAGACATGTGTGTAAGAGTAGTACAGTGGTACCTTGAAACTCAACGTAAATTGGTTCTGGGACTGGCATTGAGTTAAAAAGGCATTGAGTTTCAAGGTATTTTTTCCCATAAGGATGTTTGGGAAACCTATTAATGTGTTCCATGGTCCCGTGGACCTGCATATATTTAGGCATATGTAAAATAATGGGGTTGTTTTTGACACTTATACACTGAAAATAATACAAATATAATATAAAAACATTGAAATAAAAAGCTGATTCTTACAATTTCTCAGAACCCCGAGCTGTAACACAAGTGAAACAGGAGAAAAATCCAGATAAGTTTCAAGTTTCAAGTTCAAGTTTCAAGTTTATTTGTCATTTGTACAAATGTTAGCAGCAGTTGTACATTGAAATGTGTGTTGGGAGGCTCGGGAACTCTACGAGTGTGCTATAATAAAGTACAAATAAGATAAAAGTACAAGTACAAATAAAAATACAAATAAGATAACAATATAATAAACAGTCTTTTAAAAGTATATAATATATAAACAAGGAAGAAAAATATAGAAAAATATATGTAAAAACAATTGCAGTTAAAGTGCAAATTTGCATTGTAAACAAAGTGAAAATTGCAGTAAATGTAAACATTGACCCATAGTAGACATTGCAGGCGTTATGGATATTTCACAGACAAGATTAATAATGGCTGTTAATAATGCTAATAGTAATAATAGAAATACTGATGATAATAATAATAATACTGCAGGATAGATTGAAGTTCAGATTGCCACATCATGTTTTGAAGTAATGTGGTATTAATATTAATATTGCACATGCCCAAAGTGTGAGTGTTATGAAATGTGAGTGTTGATGAGTAACTGAAAAAGGGGTTAGTTATTATTATGCATTGTTTAGCATTCTGATGGCTTGTAGGAAATAGGATAAATACAGATACATGTGGACGCTTTCAGAGTGAGTCTGACGTTTATTCCACACAAATGCAGATTCGTCTCATATGCGCACTTTGATGACGTATTACTGCACCGCTATTGTTAAGTTGAAATTAAAGTAATATTTAAAAAAAAACTGAACATGAGTTTAAGATAAATGTTGAGTATAAGGGTACAAATTTCTCGATGAAGGGCGTTGAGTTTCAAAGATTTTGAGTTTAGGGGACGTTGAGTTACAAGGTACCACTGTAAGTCTGACAGTCATGACAGTTTTTCTTCTTTGAATGAACAACTGGAACACCTGCTGACAAAGAGATTACTATTACATGTACTTGTACTGCTGGATGATTGTTTTTTTGCAATGATCTTGGAACTTGAGGTCGTTCAAAAATGGCTTTAAGCGGCATTTCTTATTGTGAGCTGAAAAGAGGTCAGAGCTAAGCAAGCCATTTTGTACAGAGCTTTACACACTTCCCAATTGTAATGGTTGTAGTCTAGTTTAAGTGGAAAATCAGACTAGCTATTTAAAGTGAAGTTGTATTAGTAATGAGGAATTAAAACTTTCTAATACACCAGATATACACCAATCAACCATAACATTAAAACCACCTCCTTGTTTCTACACTCACTGTCCATTTTATCAGCTCCACTTACCATATAGAAGCACTTTGTAGTTCTACAATTACTGACTGTAGTCCATCTATTTCTCTACATACCGTTTTAGCCTGCTTTCACCCTGTTCTTCACAGGACCACCACAGAGCAGGTATTATTTAGGTGGTGGATCATTCTCAGCACTGCAGTGTCACTGACATGGTGGTGGTGTGTTAGTGTGTGTTGTGCTGGTATGAGTAGATCAGACACAGCAGCACTGCTGGAGTTTTTAAATACCGTGTCCACTCACTGTCCACTCTATTAGACACTCCTACCTAGTTGGTCCACCTTGTAGATGTAAAGTCAGAGACGATCACTCATCTATTGCTGCTGTTTGAGTTGGTCATCTTCTAGACCTTCATCAGCGGTCACAGGACGCTGCCCACGGGGCGCTGTCGGCTGGATATTTTTGGTTGGTGGACCATTCTCAGTCCAGCAGTGACAGTGAGGTGTTTAAAAACTCCATCAGCATTGGTGTGTCTTATCCACTCATATCAGCACAACACACACTAACACACCACCACCATGTCGGTGTCACTGCAGTGCTGAGAATGATCCACCACCCAAATAATACCTGCTCTGTAGTGGTCCTGTGGGGGTCCTGACCATTGAAGAACAGCATGAAAGGGGGCTAACAAAGCATGCAGAGAAACAGATTGACTACAGTCAGTAATTGTAGAACTACAAAGTGCTTCTATATGGTAAGTGGAGCTGATAAAATGGACAATGTGTGTAGAAACAAGGAGGTGGTTTTAATGTTATGGCTGATCAGTGTATAGTCCAAGTTGCTGTATGTATATTTTAGACCCAGCTCTAAAACTGCCTGGATGTCTGAAACCACATCCTGTTTACTAAATACTGCATAATTCTAAAAAATTATGCTAATTTATAAATCATGGATGAATTTATATTGCCCAGTGATGGATTAAAATCATGTCAAGGGTACATGAATAAATAAGTAAATGAATAAATTACACATGTACATTGATCAGCCATGACATTAGAAAATACATTAGAAAAAACTAACATTTCACGATTCACATTCCATTATTCTTTTCTTCTCTAATGTATTTCTACTAATCATTCTGTCACAAAAGCTGTAGCATTCAGACTACACAGCAGTGGACAAAACATCTCTCTCCCTGTATAAAGAAAACAAAACAGCTCTTGCTGCTTTATTGCTGTTTGTCATCCCACAATGCAGTAGGAGCCTGTGGCACTTTTTTCTGACTCACTGCACATGCCATATCCATTCAGAGCTAGACGTGATGGGTCTAATACAGAACTTCTATGAGATCTGCGAGCACTGCCCTTTTACAGTGCCACTGTGTATATTTTAATACTGGCTTACATAGCTTCATTCATCACACATTGTAATTTCATCAGATTCCTTTGATGCTTTAATCAAACAGATATGAATACATTCATTCATAAATGTTCTGGTATTATACGAACATAAATACACTACATGACCAAGCATGTCCATACGTAGGCACCTCTTCTTACTAATGGATAGATTTTTTTGTCACATGTATATACAGTCATGTCATCAAAGTTGGCTGTAGAATTGTTTCGAATGTAGTAGTTCAGTATTTTTTCAATATTTGACATTGTTATACAATGCTACCCATTCAACCAATCAAATTGTAACATTTCCACCTTGCTTAACTTACCAAATTCCAAAATGTCTCATCAGTTTGGTAGAGAATGAATAATGGTTTGGGCTTGAAAATGTCCGTTGTAATGACCGTTCTAAAAACTGTATCCTTCCAACATTCAGGCAAAATGTTTGGAAATGTGCCTGTGTGCAAAGTAAGATCCACAAAGGTTTGGCTTGCTTAATGTGGTATAAGGAAAACCAGACTAAAAGACCTTTACAGTGGTACCTTGAAACCCAATGTCAATTGAGAGTGCCGTTGAATTTCAAGGTATTTTTCCCATAAGGATGTATTGGAAACGTGTTTATGCGTTCCATGGTCCCGTTGAACTGCATATATTTTAGGCTAATGTAAAATAATGGGGTTGTTTTTGACACTTATACACTGAAAATAACACAAATATAATAAAAAAACACTGAAATACAATTCAAAACAGTTCAATCAATAAAAATACAATAAACATGCACTTTACCTTTACTTCTTTATTGTTTCCTTATGCTTCTTTATCGTGGAGATGCTTGATCTTGGAATACCATATTCCGTTCAGTAAAGGTGCATTCACATGAGAAGCGGCACAATAGCTTTTGTGCTGGCTGTGTCGCTATTTCCTATGGTGCACACTTATTATACTAAAATGAGCTATGAATTTCATTAGTGGAGAGAATTTATGAGCAGTAATAATTAAAACCAGTTTAGTGTTTCTATGTCATTCTTTTAATACATTAAGTCACATTAAGCTTTTCGGAAAAGCTGATTCTTACAATTTCTCAGAACCCTGAGCTTTAACACAAGTTTAAAAGTGAAACAGGAGGAAAATCCAGCTGAACACAGATACATGTGGAGCTTTTAGAGTGGATTTGACGGTTATTCCACACAAATGCAGATTCGTCTCATATTCGCACTTTGATGAGGTTTTCCTGCACCACGAAAGTCAAGCTCTGAACAAAGCGGCAGTCGCACACACATCGAGTTTAGAGTAAACGCCGAGTTTAAGGGTACAAATTTCTTGAGTTTCAAAGATTTTGAGTTTAGGGGACGTCAAGTTACACAGTACCACTGTATTTTATTCTGTTCACACAGCTGACCACTACTTCATCTTGCTAATACTTGTAGGGAAACCCTGCAGTCATGTTCCAAATTTTAGTGAAAGGCTTCTTGGAAGAGTGGAGGTGTAAAGAGCAGCACAAGAGTAAGTCCAACTCATCATTAACATCTATGACTTTGAATTTGGTGTTTGGGAGTCAGGTATTTCAGTATATATTTTTGACGATACAATGTATTTTTGTATATTATTACATAATACAAAAGTTCATTTTAATAACAATAAAAGGAAAGTATGCAATATACACTTTAGGAAAGCAAAGCCATAATCCTAAATGTGTCAGTCTGTCAGTTCATGCTTATTGATTGTGCCTCACTTGAAAAAACATATGACACTTTGTCCTCTGGGATTGATTTGTTATTTGATGTGCAAACAGGGCCGTTGAGTAGAGGAGTAGTGGGTGCAAGCAAGAAATTCAAGTGGGCTTAAAGAGAATTATGATTGATGTTACTGGAGGTCCCTCAGCTCTTGGTCTAATGGACCTTGAAAAAAACAAAAAAACAATAATCATGATTTTCTCCATTCAACAAGAAAATGGCTTGCTTAGTTTCTTCGTCTCCGTCTCTGTCCAGCCTAAATGGCATGGAGAGGGGAATACCGGAAATACAGAGGAGCTACATACAGTGTATCACAAAAGTGAGTACACCCCTCACATTTCTGCAAATATTTCATTATATCTTTTCATGGGACAACACTATAGACATGAAACTTGGATATAACTTAGAGTAGTCAGTGTACAACTTGTATAGCAGTGTAGATTTACTGTCTTCTGAAAATAACTCAACACACAGCCATTAATGTCTAAATAGCTGGCAACATAAGTGAGTACACCCCACAGTGAACATGTCCAAATTGTGCCCAAATGTGTCGTTGTCCCTCCCTGGTGTCATGTGTCAAGGTCCCAGGTGTAAATGGGGAGCCGGGCTGTTAAATTTGGCGTTTTGGGTACAATTCTCTCATACTGGCCACTGGATATTCAACATGGCACCTCATGGCAAAGAACTCTCTGAGGATGTGAGAAATAGAATTGTTGCTCTCCACAAAGATGGCCTGGGCTATAAGAAGATTGCTAACACCCTGAAACTGAGCTACAGCATGGTGACCAAGGTCATACAGCGGTTTTCCAGGACAGGTTCCACTCGGAACAGGCTTCGCCAGGGTCGACCAAAGAAGTTGAGTCCACGTGTTCGGCGTCATATCCAGAGGTTGGCTTTAAAAAATAGACACATGAGTGCTGCCAGCATTGCTGCAGAGGTTGAAGACGTGGGAGGTCAGCCTGTCAGTGCTCAGACCATACGCCGCACACTGCATCAACTCGGTCTGCATGGTCGTCATCCCAGAAGGAAGCTGACGCACAAGAAAGCCCGCAAACAGTTTCCTGAAGACAAGCAGTCCAAGAACATGGATTACTGGAATGCCCTGTGGTCTGACGAGACCAAGATAAACTTGTTTGGCTCAGATGGTGTCCAGCATGTGTGGCGGCGCCCTGGTGAGAAGTACCAAGACAACTGTATCTTGCCTACAGTCAAGCATGGTGGTGGTAGCATCATGGTCTTGGGCTGCATGAGTGTTGCTGGCACTGGGGAGCTGCAGTTCATTGAGGGAAACATGAATTCCAACATGTACTGTGACATTCTGAAACAGAGCATGATCCCCTCCCTTCGAAAACTGGGCCTCATGGCAGTTTTCCAACACGATAACGACCCCAAACACAACCTCCAAGATGACAACTGCCTTTCTGAGGAAGCTGAAGGTAAAGGTGATGGACTAAACCCAATTGAGCACCTGTGGCGCATCCTCAAGTGGAAGGTGGAGGAGTTCAAGGTGTCTAACATCCACCAGCTCCGTGATGTCATCATGGAGGAGTGGAAGAGGATTCCAGTAGCAACCTGTGCAGCTCTGGTGAATTCCATGCCCAGGAGGGTTAAGGCAGTGCTGGATAATAATGGTGGTCACACAAAATATTGACACTTTGGGCACAATTTGGACATGTTCACTGTGGGGTGTACTCACTTATGTTGCCAGCCATTTAGACATTAATGGCTGTGTGTTGAGTTATTTTCAGAAGACAGTAAATCTACACTGCTATACAAGCTGTACACTGACTACTCTAAGTTATATCCAAGTTTCATGTCTATAGTGTTGTCCCATGAAAAGATATAATAAAATATTTGCAGAAATGTGAGGGGTGTACTCACTTTTGTGATACACTGTATCATGCTAAATGACAAAAGAACGTCCTGTAGTAGATAGGACTAAGAGAGCAGGCATGCAAGCAAGACAACAGGGCTTCTCCTGTCCTTAATGAGCTCAGTAACAGTGGAGTCTGAGCTTTCAGACTGGAGCAGCGTTAGAACTACTGCTGGTTTTTATTTAATGCTCTAACAAGCAATTGACATACGCCAGCACGCCTGAACACATGAAGTTCAAACCCCGCTGACAGTATGATAAATAAAAGCATCTATTAAAGCTACCAGCTGTGCTTTTGAGAGAGGATCAAGAGCTGAGAGAGGTGTTATGGAACCATCACATTTAGAGGGAATGTTAGTAAGGAGGATTTGAGCAAATGGCTGATGTATATACTGTACAAACACATAGTATATACAAAGTACACGACAGGCAGAGCAGGGAAATATCTGGATTCATCTGCATTAAAGAGCTGATTATTTATTAGGATTTTAATGCCATGTTTTACACACTTTGGTTACATTCATGAACCGGTAGTTACTCATTACACAAGATTCATCAGTTCAAGCCAGTCATGGACAATTTTGTATCTCCAATTCACCTCACTTGCATGTCTTTGGACTGTGGGGGGAAACCCACGCATACAAAGGGAGAACATGCAAACACCACATAGAAAGGACCCGGACCGCTCCACCTGGTAATCGAACCCAGGACTTTCTTGCTGTGAGGCGACAGTGCTACCCACCGAGCCACTGTGCTGCCCAGCTGATCTATCATTTGCTGGCCTGTATTTTTATTATAAAGGAAAACAAATGCTTTTACAACCACACCACTTCAAACATTCACATTTTACCATGCATAATGCATTTCTGATAAATATTTGACTATCTAAATATACAACAAATAGCAGAAAGTACAGTGAATTCAGCAAGTATTCAGACCCTCTGCTGCTTGCACACTCCTCCTTGTTTCTACACTCATTGTTCATTTTATCAGCTCCACTTACCATATAGAAGCATTTTGTAGTTCTACAATTACTGACTGTAGTCCATCTATTTCTCTACATACCTTTTTAGCCTGCTTTCACCCTGTTTTTCAATGGTCAGGACCCTTACAGGACCACTACAAAGCAGGTATTATTCGGGTGGTGGATCATTCTCAGCACTGCAGTGACACTGACATGGTGGTGTGTTAGTGTGTGTTGTGCTGGTATGAGTGGATCAGACACAGCAGCACTGCTGGAGTTTTTAAATACCATGTCCACTCACTGTCCACTCTATTAGACACTCCTACCTAGTTGGTCCACCTTGTAGATGTAAAGTCAGAGATGATCGCTCATCTATTGCTGCTGTTTGAGTTGGTCATCTTCTACACCTTCATCAGTGGTCACAAGATGCTGTTGGCTGAATATTTTTGGTTGGTGGACTATTCTCAGTCCAGCAGTGACAGTGAGGTGTTTAAAAACTCCATCAGCATTGCTGTGTCTTATCCACTCATACCAGCACAACACACACTAACACACCACCACCATGTCAGTGTCACTGCAGTGCTGAGAATGATCCACCACCCAAATAATACCTGTTCTGTAGTGGTCCTGTGGGGGTCCTGATCATTGAAGAACAGGGTGAAAGCAGTCAGTAATTGTAGAACTACAAAGTGCTTCTATATGGTAAGTGGAGCTGATAAAATGGACAATGAGTGTAGAAACAAGGAGGTGGTCATAATGTTATGCCTGATCAGTGTATATCACCCATGATAAATAAATGAAAAAAATTTGACCTCTTATTTTTGAAAGTACTTCGACCTTTTGCTGTGGTACTCCAGATTGTGGTCAGATGCATCCTGTTTGCTTTCAATTAGGTTGTCCAATCTAACCATAGCAAATTCTTCTTTTGTCAATTCCTGCCTGTTTGCTCTGCTTTCCGGCTCTGGCTAAGGAGAAATGTAAGTATCCGCCCCCCATTTCAACATGCTAAGCATCTTTGAGATGTGTCTAGTGCTTAATTAAAGTCCATCTGAATGAACTGAACATAGTTTGGGAAGGCACACACCTGGGTCTATAAGGGCCCACAATTTACATGCCATGCCATGGAACTGTCTGTGGATCTCTGCAATCAAATTGTGGCAAGCCATGGATCAAAGCAAGGACATCTAATGCTTTAAGAAGTTCCAGGACCACAGTGAGCTCAAAAATAAATAAAAACTGAACATTCAGGCAAAAAGGGCCTTGGTCAGGGAGGTAGGGACAAACCTAACTGTCACTCTAAAAGAGCCCCAAAAGTCCTGTGCAGAGATGGGAGTACTTGTCAGACAGAACATTTTTGCAGTGCTCCACAAATCAGGCCTAAACGGAAGTCACTGATAAAAGGACATAGACAGCTCAAGTTTGCTAAACAGTTTGCTTAAGGAAGAAAAATTCTCTGATCTAATGGGATGACAAATAAACTTTTTGGGCAGATAATCAAGCATCAAAAAAAAAAACCCTATAGTAATGGCAACATCATGCTATTGGGGTGCTTAGGAGTGGAAATTGCGGGGGGAAGGCTGTCTGGGAAAAACATTGAGTTTTCCCCACTAATATAATTACTGTAAAATAACTATATCGTTTAAATAATATATAGTAATATGCTGCATCGAAAGAACTTCTCCTCTTTATTTGCCTCACAGTTGTTTGGTCCACTGCTTATCATCGCCCAAATCTACACTCATTAGGAGAGTCGTGAGTAAAAATTCAAGGCTCACGGGGTGCGAATTTTTGGGCTACTTTCAAAATCTACAGCAGCCGCGTAAAGCCAAAAAACTGTTTTGTTCTATTTGTTTCAGTAGGCTACTGCTGGGTGGTGTGTGCATTCGATTTCATGCCCTTAGAGATGTGCATGTCCTGACTGACGCTTTTTAATTTGAAAGGTGGCCAAACGTGTGCAAATCCACACTAGAGAACATGAATTCCAATCATTTTTGAAAGGAGAACATAACAAGAGAGTGTGACAAGAGAAAGGAGAGCATTAAAAGGAATTACAAATCACATTCAGTCCTTTTAGTGTAAATTGTGTAACTAAAATTACAAACCCTAGTTCTGTAAAATGTCATTTATTTATTAATTTTCTCGAATCGTTATTAAACTGACAAAAGTAAAAAAAGATTTCCAGTGTTTTCACTGATAAACTCCATTGAATTTTACAAACACATTTAGAATTTAATGCCTGCAACACATTCAAAAAAGCTGGGACAGGGCAAAATAAAAGTACAAAGTTGCATTTTATTAAACGTCTCACTTTTCTTAAAATGTAATACCAACAAAAAGTACAAAAATGACAATATAAAAAACAGAATATTATTTGTGCAGCGGGATATTCCGCTAGCAAACCAGCACAGAGATTTTGAACATCTCGGCTCGAATCTCGACTCCGGTCGGCTGGGCGCCATCTAGCAGACAATAATTGGCCACAGTGTCTGTTGGGTGGGATGACCGGACTAAGTGGGTGGGTTTTTCGAAAGCTGTGCGAGGACCCTGATTAGCAGATAGAGGCGTTTGAGCAGTAGCACGGGCAAAAAAAAGGGGTCCACTAGGAGCAACATACCCTCCTCGAATGCAATCAGAGATCCCCAGCAGCGGAAGACAAATTGACTACGCGAAATTGAGAGAAAAACAGGAGAAAATGCATAAATAAATAGAAGAAAAAATAGAATTAAAAAGAAAATAAAATTTACAGAATAGTTTAGAGTAGTACACTAGCCATGTATAGTCTGTTTTCTTCAAACATCTATGACACCATAGATTTTGGACTAGTTTCAGCTTCTAATAGGGGGTTGTTAGACAGACTTTATGCTGGATATTTTTGCTGGACCTGGCAACCCTGTACATTCGTCCTCTGTATAAGTGTCTATAGCTAAAGCAGCAAAGGTTAACTTAAACCTAAATATGTGTCAGATGTTTTGCTAAACTTCTACCACTCAGTAGAAAAAAACACATTTACAACTGTAACCAGAGCTCATGACTGAATCTTATGCATCTCTTAATATGTTATTAAATTACATATAATTGAAGCCCTACTAAATTCACGTACCTCGTTTTCAAAAATCACAGATTTCACGGATTTGTAAAAATCCACATTTCACGGCAGTCGTTAAATAACACTCAGAAATTTAATGATAAAATATATGGAAGCTACAATACACAGCACAGCCTACCTTCCCCCCCCCCTCCCATTCCTCATAATCGGTTGGGAGTTTTCCAAACTCAGTTACCCGAGCAGTGTTTTCAGCTGCTCTCTCTCTCTCTCTCTCTCTCTCTCTCTCTCTCTCTCTCTCTCTCTCTCTCTCTCTATATATATATATATATATATATATATATATATATATATATATATATATATATATATATATATATACAGTGAGTGAACATTCAGACAGCGGACGGTGTTTTTCCTGTGTTTTTTTTATATTTTGTAAAATTCAATATTAAAATGGCCCCAAAGAAGGTGCAGAGAAAGCTTAGTGTTGAGAAAATGAAAAAAAAAAAAAAAATCACTATTTGGTGTGTTGTATAATTACTCCTGCCAGTAGCTGTCACTGTGTATCAGACAGAGGGGACAGTGAGTGAGAGAGAAGAAGGAAATCGCTGAGTAAAGTATTCTTTCTTTCGTGCAATTACACCTACAAAATACAACACTTGAAATAAAGAAGGAAATAATAGAGAAATATGAGAGTTATTGTTGTTTCTGGTAGATACATTTTATAAAAAAGAAGGAAATGTATTATGGTGTATGGTACAGCACACATACTGCACTGAAATGTGTTTTATGTACTACTGTGTATTGTTTATTGTTGTTTATTACAGTATTATCTATTCTATAATTCAAGATTTAAGGGAAAATATACTTGTATTTATAACAAAAAAGATTGTTATTGACATTAGAAAGGTTAGGTAAGGGACAGGAAGGCTTAATGATTGAGGGTCAGATCAATGCAGTCAAATACAGAAACATCCTTGAAGAAAACTTCCTCTAGAGCACACACAAACTCAGACTGTTGTGACAGTTCACCTTGCAGCACAACAGTGACCTGAAATATACCCATTCAGTCAAAAAACCATCTGTGCCAAATAACAATTTGTAAATGAAAATAGCATTTGTGAGGTCAGGCTCTAATATTGGATGATAAGACCTGGCATTCTCTCAAACTGACATTCCAATTCATCAGGTGTGCAGTGTGGTAAAGGTCAGGGCTTTGTGCGGGTCACTGGACTTTCTCCACACCAAACTCATCAAATCCTCCTCTAGAGCACACACAAACTCAAGACAGTTCACCTTTCAACATGATAGTCACCTGAAGCATACCCTTTCAGTCAAAACAAAGCATCTGTGCTCAATTACAATGTGTATCCATTTCGTGAGAATTGCATTTGTGAGTTGAGGCACTAATACTGGACGAGAAGGCCTGGTTCAAAATTGACATTCCAGTTGATCAGGTGTGCAGTGTGGTGAATGTCGGGGCTTTGTGTGGGTCACTGGAGTTTCTCCACACCAAACACATCAAATCACAAATCAATATTCAGGGATCTTGCTTTCTGTATAGTAGCACTGTCGCCTTACAGCGAGAACGTCCTGGGTTCGATTCCCAGGTAGAGCGGTCTGTGACCTTTCTGTATGAAGTTTGCATGTTCTCCTCTTGTCTGCATGAGTTTCATGAGGATGCTCCGGTTTTTTTCCACAGTCCAAAGACATAAAGTCAGGTTAATTGGAGATAAAAGGGTGTATGTTTGCCCTGTAATGGTAACTGGAGCTATTAAAAAGTCCCCCTATGTATAAGAGTCTGTGTAAATGTGTGTGTGTTTTCCCTGTGTTGGACTGGCGACTGGTCCAGGGTGTTTCCTACCTTTCGCCCAGTAAATTTAACCCACTGTGGCCCTGAATAGGATACTGTAGCCCGAGGATCTAATATGTTTTCACGGCTACTCAACCTCAACACGTGGCTAAGCAGAACCTGCAGTTTGAAAGGTATGGGTTATATTGACAATTTTAATCTATTCTGGGGGCGCAGATAATTTTTTTACCCAGATGGCACCCACCTAAGCAAGACTGGAATGAAGGCACTAAAGGACAACCTCCATTTTGCTCTTCGCCAACCATCTGCTTCTTGGACTGACTCGACACAATACGTGCATCCTCAACCTCCCTCACCTGCCTTCAACCATGAAGGACCATCAGACATACAATCCCCATCACTGGAGAACACGGCTCAGGCTGAGTTTCTGACTCTTGACGAAAGCTACTATGACCTTCATCATCAGGCAGTGACACAGCAGTCAACAGCAGAGACATCACAGTCATCCTCCAACTTCTCTCTCTCAACAACATCACCTCCACATATGGATTTCACAGAGAAAATGGAGAAGCTGGTGTGTGTTGGGACTAAATTCTCACACTCCATCTCAGCCAGTCCACAGGTTTCACCCAAAAAGCCCAGGGCACCCCTTCCCCTTCCCCCCCCGTGCTCTGAGGCCACTTCAGCACCGTCAGCAGCAGCCTTGTACTTCATCTACTCTGGCTGTACAGAGTTCAGAATGTGCAGCAAGTGCTACTGATAGCGGCTTCAGAATACAAAACAATGATAACACGTTGTGATGTGTTCAGGGTCCTTGCTATAGCAGATATGATACTGACAACAGTTTGGAGAGTAAGCTTGGACCCAGTATGCCTGAAATGTTTTCTATTCCTGTGTTGATTAGAAATAGAAAGAATAGAACGCATTCAGCATATCAAGTCAACCAGTCTAACCTCTTACCTGTACCACGACAACCTCGGGCTGCCCCAGGGGCTCCTGTGGTTCCTTTAAAGCTAGCTCTGCTTAATATTAGATCTCTAGCCAACAAATCATTTTTAGTGAATGACATAATTCTATCCTACAGTTTAGATTTTCTGTTTCTAACTGAAACATGGTTAGCAGAAGGCAGCAGTGCTACTGTTCTTAATGAAACAGCACCAGCAAACTTCAGTTCTATGAATGTGTGTCGAAGTGGTAGGAAAGGTGGAGGAGTAGCTGCCTTATTTAAAGATGTATTCCAGTGCATAGAGACTACTTGGCCATTTTATGTCTTTTGAATACCTCTGTTTTATTTTGAAGGGTACTCCCAAAATTTTATTTTTAACCATTTATAAACCTCCAAGATACTCTGCACATTTTATAGATGAATTTACTGAACTACTGTCAGTTATCTCCACTGAGTACAGCTTCTTCATCATAACTGGGGATTTTAACATCCACTTAGATAATAACAAGGACAATAACACCAAATAACTTTTTGGACTTTTTGACACATTTGGTCTATTGCAACATGTGAAAGGGCCTACACATACTCGAGGGCACACTCTGGATCTAGTTATGGTCAAGGACTTGGCCCTCTCTGATCATTTTTGTGTCTTCTTTGAAATGCTGATCACTCCAGATGCTCAAACTAGCTCTGTTTCTGTTAAGAAAAGGTACATAAATGAAAGTACTAGTTCTCAGTTTATGGAGGCTATAGCTATGTCACCAACTTTAATTGCAGTCAGTTGATGAACTCCTGGATAACTTTAATGTGAAAATATTGACTGTCATGGATGTGGTTGCCCCGGTAAAAGTCATGAAAACGTTGAGCAAACAGAAAGCACCATGGCGTAACACAATGATGGTAATAGCTCTGAAAAGAGAATGCAGGAGAGCTGAACGTAAGTGGAGGAAAACTAAACTTCAAATCCACTATGATCTCTATAAGCAAAGCCTTTGTAGTTTTAACTCTGAGTTATGCAGGGCTAGACAGCTGCACTTCTCTAAGATCATTAACAGGAACATCAACAACACCCGCACTCTATTCAACGTGGTCGACAAGCTTACAAATCCTCCAAAACAGATCACACCAGAACTTCTGTCCACAGAGACATGTAATGAATTTGCTCATTTCTTCTGTGAAAAAATCAAAACTATTGGACTGACCATCAACGCCACTCAGTCAAACGATGAAACCATGCTGCCCCTACAGACACCTAGAAATAACACGACTATTATGTCACAATTTAATACAATAGATCAAAAAACACTGGAGAAAACAGTTCAGCATCTTAAATCATCGACATGCTGCCATCTGAATTTTTTAAAACTATTTTTAACTCTGTAAAAACTGATTTGTAACAAATAGTTAATGGCTCACTAGAATCAGGCGTTTTCCCAAAGTCACTGAAAACAGCTGCCATTAAGCCACTCCTAAAAAAGAGAACTCTGGATGCGTCTGTGTTAAACAACTACAGGCCGATCTCAAATCTTCCTTCTAGCTAAGATCATTGAGAAAGTTGTTTACAATCAAGTCAGCAGTTTTTTGAATTCCAGTGGTTATTTTGACAAATTTCAGTCAGGCTTTCGAGCTCACCACAGCACTGAAACGGCTCTTATAAAAGTTTTAAATGATCTACGGCTGAATACTGACTCGGGTAAAATATCAGTTCTGGTTTTACTGGATCTTAGTGCTGCCTTTGACACTGTAGATCATAGAATATTGCTGGACAGGTTGGAAAACTGGGTTGGACTTTCCGGAACAGTCCTTAATTGGTTCAGGTCTTATTTAGAAGACCGGAGTTACTTCGTCACTATTGGCAGCTGTGAATCTGACAGGGTGGCTATGACATGTGGAATCCCCCAGGGATCAGTTCTCGGACCTCTTCTGTTCAATCTTTATATGCTGCCATTAGGCCAAATGCTACAGGCTAACAACATTGATTACCATAGTTATGCAGATGACACACAGATATATCTGGCTCTCTCACCAGATGATTACAGCCCAATAGATTCACTGTGTCAGTGTCTGGAGGACATCAATAACTGGATGAGCCAGAATTTTTTACAGTTAAATAAGGACAAAACAGAGATTGTTGTGTTTGGCAGCAAAGAAAAGAGGACCAGTGTCAGTGAACACCTCAGTTCCCGGGCTCTAAAAACCAAAGACCAAGTCCAAAATCTTGGCGTTCTAATAGTCTCAGATCTCACATTCACCAGCCATATTAAAACCATCACCAAAACAGCCTTCTACCATCTTAGAAATATAGCCAAAATCAAGGGTCTAGTGTGCCAACAAGACCTAGAGAAGCTGATCCATGCTTTTATCTCCAGTAGGGTGGACTATTGTAATGGTCTCTTAACTGGACTTCCCAAAAAGACCATTAAACAGTTACAGCTCATTCAGAACGCTGCTGCTAGAGTTTTAACTAAGACGAAGAGAACTGAGCACATCACTCCAGTTCTAAAATCTCTACACTGGCTTCCGGTTAGTTACAGAACAGAATTTAAAGTGCTGCTACTGGTCTATAAATCACTGAATGGGTTCGGCCCAGAATACATCTCAGAAATGTTTAGAGAATATAAACCCAGTAGATCTCTTAGATCCATGGACTCAGGTCAGCTAGTTGAGCCCAGAGTCCAAACTAAACACGGTGAAGCAGCATTTAGCTGTTGGGCTGCATATAACTGGAACAGACTGCCAGGAGATATTAGATGTTCCTTAAATGTAGAAATCTTTAAATCCAGGTTAAAAACATATCTTTTTTCTTGTGCCTATGATTGAGCTCGAAATTTTTGCTATTACCCGCATTTTACCATATTTCTTTTAGTTTTTCATGCTCTTCTAAATTGTAGTGTATATTTTACTATATTTTCTTTTAGTTTTCATGTTCTTAATTTTTTATCTCTCTTGTTTTAATTTAATATTCCCTAAATTGTAGGTTATACTTTACAATATTTTCTTTTAATTTTTCATGTCCTTAATTTTTTTTATCTCTCTTGTTTGAATTTCATGTTGTCTTAATTGTAACTAAATGTTTGCAAGAAGTCTTTCTGAGGTTTTAGATCTCAGGAATGTTTTAATGCTTTTAATTAATTTTTTTTTCCTTATGTAAAGCACTTTGAATTGCCACTGTGTATGAAAGGTGCTATACAAATAAACTTGCCTTGCCTTGCCTTGCCTTGTAGATAGTGAATGAATGAATGATTTAAGATTGATATAAACAGTGGCTGAAATGCCTCAACTAAACAATTAGATGGAGTCCACAAACTTTTTTGGTAACATAGTGTATTGATTAAGTCCTGTAAAGGCGGTGCAGGTCTATGAGGGTTCTTCAAAAAGTTTCCACACTTTTTTTTAACTCTATTAAGAATTTAAAAAACAAATTACATCACTTTTCATACCAACTTTTTAATGCCATCAGCTAAAAATGTTTTTGGTTGAGCGTGTAGCCACTGATGCACCGCTGCTTTCACATCATCATCACATAAAAATCTTCTTCCCCTTAAAGATTTATTGAGCTGTCCAAAAAGGTGGAAATCAATGCAGCTGAATCCGGACTATAAGCTCTCTCTCAGTCTCTCACAAACGACCAATTACTACTCCTCCCACCCTCACTGTTTCTAATGAAACTTTTAAAAGATCCCTTGTACTATTATCAAAGAACTAATATGTGTGCTGAAAAGCAGCATCTTTACTAAATTGGAAGGTGTACGTAATTTCCACATTAATAAATTGGCTGGCCTTTATTTGATGTTGAACCATTCTGCAAAAAAAGAGAATGTTCTAGAGGTTAAAGGCAGTGCAGACCTATGTTATGGTCTTTTAATTCTACAATTCATGTTCTCATGTTGTCTCATACGTTAGTTCGCTCATTTCCAATGCTTTAATACTCAATACTTGTCAACCTAATAGAACAAACACAAGCTCCTATTTATTCGCAGCAATCGGCAATCCACCTAGATGCAAGGTTTTAGGATGTAGGATAATTAAAGTGAATGTGAACATGACATATGCAGTTAGTTAGGGTTTTTTGACAGGTTGGAGGAAACTAGAGTACCAAAGAAAGCACAAAAGGGAGAAAAACATCACGATTGCCTTAGACAGTAAACAGAGGCAAAATTTGTATTCAAGTCCACATGACTTGAAAAGTGCATCTTTTTTTAAATGCAAGAAACCTCATGGACCAGGCTTGTAACTCCCTCAGTCTCTCACTGTCAGAAAGCAGAGGTTTCTCCACAAGGGGTAAAATGACAGACAATATGAATCAACCACAGTGATGCCAGCATGAGGACAGAAAACCTCACAACTAGCAACAAGATCAGATGTGTCTGGTACTGTCACCTGAAGATTATTAGAGCAGACTGTCAGGGTAAATTCATTTTACCTGGTAATAGAATGACAGGATGCTAGGTCAGACTGTCAAACATGTAAAACAAGAGTTTTAACCATTACCACCATCTCCAGGATCTCCTTTTGTGGTCATGCTAATCTGATGAGTAAATGATTCGTGTGTATTTCCAATTAGAGTCATGCATGGTGTATTAGTATTAGTCCTGCTGGAGACCATAAACAGAAACTCTCCAACCTAGATTTACATTATGCACATTTAATCCAATAATGAATTTAGATTACACACACATATACATGCACACATGTACACACAAGCTTGTAGTAGCACAAGTTAACAAGGTTAAATAGCCTCTGGAGAACTCAGCTTCACGCTGGTAGTTGCCATAGTTCCAAGGTTACTGCTGAAGAGTGTGGATCACTCCTGCTGGCTCTCTGAGCGTCAGTGTGTGTTGCAACAAGTCTCAGACTACACACTCACTACTTTTCTTTATTTCTTAATTTTTACTAACTGCTTTATTATGCTCAAGGTCTGCATGAATGTGATGTGGTTAGCATACAGGTTTAAAATGAATAGCACTATGGTAACCATTTTTTTTGTTCTGTTTGTGCCACAATGGTTGGCACCCCGTAGTAATTTACCCGAACCTCTTATTCATATTTTATGTTTTAAAGTTCAGGAACACTTCATGCCATGATGTCCTGTTTTATTGGGGTATAAATGTAAGGTGACACACTGGTCTACTTCTCTTATTTATTGGTTACTGTGAGACAGACAAAGCTGTTAAGCTGCACAAACCAGAAAATGGGTTAACAGATGAAATGTCAATTTCTCCTATAAATGCATTAATAAAGAAGTTTAGGAGTCTGCCTGAAAGAGGATGATGTCTATGTTGACTGACACAGAGTAAGGACGATGGTTCAGGTGGCTAAAGAATCTTAAGAAACCACAGTTGAAGAATTGCATACTTTAGTTGTCTTGAGGTCAGGTTGCCAAAAGAAAGCCTCTGCTGTCAAGAAGCAACATATTCATGTGAAGACAGTGCATACAGTTTGCCTGACATTACTGCAACCTTTTTGGCAACAAACCCAAAGATACACAGGCAGAAGAGTACCCCATCCCCACTGTGAAGCATGGTGGTGGATGTTTTATCTTTTCCAAAGGCCCAGTAAGACAATGATCCACAGAATTACACAAAACTAAGGTGCTGCCATGTCCCAGACCCCTAAACTAAACGCTATAGAAAACCTTTAGGGTTTAAGAATTTTAGACTCCAATTCTCAAAGTACAATGTTGGGCTTTAAGTACAACTAATACTAATGCAGTAAATATGGTTAATAAGTTATTACGCTTTTGTACTTTTAGGCCACAATCAAGCAAAATAAGATTAAATGTCTCTGATCTCTTATGTTTTTTTAAATAGCTGTCTTTGGGTTGTCGATTCCCAAAGCCAGAGCCTAAACTGTTCTATACTGGATGCTGGGTGGACTGCCTGTTATGTTAAAAACACTCACAGCAGAGCCAAGCTGATCAGTTGAAAATACCAGAAAAGTGTTGGCAGGACTCATCATGCACGTGAGAATTGTTTTAATCAAACATTCACATAGGCTGTGTGAAAAATGCACTCATCAAAACATGGTACACTATATGGATGAAATATTGGGACACCTACACATTACACCTACAGGAGCTTTTATGACAGCCCATTCTAAATCCTAAAGCCTCCACTCTTCTAAAAAGGCTTTCTAAAAGATTGTCAAGTGTGTCTGTAAGGATGCTTGCCAATTCATCCAGAAGAGCGTTTGTAAGGCTTGCAATCTCCCTTCTAGTTCATTTAAAAAGTGTGTGATGGGGTTGAGGTCAGGCATCTGTACAGGTCAGTCAAGCTCACTCACCTAAACATGCCTGTATGGACTCATGCTAGAACAGAAAACAGCCTTCCCCAAACTGTTCCCACAAATTCTGAAGCATACAATTGTCCAAAATGTCTTGGTTTAATGAAACATTAAGATTTCCCTTCACTGGAACTAAGGGGCCTAGATCAACCCCTGAAAAACAACCCCATAGAATTATTCCTCCTTCACCAAACTTTACACCTGGCACAATGTAGATAGACAGGTAGCCCTCTCCTGGCATTCACCAAACCCAGACTTGTAATTCAGACAGCCAGATAGAGAAGCGTGATTCGTCATTCCACAGAACATTTCCACTGCTCCAGAGTCTAGTGGCAGCATGCTTTACACCACTCCATCCGACACCTGGCATTGTGCATGGAAACCCATGACATGCAGCTCCCGGCTCACAGATCTGTGCTGATGTCACTGCACTATGGGCCTCAGCAATCTGAGACCCTGTGGCTGTGATTTCTAAATGCTTCCACTTTTACAGTACCTAATACAGAACCACACTCATATTCTGTAAGCTTTGGAGCAACCCTTTAATAAATCTGTCATTGGCTCAGGTACATGTCAAAACTATTGCTTAGTATTTAATTGGTTTAACAGCCTCATTTGACTGCTTATAGTGCTACCTATCGTGGGCAGTGGTGGGCGAGCCACGATTCGCAGAAGGTCCGCCCTCTAAATGCTAGTCTGTGATTGGGTGGTTGAATTTCGCCCGCTCGCTCTGTTCTGCATACACCTCTACTTGAGTCAATTAGACAGCTCTCATGCTCAGGAACGCTGTGAAAATGAACATTTGGTGAGTAAAACAGTAGTTTGTTATAGAATTCTTGCTTAAATTGGTCAAAAACTCTGTTATATGGGTTTTGGTTTCATTCTGTGTGTTGCAGTATCATGTCCCCCTGTTCCTGGTATGACGTCCTCCTTTTGGGGGTGCAATGTCCTCCTTTTTGTGACTATCAATGTGGCCACTCTAGTCCCAATACATTTGTACATATAGTGTGTACTAACAGTAGATGGTGAACACCAAAATGCCCCAAACGTTTCAGTCAATTAAAGAAAAACATATTTCATAAGTAAAAAGATGCTTGTTATTTAGGAAATTATTGTTACAAGCCAGTTTCTAGCCAACAACAAACTGGGAACTGCTTAGGGTGTCGTCTTTGGATTTTTACAACTAATGATTGGCATTTATCCTCAGATTTAGAGCTATAATATCTGCCACAATCCCCCATGGTTCCAGACAGGTAAACACTAGTCTTTGTGGTATTATTAAAAACTAATCGTTTTAAAATGACCAGTATTTCTTTCTAATTTTTGCAATCTCATTTTTAGTGTGTGATTGAGTTCGAACCATACCATACATGGTCAAACAGAAAGCTAGTCCTTCAAGAATGCAGTCAGTTTGCGACTTCGGTCAGCCTTGCACATATAAGGACAAACAACATTTGAGCATATTTTTGTGCTGGCAAACTTCAACATAAATGCCAGCAGAGCGAGTGTAAAGGTCACAAGAAAAGCAAAAGCATTAAACTCATCGAACTCCAGCTCTCCCATTATGGAAGCACAGATGGATGAAAATAGGCAGGATGTAGATAGAGTGGCTTCTCCTAATGGTTTAACTCTTTGATTGAGAGGAGCTTAAATGTCAGCAAGTGATCCCATTTTTATATGAAACTGAGAGTGAGCATTTTATGATGGAAAGAACTTTACAAAAGTGACACACAACCAGAACATCTGCACCTATTCACACTATACATGGCTAAATTCTCATTATAAAACGAATAGTTCTGGTCCTAAAAATCTGAGCCGTGTTCGAAGCCGTTGTAAAATCCCTGATATACGCACACCTATGACCACCTCACATCATTCCATATTAATACGCCACTGAAAAGAAAAAGTACAAACTTGGTTGAACACTATTTTAAGTCATGTACTATACATGGAAATGTCCAGATTAATATAAACAGTAATCCTAATCATTAAGCGGGTGTTTCGTCCAAGAAATAGTGTAATAGTGTTTGTGGAGGAATGTTAATTGTGAATGTTATGTTTGCCCTCATGTTGCCTAGCAACACTGTTAATGGACTACCTGATTTTGCAGAAGAATGCTATTTGTAAGTGTTTTTGTAAATCGCGTCGTGCCAAAACATCCTTCCCCGTGTTAAAATCGCATGAACGCAGGGTCTCTCGTGGCGTATTGCTTTTTTTAATCACTTAAACACAAGAAAGAGCTTGACATTCTGCAATCCCTTTTTAGGTACCTAAATGTATGCAGTTTGGTCAAAAAGTCAATTTCATCCTACTTAAAAAAGCATTTAGGCAACTTAATGGACATTTGTTTGAGTATAACCCTTTGGGCTAGTGGGCAATGTCCATTTACAAGTTAACAATTTAAATAATTGTTTCCTCTATCATAGCTTGAAAAAGAGGAAAAGATGAGATTGAAAATGTGAAAAACATCTTTGCAAGTAGCAGTAAAGTTAGTGAATTTGTCCTCAGTAGGCAGTGGGCATCCCAAAATAAAAGCAACTCTCCAGCCTTTTGGATGAGCCTAAGCTAACTTTATTTAGCAGGCTACGCAAATAAGGAAAAAATCCACTTAAAAGTTATTGAAACCATTTCTACGACCCTAAATCAGAAAAAGTTGGGACAGTATGGAAAATGCTAATAATAAAAAAACACAGTTTCTTACATTTACTTTGACTTTTATTTGATTGCAGATAGGATGAACCTGAGATATTTCATTTATTAATAAACATCCATTTTGCATTTCAGACCTGCAAGTTGGAACAGTAAAGCATTTACCACTTTGTAATGTTACCATTCCTTTTCACCACATTTAAAAGACGTTTTGGCACCGAGGATACCAAGTGATTTAGTGTTTCAGCTTTTACTTTGTCTCATTCTTCCTGCAAACACGTCTTAAGATGTGCAACAGTACGGGGTCGTTGTTCTCACATTTTCTGTTTAAAAATTCTCCACACATTCTCTATTGGGGACAGGTCAAGACTGCAGGCAGGCCAGTCCAGTACCCATAACCTCTTCTTCCGCAGCCATGCCTTTGTAATGTGTGCAGCATGTGGTTTTGCATTGTCTTGTTGAAAAATGCATGGACATCCCAGGAAAAGATGACGACGGCAGCATATGTTGCTCTAAGATCTCAATGTACTTTTCTGCATTAATGCTGCATAACAGAAGTGTAAATGACCTTGGCCTCATACCATGACAGACCCTGGCTTTTGGACTTGTTGCTGATAACAGTCTGGATGGTTCTTTTCTTTGCTCATCAAAGTCTCAGCCTTTCCTGGATGCTGCTTTTGTACCAAACCATGATTACAATCACCTGTTGACATCACCTGTTTGGTATTACATCATTATTTAGTTTTTTCACCTCATTACTAGCCCTAAATTGCCCCTGTTCCAACTTTTTTTGGAATATGTTGCAGGCCTGAAATGCAGGAATGGATGTTTATTAATAAATGAAATGAAGTTGAGCAGAGAAAAGATTTTTATTTTATTAGCATTTTCCAAACTGTCCCAACTTTCTCTGATTTGGGGTTGTATCATACGTATGTTTATTAATTTCTCTAATAAGTATTAAAAAACATTGAATACTCTTTTCTTTATTTCTATCTTTACAGTCACTTTTATCATTTTCCGTAAAGGCTTTAAAGGCTTAAACTCTGGGCTCACACAACTCACAGAGCAACACACTTACCCATTCACTTACACCTGAAACCAGCAGTGTTGTTCAAATTCTTTTTGGAAGAGGTTTTTTGGAAGACGTTGCAGGCAGCAAACTGTGAAAAATTCACCTAATCAACAGTATTAAAATGATGTGCAATTGTGCTGTTGGTCTATCCCAGACACCATAGCCTTCATGTCCTCTGTTGCACACTGTGCATTAAACCCTTCTGTGATTACACAACCCTGTGTGGGACTGTGTAATCACACAGTGCTGATGCTAACTCCTTGTGACCACTGAAAGCACCTACAATGATTATGCAGGCATAAGAAATAGACATCAGAGCAATGGAAAAGGGTCGACTGGTTCAACGGATGTGCATCAAGAAGCAATGATCCTCACAACCCTGTAATGTCCAAATCCAAACGACCTGCTAGTTTGTCTAAAACAGGAGCGGTTCTGATATATCTACTGGTCCCCACAATAATAAATCACAGAAACATTCAAGGCCATATTTTTCAACCAATAACATAAATGTTGGATCTGATGACACTTCAGTCAAACATTTTATTGATTTATATATATTTTTTTTTTCTACAGCAGAAAACAATTCTTTTTAAATTAGCCAAAGTATATGTATGTAAGTGAATCTTCACTTTAGATCAAAATCAGAAAAACTATCCTCCCAATAAGATCCTTCTACAATGAGATCAGCTATTTTCTGGGCACAGTCTAAACAAGTGGAGTTTACATCCATATTAGACTTTGTGTACAGTTTACAAATAAATAAGTAAAAAGGGGTTGGGGGGATCTAACTGAATATCATATAAATGTTATTTTTACTGGCTGAAGTGAAAATGCTAGCGTATTGATAAAGAGAATTCATACTAAAGAAAACAGATGTTTCCTAAACATTAATTAGTGAGTGTGCTTTCCATGCCTCATATAAATGTGTATGTGTGTGTTTGTTTGAAAGAAGGGTATGGAATTGGATGGATATGAAGTGAAATGTCATTCTGACTATGTGTTTCTGTAAAGTAGATCTCCAATGAGCTTCCGAACAGCTTCTGTATCACTGGGGTCTGTCAAATAGAAACAAACACAGTTTCATATTACAGTCTATGTCCTTATATATATATATATATATATATATATATATATATATATATACAGTGTATCACAAAAGTGAGTACACCCCTCACATTTCTGCAGATATTTAAGTATATCTTTTCATGGGACAACACTGACAAAATGACACTTTGACACAATTAAAAGTAGTCTGTGTGCAGCTTATATAACAGTGTAAATTTATTCTTCCCTCAAAATAACTCAATATACAGCCATTAATGTCTAAACCACCGGCAACAAAAGTGAGTACACCCCTTAGTGAAAGTTCCTGAAGTGTCAATATTTTGTGTGGCCACCATTATTTCCCAGAACTGCCTTAACTCTCCTGGGCATGGAGTTTACCAGAGCTTCACAGGTTGCCACTGGAATGCTTTTCCACTCCTCCATGACGACATCACGAAGCTGGCGGATATTCGAGACTTTGCGCTCCTCCACCTTCCGCTTGAGGATGCCCCAAAGATGTTCTATTGGATTTAGGTCTGGAGACATGCTTGGCCAGTCCATCACCTTTACCCTCAGCCTCTTCAATAAAGCAGTGGTCGTCTTAGAGGTGTGTTTGGGGTCATTATCATGCTGGAACACTGCCCTGCGACCCAGTTTCCGGAGGGAGGGGATCATGCTCTGCTTCAGTATTTCACAGTACATATTGGAGTTCATGTGTCCCTCAATGAAATGTAACTCCCCAACACCTGCTGCACTCATGCAGCCCCAGACCATGGCATTCCCACCACCATGCTTGACTGTAGGCATGACACACTTATCTTTGTACCACACATGCTTGAGACCATCTGAACCAAACAAATTAATCTTGGTCTCATCAGACCATAGGACATGGTTCCAGTAATCCATGTCCTTTGTTGACATGTCTTCAGCAAACTGTTTGCGGGCTTTCTTGTGTAGAGACTCAGAAGAGGCTTCCTTCTGGGGTGACAGCCATGCAGACCAATTTGATGTAGTGTGCGGCGTATGGTCTGAGCACTGACAGGCTGACCCCCCACCTTTTCAATCTCTGCAGCAATGCTGACAGCACTCCTGCGCCTATCTTTCAAAGACAGCAGTTGGATGTGGCGCTGAGCACGTGCACTCAGCTTCTTTGGACGACCAACGCGAGGTCTGTTCTGAGTGGACCCTGCTCTTTTAAAATGCTGGATGATCTTGGCCACTGTGCTGCAGCTCAGTTTCAGGGTGTTGGCAATCTTCTTGTAGCCTTGGCCATCTTCATGTAGCGCAACAATTCGTCTTTTAAGATCCTCAGAGAGTTCTTTGCCATGAGGTGCCATGTTGGAACTTTCAGTGACCAGTATGAGAGAGTGTGAGAGCTGTACTACTAAATTGAACACACCTGCTCCCTATGCACACCTGAGACCTAGTAACACTAACGAGTCACATGACATTTTGGAGGGAAAATGACAAGCAGTGCTCAATTTGGACATTTAGGGGTGTAGTCTCTTAGGGGTGTACTCACTTTTGTTGCCAGTGGTTTAGACATTAATGGCTGTATATTGAGTTATTTTGAGGGAAGAATAAATTTACACTGTTATATAAGCTGCACACAGACTACTTTTCATTGTGTCAAAGTGTCATTTTGTCAGTGTTGTCCCATGAAAAGATATACTTAAATATCTGCAGAAATGTGAGGGGTGTACTCACTTTTGTGATACACTGTATATATATATATATATATATATATATATATATATATATATACTGTATATATATATTGTATATATACTGTATATATACACCGATCAGCCATAACATTAAAACCACCTCCTTGTTTCTACACTGACTGTCCATTTTATCAGCTCCACTTACCATATAGAAGCACTTTGTAGTTATACAATTACTGACTGTAGTCCATCTGTTTCTCTGCATATCTTTTTAGCCTGCTTTCACCCTGTTCTTCAATGATCAGGACCCCCACAGGGCAGGTATTATTTAAATGGTGGATGATTCTCAGCACTGCAGTGACACTGACATGGTGGTGGTGTGTTAGTGTGTGTTGTGCTGGTATGAGTGGATCAGACAAAACAGCACTGCTGGAGTTTTTAAATACCGTGTCCACTCACTGTCCACTCTATTTGACACTCCTACCTAGTTGGTCCACCTTGTAGATGTAATGTCAGAGATGATCGCTCATCTATTGCTGCTGTATGTGTTCGTCATCTTCTATACCTTCATCAGTGGTCACAGGACGCTGCCCACGGGACGCTGTTGGCTGGATATTTTTGGTGGATGAACTATTTTCAGTCCAGCAGTGACAGTGAGGTGTTTAAAAACTCCAGCAGCGCTGCTGTGTCTGATCCACTCATACCAGCACAACACACACTAACACACCACCACCATGTCAGTGTCACTGCAGTGCTGAGAATGATCCACCACCTAAATAATACTTACTCTGTAGTGGTCCTGGGAGAGTCCTGACCATTGAAGAACAGCATGAAAGGGGGCTAACAAAGCATGCAGAGAAACAGATGGACTACAATCAGTAATTGTACAACTACAAAGTGCTTTTATATGGTAAGTGGATATATATACAGTGTATCACAAAAGTGAGTACACCCCTCACATTTCTGCAGATATTTAAGTATATCTTTTCATGGGACAACACTGACAAAATGACACTTTGACACAATGAAAAGTAGTCTGTGTGCAGCTTATATAACAGTGTCAATTTATTCTTCCCTCAAAAGAACTCAATATACAGCCATTAATGTCTAAACCACCGGCAACAAAAGTGAGTACACCCCTAAGAGACTACACCCCTAAATGTCCAAATTGAGCACTGCTTGTCATTTTCCCTCCAAAATGTCATGTGATTTGTTAGTGTTACTAGGTCTCAGGTGTGCATAGGGAGCAGGTGTGTTTAATTTAGTAGTACAGCTCTCACACTCTCTCATACTGGTCACTGAAAGTTCCAACATGGCACCTCATGGCAAAGAACTCTCTAAGGATCTTAAAAGACGAATTGTTGCGCTACATGAAGATGGCAAAGGCTACAAGAAGATTGCCAACACCCTGAAACTGAGCTGCAGCACAGTGGCCAAGATCATCCAGCGTTTTAAAAGAGCAGGGTCCACTCAGAACAGACCTCGCGTTGGTCGTCCAAAGAAGCTGAGTGCACGTGCTCAGCGTCACATCCAACTGCTGTCTTTGAAAGATAGGCGCAGGAGTGCTGTCAGCATTGCTGCAGAGATTGAAAAGGTGGGGGGTCAGCCTGTCAGTGCTCAGACCATACGCCGCACACTACATCAAATTGGTCTGCAGGGCTGTCACCCCAGAAGGAAGCCTCTTCTGAAGTCTCTACACAAGAAAGCCCGCAAACAGTTTGCTGAAGACATGTCAACAAAGGACATGGATTACTGGAACCATGTCCTATGGTCTGATGAGACCAAGATTAATTTGTTTAGTTCAGATGGTCTCAAGCATGTGTGGCGGCAATCAGGTGAGGAGTACAAAGATAAGTGCGTCATGCCTACAGTCAAGCATGGTGGTGGGAATGCCATGGTCTGGGGCTGCATGGGTGCAGCAGGTGTTGGGGAGTTACATTTCATTGAGGGACACATGAACTCCAATATGTACTGTGAAATACTGAAGCAGAGCATGATCCCCTCCCTCCGGAAACTGGGTCGCAGGGCAGTGTTCCAGCATGATAATGACCCCAAACACACCTCTAAGACGACCACTGCTTTATTGAAGAGGCTGAGGGTAAAGGTGATGGACTGGCCAAGCATGTCTCCAGACCTAAACCCAATAGAACATCTTTGGGGCATCCTCAAGCGGAAGGTGGAGGAGCGCAAAGTCTCGAATATCCGCCAGCTCCGTGATGTCGTCATGGAGGAGTGGAAAAGCATTCCAGTGGCAACCTGTGAAGCTCTGGTAAACTCCATGCCCAGGAGAGTTAAGGCAGTTCTGGGAAATAATGGTGGCCACACAAAATATTGACACTTCAGGAACTTTCACTAAGGGGTGTACTCACTTTTGTTGCCGGTGGTTTAGACATTAATGGCTGTATATTGAGTTATTTTGAGGGAAGAATAAATTTACACTGTTATATAAGCTGCACACAGACTACTTTTCATTGTGTCAAAGTGTCATTTTGTCAGTGTTGTCCCATGAAAAGATATACTTAAATATCTGCAGAAATGTGAGGGGTGTACTCACTTTTGTGATACACTGTATATATATATATACAGTGTATCACAAAAGTGAGTACACCCCTCACATTTCTGCAGATATTTAAGTATATCTTTTCATGGGACAACACTGACAAAATGACACTTTGACACAATGACAAGTAGTCTGTGTGCAGCTTATATAACAGTATACATTTATTCTTCCCTCAAAATAACTCAATATACAGCCATTAATGTCTAAACCACCGGCAACAAAAGTGAGTACACCCCTTAGTGAAAGTTCCTAAAGTGTCAATATTTTGTGTGGCCACCATTATTTCCCAGAACTGCCTTAACTCTCCTGGGCATGGAGTTTACCAGAGCTTCGCAGGTTGCCACTGAAATGCTTTTCCACTCCTCCATGACGACATCACGGAGCTGGCGGATATTCGAGACTTTGCGCTCCTCCACCTTCCGCTTGAGGATGCCCCAAAGATGTTCTATTGGGTTTAGGTCTGGAGACATGCTTGGCCAGTCCATCACCTTTACCCTCAGCCTCTTCAATAAAGCAGTGGTCGTCTTATAGGTGTGTTTGGGGTCATTATCATGCTGGAACACTGCCCTGCGACCCAGTTTCCGGAGGGAGGGGATCATGCTCTGCTTCAGTATTTCACAGTACATATTGGAGTTCATGTGTCCCTCAATGAAATGTAACTCCCCAACACCTGCTGCACTCATGCAGCCCCACACCATGGCATTCCCACCACCATGCTTGACTGTAGGCATGACACACTTATCTTTGTACTCCTCACCTGATTGCCGCCACACATGCTTGAGACCATCTGAACCAAACAAATTAATCTTGGTCTCATCAGACCATAGGACATGGTTCCAGTAATCCATGTCCTTTGTTGACATGTCTTCAGCAAACTGTTTGCGGGCTTTCTTGTGTAGAGACTTCAGAAGAGGCTTCCTTCTGGGGTGACAGCCATGCAGACCAATTTGATGTAGTGTGCGGCGTATGGTCTGAGCACTGACAGGCTGACCCCCCACCTTTTCAATCTCTGCAGCAATGCTGACAGCACTCCTGCGCCTATCTTTCAAAGACAGCAGTTGGATGTGACGCTGAGCACGTGCACTCAGCTTCTTTGGACGACCAACGCGAGGTCTGTTCTGAGTGGACCCTGCTCTTTTAAAACGCTGGATGATCTTGGCCACTGTGCTGCAGCTCAGTTTCAGGGTGTTGGCAATCTTCTTGTAGCCATGGCCATCTTCATGTAGCGCAACAATTCGTCTTTTAAGATCCTCAGAGAGTTCTTTGCCATGAGGTGCCATGTTGGAACTTTCAGTGACCAGTATGAGAGAGTGTGAGAGCTGTACTACTAAATTGAACACACCTGCTCCCTATGCACACCTGAGACCTAGTAACACTAACAAATCACATGACATTTTGGAGGGAAAATGACAAGCAGTGCTCAATTTGGACATTTAGGGGTGTAGTCTCTTAGGGGTGTACTCACTTTTGTTGCCGGTGGTTTAGACAATAATGGCTGTATATTGAGTTATTTTGAGGGAAGAATAAATTTACACTGTTATATAAGCTGCACACAGACTACTTTTCATTGTGTCAAAGTGTCATTTTGTCAGTGTTGTCCCATGAAAAGATATACTTAAATATCTGCAGAAATGTGAGGGGTGTACTCACTTTTGTGATACACTGTATATATATATATATATATATATATATATACTGTATATATATATACAGCATTTGCCTTTTACTTTCATATATACTATTTCAAACAATAAGCACATGGTCAGGTGTCCACATACTTTTAGCGATATAGTGTGCACTCACACTATCAGGCACTGAAATTTTATATTTGATTATTTTCTGAAAACTAAGTACCGCTCATCTCCTTAGAGCAAATGAAACAGAGAAGCACAGAAGGTCTGTTTGGCTCTCTTGTACAGTGAGTGGGTGAAGGAAACACACTACCAGATGGGGGAAAAACAATTACTTACAAATTCACACACACTCAGAATGGACAAATCAGACCCAGTTCCTACTCCTTTACCTTTACGCACCTTATCTCACTGAGTATATTTTTCAAGAATACATATGTATAGACTCTACATCAATCCCTTCATTTATCTCTAATCAAGCTCTATAAAAGCATGCTGAGGTGGCACAACAGGGCTCTGGACTTAAATTATTAACAAAAGCAGCAGGAAGAAACTCTCTGCATCAGCCGTTTCTGAGTGCACAGCAACAACCCTGGTCATGATTAAGCCATTCAGTAGGTGGCCAATTTAGTTCGAAATTATTACATAAGTGATGGCACAGACATCAAATGTGTGTGGCAAATCACCTTAGATAAAAGTGCATCCAACTTAATCCTTCACTAGATGCTGATGTTAAATATGAAAGTAAACATTAACTTAACTAATTCATTGCTTCAGCGGTTCTTTAGTCGTTTACTCTGAAATCACTACCCTAACCCTTTTCCTCTTAAAGTAAACCATTTATGCCCCAGGAACAATATTCTGACCTCCTTTACTTATAAAACAGCACACACACACCAACAGTGCTGCGGCCATGTTAATATTCTACTTGGTAGAATATTAATAACCCCATTCCCAGAAAATTTGGGACATTTTAAAATGATGAATTAATATCTGCAAGAAGCTCAAAAAAATTAATGGTTTGGGAACTGAGGACACTAATTGTTGCAGTTAGTTTGCATGATACAAGACTTCTGCTCAACAGTCTTTGGTTGACATTGTCTGATTCTCCTCTTTAGGATGTGCCATACATTTTCAACTGGAGCCACATCAGAACAACAGGCAGTAATGTAACCCTGATGGCAGCATATGTCTCTTCAAAATCCCAATATACACCAACCAGGCGTAACATTATGACCACTGACAGGTGAAGTGAATAACACTGATTATCTCTTCATCACGGCACCTGTTAGTGGGTGGGATATATTAGGCAGCAAGTGAACATTTTATCCTCAAAGTTGATGTGTTAGAAGCAGGAAAAATGGGCGAGCGTAAGAATTTGAGTGAGTTTGACAGGGGCCAAATTGTGATGGCTAGGCGACTGGGTCAGAGCATCTCCAAAACTGCAGTTCTTGTGGTGTGTTCCCGGTCTGCAGTGGTCAGTTTCTATCAAGAGTGGTCCAAGAAAATAGCAGTGGTAAACCGACGACAGGGTCATGGGTGGCCAGAGCTCATTGATGCACACGGGGAGTGAAGGCTGGCCTGTGTGGCAACAGACGAGCTACTGTAGCTCAAAATGCTGGTTCTGATAGAAAGGTGTCAGAATACACAGTGCATCACAGTTTGTTGTGTATGGGGCAGCAAAAGGGGGACCAACACAATATTAGAAAGATGGTCATAATGTTATACCTTACTGGTGTATGCTACATGCACTCATCCACCCTCATGCTACGACAGGCATTGGCTTATGCTTATTTCGTTATTAACCTACTGGTTGGTCTTTTCCAGCTTTAGCTCCGAGAAATCTGTGACTATTCTACCTGAAAACAAGCTGGAACCTGGCTGGACTCATCTAACCACAGCAAACCTTCCCACTGTTATTCAGAACATCTGAGATGATCTAGGGCCCAGAGAACTTGGTAGTGTTTCAGCATAGAATTGATATATTGATGGCTTTGTCTTTGCATAACAAGTTTCAGTGTGAGTCGGTGCAAGGTGCAGATGGATGGAATAGAGCAAAGAGAAGGTTGTCCTTTAGAATTTTCACCCAGTCCTGCTTAGATGGGCATCATCTGGGTGAAAAAAAATCTCAGCACTCCCAAAGTAGAATAAAATTGTCAAAATAATTTTGAGCTTCAAGGCTGCAGATTCTGCTCAGCCATGTGTTGAGGCTGAGCAGTCGTGAATGTGCACAGTGATGAACTTTTGAGCTGTTAGCTTCTCAAGTGTATTGAAATGGCTCAGTAAAGTTGTTTCTTGTGAACTTCTGCCTCTTCTCTGCGAATGTCATTTTTGCCCACATGCAGAACAATCCTGTCAATCACCTGGTGCTGGGAGAGAATGTTGGGAAGCTCCTCGTTTAATTCCGGGACAGTTGCATTCGGAAGACACTGATCTGTTGCCTACTTTCCTGGTGGTGGAGTCACCAATGATCCGAGTGCTCAGTCAGAGGAAAGCCACTGCTTGTTAGTCCTTGTGTTTTTGCTAGCCCACTTTGAGCCCCTTTTAATAGTCAGCTTCCTTGGTTTTGTTTCCTTGTTGTTACCACTGGGAATACCCTCAATCAGATTTATTAGTTGTCTCAGCATTTGGACCAGTTTCAGCTGCACTATTGCCCTTTTTCCCAAAGGGTATAGCAATGCTACAATTAAGAGCAGCATTAGCTTTCCAAGATCATGATAAACAGTCCTGTTGCTTTTGGCTTTGCTCCAAGCTTGTGTCACTGGCTTATTTTATATTGCTCAGTTCTGTTTACCAGTTTTGACTAAGTTCAGTCAAGCTTTGGGAAATCTGTTGAGCCTTCTAGTCTTAGCTTAGCTTGTTGTGCTGTTCGTTAGCTTCTGTTGACTTAACCTCAAGACAGTGGAATAGCACTGTCACCTTTTAGTGAGAAGGTGAAGGTGAAGCAGTCCAGGTCCTTTCTGTGTGGAGTTTGCATGCTCTCCCCATGTCTGTGGGAGTTTCCTCAGGGAGCTTCAGTTTGCTCCCACAGTCCAAAACATGTCAGTTAGGAATCGAAGATACAAAACTGGCAAAAACTGTTTGACAATGAACTTAAACTTATGAATCATGTGTAGCTTGTAACTACCTGTCCTGTCATTAATGTAACCAAAGTGTAAAACATCACGTTAAAATCCTAATAAATAAATACATGTTGTATTTTTGTCTCTAGAACAGTGATTTTCCGCAAGAGCCTGTAACAGTTGGTGCAGCACAAAGAGTCCGCTGTAGTAGGAGGGACTCTGGTAGTCTTGAGTCCTGTGCCTGAGTTCAAGCGTTATAACTGGCTTGTGGACAAATATGATAAAAGTGTCCGGTTTGATATAATTCTATAATTCTCTGCCTCTCCAACAGATCTATCAACAGATTGAGCTCTATAGCTAAGAAATAAGAGAAAAGAATTGCTGTGAAAATTCGACTGATGTCATCCTGATTTTCTGAATAACCATTCAACATTACAATCATCCAGGTTTACACCCTAACAGAAAGAGTCCACATACTATTATAAAATCTACTTCACATCACATGCCAGCAAAATGATGCTGAAGATTATTCAGTATTACAGACTAGAGCCTTTAATTGCAAGAGAACTGTCAGGTGTGCAAGCAGGATTCACAAAAGGCAGAGGAACGAGAGGTATAATCACAGATGGTACATTATAGAATAAGCCAAGGATTTCAAAAAGGAAAACATGTGCTTTATTGATTACAGCAAAGCTTTCGACTGTGTAGACCACACAAAATTATGGAATGTCCTCAGCAAGGTGGAAATACCAGAGCATATCACTGTTCTGTTGAGGAATCGTTACACTCATCAACAAGCCAGGGCCATGAGAGAAAATTGATATACAGAATGCTGCTTTCTGTCACTTTTTAATATAAAAAAGTCAAAAGTCATGACAACAGGAAAGACCAACAACTTTACCATTGATGGAGATTGAGGGTCTGTCTGAAAACCTAGTAAGCTCTCTAAATAGACAGCATTTTACGTCATCCTACATGCGCTCCCGAGATTTGAATTCTTAGATGTCTTAAAATGCTGCCTAGAAAGGTGCCTTATTTCAAAGCTTTAATTGGACTAAATGCTTTCTTAGTGGTTAAGGCAACTTTTCTCACAAAAAATCACAAATATGGTGGATAAGTTCTTTTCAAATGTAAATAAACTCTCATTTATTTGTAATCTGTATAAAGGTAAACAAGTGTCATTTATTTGCAAAATCAGTCTTGTCAGTGACAATTTAACCATTTTCGGTACACAGAGGGAGATGTCAGCTGGCATGTTAGCAGGTTGTGTCCGCATTGTTTTGAATGCCCTGAGGCTAACGAAACTGTATATTAAGGTGAAAGGTGTATTAAGCAAAACTGCAGTGATGTAATTACCGTAATCGCTAAGTAGTGTGTCTAAATAATCTGCCTAATAATTAAATGTCTTATTAGAATCCTCATAACCTTGTGAACTGATGAACCTTGTGTAATAAGTAACTACCGTTCTTGTCATGAATGTAACCAAATTGTAAAACATGACGTTAAAATCCTAATATACAAACAAACAACCAACCTAGGCAGCTTCCTCAGTAGGAAGTAGGCAGCAAGGCAGCTCACTAGGTTTTCGGACAGACTTGATGTCAAAGCTTTTGCCAACTTGAATAAATTATTAACAACAAATGATGTAGCTGTCAGAAATACTAATACTTGGCAGAACAAGAATTAAGGAACAAGAAAAGATCTTAAGATGTAAAGATTTGTCTCTCTAAACATCAGAGCCTTTCAGACTATGGTCTACTCTGTGGTTCTTTATGGAAGTGAAAGCTGGACACTAAAAAATAGGGATGGCAAGAATATTGATGTGTTTGAGCTTTAGAGCTTTAGTACTCTTGAGTGTACCAAGGGACGAATGGATTCTCAACTAAATTCAATCTCTTCCTAGAAGCCCAAATAACCAAACTGAAGCTGTCATATTTTGGACACATTATGAGCAGCACCAATTATTTGGTAAGTAGAATAATGTCTGAAAGAGTTGAAGGTAAAAGAGGAAAAGGACAGCCAACAACAACATGGATGGGTGGATATTTGTTTGTTTAATAGGATTTTAACGTCATGTTTTACACTTTGGTTACATTAATGACAGGATATCAGGTTACACATGATTCATTAGTTCTAGTTCTAAATCAACTTGACAGCTAACAACAGATAACTTTAAGATAAGAGATGATTTTAAATAGTAGCAACACCATCAACCTCTACTGGAAAAAGTAAATTTCCTATTTAATTTTCCCATTTAACTGAGATGTACCATTTTAAAACAGTTACACTGAAATGCCTCTTTTTAAAAAAAAAAAAATTAGTAGTATTTAATATGCCAAATTTTAATTAATTCAGTTCAGGCACATATACACACATGCATCCATACACACTACTTACCCACTCCCAGTTTGCCCAGCAGATCAGTATATTTGGGCTTCACCTCCAGCACTTTCTGCAGGCTAGTGGGCTGCATGCACTCCAGCTCAACCCTCCAGTACACATAGATCTTGTGGCTGAAACTCACATACACCAGACATGGGGTGTTCCTGCCCTCCTTACATGCATATTGTCCTGTAGTGGTACAGAATTTCAGTCATTCAGAATTCTACAGTCAAAGCTGTATAATAATATTTATTATCTCCAGTGTATGGAGAGAGGAAACTTAAACTTAGGGGACTAAGGTATCTTGGACTAATTGAGAAGACAAATCTTGCACTTTTACTATGAGGATGTTTTCGACAACATTATTTATGAAATCAGTAAGAAATCATGTTTTCCAGGACTGTCATGGTACAGTGGGGCCAAAAAGTATTTAGTCAGCCACTGATTGTGCAAGTTCTCCTACTTAGAAAGATGAGAGAGGTCTGTAATTTTCATCATAGGTACACTTCAACTATGAGAGACAAAATGAGAAAAAAAAAATCCAGGAAATCACATTGTAGGATTTTTAAAGAATTTATTTGTAAATTATGGTGGAAAATAAGTATTTGGTCAATAACAAAAGTTCAACTCAATACTTTGTAACATAACCTTTGTTGGCAATGACAGAGGTGAAACGTTTCCTGTAAGTTTTCACCAGGTTTGCACACACTGTAGCTGGTATTTTGGCCCATTCCTCCATGCAGATCTCCTCTAGAGCAGTGATGTTTTGGGGCTGTCGCTGGGCAATACGGACTTTCAACTCCCTCCACAAATTTTCTATGGGGTTGAGGTCTGGAGACTGGCTAGGCCACTCCAGGACCTTGAAATGTTTTTTACGGAGCCACTCCTTCGTTGCCCGAGCGGTGTGTTTGGGATCATTGTCATGCTGGAAGACCCAGCCACGTTCCATCTTCAATGCTCTCACTGATGGAAGGAGGTTTTGGCTTAAAATCTCACGATACATGGCCCCGTTCATTCTTCCCTTAACACGGATCAGTCGTCCTGTCCCCTTTGCAGAAAAACAGCCCCAAAGCATGATGTTTCCACCCCCATGCTTCACAGTAAGTATGGTGTTCTTGGGATGGAACTCAGCATTCTTCTTCCTCCAAACACGATGAGTTGAGTTTTTACCAAAAAGTTCCATTTTGGTTTCATCTGACCACATGATATTCTCCCAATCCTCTTCTGGATCATCCATATGCTGTGAACAGGTGTCTTTTATACAGATAACGAGGTCAAACAGGTGCCATTAATACAGGTAACGAGTGGAGGACAGAAGAGCTTCTTAAAGAAAAAGTTACAGGTCTGTGAGAGCCAGAAATCTTGCTTGTTTGTGGGTGACCAAATACTTATTTTCCACCATAATTTACAAATAAATTCTTTAAAAATCCTACAATGTGATTTCCTGGATTTTTTTTTCTCATTTTGTCTCTCATAGTTGAAGTGTACCTATGATGAAAATTACAGACCTCTCTCATCTTTCTAAGTAGGAGAACTTGCACAATCAGTGGCTGACTAAATACTTTTTGGCCCCACTGTAAGTGTTATTTATTTTATTTATTTATTAGGATTTGAATGTCATGTTTTACACACTGGTTACATTCATGACCGAACAGGTGGTTCTGTCATGTTACATAAGATTCATCAGTTCACAAGTGTAATGTCAAACACAGTCATGGACAATTTTGTATCTCCAATTTACATCAATTGCATGTCTTTGGACTGTGGGAGAAAACGGGAGTTCCCGGAGGAAACCCACACAGACATGGGGAGAACATGCAAACTCCACACAGAAAGGACCCGGACCGCCCCAGCCAGGACCTTCTTGCTGTGAGGTGACGGCGCTATCCACCGAGCCACCATGCCATCTGGTTTATTAGTGCCCATGGCAGAAGTACCTAACACATTTGAGGGCACCATTAATGCTATATACAGTACCATACACATATAGACTTATTTTGAGGTAAAATGACTTTTAGATGACGTCTTTTTCAGGGAAAACCATGGTTATTTTAACATAAAGCTAAGCTACATTCTGCATGTTACATAGCTCAAAATGAGATTTACAAATGACTGCTTTCTGTTTTCACATTCTGTTCTAATTGATTTATGTATTGTTTGGAATTAGGGTTTGGAAAACCCATGTTCATGTGGATAAAGTGGATAAAACAATATTGGGCTTAGAAAGAAGGATTAGGAAAGCAGTTTGAAATAAGCATTTACATTTCTAACTAAAGGTAACGTTGTGATCTTAACAATAACATTATTTCCTACCAGCACAAAATGCGTTCACATTCTCATCAAACTGGAATCTAACCACCATTCGATTATGGTCAATAATATAAGTCTGGCCGTCCCAGGCACAGGCCACGACCTCTTCTCTTCCATCTCCCTAAACATACATACACACATCGACAGGCATTTGAAAATGTAACCATTTAATACAATACAATCAGTGATAGAGTCACAGAGCTATTTTCATTTTCACAAAACAGGGCAACATGCACAGCCCACAAAACAGTTTGAAATAAAACAGACAGGCACTCGTATGTTAAATAGATGGGCGCCCTGGCCAAAGTATAATCCTGCCTTGTGCCTAGTGCTTTTAGGTGGCACTGTACCCTGCATGAGCCTCAACTGGATGAAGCATTTATTAAACATGAATAAAGAATACAGAGCTACAGTTAAACAGTGACACACAATGCAGTGACAGTATTTTCCACACTGTATTCACTTTACTTTCCATACTGTATTGTACATACAGTATATTAAAAGAACAAAAGTAACTGCTCAACACAAATTTTGAACTGCAAATATATGGTAAGGCCTTATAAAGCTATTAGTGCATGCACATGTGACGTCTGAGTATAAACAGTAAATGCCAATGGTTTAAATTTTGAACTGACGTGTTTTCAATCCTGAATTCAGCCTAATGTAGATGGTTATGTGTGGCGTTTTTGAAAATTATGTCTAGCAAACAATGTGCATAGAAGTTTTATCCACCTTCAACAACCTGGGTTATAGAAAACAACACAAGTCTACTTACAGTGACATCCAGCTTCTGCAAAGCAAAGAGCTGGTGATCCACCTGCACTGACCATAGAAGCTGCTCAGAGCAGTCCATTAACTTTAAGGTACCTGTAACAATGTAACAAATACATTTTATCCAAAATGAGTGATAATGGCAAACTTTGATACTTTTACAGAAGCTATTTTGAAAATGGTTTATATGAAGCTATCCCTGTCAATAATGTATTTGAGATACTCTCAGATAATCTCAGAGCATGTTGTAGGCGGAGTCTCATAGAGAACTGTATTGCATACAAAGAGTCACACACTGCTGTCTGTAAATCATCAATTTCCCATGCAAGCGCCCCAATCAGCCAGCAAATGGCTTTATGCCAACTGTGCCTGTTGGACGCCCAGCTAGATACAAATTTTGTATTTTTTTAAAAAAAAAAAGTGGTGGGCTAACTAGGCTGAAATCGACATGGCAGGAAGGCTTTATATGATTTAAATATGAGAGAGACCATGAAGCTTGATGAGGGAAAGAGATTTCATTTAAACCGTTACAGAACACCATATCTGGCGTAAGAATATGGTGTGTTTTTAAAAATCTGTCACTGTGCGGAAAAATAACTGCTAAACTTAAAGGTACTACATTAAAAGAATTACAATGTACTGTAAATAAAAAACACCATTACATCACCCATCCTGCCGCACACCATCCATTATATCTATAAGTACCATGCATTATTACGTATAAATAAATAAATACATCATGTATTATTCAAGTGTTATATAACACTATACATTCCCTATGCATTAGACATTACTCAGTGTCCCTCAATAGTGGATTTCTGTCTCAAGTATTGCCGGGCTTTGATTGTATTTTATTGTGAAGGTGGTGTTTACATGATTAAAAAACATAAATAGACTAAAAATAACAAAAATACAACCAATACATGAACAAACTGAAAGTAATAAGTACCTTCAAGCACCAAAAAAAATATTTTAAAATTATATCTTCATGATAAAATGTAAAAACAACCTACACACATAGCTATTGCCTGTTGAGAATAAAATATAATCTGGTGTGTCTTTGTTCTGGTCTGTTTGCTTTGATTGTACGACCCTGTAGAAAGGGCGCTAGAGTTGCTTCTTAGATTAAGCAAAGACCTGCTTCAGCCTTGTGTACACTCACAGTAAAGCTCACAGCCTTAACATAAAGAGACTTACAAACAGAAAAATTCATTTTAGTTGCATGTACAGGCTGAGAACAAGACCTGCAAATGAACTGAATATGAATCTTAAACATACAGCACTTCAATAGTGCCCGCATTACCAATTCTGAAAAACAAATATCTCTTTTTTTCCCTCTGATTATGGGGTGGAATAAGCAAAAGGAGGTTCTAAGCTCAATCTAAAAATTCAGATGTTATCAGAACTATGTGCATCTATTACCAGTGTGGCATAATTTCATTTTATTAACCACTTTTTCCTGGTAAGTACCACAGCGGGCCTGGTTCCCCCAGGAAACACAGGAATACCCTGGAAAGAAAGCCAATCTGTCTGCTTTCTGAAATGATTTAAAATTCATTTACAACTGAATTTTTATTTGATTTGCAGTTAGTTTAGGGGTGGTTTCTTGTTTACACTTAGATTCACAAATACTACTTTCACTTGCTAAAAAGTTGCACTTCAAACGAAACATAATCTGGTAACAGCATTTTACACTAATTGATCTTAGTGTTTACTTTTGGTTTTAAATATTTATTTAAGTTTAAGCATGCATAAGTCATTTAAGTGATGAATATAATCTCTCATTTTTTTCTAGTTGTAGGTTCTATAAAGTGTTGGCTAAGGTCACCTACCATCTAAAGTGCAGAGAGCAAATAAGCCTCCTTTGGACTCTTCTTCTTTAGACCCTACAAAACCCAAAAAAGCAGAGATCAACTCACAAGCACAACTTTAAGCAAACAACACAATGTACGTGGCATAATACCTAATAGTTTTATAATAAAACTGTGAAGACATACATGTGGGCATGTGTCAGACAAAACATGTATAAGTGTAGGTAGATTCAGTACCTCTGCTGATGCTTCCTATTAAATGGGTGGACACGTTCTTGTTATGGATGCGACCAGTGGTCAGATGAAGAACAACATCTCTGGAGGGCCCTTGACTGTAACACACACACATACACACACACACAGAGATATACAGTATATATACACTCTAATATTTGGTTGGACTGCCTTTAGCTTTGATTACGGCACACATTCGCTGTGGCATCGTTTCCACAAGCTTCTGCAATGTCACAACATTTATTTCTGTCCAGAGTTGCATTAATTTTTCCCCAAGATCTTGTATTGATGATGGGAGATTTGGACCACTGCACAAAGTCTTCTCCAGCACATCCCAAAGATTCTCAATGGGGTTCAGGTCTGGACTCTGTGGTGGCCAATTCATGTGTGAAAATGATGTCTCATGCTCCCCTGAAGCACTCTTTCACAATTTGAGCCCGATGAATCCTGGCATTGTCATCTGCCCGTGCCATCAGGGAAGAAAAAATCCATTGATGGAATAACCTGGTGGTTCAGTATATTCAGGTAGTCAGCTGACCTCATTCTTTGAGCACATAACATTGCTGAACCTAGACCTGACCAACTGCAGCAACCCCAGATCATAGCACTGCCCCCACAGGCTTGTACGGTAGGCACTAGGCATGATGGGTGCATCACTTCAGCCACCTCTCTTCTTACCCTGATGTGCCCATCACTCTGGAACAGGGTAAATCTGGACTCATCAGACCACATGACCTTCCTCCATTGCTCCAGAGTCCAATCTTTATGCTCCCTAGCAAATTGAAGCTGTTTTTGCCGGTTAGCCTCACTAACAAGTGGTTTTCTTTGAATCACCATTTGTAGGGTTCAACAGCAGCCAGAATGATGGAAACAAACAAAGTAATAAATAAAAGGCACAAAACATCCACAGCCTGCAACGTAGAAAGTGGATAGAAAAGGGATAGTGCTGGAATGAAAACTGGTAGTTACAATATTGCAAGCTGCTCAGAGCATCTGTGACAACCAAGTTCTCAGGTATAAGGAAAGTAAACTTAGAACAAGCCGGAAACCAGAATGAATAAGCAACACCTCACACCACCAACTCAGAGTGGATCCAAATGTGGAGCCCCCTACAGCAAAGACTGTCAGCCCACATATACGGCAGCTCGCTCATCCAGTGCAGTTCCAAATAGACCCTGTTAAATGTGGTTGATGCTTTATTTGCACGATATGCATCAAGATTTTTTAATCTGGCAATCACTTAAAACTTTAAGTACGTTGTAATGTTCAACCTGCCATGTCATTTGATGGCAACCTTAGAAGTGGACCACTTCATCACAGGGTTTGGTCTGCACCCAAGATAACCTGAAGTAAAGCTTAGACCTCCCATTATAAGGCAGTCTAGTGACACAAGCATGCACAATCTGAAAAACTGTGTTCAAACATGCCAAATCATTCCAAACTCCAAACAAAGTTGGGTCTGATACAAAAGTGCAAGTGTGAAAATACTCTGAGAGTCAGTCCGAACAAAATGCTATAACTACAGAGCTTTTAACACATGTATGATAAAAACTGTAATACAATTAAACTAAAGATCTATGTTTCTTTTGAAGTCATTAGAGAAAAAATCCTAGCACCATTATAATAAATGATGCCTTCAAATGGAGTAAAATGTTTGTGGTTACTGGAAAGTGGCACATAAATTACACCGTCAACTAATCTAGTGAGACATGAATGACATTAAAGGTCTCTTACCCAGCAAAGGCAGCTGAACTGTTTTCTCCTTGTGCTGAAGTGCCCTCTTGTGTCCAGGAGCAGAGAAGAACTGCATAACCACAGCCAGGCTGTGAGACCATGAGCTCAGGTTGGCCATCTGGGCCTGAGTTCACTGATAAGCTGTCTACCTGTAGATTGAAATGTGAAAGCTGTTGAGCTGTAAACAGCAATGTTGCACTGTAAGTAAAACAATAACTCTAAAGAAAGGAATTTCAATGCAATATCATGTTCAGAATCACTAGACGCAATGCAGTAACACACCATGTACAGGATGCCAATCCATGGCAGGATCTTAGTCTTTCCCCTCCTCAGACACAGCCAGTCATGTATTTTACATAATGCACTTTATATCTGCTCACAATATTTCAGAGGGGTGTCCACATATAGTGTTTTTTTTTTCTCAACGAAATATGTTATGTATGTAAGACTGTGAATACCTGTCCTTCCAACAGCCATTTCTTTAGCAGGACCAGCTGACCCGCACTCAGGTCAGTCCCATCACTTGGCTCCTCCCAACGGAACGCTCGCACTACACGGTCAGTGTAGCCCACGACAAGTTCGCTGCGTCCATCACCATCTAAAGCACACAAACATCTAAACATTGAAAACATGTACATGGCCAAAAGAGTATCAGTAATTACTTATTAATTCGACAGCACTGAAGTGTGTGTAATCATTTGCCAGTTAATTGAGGGCGAGCAGCAGTACTCCTGCGTGATGGGAGGTTTGTAACTATCAAGATCATTGGCACCCCTGAATATTAAGTACACTGTAAAATATCTCCTGAAATAAAGTGTTTAGTGTAACTGCTTGAAAATACAGTATATAAACTAGGGATGCATCGATACCATTTTTTCCCAACCGAGTACGAGTACAAGTACATGTATTTTAGTACTCGCCGATACCGATACCTATTTAGAATGATGCAATCTGGAGCATTATGGAATAGTGTAGTTTTTAGTGTAAAATAGTGCAGTGGAACAGTTGCTTGGGTTGCCATCACTAACTGTAAAAAAAAAAAAAAACACCACACAGACATCATTAAGAAAGCTTCTGACAAGCTAACGTTAACGTTCATTAATAAACGCACGTAATTAACGTTGTGCACATCATACATGCGATGCGATTCTGCTGATTGAAATATTTACTTTAAAAGGATAATACAGTCCGATCCCATCTGAGCCGATTCTATCAGCACATACTGTACATTCGTGGTTCACCTCGGTAAATCGTAAACGACTCCGAGTCGGCTCCCGCTCTGTGGTAATACTCAGTATAATTAAGCCTGAGCTTTATAATGTAAGCGAGTCACACAAAATGTTCTGTAGTAGTTGGTGTTTATTTACAACCGCATCATTCATTATAACAGTAAACACGGAGAGATGACTGAGAAAAGAAACTTACGCTGCGCTTAAAATGAGTCGACTCCTGAATCACTTGTATCGACACTGTGAACAGAGTATTGAACACAAACACGTCCAGCGGTCGCTGCTTTTGTAACCGGTTTGTTTTTTTTCCAAACGGAACTAAATAACATTAAACGTGCGTGTGGGCGTGGTCAGTGAGAATAATTCAATCTGTCTCCCGTGGGTGAAAAATGAATTACTTTAGTTTTAGAAGTAAAAAAATCTCGCAATGTCACGCCTCATCGGCTAATACCCGATACTAGTATCCGTACTCATGCATCTCTAATATAAACTCATATGTTTAATAGAGAAAAGCACAAAACACAAAAATAACACAATAAAAATTTAAAACGGGATAATTCCAGGACACAATTTATGGCTTCCTTAGTTCAGATTAAAACAAAGGATGAACCTGTGATTAATTAGAAATTAGACTCACTACTCTTTATCTTGTCAGTGCTCAAATTATTTTAATTAGCCTATGAATGGTGGCTTTGGTGCTTAAAAGGCCAGTTTTATTTCCTGTTCCTTGTTCACAATTGCAAAGACAATAGAGCTGTCTGAACAGATCGGAAATGCTATTATTAGCAAGCTCAAGCAGCTAAAAAGTATCTCCAAAGACCTTGTCATCCTGCCTTCAACAGTTTAAAATGTTTGCTACTCGTGGAACAGTCAAGAACCTTTCAAGACGTAATGAAAAGAGGAAATTTTATAAGAGAACCCTACAAATGGTGATTTAAAATGTGTACATCGTCTAAATAACATTAGGCTGAGTTGATGACATCTCAAGAGATGGTTTCAACATGTATCATATACCACACACTAAACAAAACAGGGCTCTGTGGGTGAAGGCCAAGGAGGACAGCACTGCTAAAAGAAAAGCATAAACAAAGTGACTGAACATTACCAGAGCTTACATACACCGATCAGCCTCACTTACTGTCCATTTTATCAGCTCCACTTACCATATAGAAGCACTTTGTAGTTTTACAATGACTGACTGTAGTTTTTCTGTTTCTCTGCATGCTTTGTAAGCCCTCTTTCATGCTGTTCTTCAATGGTCAGGACTCTCCCAGGACCACTACAGAGCAGGTATTATTTGGGTGGTGGATCATTCTCAGCACTGCAGTGACACTGACATGGTGGTGGTGTGTTAGTGTGTGTTGTGCTGGTATGAGTGAATAAGACACAGCAGCGCTGATGGAGTTTTTAAACACCTCACTGTCACTGCTGGACTGAGAATAGTCCACCAACCAAAAATATCCAGCCAACAGCGCCCAGTAGGCAGCGTCCTGTGACCACTGATGAAGGTGTAGAAGATGACCAACTCAAACAGCAGCAATAGATGAGCGATCGTCTCTGACTTTACATCTACAAGGTGGACCAACTAGGTAGGAGTGTCTAATAGAGTGGACAGTGAGTGGACACGGTATTTAAAAACTCCAGCAGCGCTGCTATCCGATCCACTCATACCAGCACAACACACACTAACACACCACCACCATGTCATTGTCACTGCAGTGCTGAGAATGATCCACCACCTAAATAATACCTGCTCTGTGGGGGTCCTGACCATTGAAGAACAGGGTGAAAGCAGGCTAAAAAGATATGTAGAGAAATAGATGGACTACAGTCAGTAATTGTAGAACTACAAAGTGCTTCTATATGGTAAGTGGAGCTGATAAAATGGACAGTGAGTGTAGAAACAAGGAGGTGGTTTTAATATTATGGCTGATCAGTGTACACAATCCAGAATCATTCTGGGAACGATTAAAGACAAAATACATATTAAACCAAGTACACAGAAATGGTTAAAAAGGGGAACATGTACCGTTTTTAACAAGCCAGCAATGATACTGATCTCAATCCAATTAAAATATTTGGAGAGAGCTGAAATCTGCTCTTGAGAAAAGAAACCATGCAAACATTTAAGAGCTTGAGACGATTGCAGTGAAAGAGTGGAATTAACTACCAGCAGATAGATGCAGGACAGATAACTATGACTGTTTGGAGGCTGTCACTGTTGCTGAAGGTTGTGAATAATGTTAACCGCAACTGTATATTTTGTGGGTAATTAAAACATGGCATTGGCAGAGAAACAAAAGTAGCTGGTAATACAAAGTTTGTTTACAATATCCAGTCACTGATTAACTACTAGACATCTCAAAATTGCCATGATGACAAAAGCCTTTATATAACACTTAAAGATGTACTCACCAATGTCACTGATGAGCATCACTTTAGTATTAGCAGGGATGTGCTGGGTAAAACATGGCTTCTGCTCATCACAGAAGATTCCATCAAGCTGGCTGGAGGAATCTTTGGCTGCAGCAGAAACATCAAACAAGTGGAACCAGCCTTCAGCACCAACAGCTACCACAAGGTTCTGTCACAGAAAACAAAAACTGTTTAAACCAGGTATGGAACTGCATACATATAATGCACTGTGCATTCAAGTACAATAAAACAATCTATTCATAATCTGGTAAAGAAAAATTAAGCCACACTACCTTACCTTGCCTTTGTTACACACGTCTCCTACTCCAACGCAAGTTAGCTAGAAATAGAATAAGCAGTAAAACGTGTTAGAGTATATTTAAAGAAAATGCAGAAACAATAAAGTCAGGGAAGCATGTAGTTGTTATTATTAAGTGCAGTCAATTCCAACACCTGGCAACCATATAGATAGTGTTTCTCCAAAACCTCCTGTCTTCTCTTTGGGTCTTCACTGTCTTATAATGTGTACAAAGTATAAGGTGGGTGAAGGAATCATTCATGGAATACCACAAAGTGGCCTTCTCAGTCTTCAGATTTAAATTCCACAGAAAATCTCTGGTGTGGTTTAAAGAAAGCAGTTGCACCACAGAAGCATCAAACCTCAATGAAAGCTTTTGAATGAGAAGAATGGGTGAAGATTTCACAAGATAGGTGTCAAAAGTGTGTTAGAACTTACCAAAACTGCTAATTACAGCTTATGACAGTGGATCAGTCTTGTCTGCATACCTGAATCAACACATTGTTTTTACGATAGATACCCTTCTCGATGCAACACTCCATATTTTTATCCAGGCTTGAGACAGGCACTGAGAGTGCTCTCCCTATGGTTAGACTGTTAGGCCAACCCACCCCCTTGGGCATTGCCAATCATGTCTGTATAGATACCCGACCGGGCACTAGCACAGCTGAGACCCCAGATCTTAACAGTAGTGGTGAGTCTGGTTTATAATAATGAGAGTAATTTGAATTTACACTAGAAGTGAATTTGTCCAGGATTCATGAGATTTGCATACATGACTTCAAGAAGGTAAAGACTAGGAAACAATTGAATTTTCTACTTACCATTCCAACACAGGTTCTAGTGAGCCAGGGCTTGGAGTCATCATTCTTGTAGATATACAACTTTCCACTTGTGTCACCAACCACAAGCTCATTCAACTAGAAAGGAATATGTGATTATACAGTGAAGTGAAAAAGTGCTATTTAAATGCCTATGTAACACTGCAGATTAATGCCCATGGTTTTGTCATGTCTAACAAGCTCATGGTCAGGTGTCCACATATTTATGGACATGTAGTGTACTATACATACACTGATCAGGAATAACATCATGACCACCTTCTTGTTTCTACACTCACTGTCCATTTTATCAGCTCCACTTACCATATAGAAGCACTTTGTAGTTCTACAATTACTGACTGTAGTCCATCTATTTCTCTACATACTTTTTATCCTGCTTTCACCCTGTTCCTCAATGGTCAGGACTCTCCCACAGGACCACCACAGAGTAGGCATTATTTGTTTGGTGAGTCATTCTCAGCACTGCAGTGACAATGACATGGTGGTGGTGTGTTAGTGTGTGTTGTGCTGGTATGAGTGGATCAGACACAGCAGCGCTGAGCGAGTTTTTGAACACCACACTGTCACTGCTGGACTGAGAATAGTCCACCAATCAAACAATATCCAGTTAACAGCACCCCGTGGGCAGCGTCCTGCGACCACTGATAAAGGTCAAACAGCAGCAATAGACGAGCGATCGTCTCTGACTTTACATCTACAAGGTGGACAAACTAGGTAGGAGTGTCTAATAGAGTGGACAGTGAGTGGACACGGTATTTAAAAACTCAGCAGCACTGCTGTGTCTGATCCACTCATACCAGCACAACACACACTATCACACCACCACTATTATACAGTCAGTCTTGTAGTTGCAAAAACTCAGTAGAATGGTTCTTGCAGCTACATCTCTGAAGTATGTGACAGTTGGAGGTTAAGCCACTGGTTTAAAACCAAATGCCTTCCTAGTGAAGACAGAATGAACTTCATACCCAATGTAGTGCACATGTGTAGGGAGTAAGAAACCATTTGGCATTTAGCCTCAGTGATAAACTAAACTTACCGAGTCGTTATCGGCGTCTCCGAGGCATATAGCATGAGGAAACAATGAACCGGTGAAGTCCAAACAAACCCGCTGAACAAAACTCAGTGACCGCATGTTTTAAAGTGCACTAATTGGAAGAGTTGAAGGTAAAAAGAGAAGAGGACAGACAGAAACAACGAAAGAGCCCGTGAGAAGCCTGAAGACACAGTCAGGCTGTTCTGAAGAAACACTATTCATTCAGTCTCGAGTCGGAGTCAGCTTAACGGAACTTAATTAAGACAGAGTAGCTACATGGTTTTCTGTTTATAATGTAAGCCTGCGGTTACGGACACTGAGCTAATAAACACAATTAGGTGGATTTTTTGAATCGTTTATTCTAACATAATAAGAACGCAACATTTGACAATTTCACATTTTGTTTTGACAGCACTTCCAAAAACCAGCCACCCAATGTAAACACAAAAAACTATAAACGTGCTTCCTGTTTGCCACCGTTACTATATTTTTCAAAATAAAGGCACTTTAAAAATACATGCCTGCATGGAAAAAACATAAAAGTACATAATAAATTATACTTATATAAAATATAAATATGCATTATGTAAAGTAAAGACAAAAACAATATATATGTGTGTTGATTAAGTGTTCACAAGCTAAACAATATACACTGCCTGGCCAAAAAAAGGTCACCACCTGGATTTAACTAGGCAAATAGGTAAGAGCCTCCCATTGGATAATTACTGCATGGGTGATGATTTTTCAGCTGGCAACAAGTTATTTAACCCTAACTGATGCAGTGAGTAGCTTCTCATTTGTTAAACAACCATGTCGAAAGACTCATACTGTGGTCGTGGAAAAGATCTGTTTCAGAAGGGTCAGTAGGCAGTAATTATGCTGAATGTGAAGAACCTTTCTGAAGTGCTCATTTTGGTCACATACTTTATACTGCATACTGAATTGGAGCTCCGTCAGTGCATGAGAAGTATGTAGTAGGCTATTTTAAACACAGCCAGGGACAAAATTATTAAAGAATAGTTGACTGGACCTCACAGCAATAGCAAACACCCTAAACATCCAACTGGTTCAGTGATGTGTATGTGGATGTAGCTAGACCTGTGCTTACTAAGGTCTACGCAAGTATGCATGTGAGGATGGGTGTGAATACTTTTGTTCAAGCAGGTGACTATGTGTGTGCAAGCATATATTTGGTGAATACTTTTGCTCAGGTAGGTCATTGTGTGTGTCCAAGCATGTATTTGATGGGGGTATGAATACATTTGCTCACACTGGTAATTGTGTGTGTGTAATCATGTATTTGATGAGGGTATGAATACATTTGCTCACACTGGTAATTGTGTGTGTGTAATCATGTATTTGATGGGGGTATGAATACATTTGCTCACACTGGTAATTGTGTGTGTGTAATCATGTATTTGGTGGGGTTGTGAATACTTTTGCTCACACTGGTAATTGTGTGTGTGTAATCATGTATTTGATGGGGGTATGAATACAATTGCTCACACTGGTAATTGTGTGTGTGTAATCATGTATTTGATGAGGGTATGAATACATTTGCTCACACTGGTAATTGTGTGTGTGTAATCATGTATTTGATGAGGGTATGAAATGAATACATTTGCTCACACTGGTAATTGTGTGTGTCCAAGCATGTATTTGATGAGGGTATGAATACATTTGCTCACAATAGTAATTGTGTGTGTAATCATGTATTTGGTGGGGTTGTGAATACTTTTGCTCACACATGTGATTGTGTAAGTGCAAGCATGTATTTGGTGGGGTTGTGAATACTTTTGCTCACACAGGTAATTGTTTGTGCAAGCATGTATTTGGTAGGGTTATTAATACTTTTGCTCATAACGGTAATTGTGTTTGTAATCATGTATTTGGTGGGGTTATTAATGCTTTTGCTTACACAGGTAATTGTGTTTAATCATGTATTTGGTGGGGTTATTAATACTTTTGCTCACACTGGTAATTGTGTTTGTAATCATGTATTTGGTGGGGTTATTAATACTTTTGCTCACACTGGTAATTGTGTTTGTAATCATGTATTTGGTGGGGTTATTAATACTTTTGCTCACACAGGTAATTGTGTTTGTAATCATGTATTCGGTGGCGTTGTGAATACTTTTGCTCACACAGGTAATTGTGTTTGTAATCATGTATTCGGTGGCGTTGTGAATACTTTTGCTCACACAGGTAATTGTGTTTGTAATCATGTATTTGGTGGGGTTATTAATACTTTTGCTCACACAGGTAATTGTGTTTGTAATCATGTATTTGGTGGGGTTGTGAATACTTTTGCTCACACAGGTAATTGTGTGTGTGTAATCATGTATTTGGTGGGGTTGTGAATACTTTTGCTCACACAGGTAATTGTGTTTGTAATCATGTATTTGGTGGGGTTGTGAATACTTTTGCTCACACTGGTAATTGTGTTTGTAATCATGTATTTGGTGGGGTTATTAATGCTTTTGCTCACACAGGTAATTGTGTTTGTAATCATGTATTTGGTCGGGTTGTGAATACTTTTGCTCACACTGGTAATTGTGTTTGTAATCATGTATTTGGTGGGGTTGTGAATACTTTTGCTCACACTGGTAATTGTGTTTGTGATCATGTATTTGGTGGGGTTATTAATGCTTTTGCTCACACAGGTAATTGTGTTTGTAATCATGTATTTGGTGGGGTTATTAATGCTTTTGCTCACACCGGTAATTGTGTTTGTAATCATGTATTTGGTGGGGTTATTAATGCTTTTGCTCACACAGGTAATTGTGTTTGTAATCATGTATTTGGTGGGGTTATTAATGCTTTTGCTCACACAGGTAATTGTTTGTAATCATGTATTTGGTGGGGTTATTAATGCTTTTGCTCACACAGGTAATTGTGTTTGTAATCATGTATTTGGTGGGGTTATTAATGCTTTTGCTCACACAGGTAATTGTGTTTGTAATCATGTATTTGGTGGGGTTGTGAATACTTTTGCTCACACTGGTAATTGTGTTTGTAATCATGTATTTGGTGGGGTTATTAATGCTTTTGCTCACACAGGTAATTGTGTTTGTAATCATGTATTTGGTGGGGTTGTGAATACTTTTGCTCACACTGGTAATTGTGTGTGTGTGTGTAATCATGTATTTGATGGGGGTATGAATACTTTTGCTCACACTGGTAATTGTGTGTGTGTAATCATGTATTTGATGAGGGTATGAATACATTTGCTCACACTGGTAATTGTGTGTGTAATCATGTATTTGATGAGGGTATGAAATGAATACATTTGCTCACACTGGTAATTGTGTGTCCAAGCATGTATTTGATAAGGGTATGAATACATTTGCTCACAATGGTAATTGTGTGTGTGTAATCATGTATTTGGTGGGGTTGTGAATACTTTTGCTCACACTGGTAATTGTGTGTGTGTGTAATCATGTATTTGATGGGGGTATGAATACTTTTGCTCACACTGGTAATTGTGTGTGTGTAATCATGTATTTGATGAGGGTATGAATACATTTGCTCACACTGGTAATTGTGTGTGTAATCATGTATTTGATGAGGGTATGAAATGAATACATTTGCTCACACTGGTAATTGTGTGTCCAAGCATGTATTTGATGAGGGTATGAATACATTTGCTCACAATGGTAATTGTGTGTGTGTAATCATGTATTTGGTGGGGTTGTGAATACTTTTGCTCACACTGGTAATTGTGTGTGTGTAATCATGTATTTGATGGGGGTATGAATACTTTTGCTCACATTGGTAATTGTGTGTGTGTAATCATGTATTTGATGAGGGTATGAATACATTTGCTCACACTGGTAATTGTGTGTGTAATCATGTATTTGATGAGGGTATGAAATGAATACATTTGCTCAAACTGGTAATTGTGTGTGTCCAAGCATGTATTTGATAAGGGTATGAATACATTTGCTCACAATGGTAATTGTGTGTGTGTAATCATGTATTTGGTGGGGTTGTGAATACTTTTGCTCACACAGGTGATTGTGTAAGTGCAAGCATGTATTTGGTAGGGTTGTGAATACTTTTGCTCACACAGGTAATTGTGTTTGTAATCATGTATTTGGTGGGGTTATTAATACTTTTGCTCACACAGGTAATTGTTTGTGCAAGCATGTATTTGGTAGGGTTATGTATATATTTTACTCAGGAAAGTAACTGTGTGTGCAAGCATGTATTTGGTGGGGTTATTAATACTTTTGCTCATACTGGTAATTGTGTTTGTAATCATGTATTTGGTGGGGTTATTAATACTTTTGCTCACACAGGTAATTGTGTTTGTAATCATGTATTTGGTGTGGTTATTAATACTTTTGCTCACACATGTAATTGTGTTTGTAATCATGTATTTGGTGGGGTTATTAATACTTTTGCTCACACAGGTAATTGTGTTTGTAATCATGTATTTGGTGGGGTTATTAATACTTTTGCTCACACAGGTAATTGTGTTTGTAATCATGTATTTGGTGGGGTTATTAATACTTTTGCTCACACAGGTAATTGTTTGTGCAAGCATGTATTTGGTAGGGTTATGTATATTTTTACTCAGGAAAGTAACTGTGTGTGTGCAAGCATGTATTTGGTGGGGTTATTAATACTTTTGCTCATACCGGTAATTGTGTTTGTAATCATGTATTTGGTGGGGTTATTAATACTTTTGCTCACACAGGTAATTGTGTTTGTAATCATGTATTTGGTGGGGTTATTAATACTTCTGCTCACACACGTAATTGTGTTTGTAATCATGTATTTGGTGGGGTTATTAATACTTTTGCTCACACAGGTAATTGTGTTTGTAATCATGTATTTGGTGGGGTTGTGAATACTTTTGCTCACACTGGTAATTGTGTTTGTAATCATGTATTTGGTGGGGTTATTAATACTTTTGCTCACACACGTAATTGTGTTTGTAATCATGTATTTGGTGGGGTTATTAATACTTTTGCTCACACAGGTAATTGTGTTTGTAATCATGTATTTGGTGGGGTTGTGAATACTTTTGCTCACACAGGTAATTGTGTTTGTAATCATGTATTTGGTGGGGTTATTAATACTTTTGCTCACACACGTAATTGTGTTTGTAATCATGTATTTGGTGGGGTTATTAATACTTTTGCTCACACAGGTAATTGTGTTTCTAATCATGTATTTGGTGGGATTGTGAATACTTTTGCTCACACTGGTAATTGTGTTTGTAATCATGTATTTGGTGGGGTTGTGAATACTTTTGCTCACACTGGTAATTGTGTTTGTAATCATGTATTTGGTGGGGTTATTAATACTTTTGCTCATACCGGTAATTGTGTTTGTAATCATGTATTTGGTGAAGTTATTAATACTTTTGCTCACACAGGTAATTGTGTTTGTAATCATGTATTTGGTGGGGTTGTGAATACTTTTGCTCACACAGGTAATTGTGTTTGTAATCATGTATTTGGTGGGGTTGTGAATACTTTTGCTCACACTGGTAATTGTGTGGGTGTAATCATGTATTTGATGGGGGTATGAATACATTTGCTCACACTGGTAATTGTGTGTGTGTAATCATGTATTTGATGAGGGTATGAATACATTTGCTCACACTGGTAATTGTGTGTGTCCAAGCATGTATTTGATGGGGGTATGAATACATTTGCTCACACTGGTAATTGTGTGTGTGTAATCATGTATTTGATGGGGGTATGAATACATTTGCTCACACTGGTAATTGTGTGTGTGTAATCATGTATTTGATGGGGGTATGAATACATTTGCTCACACTGGTAATTGTGTGTGTGTAATCATGTATTTGATGGGGGTTTGAATACATTTGCTCACACTGGTAATTGTGTGTGTGTAATCATGTATTTGATGGGGGTATGAATACATTTGCTCACACTGGTAATTGTGTGTGTGTAATCATGTATTTGATGAGGGTATGAATACATTTGCTCACACTGGTAATTGTGTGTCCAAGCATGTATTTGATGAGGGTATAAATACATTTGCTCACAATGGTAATTGTGTGTGTGTAATCATGTATTTGGTGGGGTTGTGAATACTTTTGCTCACACAGGTGATTGTTTAAAGTGCAAGCATGTATTTGGTGGGGTTATGTATATTTTTACTCAGGAAAGTAACTGTGTGTGTGCAAGCATGTATTTGGTGGGGTTATTAATACTTTTGCTCATACCGGTAATTGTGTTAGTAATCATGTATTTGGTGGGGTTATTAATACTTTTGCTCACACAGGTAATTGTTTGTAATCATGTATTTGGTGGGGTTATTAATACTTTTGCTCACACAGGTAATTGTGTTTGTAATCATGTATTTGGTGGGGTTGTGAATACTTTTGCTCACACTGGTAATTGTGTTTGTAATCATGTATTTGGTGGGGTTGTGAATACTTTTGCTCACACCGGTAATTGTGTTTGTAATCATGTATTTGGTGGGGTTATTAATGCTTTTGCTCACACAGGTAATTGTGTTTGTAAGCATGTATTTGGTGGGGTTGTGAATACTTTTGCTCACACAGGTACAGTGTATCACAAAAGTGAGTACACCCCTCACATTTCTGCAAATATTTCATTATATCTTTTCATGGGACAACACTATAGACATGAAACTTGGATATAACTTAGAGTAGTCAGTGTACAACTTGTATAGCAGTGTAGATTTACTGTCTTCTGAAAATAACTCAACACACAGCCATTAATGTCTAAATAGCTGGCAACATAAGTGAGTACACCCCACAGTGAACATGTCCAAATTGTGCCCAAAGTGTCAATATTTTGTGTGACCACCATTATTATCCAGCACTGCCTTAACCCTCCTGGGCATGGAATTCACCAGAGCTGCACAGGTTGCTACTGGAATCCTCTTCCACTCCTCCACGATGGCATCACGGAGCTGGTGGATGTTAGACACCTTGAACTCCTCCACCTTCCACTTGAGGATGCGCCACAGGTGCTCAATTGGGTTTAGTCCATCACCTTTACCTTCAGCTTCCTCAGCAAGGCAGTTGTCATCTTGGAGGTTGTGTTTGGGGTCGTTATCCTGTTGGAAAACTGCCATGAGGCCCAGTTTTCGAAGGGAGGGGATCATGCTCTGTTTCAGAATGTCACAGTACATGTTGGAATTCATGTTTCCCTCAATGAACTGCAGCTCCCCAGCGCCAGCAACACTCATGCAGCCCAAGACCATGATGCTACCACCACCATGCTTGACTGTAGGCAAGATACAGTTGTCTTGGTACTTCTCACCAGGGCGCCGCCACACATGCTGGACACCATCTGAGCCAAACAAGTTTATCTTGGTCTCGTCAGACCACAGGGCATTCCAGTAATCCATGTTCTTGGACTGCTTGTCTTCAGCAAACTGTTTGCTGGCTTTCTTGTGCCTCAGCTTCCTTCTGGGATGACGACCATGCAGACCGAGTTGATGCAGTGTGCGGCGTATGGTCTGAGCACTGACAGGCTGACCTCCCACGTCTTCAACCTCTGCAGCAATGCTGGCAGCACTCATGTGTCTATTTTTTAAAGCCAACCTCTGGATATGACGCCGAACACGTGGACTCAACTTCTTTGGTCGACCCTGGCAAAGCCTGTTCCGAGTGGAACCTGTCCTGGAAAACCGCTGTATGACCTTGGCCACCATGCTGTAGCTCAGTTTCAGGGTGTTAGCAATCTTCTTATAGCCCAGGCCATCTTTGTGGAGAGCAACAATTCTATTTCTCACATCCTCAGAGAGTTCTTTGCCATGAGGTGCCATGTTGAATATCCAATGGCCAGTATGAGAGAATTGTACCCAAAACACCAAATTTAACAGCCCTGCTCCCCATTTACACCTGGGACCTTGACACATGACACCAGGGAGGGACAACGACACATTTGGGCACAATTTGGACATGTTCACTGTGGGGTGTACTCACTTATGTTGCCAGCTATTTAGACATTAATGGCTGTGTGTTGAGTTATTTTCAGAAGACAGTAAATCTACACTGCTATACAAGTTGTACACTGACTACTCTAAGTTATATCCAAGTTTCATGTCTATAGTGTTGGCCCATGAAAAGATATAATGAAATATTTGCAGAAATGTGAGGGGTGTACTCACTTTTGTGATACACTGTAATTGTGTTTGTAATCATGTATTTGATGGGGGTATAAATACATTTGCTCACTGGTAATTGTGTGTGTGTAATCATGTATTTGATGAGGGTATGAAGACATTTGCTCACACTGGTAATTGTGTGTGTGTAATCATGTATTTGATGGGGGTATGAATACATTTGCTCACACTGGTAATTGTGTGTGTGTAATCATGTATTTGATGGGGGTATGAATACATTTGCTCACACTGGTAATTGTGTGTGTGTAATCATGTATTTGATGGGGGTATGAATACATTTGCTCACACTGGTAATTGTGTGTGTCCAAGCATGTATTTGATGGGGGTATGAATACATTTGCTCACACTGGTAATTGTGTGTGTGTAATCATGTATTTGATGGGGGTATGAATACATTTGCTCACACTGGTAATTGTGTGTGTGTAATCATGTATTTGATGAGGGTATGAATACATTTGCTCACACTGGTAATTGTGTGTCCAAGCATGTATTTGATGGGGGTATGAATACATTTGCTCACACTGGTAATTGTGTGTGTGTAATCATGTATTTGATGGGGGTATGAATACATTTGCTCACACTGGTAATTGTGTGTGTGTAATCATGTATTTGATTGGGGTATGAATACATTTGCTCACACTGGTAATTGTGTGTGTGATCATGTATTTGATGAGGGTATGAATACATTTGCTCACACTGGTAATTGTGTGTGTGTGATCATGTATTTGATGAGGGTATGAATACATTTGCTCACACTGGTAATTGTGTGTGTGTAATCATGTATTTGATGGGGGTATGAATACATTTGCTCACACTGGTAATTGTGTGTGTGTAATCATGTATTTGATGAGGGTATGAATACATTTGCTCACACTGGTAATTGTGTGTGTATGATCATGTATTTGATGGGGGTATGAATACATTTGCGCACACTGGTAATTGTGTGTGTAATCATGTATTTGATGAGGGTATGAATACATTTGCTCACACTGGTAATTGTGTGTGTCCAAGCATGTATTTGATGGGGGTATGAATACATTTGCTCACACTGGTAATTGTGTGTGTGTAATCATGTATTTGATGAGGGTATGAATACATTTGCTCACACTGGTAATTGTGTGTGTCCAAGCATGTATTTGATGGGGGTATGAATACATTTGCTCACACTGGTAATTGTGTGTGTGTAATCATGTATTTGATGGGGGTATGAATACATTTGCTCACACTGGTAATTGTGTGTGTGTAATCATGTATTTGATGAGGGTATGAATACATTTGCTCACACTGGTAATTGTGTGTGTCCAAGCATGTATTTGATGGGGGTATGAATACATTTGCTCACACTGGTAATTGTGTGTGTGTAATCATGTATTTGATGGGGGTATGAATACATTTGCTCACACTGGTAATTGTGTGTGTGTAATCATGTATTTGATGAGGGTATGAATACATTTGCTCACACTGGTAATTGTGTGTGTGTAATCATGTATTTGGTGGGGTTGTGAATACTTTTGCTCACACAGGTAATTGTGTTTGTAATCATGTATTTGGTGGGGTTATTAATACTTTTGCTCACACAGGTAATTGTGTTTGTAATCATGTATTTGGTGGGGTTGTGAATACTTTTGCTCACACAGGTAATTGTGTTTGTAATCATGTATTTGGTGGGGTTATTAATACTTTTGCTCACACAGGTAATTGTGTTTGTAATCATGTATTTGGTGGGGTTGTGAATACTTTTGCTCACACAGGTAATTGTGTTTGTAATCATGTATTTGGTGGGGTTATGTATATTTTTACTCAGGAAAGTAACTGTGTGTGTGTAAGCATGTATTTGGTGGGGTTATTAATACTTTTGCTCACACAGGTAATTGTGTTTGTAATCATGTATTTGGTGGGGTTATTAATACTTTTGCTCACACAGGTAATTGTGTTTGTAATCATGTATTTGGTGGGGTTATTAATACTTTTGCTCACACAGGTAATTGTGTTTGTAATCATGTATTTGGTGGGGTTGTGAATACTTTTGCTCACACAGGTAATTGTGTTTGTAAGCATGTATTTGGTGGGGTTGTGAATACTTTTGCTCACACAGGTAATTGTGTTTGTAGTCATGTATTTGGTGGGGTTATTAATACTTTTGCTCACACAGGTAATTGTGTTTGTAATCATGTATTTGGTGGGGTTGTGAATACTTTTGCTCACACTGGTAATTGTGTTTGTAAGCATGTATTTGGTGGGGTTGTGAATACTTTTGCTCACACAGGTAATTGTGTTTGTAATCATGTATTTGGTGGGGTTGTGAATACTTTTGCTCACACTGGTAATTGTGTTTGTAAGCATGTATTTGGTGGGGTTATTAATGCTTTTGCTCACACAGGTAATTGTGTTTGTAATCATGTATTTGGTGGGGTTATTAATACTTTTGCTCACACTGGTAATTGTGTAAGTGCAAGCATGTTTTTGGTGGGGGTGTGAATACTTCTGCTTAGGTAGGTGATTGTGTGTGTGCCAGATTGCAGTTGTTGGGGATGTGAATACTTGGTCAGATATCTGATTGAATGTATGGATGTGTAATGTCAGTGGATTTGTGATGAATGGAAGTGAATAGGAGGAACGGGGGCTGTGGATTAGAGCTTTTTGTCAATCTTTAGTCCTTAATTAGTAAATGTTGTTGAGAGACAAGAAAATGTAGTAAATATGCTCCTGTTCGAAGTTGTTAAAAGGCTAATAAGTCTATAACACCACACTTTTAACTACATGGTAAAAAAAAAAAATTGTTTTAATTATTTATATATTTAGTTTTAATAATTTTTTTATTAATAATAAATATACACGTTCTCCATTTTTTATGATTTTTTTTAACAAGTAATATTTCGAAAGCTTTATTTAACGTTTTAGTAATTGTAGTAACTTTATTTTCTGTTTAATTTAAATGCCTAACAATTTTCTTAAAAGGATTCTTTAGGCGATTTCGTTATCTGCACATGGACAGATGACCACTAGTCGGCGCTCTTGTTAAACTAAATGCTTGTGCAAGCTGTAGCTTGTTCGTATTGCTTTGAGTGCATAAAGGCCACCTACTGTGTGTGTGCAATATAATGGTTAATAATACTATCAGACATCCCAAGTTGCAAAAACTTATTTCAGGGAGGTACCCCCGGACCTCGACCCCGATCCCCCAAGCCCAAAAAAAAGGTAAAAAACCTCTTGTTCGTGTCATAAACACATTAATGTGTACTACATAGTGCACTAAATAGTGTGAAAGATAATAGATTTATGTTCCCTACATAGTGAACTAGATTGTATATTAGAAAATAATTTATGTTCCATACTTAGTGCACTAGATAGTGTACTAGATAATAGACTTATGTTTCTTAGGTAGCGTATTAGTTAATGGATTTAGGTTCCCTACATAGTGCACTAAATTGTATATCAGATAACGGATTTATGTTACCTACATAGTGCACTAGATAGTATTTTAGATATGAATTTGTTCCCTATGTAGTGCACTAGATAGTGAATTAGACAATTGGTTTATGTTCCCTACACAGTGCACTAGATTGTATATCAGATCATGGATTTATGTTCCCTACATAGTGCACTAGATAGTGTATTAGATAACGCATTCATGTTCACTACATAGTGCACTAGAAAGTATAACTAGATGATGATCTGTTCCTTACATAGTGCACTAGATAGTGTATTACATAATTATGTTCCCTACATAGTGCACTAAATTGTATATCAGATAATGGATTTATGTTCCCTACATAGTGCAGTAGACAGTATATTAGACAATTGATTTATGTTCCCTACACAGTGCGCTAGATTAGGATTTAATATGCTCTTGGCCGCTCGTTCTAGATTCCAGGAGGTTTTATCTGACTTGCAAGCATCAGGGAGCCGCTATGTATATGCGGGAGACTCCCGAAACTTCCGTGAGACTTGGGATATCTGTACTATATTACTCTCTTCCACATCAAAATGCGCAGTAGTAATTACAGCTACGGTCAGGGTTAGCAGTAATACAAGTTTAGTGAATACACAATGCCCAAAAATTAGGGGAACACTTAATCATCATAGTATATCACCAATTCAATTAAACTTCAAGCATATCAATCTGTCCACTTAAGTTTAAGTGATTGTGAATCAGTTTTACTTGATTCAATTTCACAGGTGCACTGGAGAGGCAACAACAAGACAATCACCAAGCGGAATGGTTTTGCAGGTAGTGGCCGCAGACAATTACTAAGTCCTTATCCTTGCTGATGAATTCTTCTCTAGTCTGGTTGACTTGCAAGTGTGTTTGGGATCATTGTCTTTCTGGAAAGTTATCACCAAGACCCAAGTCATTCCTCCTCAAAATGCCTTGGTATGCCCAATCAAATGAAGCAAATTACGGGTCGTTATTGAGTTCCCAATAGTTTAATCATGTTGTAACCCAACTTTAGTTCATATAGACTAACAGGAGCTGCTCATGTCCTGTGTGTAAATTTTCTTTCCTTATTTCCCCCCAGGTGTATGCAAATGTGATTCACTGTGATAAACTGATGCACTTTCTAAGAGTTATCTCTGCCTTGCGCCTATTGTTCCTGGGATAGGCTTTGCCTCTACCAACCACTGATCTGAATATAGTGATTACTAAAGATGAGTCAATGTATAAGTACTCATTTTGTCATTGGTCGTCTTTATTATATACTAATAATTACTGCAGGAACAGCAAATTTGGCCTATTTGTTCCTAAAAGATCTGAAGGTAAAACTGCCTTACTAAGGCTTATGTTGTCTGGACTACATATAAATCTTGCTTTATGCACTTGTGCACAGTCATAGTAAAACAGGATAAGGAGTGACAAGGTGGCGCAGCGGGATATTCCGCTAGCACACCAGTGGTGAGATTCTGAATTCTTTGGTTCAAAACTCAGCGTTGCCACTGGTTGGCTGGGCACCATCTGGCAGGCACAACTGGCAGTGCCTGCAGCAGATACTAATTGGCCACCGTATCTGCAGGGTGGGGACCGGACTATGTGTGGGGTGGGAACTTCATACGATGTGTAAGGACCCTGGCTGGTGGAAGAATGCAGGGGCGAGAAGAGGAGGGATGTGCTCGTGTCGGCAGAGGCGTGTACAGCAACGTGCTCTCCTCGGATGCAATCGGGTATCCCTCAGCAGTGAAAGACAAATTGAGTGCACAAAATCGGGAGGAAAATGGGGAGAAAATGCATTAAAAAAAAACAGGATAAGGGCCTGTTTTACACAGTGGCTCGGTGGGTAGCACTGTCACCTTACAGCAAGAAGGTCCTGGGTTTGATTCTCAGGTAGCGCGGTCCAGGTCCTTCCTGTTTGGAGTTTGCATGTTCTCCCTTGTGTCCTCGTGGGTTTCCACCCACAGTCCAAAGACATGCAATCAGGCTAAATGGAGATACTTGTTAGATGCTTTTGTGTAAATGCCTGTATGAGTGTGTTTGCCCTGTGATGGACTGGCAACCTGTACAGGGTGTTTTCTGCCTTTTGCTCAGTGAATTGTACCCACCGTGACCCTGAATCGAATAAAGCAGTGGTAAAACAGACAACGAATGAATGAATTATTTTATACACAGGTTAGCAGTGGATGTGGCTGAAACACATAAATGAAGTCATTAGTAAGGGTGTACACATACTGTTGGACATATGGTATGGTCTCAAAGTCCAAGCTCTTTGACGTAATGTCAGTTAATGTACGTTTTACTACAATATAAGATATAACATAGACTTCACAGGTAATACAAAATGGATCTACATGCGTTTACAAATGTTACCACACTTATTTACACTATTTACGTTGGTGAAGGTCAAAGTAACAGGTGCCTGTGCAAATTAGGTGAGATGTTTACACATCCACATTGTTGTAACATGTAAAGCTTTAATGGTGGACACAAGGTGCCCTAACTGGTGCTGTCAACTTGCTTTAGTTTACAATAAACAGTAAACAGCTTTTTAGTGTTTCTGTTTATACCTCTATAGCTTTTTGCTAGATTTCTGATGTGGTATTTCCCTTAAACTTCAGCCAGTTTCTAACAGTTTCTAAAATGCTCAAACCAGCTAAATTGGCACAAACAACCATACCACTGTCATTAAAAGTCACTAAAATAACATCATCCTATTCTAATGTTTGATGTAAACATTACCAGTAGCCATTCCAGTAGTGCATTGCAAATGAATGGCTAATTAAATAACTGCATGAATCAGCAGGTACAGAATTTGTTGGGCACTGTAACCCTTTATGACAAGCGTCATTAGTATTTAGTAGAGCACCCTTTAGCTGTTAGGATCTGCAAACATTATGTATACTTCTGGCAGCATTCTTGAAGAATTTAGCCTATGTTCTCATGGGTTTTCATGCTACACCACTTTCTGTGACAGCCACTTTCAGGACAGAATCTTCCAGGACTTCTTCTAAAACCAAGCCTTGGTGGACTTTGAAGTATGCTTGGGTTCATTATCCAATAATGCCAAAGCTTCACCTTCCTCACAGAAGGCATGACATTTTCTCCAAGGATTTCCTGATACTTGAGTGACTGCAAAAGGCCTGCAGCAAGCTTTGGTGGCTGCAGGAATTGAGGTTTCAGTTTGCACAGGCGCATACTAAACATTGAAGGTCTCGATGCCTGAAGCATGGTGGTGGCTCAGTGATGCTTCAGGGCTGCTTTGCTTCCTCTGAAAGTGGAACCTGCAGAGTGTGAAGGGCAATATGCAGTCACTTGAGGGTTTTGACCACCTGCCACCTCAGAAATCTGGGAATAGCTTCCTCCCAGGTAGCGTACCCAGTGTTTCTTTAACTTTGAACTGTATCTCTAGGAACATTCAGTGCCATTGCTATCTTTTTGTATCCCTTTCCCTGTTTGCGCAAGCCAATTATCTCTTCTCTTAACTTTTTGGCAAACTCTCTTGCTGGAAAGTCCAATTAGATTTGATTTCACCACAGAATTGATAACATTCCTATTTAAAATGCCTTGATGTTTCTGTAAATCCATGCTACTCACACTCAAGATAAGAAAAAAAAAAGATCCCACTATCATCAGTGACCCACCTTCATGCTTGACTGTGGGGTAGTATTCTACTAGTCATAAGCTTCTCCTAGCAAGGTTACATCTCTGCATACATCTCTATCTTTAAATATTAGAAAGATTTTCAGCAAAGCAGTTTATAGTGTGCCTTCAAAAAGTATTTAAAGACTAACTTTTTTACTTGCAAAGATCCTCGTGGGCCTGAATAGGCACTATAGTAGTTTAGTTAAGCTGGACCAGTTAACAATGCTGAACTGTAATGCCTGGTCACCATATTTAAAATGTGTAATCCAAGACCATTGAACATTTATGTGGTACAAACATTTTCATTGATCAGAGGTCTCTGTTTTTTTGCTCTTTCTACCTGCCATGAATTTCAGGTTTGTGAAGCTCATAATTAACATGGTCTGAACTTAATAATTTATCCAATTTTAGACAGTATACAATCTAAGCAATTCAGTGTTAAGGGCCTTGCTCAAGGACCCAACGGTGGCAACTTGGCAGTGGTGGGGTTTGAACCAGCAGCCTTCTGCTTACTTGTCCTGTATCTTAACCACTAGGCTACAACTTCTAAATGTTTTTGATAGGACATCATGAAGAAATTTCATAAAATTTTTTATACCTACATACAAAGACACCATTCTGACTGCAGTATGTTGACACATGCTGAATAAGCAGCAGAATTTTCATATGTTTAAAATAAGCTAAACCTATGTGGTAAAAAAAATGTAAAGGAAGTACATCAGCTGTAACAAATGCATCTTCATTGTTTCATTGTGAATCACTGTGTTCCTTTACAGTACATACCCTAATTTGCTGTACAGCATTATGACCTTCCTTACTCTGCTAGTAAAGAAATAAAATCTTTACCCACAAACCCACTTCTCAAAAAAAAGTTAGGACATTTTGTATAATGCAATGATTTTTCTCTTGAATCATTCACCCTACAGCTTTATTGTATTTCTTAAATATAAACTCATTTAAAATGTAATGCCTACAACACTGTATTCATCACCTTTCCTTTTAATCAAACTTTTTAATGGTTTGGGAACTGTTGCTGTTGATATGAGACATTCAACAGTTGTGGTTGTCGTTGTTTGATTCGTCCTTCGTGCTGCACCATACATTTTCAGTAGGAGACCTGGACTGCAGGTAGGTCAAAAACATGCACTCTGTGCTTACAGATTGAGACCTGGCATTGTGTTGTTGAAATAACCACAGACTTTTTGGGAAAAGACATTGCCCTGACTCATCTGACCGCAGGATAGTGTAGCGTCGGCACAGGCTTTGCCCGGGAAGCCTTGCGGCAGTGGTGTCTAAGCTCACCGTAGCCGTGTATCCCGTTGTTGGGAGTGGGGTGGCTGCGGTGAGGGTTGGGTAAGTAGCTTATGTGTTTGTCTGTTGTGTGAATGTATGTGTGTATGAATGGGTGTCTGTCCCTAAACCACTGAATGAACTGCCAAAGGCAGCTCACTTGCGGCCCTGACGCTATCCTTCCTGCTCGCCGGCGCCACAATATGTTTCCACTGTCTTTCAGTCCATTTGAGATGAGCTTGGGCCCAGAGAACTCTGTTTTTTTTTGACAAATTTATTTTGCTTGTAACAGAGTTGTGAGCCACGACACATAATTGCTTGTGCATACTGAGCATTTGGTGGATCCTCCTTTAAATACACACTCATGGTTCCCTCACCTGTTACTTATTCACCTGCTGATTGTGGAATGTTTCAAAACACTGTACCTTCAATATTTTATTTAAGTTTTTACACTTATTTTGTCCTGTCTCAATTTTTGGAGTGTTTTGCAGGCATCAAATTGTAAATGTGTTGACACATACAAAATACAATGAAGTTAATCAGTAAAAAAAAAGTGGAAATCTTTTTACTTTTGTCCAGCTTTTCTGCAAATAGGGTTTGTTCTGAGAATTATATAAAGGCCAGTATTATTACTCAATTCAATGCAAGTTACTTTACTCACATAGGATAGCTACATACCAGCCATAACAATTAAAACCACCTCCTAGTTTCTACATTCACTGTCCATTTTTATCAGCTCCACTTACCATATAGAAGCACTTTGTAGTTATACAATTACTGACTGTATTCCATCTGTTTCTCCGCATGCTTTGTTAGCCCCCTTTCATGCTGTTCTTCAATGGTCAGGACTCTCCCAGGACCACTACAGAGCAGGTATTATTTGGGTGGTGGATCATTCTCAGCACTGCAGTGACACTGACATGGTGGTGGAGTGTTAGCGTGTGTTGTGCTGGTATGAGTGGATAAGACACAGCAGCACTGATGGAGTTTTTAAACACCTTAATGTCACTGCTGGACTGAGAATAGTCCACCAACCAAAAACATCCAGCCAACAGCGCCCCGTGGGCAGCGTCCTGTGACCACTGATGAAGGTATAGAAGATGACCAACTCAAACAGCAGCACTAGATGAGCGATCGTCTCTGACTTTACATCTACAAGGTGGACCAACTAGGTAGGAGTGTCTAACAGAGTGGACAGTGAGTGGACAGTATTTAAAAACTCCAGCAGCGCTGCTGTGTCTGATCCACTCAGACCAGCACCATGTCAGTGTCACTGCAGTGCTGAGAATGATCCACCACCTAAATAATACCTGCTCTGTGGTGGTCCTGATCATTGAAGGACAGGGTGAAAGCAGGCTAAAAAGATATGTAGAGAAATAGATGGACTACAGTCCATCATTGCGGAACTTCAAAGTGCGTACAGTGAGTGTAGAAACAAGGAGGTGGTTTTAATGTTATGGCTAATCAGTGTATGCTCCTGGTATTGCAAGTCTTGATGATAATAACCAGGGGTCACTATTTTTAAATGCTTCTCTAAGCTGTTTGCTTTTTGTGTCTTAACTGGCGACTTCTAAATATTGGACCAGCCGGGGGAAAAAAAGCAATAATATATATTTGCAAAATACTGCGCTGACCTCAATCTAATTAAACATCTTTGGGTTGAATTGAAATGCTGATTGTAAGACAGGTCTATCTGACATCAGTGCTTTTGCAGAAGAGTTATAAATGTGTGAAAACAGTAACTGCCACTTATTAGTCACCCAGAACAGAAGGGCAGCTGAACACATTTGAAGTAGTGACAATTACCCTGATCTGTTTAACTACACCGTGAAATTGACAATGAATGTATTTATTTTGTTTATTGTGGATTTATGGTGCATTTGTTTGTGTTGGTGTTGTACAGCTCTGGTGTACACTGGTGTCCTGGGGACCAGGCTTCACTGTGTGTAAAAATTATGGCATGTTCTCTTTCATTTAATTGCACCTCTGAAAACCACGTAGAAAGTTGACTGGCTGCTGAGAGAATATAGTGTGGTTATTGTGGATGCAGACCCCGTAAGGGTGTGTTCCTGCATTCCTTTCGATAGCTTTGGTTAAATTTAGATTTCTTGAATTTCTAAGTAAATATAACATTCTCTACAGGTAACACAATATATTTTACAATGATAAATGTAGCTAAATCAATCAAATTGGGCTCTAAAATGTGCAGGGAATGCCAGGTTTATGATTGTGTGCTGTGGAGAACATGCTAACATGTTTTCATATGCAACTTGACCACTGTTTTTATTTTTAGGTCCACTATTATCATGGTTTGTCTTTAGAAAAATAGGAATGAACTGAAAGCTGCTTCAGACGACCGTTAGTAAGCCTTGTAAACACCACATGGAGTGCAATGTTGTGGTCGTGAGTTCCACTTGGCTGAGATGGGGGGATGGGCTCAGAGAAAAACATAGTAGCACACAGAAAAACGCTGCTCAACAATGCAACTGTTTCAAAAGAACCTCCCACACACACACACACACACACACACACACACACACACACACACACACACACACACACACACACACACACACACACCCCCCTCCCATACTCACCCGCTCACGCTCACACACACACACACACACACACACACACACACACACACACACACACACACACACACACACCCCTCCCATACTCACCCGCTCACGCTCACACACACACACAAATAAATCACGAGTCACTCTGGGTTTGGCGCCATTCCAGAAGCCACAGCATCCAATCAGCAAAGAGCAGAGGCGGGATTCTACGGAGGGGTGGTCGCATTCTGGCCAATAGAAGCGTTTGCCTATGTGGCTCCCAGTACCTGTCAGCCAAAGGAACTTTAAATTCGTCTGTGGCAACGCGACATAGTAACGCTAAGCTTGGACCTACGCGTGGGGTTAGGAATTCATTCACAACCAGCTCAAACACGCTACATATTGTGTAACCTCGTGTATGTGTTATTCGCTCGTCTTCTAACAGAAGCGCGATGTCTGCTCACGTTCAGCTTACGGTCGGTAGTTCAGAAAACCTGGCTGACCGAGGAAGCCTCCCGGTGCACGGCCGGGAAGCACGTATGCGTACACGGGTTTGCAGGAATCTCTTCGGACCGGTCGATCACGACGAGTTAAGGCAGGAGATCGAGTCCAAACTGAGAGAGATCTCGGAGCGGGATGAGAAGCGGTGGAATTTTAACTTCAGCTCCGGTACTCCGCTTGATGGAGACTACGAGTGGGAGGAAGCTTCAGAGACGTCGCCTGGGTTTTACCAGGAATCGGTGCAAGTAGGGAAAAGGAGGGTAGCTTACGGACATGTGAGACAATCTGTAGAAGTGACTCAACGAGAGAACGAAGGGAGAGAAAACACTGAGAAACCGAGCTGCGGGAAGGTCCGTAACGTCCGGAGGAAAACAACCACACGTTTTACCGCAACTCGCATTACAGGTACAGAAAAAAACAAGCTTATAGTAATATACACTCACTGTATTCCATATAATGACTCTAGCTCATCGGCGCTATATTATATTATGTTCTTGCATTTTACTTGTATTGAATTGTACTAATATCACTGCCTTGTTCCTTTTTGTTGGGCTATTTCTCTTAACACTGGCAGTTTGTTTCACTGAGTGGCTATATAGTAAAAATGGTGTAGTATATTAATGCTAATAATAAAGCCGTCAATATAACTGAAGCATCCCTAGAACTGTGCGGCATAGTTACTTTAGTCTAAACTCGACAAGTTTTAATGTATTAAGTTTAAAATTGAGCTGAAATGTTCATTTCTCACTCATAATTTTCTTTTGACAGACTTTTACGGTAAACGAAGGAATTCTGGTGGCTTAAAACGGCTCGACAGTGTATCCGAAAAGCCCTTCGTTTCCCTCCCCGAGCAAACTCCACGCAAACGAATTCGATGAAGGTGTGTAACCTGTTTTATTAAACTATTATTTAGTTTAAAAGGCGACATTTTATGTGTCAATGTGTTCTGTTTATTTACTCGCGTCGTGGAATATATTTTAAGCTCCTATGGCGTCTGACTAGGTGTGGTGAGAGAGTTGTGGTCAGTATGTGTTGCCTCAGGAGGAGTGAATAGGGGGAGGGGGCGCGCGCGCGCACTGTGGCGGGAAATCACAGGAATGGCGAGCACGGCACATTTTCTCTCTTATCTTTACCTAAAGCCTCGTACACACACACACACACACACACTTTAACCTGGACGTTTAGCGCTTTTTGATAAGAAAGTACTGAGTGTGAACACACATCCTGGTAAATAATGAGGGCTAGTACAGTTTTCGGTAAACTATTGGGGGTGGGGGGAGGGGGGGGGGGGGTGCTGAATATTAACAGGGATAGTAATGAGTCGTTTAAGAACGAGTCGACTCTTGGATGGTAAGGAGTCGATTAGCTGTAGTGAAATCACGATCAGTCAATGATCCACCACCCAAGACTAAGCTGTTTAAATAATCAATAAATAAAATGTTGCTGTCTCAGCACCAGAAGGCTTATCGATCAGTAGCGATCGATAAGCCTTCTGGTGCTGAGACAGCAACATTTTATTTATTGATTATTTAAACAGCTTAGTCTTGGGTGGTGGTTCGGTCGACAGACCTGGAACATTTTAGTGTTTTCCTCCCATCTTCCTCACTTTATTTAGCTCAACTTATATGTAATATGAACATATGCAATATATTCAGAGGCATATGGGCCTACGGCCTGTCATGAATGTAACCTAAAGTGTAAAACATGACGTTAAAATCCTAATAAACAAACAAACAGAGGCATACCATGAAAACAGACTGATGGATTGCCTACATTGTTTATATATACACATTTAATAACGGAGTGACGCAAAATCATTTTCAAAAAGATTAATAGTAGACTAAATTAGTGCAAAAGCACAACACATAGGATTTGTGTAGCCCTAACTAAGCCTCCTCTAACCCACTGCTTTCTTCTTCTTATGTTTTAATAGGACTTTATAGCTGCTGTTGGTTGGAGAGAAAAATCTTCTTGCTTGTAAAGCTGGAGTAAAGAAGGCCCCCTCGTCCCATCCACTCAAACTTGCATATGGGAGGGCGGATGCAAATTCTCACAAGTTTGCAATTGTGAGCCCAGCTGAGGAAGGAGCAATGCTGTGACCAGCCAAAAAAAAATGACCTCAAGTCTCTGGACTATTACTATAAGTCTATAGTTTATGAGAATCTACTAAAGAATGTATTGAATGTAGCAGAATTCTTTCATTACAACAGATAATTACATTACTGTAGACATCTAGTGTACACATACTGTGTACAGTGCTACGCTCTAGCTTGTGTGCAAACACTAACTACTGGCACTGCAGTGACATAAGATCAGGTGCATTTCTAAAGCCTGTATTCGATTTCTAGTTGCACACAGCATTTTGTTAATTTACTAATGACTTAGCAAAAGTCTGTCCTGTTCATGCTCCAGAATTTAACAAGCTCTTTAAATTTCATTTGGCAGTTTTTGTTCAAGACTGACCTGTTAATTACTGATTGGTTTATTTATGTGTGCAAACAGGACAGATCTGGCCTATATCAAGTGCTTCTTATCTTTGGACAAGATTTAAAGGATGTACTGTTTGACTGAGGCAGTACGTAATCATGTACATTGTTAATGTGTAAAGCTTTAATGATCAAGACAATTTGCCTTTGGGCTAGCTCTAATGTTTTGTAAATATATACATAAGAGATATTGTAAATTACACTTTAATTTTATTTATGTTTTGTTGTAGACATCTGCTTGTACTTTTGATTTCTATGTTTGCAATCAGAATTGTAGCTTAGCTTTTCAATGTAGCATTCACCCTAAATGGGATCATCATGCTTTTGAGCCTTTTGTCTTTGTGATAATGTGATACCCTAAGTCTACTGCAATTATTTTTGTAACATTAAAACTAAATATGCCATCTAGCATTTGTGGTTGTATTTTTGTGTTTAAGAAGAAGACCCTTTATTGTCATTATATTTGTGTACAAAGAAATTTTAGTTTGATACTCTCCAAAATATAAAAAGAAGATAAAGTATTTACAGTATGGATTTTAGATAAATAAAATAAATTATGGTTGAATATGAATATACAAAGTGACTGTTCTGTGGAGATACCAGTTAAATTTCAAAAATGATTATTTTATGTTTAGATGAGAAAATGGTTTCATGTACTTGTGCAAATACGCAATGTTCAACTTATACGCAATGTTCAACTTATACGCAATGTTTAATGTTTAAACAGGGTTTGTGAGTGTAAAAAAAAATTTAAAGTGTTTGTATGTACACAATTGCAAATGGAAATATTCAGCACCAAAAAGACAATAAGGACTTCTGCAGAGCTAGATTTTGCTTTAAAGTATTCATCAGTTGAATGATGCAGCAGGTGAACAAATGAATTAATGATGTAGCAGGTTATGTTAATATAGCAATGTTAAAATTATCCAACGCACACATAATATTACTGAACCTACTGCTGGTTTGCATGATGTGCATTTCGGTTACAACATGATTAAACCATTGGTAACTCAATAACAATCCTTTAATTGCTTTAGCTGTGATTGGTTTATACAAACATCACCCAGAAATTCAAGTAAGGTGTATTGCAACCATGGTGAAAACTAAGGAGCAACAAATTTCATCCACAGGCCTTAACAACAGGGCAACATAGGAAAAAAAAACCTTTGTTACTACAAACGACTTACGGATTGATCTGATAAAGGCTGGGGCAAATGTATCTGTAGCAACCGTAAGAAAATCATTTAACAATCAAGGACTGCATGGCAAGATCGAGCTCTGTTTGTAAATGCAAAGTGGTGGACAGGTACACACTTCTCCATGGGGAGCACAGACCTCAGCAACTCCAGGCTTCGTGTTCATCGTAGACAAAGCAGGCAGGATGAAACCAGGCTAGCAAAGATAGGGTCACTTACACCTGTTCATGAAATCGTGACTATGGGGTGCACATGAATGGAAAATGGAGGCCCTAATTCTTACCTGCTGAGGAATATCATCAACGTTTGACAGCACTAAATGACCTCCTGCATGTATTAGGTCCTGGTTTGAAGCTTCTATGAGTCTGTTACTAGACATGGCAAAGAACCACCCACAGTTGCAAGAAAAAGCTTATTTAGCTACTCATGAAATTAGGCATATTTCATTTTCATTAACCCTCTTATACTGGTCAGTGGCAGGAATACCCTAAACAGGACAGCAATCCATCACAAGGCTTCAGCCACCCCCTCGAATCAATCACATTTACATTTCGATGTCGATGTAGTTGCCAGCTGGCTGATTTGAACAGTGTATCACAAAAGTGTATCACATAATATACAGTGTATCACAAAAGTGTATCACATAATATACAGTGTATCACAAAAGTGAGTACACCCCTCACATTTCTGCAAATATTTTATTATATCTTTTCATGGGACAACACTATAGACATGAAACTTGGATATAATTTAGAGTAGTCAGTGTACAACTTGTATAGCAGTGTAGATTTACTGTCTTCTGAAAATAACTCAACACACAGCCATTAATGTCTAAATGGCTGGCAACATAAGTGAGTACACCCCACAGTGAACATGTCCAAATTGTGCCCAAAGTGTCAATATTTTGTGTGACCACCATTATTATCCAGCACTGCCTTAACCCTCCTGGGCATGGAATTCACCAGAGCTGCACAGGTTGCTACTGGAATCCTCTTCCACTCCTCCATGATGACATCACGGAGCTGGTGGATGTTAGACACCTTGAACTCCTCCATCTTCCACTTGAGGATGTGCCACAGGTGCTCAATTGGGTTTAGTCCATCACCTTTACCTTCAGCTTCCTCAGCAAGGCAGTTGTCATCTTGGAGGTTGTGTTTGGGGTCGTTATCCTGTTGGAAAACTGCCATGAGGCCCAGTTTTCGAAGGGAGGGGATCATGCTCTGTTTCAGAATGTCACAGTACATGTTGGAATTCATGTTTCCCTCAATGAACTGCAGCTCCCCAGTGCCAGCAACACTCATGCAGCCCAAGACCATGATGCTACCACCACCATGCTTGACTGTAGGCAAGATACAGTTGTCTTGGTACTTCTCACCAGGGCGCCGCCACACATGCTGGACACCATCTGAGCCAAACAAGTTTATCTTGGTCTCGTCAGACCACAGGGCATTCCAGTAATCCATGTTCTTGGACTGCTTGTTTTCAGCAAACTGTTTGCTGGCTTTCTTGTGCGTCAGCTTCCTTCTGGGATGACGACCATGCAGACCGAGTTGATGCAGTGTGCGGCGTATGGTCTGAGCACTGACAGGCTGACCTCCCACATCTTCAACCTCTGCAGCAATGCTGGCAGCACTCATGTGTCTATTTTTTAAAGCCAACCTCTGGATATGACGCCGAACACGTGGACTCAACTTCTTTGGTCGACCCTGGCGAAGCCTGTTCCGAGTGGAACCTGTCCTGGAAAACCGCTGTATGACCTTGGCCACCATGCTGTAGCTCAGTTTCAGGGTGTTAGCAATCTTCTTATAGCCCAGGCCATCTTTGTGGAGAGCAACAATTCTATTTCTCACATCCTCAGAGAGTTCTTTGCCATGAGGTGCCATGTTGAATATCTAGTGGCCAGTATGAGAGAATTGTACCCGAAACACCAAATTTAACAGCCCTGCTCCCCATTTACACCTGGGACCTTGACACATGACACCAGGGAGGGACAACGACACATTTGGGCACAATTTGGACATGTTCACTGTGGGGTGTACTCACTTATGTTGCCAGCTATTTAGACATTAATGGCTGTGTGTTGAGTTATTTTCAGAAGACAGTAAATCTACACTGCTATACAAGCTGTACACTGACTACTCTAAGTTATATCCAAGTTTCATGTCTATAGTGTTGTCCCATGAAAAGATATAATGAAATATTTGCAGAAATGTGAGGGGTGTACTCACTTTTGTGATACACTGTATCTCTGCATCACCTGAACATCCCTAAGTAAGGTATAATTAGCTTTATATTAGCTGTATAATAAATCATGACAGCAGTGAAACACTTTGTGTTTACTAATAACACACAGTCTCTACAGTGGTTTTATTGCATAAATTGTCACAATGTAGATAATTCAACAAATATGGTGGTACACAAATGGAACTTGGGTACTTTCCTAATAGTTAATTTTTTGTCACTGGGGAGATACCTACAAAAAAGTACATTATTTTACAAGAACAATTCCCAGAAGCACTGTAAAACGTCATACAACACTGCAGAAAGTAAACAAAGTAATTTAATAAACCATTGCATACTGTTAAGTATGTTACATGTTGTTGTCCACACCATTGACCAGTGGCAAACATTAGCTGTGAAGACACAGGGGGTAATGTGATTGAGTGGTTTGCTGGAATTTGCTCACAGCTTCTCAGTTACTGTTAGCTGGTTGAGACCATTGTTACCGAGACAGTCATTACCAAGGGGTACCAGCCAGGAAATCAGCTGCTGGTCCAAACAAAGCAGAGTTGGCTGCTTTGGGTTTGGGTTGTATGTCACAGCCACAATGCAAACCGCTGATGATATGAAAAACCTCTATTTCGACTCTCTCTACATAACAAACTGGATTTTTAAATGTGAAGTGGACAGCTGATTTGCTTTTTTGTTCTTACCTTCATGCATATATTTACTACCGATGTTATGTCCTGCACAAATGCTTACCTTGGAAAGAAGTTTCATAATTTGAATTGGTCAAAACTGTATAATTTATGAGCGTAGCTTGGTGGGTAGCACTGTTGCCACACAGCGAGAAGGTCCTGGGTTGGATCTATCTATCTATCTATCTATCTATCTATCTATAAAATCCTAATAAATAAATACATGTACAGTAGAATTCATGAGTGGGTGTTTGTAGGATTTACAAATTCATTAACCGTAAACTCCCTAAAAATATTTAAATGCAGTTCATGTGTTTTTAGACTCTTCATCTGTTTAGGTTTTACAATTTTACAAAATTTTTGGATGGCTTTCTATGTTTTTCTTTTTTGTACATGTAAGTTTTATACAATTTACATGTTTTACACATTTAAACAAATCTTTAGACCTTATAGGTTTCACATTATTAATGTGCTCAAAAGTACATGGATTTTTTGAAATGGTATACACATGCTCTTGCTTGCTTTAAAGTCAGCTCTTGCCATAATTATCTTGTGATCACTTTAAAATCAAAGATAAAATTGTTTAAGTACCAATAAAGAATGAATGTGGAATATTTATGTGGTGCACTGCATTGAGACCCAAAAATATGCCACTTGGTAGCTCATCTAAACATTACAGCATTAAGTGCTTTGCTGTAACTGGCTTTTGATGTAATGTCAGCCGTCTAAATGTAGGTAAAGCCTAGCACAAACACTAATGGCTAGACAAGCTGACTCAGTCTATGTCTGAGGGCGTGATGGTGCACATTAGCAGTGTATCATTGTCTGGCTGGTAGATTAAACAAGCATACTTCTTTAAATGATTCATGGCTCAGGTCCATGGTTTCCCTCTGAGCAAGGCCCTTAACCTTATTATAGATTATAATATAGGCTTATAGATGCACAATCCAATGCCAGTGTCAAGAAGGAGGGTCTGCAGGTGTGTGGTTCACTTTTGTTGGGATAAAACTTATGCCTGGATTTGTGCTGCAGCCATAAATAAAACTTTAGATGACTAACTGGGCTGTAATGACACGCTCCAGACACAAAGTGAACAATGTCTGAGGGAGACCATCTTTTCCTGGAATAAGTAAGGTGATATTTGTAAACTGTAAAGCATTAACAGTAGTACTTTAGAATACCTACATTAACAGTATTCAGCCTTTTCCGTGAGTTGGTTCTTGATTGATTTGGCAGCTTAGCGTCAGTAGTCACTTTAAATAAGTCCTAACTAATTTTACACAAGAGGATGAAGCTCTTTCTGAAATTCTTCAGTGTCTGCCTGGTTAATGAGCACTATGCAGCATTGCTGTTGTATCATTGGAAGTCTCACTTCACCCTTTTTTGTGAATATAGTTGATTAACAAATAATACCTTCACTCATAGCTAATACCTTCTAGACTAGAGGTGTCATAATTATTCTAGCCATTTTCTTTTTTGCTTCATGAAATATATTTAGAGATTTGGTCTGATCTATACAGTGTGCCTGTTAATTATTATGTTAACCTTTTTATAATAGACTAAAGGTCTTGTATGGTGATAGCTGTCCAAAAGTTGCTCCACATTAGGAGTGTCCCTCTGGGATGTAGTTTGGCGTAGTTTGGCTGGCATTTGTGTGCCTTTCTCATTGACCTGTGGCTTCTATCCCTCTGTGTTCTCTGGTTTGGCTGGCAGATGGGTCATGGAGGCTCATTCGTGTGTGATCTGTCAGTCACTTGCAGATTATCGTCAAGTCGCTTTAAATAGAATATAATTTGGACATGTTCACTGTGGGGTGTACTCACTTATGTTGCCAGCCATTTAGACATTAATGGCTGTGTGTTGAGTTATTTTCAGAAGACAGTAAATCTACACTGCTATACAAGTTGTACACTGACTACTCTAAGTTATATCCAAGTTTCATGTCTATAGTGTTGTCCCATGAAAAGATATAATAAAATATTTGCAGAAATGTGAGGGGTGTACTCACTTTTGTGATACACTGTATATATACTGTATATATACAGTGTATCACAAAAGTGAGTACACCCCTCACATTTCTGCAGATATTTAAGTATATCTTTTCATGGGACAACACTGACAAAATGACACTTTGACACAATGAAAAGTAGTCTGTGTGCAGCTTATATAACAGTGTAAATTTATTCTTCCCTCAAAATAACTCAATATACAGCCATTAATGTCTAAACCACCGGCAACAAAAGTGAGTACACCCCTAAGAGACTACACCCCTAAATGTCCAAATTGAGCACTGCTTGTCATTTTTCCTCCAAAATGTCTTGTGACTTGTTAGTGTTACTAGGTCTCAGGTGTGCATAGGGAGCAGGTGTGTTCAATTTAGTAGTACAGCTCTCACACTCTTTCATACTGGTCACTGAAAGTTCCAACATGGCACCTCATGGCAAAGAACTCTCTGAGGATCTTAAAAGACGAATTGTTGCGCTACATGAAGATGGCCAAGGCTACAAGAAGATTGCCAACACCCTGAAACTGAGCTGCAGCACAGTGGCCAAGATCATCCAGCGTTTTAAAAGAGCAGGGTCCACTCAGAACAGACCTCGCGTTGGTCGTCCAAAGAAGCTGAGTGCACATGCTCAGCGTCACATCCAACTGCTGTCTTTGAAAGATAGGTGCAGGAGTGCTGTCAGCATTGCTGCAGAGATTGAAAAGGTGGGGGGTCAGCCTGTCAGTGCTCAGACCATACGCCGCACACTACATCAAATTGGTCTGCATGGCTGTCACCCCAGAAGGAAGCCTTTTCTGAAGTCTCTACACAAGAAAGCCCGCAAACAGTTTGCTGAAGACATGTCAACAAAGGACATGGATTACTGGAACCATGTCCTATGGTCTGATGAGACCAAGATTAATTTGTTTGGTTCAGATGGTCTCAAGCATGTGTGGCGGCAATCAGGTGAGGAGTACAAAGATAAGTGTGTCATGCCTACAGTCAAGCATGGTGGTGGGAATGCCATGGTCTGGGGCTGCATGATTGCAGCAGGTGTTGGGGAGTTACATTTCATTGAGGGACACATGAACTCCAATATGTACTGTGAAATACTGAAGCAGAGCATGATCCCCTCCCTCCGGAAACTGGGTCGCAGGGCAGTGTTTCAGCATTATTATGACCCCAAACACACCTCTAAGACGACCACTGCTTTATTGAAGAGGCTGAGGGTAAAGGTGATGGACTGGCCAAGCATGTCTCCAGACCTAAACCCAATAGAACATCTTTGGGGCATCCTCAAGCGGAAGGTGGAGGAGCGCAAAGTCTCGAATATCCGCCAGCTCCGTGATGTCGTCATGGAGGAGTGGAAAAGCATTCCAGTGGCAACCTGTGAAGCTCTGGTAAACTCCATGCCCAGGAGAGTTAAGGCAGTTCTGGGAAATAATGGTGGCCACACAAAATATTGACACTTCTGGAACTTTCACTAAGGGGTGTACTCACTTTTGTTGCTGGTGGTTTAGACATTAATGGCTGTATATTGAGTTATTTTGAGGGAAGAATCAATGTACACTGTTATATAAGCTGCACACAGACTACTTTTCATTGTGTCAAAGTGTCATTTTGTCAGTGTTGTCCCATGAAAAGATATACTTAAATATCTGTAGAAATGTGAGGGGTGTACTCACTTTTGTGATACACTGTATGTATATATATATATATATTGTGTTTTGCATTTTTTCCCCTTTTTCTTCCAACTTTTTACAGCATCCAATTGCTTGATTGCGTCACGCTTCCTCTCCACTAATGCCGACCCTCGCTCTGATTTGAGCAGAACAAAGCTAACCCACGCCCCCTCCGACACGTGGGCAGCAGCCGTATGCATTTTGTCACCCATACTAGGCAAGTGCATATATGCGAATCAGCCTTGTGTACAGAGAGACACTCTTTCCCCGCCTCTGTGCAGGCGCCATCAATCAGCCAGAAGAGGTCGTAGTGCATCAGTTATGAGGAGTCCCTGTCTGGCTTAATACACCACCCCTATATGAACAACAGGCCAATGTATTCGAAATCCCAGCTCTGGTGTGCTAAAGTGTGTTTTTACCACTGGAAGATGGAAGGTTGCTAATATGTCACATCTCTCTATCTTCACCTTGTATTTCTCTGAAGCCTTAGTGCTAGACCGCTCAGTCCAGTCCAGTTTTCTGCTGATTCTTTCCTGGGAACACGCCTTGTTGGGCCTCGAGGGAACCGACCAGGGAGAGCGACCTGCTCCAGAGGCAGCATGACATCCCTTTTCCTGTGCTGGATTTGCCCATAAATCCACAGTTATGCCCAGGGATGAGCACGAATTGGTGTGGTAGGGGTTCTGCTTGCATATTGCCAAAACCAGCAGGTTTGGACCGTTCCATATCCTTCTTGTTTTTGTGTCTTTCATTTAATACTCTGTTTCTATTAATTTGGCCGTTTATTCATTTGCTATTTGCCCCCATTTTTTTTGCTTGCACAGTATTGGTGTACCTTGATTAAATATATACACATGGGTTTTATTTTCATTCTTGCGGGTGTGTAAAATTGCCCTCCTTGCTCCATTTTGATTGGCTTTGGACAGTTTCTGTTATACTACCCTTGATAAACCTCACAAGATGAAGGGCTATTATTGAGAATATCTACACCCCCCCCCCCCCCCCCCCCCCCCCCCCATCCTGCCCTTTGCTGTATCATTACGCCCAGCCCTGGGCGCACAGACACGCTCCTCAAATAGAATAATCACAGTGCTGATTTTATGGGCCGTTGTAAAAGAGCTGGACCACACACAGCATGGGTGTGTAGAGATGGATGTGCATGTCCTACAGCATACCATACACAAGTAAAGAAGCTAAAGCATACACACTTAAGAGTTTATTGAATTAAACCATACACACAACCATGCAAAGACAAAACTATTTAATGTTTCAACTACATACTGTACATATTTAAATTAAGATTCATATACGTACATTAAAATTCTTATATCGCTGCTATGTTTTTTGCATTTTGCCTACAAGCTGCTAAATGTATGTGGTGCTTATTAAAAACTTGTAATGTTACCATCCTTCTAACGACACTTAAAAGATGTTTTGTTACCGATATCAGGCGCTGAAGTGTTTCAGGTGTTATTTTGTCCCATTCTTTCTGCCAACACGTCTTAAAGTGTGTAACCGTATGGGTTTGTTGTCACATATTTTGTTTCATAATTCTCCACACATTCTCAGTTGGGGATATTTGGGACTGCAGGCAGGCCAGTCCAGTACCCGTACACTCTTCCTTCGCAGCCATGCCTTTGTAATGTGTGAAACATGTGGTTTTGCATTGTGTTGTTGAAAAATTCATGGACGTCCCTGGATGCTGCCATCACAGAAGTGTAAATTATCTTTGCCAAGGGCACTGACACACATACCATCACAGACTTGTTGCTAATAACAGCCTGGATGATCTTTTTTGTCTTTGGTAAGGAGCACACAGCGTCCATTTCTTCCTAAAAATATCTGGAATGCTGATTCGTCTGAACACAATACACGTTTACACTGTGTAATGATTTATCCCAGATGCCTCTGGGCACAGAGAAGTCAATGCCGCTTCTGTACATAATTAACATCGTATTGTAGTGCATAATAAAGGTTTGCCAAAGTAATCCCTTGTCTGTGTGGTTATGTCAGCTAATGATGAAAGACGGTTCTTGATGCAGTGCCGTCTGAGGGATTAGAGATCACAAGTATTCAGCTTAGGCCTGCACTCTTTCCTTTTATGCACTAAAATTCCTCCAGATTCCTTGAATTATTTAATAATATTATGCACTGTAGAGGGAGAATGCAATATGCAAATCCCTTCCAATCTTTCTTTGAGGAACATTGTTTTGAAACATTTCAATAGTTTTGTCATGCATTATTAACAAACAAATCCTTGTCAAAGCTTTTTGTTGATATTAACTTTTGTACCAAATCATCATTTCAATCACCTGTTGACATCACTTGTTTAAAATCACATCATTAATTGACCATTAATTTTTTTTCCCTAATTACTAGCCCTAAATTGCCCTGGTTCCAACTTTTTTGAAATGTGTTGCAGACATAAAATGTTAACAAGTATATTAACAAAAGATGATGAATCTGAAAAGAAAAAAAATCCTGGGTGCATACTATCTGCAGTGAAAATCTATCTATCTATCTATCTATCTATCTATCTATCTATCTATCTATCTATCTATCTATCTATCTATCTATCTATCTATCTATCTATCTATCTATCTATCTATCTCCCTTCTCCTTATCTCATTTATTTAAATATATGTTAATATGTTTATTTTGTATATTCCATGTGCACATATCATAAATCTCTCATGCAATTAACTGTGCAGTAATTGCATGCAGAAGCCAACATTAATTACTTGAGCAAATTAAATCCAGACCAGTTTTAATGACTGGTAATTAAGTTTTATTGACAAAGATAAAGGCTGTTGTAGCATTGAATCAATAAAAGGCCCATGACCTCTGACTTTCCATGGCAGATGGACTAATGCCAATTACTGACAAGATACAGCGACACTGCTGTTCTCAAACACAAAAAAACTCATCTAAATGAAAACCCAAATGTTTACACACTGTAAAAAAAAAAAAGTGTGTGTGTGAGTGTGGGTGGGGAAGGGGGGGTGGGGGGGGGGGGGGGGGGCACAGCAGATGTAATAGCTTCCTGAGTGTTGGCGTTCACAAATTGTCTCAGGCACCTCGCAGCTGTGTTACTGTGAGCACCAGCTGGCCAACCACAGACAGCAGGGTGACTGGGGGAAGAAGTGGGACAGGGTACAGGGTACCAGCTGACATACTGCCACATCCATGTGAATTTATTTAATTTTAATTTCCGTCCGCTTCATTTCCATGGGGAAGGAAAGGTTTCAGATGAAGGTTAACAGATGACTCAGCATATGAATATATATATATATATATATATATATATATATATATATATATATATATATATATATATATATATATATATATATATATATATATACAGTGTATCACAAAAGTGAGTACACCCCTCACATTTCTGCAGATATTTAAGTATATCTTTTCATGGGACAACACTGACAAAATGACACTTTGACACAATGAAAAGTAGTCTGTGTGCAGCTTATATAACAGTGTAAATTTATTCTTCCCTCAAAATAACTCAATATACAGCCATTAATGTCTAAACCACCGGCAACAAAAGTGAGTACACCCCTTAGTGAAAGTTCCTGAAGTGTCAATATTTTGTGTGGCCACCATTATTTCCCAGAACTGCCTTAACTCTCCTGGGCATGGAGTTTACCAGAGCTTCACAGGTTGCCACTGGAATGCTTTTCCACTCCTCCATGACGACATCACGGAGCTGGCGGATATTCGAGACTTTGCGCTCCTCCACCTTCCGCTTGAGGATGCCCCAAAGATGTTCTATTGGGTTTAGGTCTGGAGACATGCTTGGCCAGTCCATCACCTTTACCCTCAGCCTCTTCAATAAAGCAGTGGTCGTCTTAGAGGTGTGTTTGGGGTCATTATCATGCTGGAACACTGCCCTGCGACCCAGTTTCCGGAGATCATGCTCTGCTTCAGTATTTCACAGTACATATTGGAGTTCATGTGTCCCTCAATGAAATGTAACTCCCCAACACCTGCTGCACTCATGCAGCCCCAGACCATGGCATTCCCACCACCATGCTTGACTGTAGGCATGACACACTTATCTTTGTACTCCTCACCTGATTGCCACCACACATGCTTGAGACCATCTGAACCAAACTAATTAATCTTGGTCTCATCAGACCATAGGACATGGTTCCAGTAATCCATGTCCTTTGTTGACATGTCTTCAGCAAACTGTTTGCGGGCTTTCTTGTGTAGAGACTTCAGAAGAGGCTTCCTTCTGGGGTGACAGCCATGCAGACCAATTTGATGTAGTGTGCGGCGTATGGTCTGAGCACTGACAGGCTGACCCCCCACCTTTTCAATCTCTGCAGCAATGCTGACAGCACTCCTGCGCCTATCTTTCAAAGACAGCAGTTGGATGTGACGCTGAGCCAAGCACTCAGCTTCTTTGGACGACCAACGCGAGGTCTGTTCTGAGTGGACCCTGCTCTTTTAAAATGCTGGATGATCTTGGCCACTGTGCTGCAGCTCAGTTTCAGGGTGTTGGCAATCTTCTTGTAGCCTTGGCCATCTTCATGTAGCGCAACAATTCGTCTTTTAAGATCCTCAGAGAGTTCTTTGCCATGAGGTGCCATGTTGGAACTTTCAGTGACCAGTATGAGAGAGTGTGAGAGCTGTACTACTAAATTGAACACACCTGCTCCCTATGCACACCTGAGACCTAGTAACACTAACAAATCACATGACATTTTGGAGGGAAAATGACAAGCAGTGCTCAATTTGGACATTTAGGGGTGTAGTCTCTTAGGGGTGTACTCACTTTTGTTGCCGGTGGTTTAGACATTAATGGCTGTATATTGAGTTATTTTGAGGGAAGTGTTACGAGACACGGTGATCTCGTGTAGTTTTGTATTCCCAGCTGTTATACCAACCGACTGGGTGGACTCAAAAGCAGATCATAAGTCTCGCAGTTAGCGGGGTTTGAACCGGGATCGCTGGCGTGGATGCGCAGCGCTTGTCCCCGTGCGCTATGGAGGAGTAATGAGTGCTTGTGACTGAGCGTTTATGAAGCGAAGGTCCGCTAGGCGGCGGATACTGAGATATTGCGGGATATGAATATACACACGAGGACTGAGCGTATGATAAAAGAAAAGAAACAAAAACGCGGATAAAGTAAATGAGATCGGTGGCAAGCACGATCTGAGTAAGGAAAACACAAAACGTGCAGTCTCGATCCCCGGACGTCGGGGCGAGGGCCTGTCACTCTAACCGCTATGCTGCGGAACGAACTGAGAAAACCGCGACCTGAATCGCTTGATGAGGGAGTCGCCTACAAACAGGCGGGAAGCGAAACAAAGGAACTCAGAAAAACAAACAAAGGAGCGCAAACTCAGGAAAAGAAAACTAACAAACTACCCGCTGGCCGTCGGGTAGTTTGGCTGGAACTAAAAGGAACCTCAACGCTGGTGTGAGGGTTTTTTTAAAAGGAATAATATTCAACGTCTAACGTGGACACCCTGAATGGCGTTAAGGAAGGAAACAGAGAAAGGGTTTTTTGGGAAACCGTTCCCCGAGAGAGAGAGAGAAGAGGAAATGTCTTTTACGACGAAAACCCACAGAAAATTACCGGCGAGGTCTGGCAACAATGTTTAACACAAGACTCTGCGCCGAGTGAGCCGTGCAAAGCCCTTTTAAGAAGTGCCGCCCAGGTGATGTCAATTAGCTTGACTCGCCCTAGGTGTAGCGCGCGATCGCCCCCTAGCGGTGGGCGGATGGCGGTGTCTTACAGTACTCCCCCCCCGAGGGGTGTCTCCTGACATCCCCAGGCCGGCTGCTCGATCTTGATTAAACGTCCGAATGAGTTCGGGGTCGAGGATTCGGGCTGCTGGTACCCAGGAGCGTTCCTCCGGGCCATATCCCTCCCAGTCTACCAGATATTGGACCCGATTTTGGACTCGTCGGGAGTCGAGTATCCTGTTAACTGTGTAGGCTGGGGAGCCGTCAACCATGCGAACAGGGGGGGGTTCCGGAGGACGCGTCCCAGGGGAGCACAGGTAAGGTTTGAGGCGGGAGACGTGAAAGGTTGGGTTGATCCTGAACGAGGGTGGGAGTTGCAACCTGTAAGAAACCGGGTTGATACGTCGGACTATTTTGAAGGGTCCCACGTACCGAGGTGCCAGTTTCTTCTTGCCTACTTTTAGAGGTAGGTCTTTGGCGCTTAGCCAGACTCTTTGGCCCGGGCGGAAGGTGCTCGCCAACCTCCTCTTACGATCTGCCGTGTTCTTTCTTGAGGCAGTTTTGTCTACTAGAACTGCCCGAGCGCGTCGCCAGGTGGATCTGCAGCGACGTACCATGCGGCCGGCTGAAGAGGTGGCCAAGTGAGTCTCCTGTTCGGGGAACAGGGGGGGTGGATAACCAAATTGGCACTCAAAGGGGGACATGCCTTGGATGGATAGTGTTGGTCTAGGTGGTGGTTCCTCCCACTGCCTGGAAAGGGCGTCGGGTTTGGCATTCTTGGTGCCAGGTCGGTACGAGAGAGTGAAGTCAAAACGACTAAAAAATAACGTCCAGCGGGCTTGCCTGGGGTTTAGTCGTTTGGCTTCCTGAATGTAGGCAAGGTTTTTGTGGTCCGTCCAGACCAAGAACGGATGTTTGGCCCCCTCAAGCCAGTGCCTCCACTCTTCGAGCGCCATCTTGACCGCCAGGAGCTCTCTGTCCCCTACCCCATAATTGCGCTCCGTGGGGGTCAGTTGATGGGAGAAGTAGGCACAGGGATGGAGTTTTTTATCCACGCCTGAGCGTTGGGAAAGAATTGCCCCAACTCCTACCTCTGAGGCGTCGACCTCTACTAAAAAAGGAAGTTGGGGGTCAGGCAGGTGGAGGATGGGTGCCGAAATCAGTCTGCGCTTCAGTTCGTCGAATGCCTTTTGAGCTTCGTCTGTCCACTGAAATGGTCCTGGCCCTTTACGGGTAAGGGCCGTTAGAGGGGCTGCTATGGAGCCAAAGCCTCTAACAAACCGCCGATAGAAATTGGTAAAACCCAAAACTCGTTGGACCAGCTGGATGGAGGTTGGGCGTGGCCATTCAGCCACCGCCTTGAGTTTGGCGGGATCCATGGCCAGCCTGCCCTGGGAGACGACAAAACCTAAAAAGTGGACCTCAGGCACGTGGAACTGAGACTTCTCTAATTTAACAAAGAGGTGGTTCTCGAAAAGCAGCTGCAGGACTCTTCGTACATGGCCTACGTGTTCTTTCACAGATTTGCTGAAGATGAGAATGTCATCCAGATATACAAAAGCGTAGCGACCAAGGGTCTCTCGGAGGACCTCGTGGATCAGGCGCTGGAAGACGGCTGGTGCATTCATCAACCCAAAGGGCATGACTAGATACTCATAGAGGCCGGTCGGGGTGATGAATGCTGTCTTCCACTCGTCGCCTGGTCTAACGCGCACGAGGTTGTAGGCACTGCGAAGGTCTAGCTTAGTAAACACAGACGCTTGCTGTAGTGTCTCAAAGGCCGACGTCATAAGGGGTAAGGGATATCGGTCTTTGACTGTGATCTTATTGAGGCCCCTGTAGTCGATGCAAGGTCTTAGACCCCCATCCTTTTTCCCTACGAAAAAGAAACCTGCTCCCGCGGGAGAGGAGGAAGGCCGGATAAAACCTTGGGCTAAGGCTTCTTGAATATACTTATCCATGGCTGCTCTCTCGGGTCCAGAGAGGGAGAAAAGGCGCCCCCTAGGGGGAGATGTGCCGGGAAGTAGGTCGATAGCGCAGTCAAATGAGCGATGGGGGGGTAGCACCTCCGTTTTGCGTTTGCTAAAGACCTGCTGGAGGTCATGGTAGGCCCCCGGAACCTTGCTCAAATCGACCGGCTCAGGAGGGCGGTTGCCAGGGTTACCCCTGGGAGCCAAACAGGAGTCCCGACAATATGAACCCCAGTGTCGGACGGATTTGGAGAGCCAGTCGATTTGGGGGTTGTGCCTGACCAACCAGGGAAACCCCAAGATGATCGGCAAATCCGGTGCTTGCGTCAGAAAAAATGAAAGCGATTCCGAATGTTGACCCACACTCACAGTAATGGGTTTGGTCTGTCTTTTAATGGACCCGGACCGGAGTGGAAATCCATCGATGGCCGCCACCGGCAGTGGTGTCACCAAAGGTTCCATAGGCAGTCCGAGTTCAAGGGCCATCGAAAGGTCCATGAAATTACCTGCAGCCCCAGAATCTACAAAGGCCTGCAGCCTTTTTTCAGTGTGTGAATTTTCCCAACTCAACGTGACAGGGAGGAATAACCCACTGGACTTGGGACCTAAAACTGGGCCTACCCTGGGGCCCCCTACCGGGGGTAGGCCTGGCTTTTTACTGGCCTGACTGGGCATTTAGCCAGTTTGTGAGTCGCATCCCCGCAGTACATACACCGCCCCCCTTGGCGGCGCTGTTCCGCCTCTTGCGGGGTCAGGTGAGCACGCCCGATCTGCATCGGCTCGCCCCCTTCAGCCAAATCTGTTAGTCGGGGACGGACCGGAGGCTCCACTGGGGCCAGGGTTCGTAAGGTTTTCTTACTGGTTCGCCGGCGTTCTCGTAAGCGATTGTCAAGTCTGGTAGTGACCTCATACAGGTCCTCCAAACTGGTGGGAGCGTCTCTGGTAGCCAAGAGGTCTTTAAGCTCCTCATTAAGCCCCTGTTGGTAAACGGCCATCAGAGCTTCCGGGTTCCACCCACTCTCCGCTGCCCAAGTGCGGAAGGAGATGGTATAGTCGGCGACCGAAAGTAAACCCTGCCGGGCGTTCAAAAGTGCCGAGGCTGCTTCGGCACCACGTACCGGACTGTCGAAGGTCCGTTTCATAGCTGCGGTAAAATCCGCCACGGTACTGCAGTCCGGAGACTTGCTTTCCCACAGGGCGGTAGCCCAGATTAATGCCCTGTCCGAAAGGAGCGAGATCATATAGGCGACCTTAGCTCCTTCAGTGGGGAACCGAGCGGGTGCTAGCTGGAACGTCAGCGAACACTGAAGCAGGAATCCCCTGCATGCCCCTGGTTCACCACTGAACCGCACAGGGGCTGGTAGCATGACGTCCTGCACAGAGGCGGGTGGTTGAGCAGTGGAGACAGAAGGAGTCTCTTCCTTGGGTGGGGAAGTTAACTGTTGGACTACCAACGTTAACTCCTGCATGCGTTGGGCAAATTGGGTAAGCGCCTCCTCATGCTCCCCTAAGCGGGTCCCCTGGTTTACAATAGCCTGCTTTAAAGCTTTATTCTCTACTGAGTCCATGCTGGCAGAGTCTTACTGTTACGAGACACGGTGATCTCGTGTAGTTTTGTATTCCCAGCTGTTATACCAACCGACTGGGTGGACTCAAAAGCAGATCATAAGTCTCACAGTTAGCGGGGTTTGAACCGGGATCGCTGGCGTGGATGCGCAGCGCTTGTCCCCGTGCGCTATGGAGGAGTAATGAGTGCTTGTGACTGAGCGTTTATGAAGCGAAGGTCCGCTAGGCGGCGGATACTGAGATATTGCGGGATATGAATATACACACGAGGACTGAGCGTATGATAAAAGAAAAGAAACAAAAACGCGGATAAAGTAAATGAGATCGGTGGCAAGCACGATCTGAGTAAGGAAAACACAAAACGTGCAGTCTCGATCCCCGGACGTCGGGGCGAGGGCCTGTCACTCTAACCGCTATGCTGCGGAACGAACTGAGAAAACCGCGACCTGAATCGCTTGATGAGGGAGTCGCCTACAAACAGGCGGGAAGCGAAACAAAGGAACTCAGAAAAACAAACAAAGGAGCGCAAACTCAGGAAAAGAAAACTAACAAACTACCCGCTGGCCGTCGGGTAGTTTGGCTGGAACTAAAAGGAACCTCAACGCTGGTGTGAGGGTTTTTTTAAAAGGAATAATATTCAACGTCTAACGTGGACACCCTGAATGGCGTTAAGGAAGGAAACAGAGAAAGGGTTTTTTGGGAAACCGTTCCCCGAGAGAGAGAGAGAAGAGGAAATGTCTTTTACGACGAAAACCCACAGAAAATTACCGGCGAGGTCTGGCAACAATGTTTAACACAAGACTCTGCGCCGAGTGAGCCGTGCAAAGCCCTTTTAAGAAGTGCCGCCCAGGTGATGTCAATTAGCTTGACTCGCCCTAGGTGTAGCGCGCGATCGCCCCCTAGCGGTGGGCGGATGGCGGTGTCTTACAGGAAGAATAAATTTACACAGTTATATAAGCTGCACACAGACTACTTTTCATTGTGTCAAAGTGTCATTTTGTCAGTGTTGTCCCATGAAAAGATATACTTAAATATCTGCAGAAATGTGAGGGGTGTACTCACTTTTGTGATACACTGTATATATATACACACACACACACATGTACATACACCGATCAGCCATAACATTAAAACCACCTCTTTGTTTCAGCACTCACTGTCCTTTTTATCATATACCACTTATCATATAGGACAACCTTGTAGTTCTACAGATACTGACTGTAGTCCATCTGTTTCTCTGCATACTTTTTAACCTCCTTTTACTCTGTTCTTCAATAGCCAGGACCACCACAGAGCAGGTATTATTTGGATGGTGGATCATTCTCAGCACTGAAGTGACCATGACATGGTGGTGGTGTGTTAGTGTGTGTTGTGCTGGTATGAGTGGATCAGACACAGCAGCGCTGCTGAGTTTTTAAATAGCGTGTCCACTCACTGTCCACTCTATTAGACACTCTAACAAAGCATGCAGAGAAACAGATGGACTACAGTCAATAATTGTAGAACTACAAAGTGCTTCTATATGGTAAGTGGAGCTGATAAAATGGACTAAGTGTGGAAACAAGGAGGTGGTTTTAATGTTATGGCATATATAGGGCCAAAATAGATGTCATGTTACTATACCTCAGGGTGACATAGAGATGCAAAGACAATATGAGGCAGACAGAATGGCTCATATGGCAGACAGAATGGAATATTGCTTAAATTTTATTGTCATAATGATACAGATACACTCAATCCATCACAATTCATCACAATTATCTTACCTATTCCTATCCCCTACATGTCTCCATATTTAAAAATTGCCAATCATTGCCAATTATTGTAATGCTCTTGCTGTTTAAACTAACCCCACTCTGGCTATCACATGCCTGCACCTACATGTATCTTTTCATCCCCCCATCAGAATTACCTTTAGGCCTCTCTGAACAAACAGTGTAAACATAACAAACAGATGAGATGTTGGCAGGTGTCCACCTGTCCTCATCGCACACATCCATCTTTCTCACTTGACACATTTACGCCCTCCCTTTGCCTCTCGCTCTTCTGCTGTCATTTCATTTTTCTTAACACTGTCAGTGATTTATTCCTAATTAGAGTGTGAGCTGTTAATAAGATGAGCATGATTAGTCGTTAATATTCATGAAATGAAAGGAACAGTGTAAGTTATTGTTCCTATTAAGCCGGGAAACCTTTATAGAACATATCCTGACTATGAAACAATGCTAGTAAGACATCTATATATAACTCTATTGTTAATATAAAACTAATGTATAATTAGTTAAGTTAATTAATTTAAGTTATTCACAGCAATTTGTTGAAAAGTCACAAGCTAAAACTTACTGCTTTCATTTATTTATTCAAAATCTAAAAATTCTGATGACTTACCTTTGGTTTGTAGCTGCTTTAATTATTTTACTGCCTTTTTTCTAGCCACCTATTTATCGTCAAATTCCTTTCATTTTTATTGTCAGAATTTTACAATAAATGTGTGGACCCAATACCAACATCTTTTTGCACAGTGTGCAATGGCAAATGACAAACCCTGACAGACAGTGACCAAAGACGAGGATCAAAACCAGGTTCCCAGAAACAGTTTTGCTGTATGGCACCTACCAGCTGCTTCACCATTTGCAGAACTGAACCTGTGTCACTGGAGCTAAACACCATCAACACTGCTAAGTAGAAGGCTTTTATTTGGCATATATACATATACAGATGTACCCCAGCTTGTTTGGAAGTTGGGGTCAGAGCACAGGGTCAGCCAGTGTACGGCGTCCCTGGAGCAGAGAGGGTTAAGGGTCTTGCTCAAGAGCCCAACAGTGGCAGCATGGCAAAGCTGGGATTTGAACTCTCAACCTTTCAATCGATAGTCCAAAGCTCCACCCACAAGGCTACCACTGTCCCAAAAAGCTGAGTATAAACAAACGTATTGAAAATGCCAAAGTGGCACAATAGGGAGTGCTAGTGCCACACAGCTGCAGGGACTGATTAAAGTTGTAATCTTCACCACTGGTAACTGCCAAAGATATATTGTGCCCATGTGTGCTTTCTCTCTGTAATACAGGTTCCTCTCACCTCTTAAAAACATACCAGTGGGTGAATATGTTTTGTATTGGCTGCTTTGAATTACTTTAATGTAACTTTCACACTGTATTTTAGGCGGCACCTGACCTATCACTGCCATGGCCAGGATAAAGCAGTTGGTTAAAAAAATAAATGATTTTAAAAATCTTTTTTTTTCCTGAGTAGCACAGCCCCAACAATAATAACAACAAAAACTTAAAGATCTTGAAACTCGACGTCAGTTGGTTCTGGGAGTGGCGTTGAGTTTAAAAGGCATTGGGTTTTAATATATTTTTTTTATGAAGATGAATGGGAAATCTGTTGATATGTTCCATGGTCCCATGGAACTGCATATATTTTAGGCTAATGTAAAATAATGGGGTTGTTTTTGACACTGATACACTGAAAATAACACAAAATAAACCTGCTTTTTACAATTACTTGTTCATTGTTTCCTTACGTTTCTTAACAGTGGAGATGCTTGATCTTGGAATACCATATTCCTTAGCGAGTTCAGTAAGGGGGCTTTTGCGCTAGCTATGCCTTTATTTCCTATAGAGTGTGGCAGTGCACAAAGCTTAACGTGTCTTTTTGTACGTACTAAAGCAATGAGCAAGGAATTTCATTAGTGGACAAAACTTATGAGCAGTAATAATTAAGAGAAGTTAAGTGTTTCTATATCGTTCTTTTAATACATTAAGTCACGTTAAGCTTTTTTTTAGCGCTAAGCATTTTAGACTCTCTTGGAAAAGCTGATTCTCACCATTTCTCAGAACCCCGAGCTACAACACAAGTTTAAAAGTGAAACAGGAGGAAAATTCGGCTAAACACAGATACATGTGGACGCTTTCAATTTGATGGTTGCTGAGCTTCTGCAAGATGATTGGAGGATCAAAGGCTGAATCCCGTTTTGATTGACAGCTGTCACTGGGAGCTTCAGTACCATCGCGGATTTTGCGAGTGAAGTCGGAAGACAAACTGCAACCCATTTCATGCCATTTTCTTGAAAACTAACAAAGGGGAGAATTTATACATTTATTTATAAATAAATTGACAAATTTTATGATGTAAGCCGACAATGCTAAGAGGCTAATTGTTATGTTTACAGTCAATTACAGATAATTATGTTTGAAATCTAATAATAATGAAGCAGTAGAGAGCAGTTTGTCCTGAGTAAAAATTTAACTTATGTAAAGATAAAAATCAGAAGTCATTATCATTCCATAGTCCACTAAAATCTTATACTGAGGTGTCAGTACAGCTATTAAAGCACACAAACATACACCTAGTCTAGGGTACATACATGCACGCCTCTGTTGTTATAATGGAATGGCTTTGCTTTATTAAAATCCTTCTATTAGCAGAGGTTCTATACAATTCTGTCCTTTGACATCCCCCTTCCAAAACTATCTCCATTTTAATCCCAGTCTTATTTCTTATGCCCTCTGCCTCCTTTTCCAACCAGAAATAAATTTTGTTGTGGGGGATGCTCTGTAGGTGTAAACCCTTGATCTGCACATATACAGCCAGCTCCAGAATTATAATGAAAATATGAAAAGTCTTACCTTTATTTTAAGTACATATTTGATTTTTTTAAAATCAGACTGTATGAACCACAACTATTTTACCCCTATATATTCCTAATTATGTCTTCCTTTTGTTCACACGAGTGTTAAGAAACTCTTAAGCAGTCATCTATGAATTCTGTTTATACTGGGGTATAAACATAAGGTGATAAGATTCATCAGCACGGGGAAAACAAGCTACACCTGTCATATAGATGAACACAGTGGGTATACAATTACTAATTGTAATCTATCTGTCACTCTGTACACTTTGTCAATTCCCACTCTCCCATCAATCAATGGATTGGTACTTCTATATGACCCCTGCCGACCAGATGCAATTAAGGTGACAAACCATTTTCAGCAATGCAATGATCAGTTGTTGCATCAGTATTTTATTTTTTATTTTTTTTTTTTTGGTTGAAACTTACCAACCTCTTTATAAGGAACATATTTTTTGCACAATGTGTGTTTTACCGATGCTTTCTGATCATATGATGCTGCTGACAAATTTTTAAATGGGATTTTTAATTGTGTCCATCCATAACATTTTAAAGAAAGTGATTTGTAAGAACAAGGTGAAGAAGTACACATTAAGCTATGGATTAAAAGCAAAAGCTATGGATTAAAAGCAAAAATGACCAGAATGACCAGCAACTCATTGGAATGTTACTCAACAATCATATGATGACATAAAATTACCTATAAAAAGAATGTTAAATGTAAGCTGGGGTAAACTGCACAGCAACGGTAGTTCAAAAGGGGTAGAGCTGAAATTTTGCAAAGCTAGAAAAAAGCTGGCCCATAGAGGACTGGAGTCTAATTTTTTAGCCTCACCCAATGCCTAGCTTTCTAATAATTAGAGTGCATAGCGGAGGCACCAGTTAAAGGGTAAGTGGTTCTGCTCATTCATGGTGGTTCTAGAGGTTCTGGTGGTTCTCTGTCTGCTCTGTTTCTGTGAACTGTCACAGACAGCATGAGTAGCCGGCCATATCTTGACATCCAGTTCTCATTTCTGCACTAACCCTTTTTTCACCTTCTCTATTAGATGTTGCGAATGTACTGTCTTTATTTAATTTTTTTTATTATTTAGCGCGTCCAATTGCCCGATTGCATTATGCTTCCTCTCCACCAATGCCGATCCCCGCTCTGATTGAGGAGAACGAAGCTAACTCACGCCCCCTCCAACACGTGGGCAGCATGCAATTATCACGTATTATCATGCATCTTATCACCTACACTTTGACGAGTGCAGTGCAGCTCAGCACTGTGTATGGAGAGACACACTCTGAGAGCACTCTTTTCTCATCTCTGTGCAAGCGCCATCATTCAGCCAGCAGAGGTCGTAATTGCATCAGTTATGAGAGAGTCCCTATCCGGCATAATCCCACCCATATCTGAACAACAGGCCAATCGTTGTTCTTGTGGCCGCTCAGCCTAGCCGGCAGGCAGAGCTGAGATTCGATACGATATATTCGAGACCCCAGCTCTGGTTCCAGTGTGTGTTTTTATCGCTGCGCCACCTGAGCAGCTGAAAGTACTGTGTCTTTAATTTGTTCGTTTGTTTCTAATAATTTGGCCACCATATTTATTTCCTTTTTTGGCCACAATATTATTCTGCCTGGATTAAATATCTACAAATGGGTTCTGTTTCATCTCTTGCAGGTGTGAGGGGATCAATTTGCTCCTTCTCTAGCGAGGCACATCCGTTACAGAAGGAGGTGGCTATAATAAGAACCCAGCAGTGTTTGATCAAGGTGGGCTGCTCGCTTTCCATCTGGGATGAGTTATCGCCCATGCAATCAGCTTTCTTTTCTTTTGTTTACCTGCATTTTTTCCACAACCTGCAATGAACGAACATCCTTATCATTGGTCGTTTGTCTGACCCCGTTACATGACTTTTTGTGTCTGGAGTGGCATAAAGTCACCCAACAGCACTGTGAAAGACATGCAAAGACACATAAAACCATGTTATTGAACAGAAAAACAGTTATTCCACCAAATATTGATTGGAGAACCACATGTGGATTTAATTGAATTTTGATTGATTCTGAACTCTTCCTAAATTAAAACATTAGTGTGGCGTTCTTTTTTTGGCATTTGACCAGTTGTCATTTTCTGCAAATAATTTTATAAAAATAAATCAGTAAATAAGTCAGTAGTTTATAGAATAAAACAGAAAATGTTTATTTTACTCAAACACATACCTATAAAAAATAAAATCAGATAAACCGATCATTCTGCAGTGATCTCTTTGTTTTTTTAAGATACCCCCTACATGGAGCTGCCACCCTTTGTAGCTAAAACACTCTCAACTCTTCTGGGAAGGTGTTGCTTACATTTTTGAAGTGTGACTGTAGAAATTTGAGCCCATTCACTCAAACGAGCATTTGTGAGGTTAAACAGTGACGTTGGGTGAAAAGGTCTGGCTTACGATCAATATTCCAATGTGTCACTGTGTAGACCAATGCAGTTCCTTCAAACTGACCTTTCACCAGATATTTATGATAGAATGGGAAAAATCGCCAGATTCTTATACTGGAATAGGGAAAGCCTTCCACAGCCTGTTGGCACAATTTTGGAGGCATAGCATTGATTGATTTTGTCATATGTAAGCAACACCTAAACTCAATAATTAGAATTAGAATCTTTGTTTGGTGCAGGTGTCAACATATACACATAAAATTAAAAAGTAGAAAGAGGAACACTATATATAAACCCAGATAAAACAATACAACAGCGACATAAACAGTACAGCATCAAACAGTGTGCAATGGAGATCTACAGTACAGTACACTGACAACCTTGAAGTAAAATATTGTGCGATAAAGATTATTTATTATTTAATAAGGTGCATATATGCTAATATATGTGCATTAACTGTATGATAAAACCATGTCCATTCTGTTAAAGTGGAGGGATGTGGGAATAGTTCTTGTTAAGTATGGTTATGGCCTTGGGAGAGAAGCTGTGTAGGTGGCGGTTGGTCCAAGTCTTTACAACTGTGATGAAAAAGAGAAGAGGATTCACAAACCTTTGGCCATAGGGTGTATATGCATACAAGCACAAACCCAGATAATAATACAAGCAAGCATTATCAGAGGAGTTTTGAGGTGCTCTTTGAAATAAACAGCCTGATTAGCCTAATTCAGCCTGCTAAGCTCCAGGTTTTTCAGAGACCTTTTAATTCTCTAATAATAACAGTGATTGTATTTTATTTTGTTTTCTGACCCTTTAGTACAATGTAATGCTTTACCTCACACAGTAGAATACCAGTCATGTTTAAAAAAAATTGCCCCTTTTTCTGGAGCAGTCTAAACATTTTGGTAAACAGTTCCTTTGTGGCATCAGTTACTTGAGGGAACATTGGTTAAACAACAAGCTATGTGATTGTGTATTAAAAGGCACTAAGGTGTTGATGAGGTGTTAGGTGTGAGATACAGTAGTGTGTGACTGATTGTGTAGGGTGGGGGATGTGATATATTTATCACCCTGGAGAAACATCACAGTCTGGCACCTAAACTCACATTTTACTTGACCTACAATTTGTCTACATCCTGTGTGTTAACAAACAGACCACACACACACGTACACACTGCAGCACACTAGAATACACAATGAGATGCCAGTTTGTTAGGTGAACATGCCTATTAACATTTTAGCAACATTCACTAACATGCCATTATCACTTCAGTGTCACTGCTGTGTTGCACATTTTTAATCACCCAAATAATCTGCTCAGTGGTGGGTCAGTCATGGCCACTTTAATCAATTTATTGTGTAAAAGGGCAAATGTATGTATCTGGCACCCCTGGTAATGATAAGTAAAAGCATTGTAAAAAATTCACCTTTTAGTAAATAACTGAATCTCACACTAAAAAGAGAGAAAGACAGTCAACAATTAATTTAGGTAAACATATTATATTATATATTACATATATTGGCTAAACTTGTGCAGTGTGACTGCTTTAAATTTACCCAGTCATTAATTCACCAAGCCTATAATAATGTAATAATGTTCACTCCAGATCGTCTAGGGTCCTAGGTGCTTGTGCACTCTTCTCTTAAGCTCACCCCAGAGGTTTAGACCACAATACTGAGATGGTAACACAGCAGAAGCTTGATTTTGTGTTCAGTTAGCCTTTTTGTATCATTGGATCATTGTCCTGTTGGAAAATCCAACAATAATTTTTGCTTCTTGGCAGAGGATTGGTTTTATTAAGCTAAACGTGTGCAGTGTGACTGCTTTAAATTCACCCAGTCATTAATTCACTAAGCCTATAATAATGTTCAGCATGTTTAAAATGGTCTTGTAAAGTGAGCTTTCAAATAACAACACACAATAATGTGTGATTTGTTGATCTGTTTGAACCTATATTTACATTTACATTCTCGGTATTTAGCAGACGCCTTTATCCAAAGCGACTTATATTACAGTTACAGTATACAGTCTGAGCAATTGAGGGTTAATGGCCTTGCTCAAGGGCCCAACAGCAGCAACCTGGCAGTGGTGGGGCTTGAACCAGCGACCTTCTGGTTACTAGTCCAGTACCTTAACCACTAGGCTACAGCTTGCCCCATTATTTAAATGACAGAAGTACAAAGAAATAGGTTTTAATGATTTGGCTAACTAATTTGTACTGTAAACAAATTTGAAAATCTGATGCCTCCAACTCCAAAGTTGGGACAGTAGCAAATTAAGAATGAAATATTCACATAATATTCAAGATTCGCCATTTTGAAACATTCCCCAATAAAAAAAATTACTAACAGTTGAGGAAATCATGGCAAGCGAAGGTGAGTCGTGGCTACCACTCTGTGCCAAGCGTAAGAGAATGGTCAATCAATATAAAGCCCTCATATGGCATTGCATGAGAAACAGTCATGCTTCATGCTACTGTGATTAATATAGCCACATGGGGCTGGACACTTAACATTTTATGCACAAAAGACTCTGGATCTATCTCTGATGGATCGAAAGACAGTAAAGACTTTTGGTATGGTGAGATGCGTCCACATTTCATCTTGTTTTTGGAAAAAAAGATGAAAAAAGATCAAAAAGACCATCCAGACTCTTATCAGCAAAAGGTGCAAAAACCAGCATCTGTCATGGTATGGAGGTTCATCAGTGTCTATGGCATGGGTGATTTTTATACATGTAGGCATATATTGGGATTTATTAGAGAGGCATATGCTGCCGGGCAGCACGGTGGTTTGGTGGGAAGCACTGTTGCCTCACAGCAAGAAGGTCCTGGGTTCAATTACCAGGTAGAGCGGTCTGGGTCCTTGCTGTGTGGAGTTTGCATGTTCTCCCAGTGTCTGCGTGGGTTTCCCCCAGGTGCTCTGGTTTCCTCCCAAAGACATGAAAGTGAGGTAAACTGGAGATACAAAATTGTCCATGACTATGACTGTGTTTGACATTAAACACTTGAACTGATGAATCTTGTGTGAAGAGTAACTACCTGTTCTATCATGAATGTAACCAAAGTGTGTAAAACATGACATTAAAATCCTAATAAATAAATAATAATAATAAACATATGCTGCCATAAGGGGACAGCTTCTCACGAGAAGTCCAATGTTATTTCAGCAAGATAGGGTCAGGCCTCATTCTGCAAGCTCTACAAAAACATGACTTGGTAGACACATAGTGAATGTACATGACTAGCCTGCTGCAATCCAGATCTGTTTATTATATGGGGCATCATAAAGAGGAGAATTAGTGACTGTTGAGCAGCTGATGTCTTTTATCAAGCAAGAATGGACAAAAGTTCCATTCACAAAACTGTAACACTTAGTATCAGTTCCCAAACCTATTAAAAGTGTAATTATTAGGAAAGGTGATGTAACACGGTACTAAACATGCCACTGTCCCAACTTTTTTGAGTGTTTTGCAATCACAATACAAAATTAATTGAAGTTCATCAGTAAAACATTAGAAATCTTTGTACTTACCATAACAAACCACATATTTTTAAATAGCATTTTACAAAAAGTCCCAGTGTTTTTGGAAACAGGGTTTGTATCTAACGCCTTGATTGTGCACTGTGTTTTGAGCATATCTTCTTGTCAGTTCTTGCATATGCCCTTTTGTAACAAAGCATTCTGTATTCATTAAAAGCTCTAGTGTGAGATCCTTACCAATGATCTGTTGCATGGTGGTATAATTGCTTCACTGTAATCACAACACTGACTGAAAGCAATTTAGCTTAATAGTCTTTGAGGACATGCTACTGGTGTCTGATCAGAGGTGTGACCTACAGCAGTGTGTGATGGGCTCTTTGCTGAAGTGTACCTGGGTGTGAAGGGATACATGTTGAGGTGTTAGCTAACACTGATGTGAAGTGATGGTGGGGTGTGATGAGTTCCTCTGACAACTTTCCACTGGTGTATAAACTCACGGCTTACGTAATGTAACACTGCTGCGCTTAGCCCTCGGCTCTTTTGAAAAGATACATATGCCTGTACGGCAGATTATTGCTTTAACACTCTCAATTGTTTCTGATGATTTCTCACAGGTTTCTTATTCATTGATCCATTTTCTTGATTCATTCTGGTCATTGTTGCAGTGTGTCGAGTGCCACCTGGAAACAGGACAGGATGTCAGTCCATTACATGGAAATTACTCACAGAAGCGTGAGTATGAGAGGTAAGAGAAATAAACAGGTGAAACCTACATGAACTATGAGAACATATGAATACTATTCATAGTGACTGGAGTCCAAGATGTACCTTAAGTCTTTAAGACATATTATTGTATTGCATTATATTGATCTGGATTGGGCATGGTGGCGTAGTGGGGAGCGCTGTCAGTTTACAGCGAGAAGGGCTTAATTCCCTGGTCGGACAGCCAGGGTCCTTTATGTGTGGAGTTTGCATGTTCTTCCTGTATCCACATAGGTTTTCTCCCACAAGTCCAAAGACATGCAGTCAGGTCAACTGGAGCTACTATTTATTCATTTATAAGGATTTTAACATCATGTTTTTACACTTTGGTTACATTCATGACAGGAACGGTAGTTACTGGTTACACAAGATTCATCAGTTAACAAGTTTAATGTCAAACACAGTCATGGACAATTTTGTATCTTCAATTCACCTCACTTGCATGTCTTTGGACTGTGGGAGGAAACCAGAGCACCCGGAGGAAACCCACACAGACACGGGGAGAACATGCAATCTCCACACAGAAAGGATCTGGACCACTCCACTTGGGTTTCGAACCCAGGACCTTCTTGCTGTGAGACGACAGTGCTACCCCCGAGCCACCATGCCGACCCTGGAGCTACCCTGGGGTGTGTGTGTGTGTGCACATGTCTGTCCTGTGATGGACTGGTGACCTGTCCGTGGTATTTACTGCTTTTTAAAAAATAAATCAGACACCCCAACCCTGACCAGGATAAAACGGTGGTAAAACGGACACTCAATTAATTAATTAATGATCTAGATTGTCATCAGAATGTCTGAAGTGTTAGTTTGCAGTACAATGGTCATTTAATAAATGACTGTACTACTTTGAATATCTAGCTTTTGGTTAAACAAACAAAAAAAAGAATAATGATAGCTTATTAAATAGTCTGTAAAAATAGGTCATGGGAATTGATTGCTTTAAGATCACCTGACAGATCTGTTAATAAATAATAAGTTTAGCTTATATAGTATCAATTAAAAAGCAAAACATTAAAACTACAGGAAAAACCTAAGACTTGAAGGAAGAACAGTGAATAGTAATGTCAAGTGAAGTTGAGCTGCAAAGAAAGAGATGGTATGGAGCATGAATGGATTTGGAGCAGTAGCACAACGACCTGGCACTCACAGATGCACACTGGACTGCCAGACTGCCAGTCAGTAAATAAAGCTGATGCATTGAAAAGCCCAGGAGTTTGTATGTATGCATTTTTGCACCTTACTCTTTTTATATATCTGCTGCTAACTGTACATCAGAATATGTTTTTACCTCACCTATCTTTTACTCAATACCATGTACTGGCCAGCAGTTCTTGTACACTAGGTCTAGTCTTGTCTTCCTTAATTACTTTTAAGATAAGAATTGTCTTCTGTATTTATTGTAGGCCTTTTTGTATTTATTGTACTGTGTTTTTACCTGCACTGTGTTTATTGTATTGTCTTGCCGTTTTTGTTCTGTGTTGCACCTTTGTCCTGGAGGAACGTTGTCTCATTGCAATATGTACTTGTATATTGCTGAAATGACAATAAAGCCTCTCTTGAACTCTCTTGTAGACCTGGACTAGATGTAGATTGCACCACTACCCTCAGGAAAATTAGGCCAGTTTTGAACCAAAGCAGGAGCTTGCAGACCACTACTCAGTAAACGTTGTGATTTGGATGACACAGATGACTGGAAACGTTTGCCATCCCAACAAAAAAAGAAACCAAATGTAAAAGACCACAAGATAAGAGCTTGCAGCAGATAAAGAGGAAAAGTCGGAAGCACAAAGACAGCAACTGACAAAGAGAAAAGATGAGCAAAACTTGCTCACAGAAGCAAAAAGAAAAGTCAGTTAAAAAAAAACCCAAAATACAGTTTACATTTTCAGCATTTAGCAGACGCTTTTATCCAGAGAGACTTACAGTACTGTGACAGTATTGTCCAAGCAATTGAAGGTTAAGGGTCTTGCTCAAGGGCCCAACAGTGGCAACCTGGCAGTGGTGGGGCTTAAACCAGCGACCTTTTAATTACTAGTCCAGTAACTTAACCACTAGGCTACAACTGCCCAAAATTAAAAACAAAATATAGAAAGTAAACAGTCCCTTCCTTCATTATACTGTATCAGTATGCACCTTCTGGTCATTTTTAGTGGATCTGGATCCAGGAATACTGGAGACAGGGTTTGCCATCACACACATTCTTTACTTATTCAGACTTTCACCATTTGGCAATTTAAAGTAGCCTAATCCAACTATTGATACAGTATGCTGGGAAGTGAGATACAAGTAGAACTCCACACAGACAGTAACAAATCAAATGGCATCAAAGCTAGGTCCCTAAAGCTGTGCAGATTTATTACTATCTGCATTCACACTCAACTGTCTTTTTTCCAAAATAATCACTAAGGGTTTTCCAAGCAACCTTCTGTTTGTAGAGGTTATACTATCTAAGAAATTGAGCTTTCTTTAGCTTTCGTAAAAAAGCAGAACTGTAAGCAAAAACAACACACTGGCAATTGCTAGATTTTATTAAAAATGTATTGTAACAGACATATATCACTACATTTGTATTTGTGTATTTGTATTGTGCGTTTTTAAGTGCTGAATAAGCCATACCGCCATGGAAGCATGGCGCCACCTGCTGGTTGGCTATGATTAAAACATCCCACTAAAACCCATTATACACTTTATTAATGTGTATCTACAAGCAACTACAATGTATTACTTTTAGAAAAATAATTCAGTGTCTTATGAGAGTATATAGTGCACATAATAAAAGCAAAACATCTAATCATGATGAATCAGTTAACAACTATCAGAATTGTGTGAATCTGTAGTTACTCAGTCCTGTAATAATGTAATAGGTGTTCTATTACTTTATATACTGATTGTGAATGTAGAAGTAAGCACACGTGGAACGAGCAGCAGGCTTCTGTCATTGAATAAGTTTGGTGGTGGGCAGTAGAGGACTCACTTGCAAAGTGCTGGCCAACTTATTCTGGTATAAAAAAAAGAAACAAAGCATTTAGAAATGCAAACTGGACTAATGTGTTCCTGTAGTTCACATGCTGCTAAAGACTACACATGTTCTGTTGTCCTTCTGTTGTGCAGGATTTGTGATATTTATGAAATTACTATGACAAGCTGCAACTTACATATATAGATTTGGTTGAGTAAAAAGTTCTGTAAGTTAATAAACTTTGTTACTTAACCTGATTTCTTGTTTGTAATAATGGCTAATAATAAGTCTAATTAAAAAACTAGTGGTCTTTGCCAAGGTTGGGAACAAAACTTAAATTGTTACTTAATGCTGAGAGGGAAACAAAAAAGGACCATCCAGCCTGTTGTCAGCAACAAGTCCAAAGCCAGGGACTGCCATGGTATGGGGTTAAATTAGTGCTTTTGACAAAGGTCATTTACACTTTTGTGATGGCAGCATTAATGCAGAAAAGTACATGGAGATCTTAGAGCAACATGTGCTGCCTTCAAGACGTCATCTTTTCCTGGGACGTCCATGCATTTTTCAACAAGAAAATGCAAAACCACATGCTGCACACATTACAAAGTCATGGCTGCGGAAGAAGAGGGTACAGCTACTGGACTGGCCTGCCTGCAGTCCTGATTTGTGCTCGATAGATAATGTGTGGAGAATTTTGAAACGAACACTGCGACACTGACAGCCCTGTACTATTGTACATCTTAAGATGTGTTTGCAGGAAGAATGGGAGAAAATAAAACCTGAAACACTTAATCACTTGGTATCCTCGGGGCCAAAACGTCTTTTAGGAAGGAATGGCAACATTACAAAGAGGTAAATATTTGTATTAACAAATATACAAACAAAACATTACATGTTGGGTTCAAATTGTTTGCAATAAAATAAAAGTCAAAATAGATGAAGAAAGACCGAGTTTTTTTATTGACTTTTTTTTAAATGTCCCATTTTTTTTGGTCTGGCATTTCATTTTCATTATTGAGAAGTGAATATTTAACTGGGTGTGTGTACAGTAGTCCCTCAAATCCATGGATCCACGGGATATGTTCCAAGACCCAGCGCAGATAATACAGATTATAGTAATGAATTAGTGACTAAAAAGTAATAATAAAATAGAACAATATTAACAATTTCACAGTGTTACAACATTCAGGCAACCGCAGCATCCAACCTTTCTTTTAACTGCAGGCAGCATGTACTAAGTGGATGTGCGAGACAAAAAGATGATTCATGTCTCAAACAGGATGGCATGAAATGAATTGCTTATTTCTGAAAGATTTTGAAGTGTGGTTAACCTAAACCACAGAAAGTGAATCTGTGGATAAGGGGGAATTACTGTATGTTTAAGTACAGTATGTGTATGTGTGGTAAAACAGACAATAAATAAATGAATTAATAAATGAATATGTGTGCATGTACCATGTGGTTGACCACACTTAGGTGGTATGGAATGCCACCCAACTCCTGGCACAACTGCATATGTTTCCTCTCTGGGTCTCCTGGAGCCAACACAGGCTTTTGAGGATCAGCCTACAACAACAATTTATATTCTCAGCACAGAACAAAACACTTTGGTCATTTTGTCATTAGATGTAATGAAATGGAATGCCTTTATTTGTTATATATACATATACAGGTATACAGTACAATACAATTATTTATTCCCATATCTCAGCTTGTTTGAAAACTGGGGTCAGAGCGCAGAGTCAGCTATTGTATGGCACACCTGGAGCAAAGTGTTCATTAAATAACTGTATTGCAGCTATCACTTAAAGCAGGTTACTTCTATCCTCGTCTTAATAATGGCACTGTCAGATATACACCAACCAGCCTAAACATCAAAACCACAAAACTAATATTGTGTAGGCTTATTTTTCGCAGCTCTGACTCATCAAGGCATGGGCTTCACAAGACCTCTAAACGTGTCCTGTTGTATCTGGCACCAATATGTTAGCAGCATCCCCCTTGTGTCCAGTAAGTTGCCCAATAGGGCCTATGGATCAATCTTGTTCATACTGCACATCCCACATGTGTTTCATCGGATTGAGAGCTGGGGGATTTTAAGGCCAAGTTCAACACTTTATCACTATTCCTTAACATTTTTGCAGTGTGACAGGAAATACCCTTGTCATAAGGAGGTGTAGATGGTCTGAAACAGTGTTTAAGTAGGTAGTATGTTTCTCATATTCACATGAATGGCAAGACCCAAGGTTTCCCAGCAGAAAATCATCCAGAGCATTACACTGCCTCTGCCAGCTTTACTTACTCCCACAGTGCATTACGATGCGTTATGATCTTTTCCCCCTTGAAGCAACACCCAGCCATCCACAGGATGTAAAAAAAAGAACATGATTTATCTGATCACCTTCTCCCACTGGTCTGTGGTCCAGTTCTGATGCTCACATGCCCATTGTAGGTGCTTTCAGCAGTGGACAGAGGTCAGCATGGGCTGACTGGTCTGCAAACACAGCAAGCTGTCATTATTGTAAAATAAATTTTTAACTGGATGTGTGTACAGTAGTCCCCCAAATTCATGGATCCATGGGATTCATATGTTCTAAGACCCAGCGCAGATAATACTAAACCCTATAAATAATAATTTCTGTCATATACATACATAGTGATGACTAATAAGTAATAATAAAATAGAACAATATTAACAATATTATAATGTTATAACATTTAAGCAACTGCATCATCCAACCTTTCAATCATACACAGCAAGCTGTAATGCCCTGTGTGTTTTGACACCACTCTATTTTGCTTCTGGACTAGGTGGGCTAGCCTTCGCTCCACATATGTATCAATGAGCCTTGGGCACCCATGACCCTGTTACCAACTGTCATTTCTTGGACCACTTTTGATAGGTATTAACCACTGCATACTGGGAACAACCCCTTCTATTTTTCTTCAGCATATAATATTGAAGATTAAATAATAATCAAAGGTTGTGGCTGATTGGTGTAAATTCCACCAGTGTCTTGAGTGTTATATCAATTCTAGGTTCTTAATGTGACTAAGGTCTGGTCATTTTACAGGCTAGTCAAGCATCCACGAGTTTGAGGTACATTAATATGTTCATTAATATGAAACCACTTAAATCTTCATGAGGCTTCCAGTGGACCTTAGCCCACTGTAGCCGGATTGTTTCATTTGCAAGTATTAACAAAGGTTTTCTTCAGGTAACTTTAAGATCTAAGTATTGGGCCATGTTCTTTCTTATGAGCAATCCTTAATTAACTGCATGCAGTAATTTCTGCTTTGTTTAGAAACTTTTTGGGTGAATAAAGTATAAATAGTTGCAATTCTGCAAAGGCTTTTGAATGCAGTTACTCCTATAGGTCCTTGTCAATTTAGATCTTTAGATTATTGTTTGTCCTTCTTTAGCCATCTAATACAAAACACTGGCACATCTGGTGAGTATAGGTTATCAGAAAATCTGGTAACACCCAAAGTACCAGTTTTATACTACATTTATCCAGGTGTGCAACCTGTTCACAATGAACAGTAAAGCACTGCTATTGGTGGACTTCTTTCACACTGGGAGCTTGTAAAAAAAGACTTAAAGAACAAACCTCTATGTTTCTTTTGGCTACAAAAGTTGTGAATACTCACCGGCTCAAGGTTCCTGTGTAGGGACAGCAGGTCTGACATTCTGTCTTCAAAACCAGTAGCGAAAAATTCTGGGTTGATTGCCACAAAACACTGACCCTGGTATGGAAAGGATGGTTCAGTGGTGAATACTAACCACTAGAGAGCAGTGTTTGCACAGTTTACACATATCTCTAACCCAAACGGTTGAAGAGTTTTGACTGACCAATTTGGTTGTATTTTGTACAGCATAAACACATTTTTTATATGATGTCTGTAACACACTCAAAAAGCGGGACTGGGGCACAATTACTTCTCAAACATTTCACAATAAGCAGGTAAATTGGTGAGAGGTGAGGGTACCATGATTGGGTATAAAAAGAGGATCAATAAAGAGGCTAAGCCTGTGCTAAGCTTTGTGAGAGAATTGTTAATCAATTCAAAAAGAAAGTTTACTCAAGGTTTAGTCCAATGTGATGTAAATCATGGATGACATGCATATGTGTAAATGTACCATTGAACTGAGGCATTAAATATGGTTTTAGATAGACATAAGTGCAAGATCCTTTCCCGAAAAGTCCATGGTTGTTTTAAAAGACAGTGCCAGGCCTTATTCTGTACACACTACAACAGTATGGCTTCATAGACAAACAGTACCTAAACTATTGAAAAGTGCAGTTAATAAGAAAGGTAATGTAACACAGAGGTACACACGCCTCTGTCACTGTTTAAAAGGTGTTACAGGCATTAAATTCTAAATGTGTTTGTATTAACAAACTACAATTAAGTTGCTTGTGAAATAAATCAAATCTTTTCTTTGTACAATTGCCAGTTAAATAAGATTTAAGAGAATGAGCAAATCAAAGATTCTTCTTTTTATTACATTTTACAAAATGAAAATGTTGTTTGTACAAAATACCCACATACACCGACTAGGCATAACATTATGACCACTGACAGGTGAAGTGAATAACACTGATTATCTCTTCATCACGGCACCTGTTAGTGGGTGAGATATATTAGGCAGGAAGCAGGAAAAATGGGCAAGCGTAAGGATTTGAGCGAGTCCGATCCAACAGACGAGCTACTGTAGCTCAAATTGCTGAAGAAGTTAATGCTGGTTCTGATAGAAAGGTGTCAGAATACACAGTGCATCACAGTTGCAGGGCTGTTTTGGCAGCAAAAGGGCGACCAACACAATATTAGGAGGGTGGTCATAATGTTATGCATAATCAGTGTATATGACAGCAAAAAAGTTCAACATTGAGCTTAACTAGCTCTCATATTCTTTTTTATATACATGTGTGTGTGTTGTTGTGCATGTAAATACCAGGTTTGCTACGCGGTCAGTCACTTTCCATGTGCGTATATGTTCACTGTAGTTTGAACCAGAAAGAATTCCGCAGAACAACTCCACCATAAGTGCCAGTCCGTAGCCCTTATAACCTCCTAACAGACAGATAAGATTCATATGTATGAATGTTTATTCACAGGGTCTGTAATGTCATTTGACAAAATCATATTTTATATGAGGTTTTGGTGTTCTCTTTAAGTGTCTTCTGGCTAACATCAGTGCATAAAGTATGAATAAGTATTAATACAGTGGCACCTTGTAACTTGACGTCTTATAAACTCAAAATATTTTAATACTTGACGCACTTTGTGGAGAAATTTGTACCCTTAAACTAGATGTTTCTCTTAAACTCATTGTGTTAAGCTTTTTTAATGCATTTTGTCCCTTTAGCTCCCGATTTTAGCGAGTCCAATTTTTACCCAATTGTGTTATCCTTCCTCTCTACTGGAGCTGACCCCCGCCCCAATTGAGGGCACGTGTGCAGTAGCCGACTGCATCTTTTCACCTGCACGAGGTGAGTTCATATGCGGATCAGCTTTGTGCACGGAGAGCCACACCCTGATCAGCATTATTCCTTGACTCTCTGCAGACGCCATCAACCAGCCAGCAGAGGTCATAATTCGATCAGTTATGGGGAGTCCCTATCTGGCATGTCCTACCCTATGAACAACAGCCAAACCTTGTTCATGCGGCCGCCCAGCCCGGCCGGATAGCAGAGCTGAGATTCGATATGAAGTATTCAAAAATCCCAGCTCTTGTGTGCTAGCGTGTTTTACTGCTGCGCCACCACTGTAGTACCTTACATGTTAAATTATCCATACAACACATCTACTAGAAAAGTACTGCAGTTCAAATGACCATGTATCCTGACAAAACCCATTTTCAATAGTCAATGTAGCATTCATTACACTTTAGAAACCATTTTTAAATAGGTCATAGCCAAGTCAAAGAGCAATGTGAATAAAACATCTGACCTATCCTATCAGGAGGCTCAGACCCATCCTAATCTCAAATGGGTTTTTGCTTGTTTTACTGCACTGATAGCCTCATAATGTGACTCCTCTCAGAATGAGTCTGTTCCAAGCCTAGTTGATAGTATAGTAGATGTAATGACAGGGATCACAACAAGATCATAGACTTCTGTGGGATGGTGATATCTAATTGGGTCTTCACAGAGACGCATGTTAAAGGAAATAGTTGAGACAAGTAGAAGCAGATACCTGTGGTTTCACTGCCACCCACGGGTACCAGGCCTCCTCCAGACAGAACCTTCTTGGGGTCAGAGGTTGGATGACCCTGGGCATCACAACCCCAACCTTCTGGGATAGAGTGGCCACTGCGGTCATTAAGCTCCACCTAAAATGGTAAAAATAGGTAAATCTGCCAGGTATAAAGTGTACATATCGATTTAGTGGTGTACAAAGCACTAAAATCCGATTTATGTTTGCGGGATGGCATCCTAATTCTTTTTTAATTTTTAAGATTAATCACAGCTGGTGCCTTTATGTGCTAATATAGCCAGACTGCAATTCTCAGCAGCCTCTTTCCCTGTATCCGCATCTCAGCTGAGTGACCACAGCTCTCAGATTCACTTCGGTACTGGCACCTGAAGCTCATTCATGACATCATCAGTGTGCTTTAAAAGCTCGCAATTCCAGACAATCACCGCCCAGCATTGTACTTTCCATGTACCTTTGTTCTGCTCCTTATTTCCTTGTGTTTTCCTAGTCTTACCATTCAATAGTGGTCGTGTTTTTTCAATTAAATTTTCATTTTCATGTTTTACCACAGCTTTACCCTTTAAGAAAGTGAGAAGTGAGAGTGACCACTGTACCAGCCAAGTGCCCTAGTGGTAGTGTTTAGTTTGTATTTTTCTATTAGGGTTTGGGTTTACATTATAGTCTTTGTGTTCTCTTATAGTCATTATAAGCTTTAGAAATTCTATCAACAACTTTACACATCAGGTGTATGTGTAATTATCATCTTATTACATTTGTCTAATGCTTGTTCATATTTGTGTCCTGTGTTGTATATTGTTCCATGTTCAGTGTTGTAATAAATACTTACACCAGCTTTCTTAACCCGTCTCTTTGTGTTCCTTGATAACAAGTAGTTTGTATGTAGGACTAGTTTTAGTGCTGGCATTGGTTAAATTTTCAAAAGATAAAAAGGTGTGGTGTTTTAGATACCTGTGGATATACCCTGTCAGCCATAAACCTCTACTTCCCCTTAAAACTCTTAAGAAATTAAAAACAGTCACACACCACTGGCATGATACTGCAGACTCAGAGGGGTTGGTTAAAACCACCCCGGAACAGTGTGGGTACTGCAGCTTTTCTTTTGTTTATATTGAAGGGTGTGAGTGTGCGAGCTTGCCTGAGAAGAGCTTCTAGCCACCAGAGTCAAGATATTTTTAGCTTTTGCTGTTTATTAAACTTCTGCTAGTAGAAACAGTTCTCTGTTAATTGAATCTTAATTTGGAATGTTTTAGTGTATTGTACTACCAGTAGGTTTGTGTCTTTTTATAAACTGTTTTGGGGAAGCTGTTAAGGCGTGGCGTATTCGTGAGGCTTGGTGTTTGGCATGTAAGCTGAGTAGAGGATGACACAAGTGTCCGTGCAAAGCTGCTCGGCACACATGGGACGGACCTTCTTGATTTTGTTTCCTTTTGTTTCTTTTTATTGTATATATAAACTGATCAGCCATAACATTAAAACCACCTCCTTGTTTCTACACTCACTGTCCATTTTATCTGCTCCACTTACCATAAAGAAGCACTTTGTAGTTCTACAATTACTAACTGTAGTCCATCTGTTTCTCTACATACTTTTTTAGACTGCTTTCACCCTGTTCTTCAATGGTCAGGACCCCCACAGGGCCACCACAGAGTAGGTATTATTTAGGTGGTGGATCATTCTCAGCTGTGCAGTGACAATGACATGGTGGTGGTGAGTTAGTGTGTGTCGTGCTGGTATGAGTGGATCAGACTCAGCAGCGCTGCTGGAGTTTTTAAATACCGTGTCCACTCACTGTCCACTCTATTAGACACTCCTACCTAGTTTGTCCACCTTGTAGATGTAAAGTCTCGCACATCTATTGCTGCTGTTTGAAATGGTCTTCTAGACCTTCATCAGTGGTCACAGGACGCTGCCCACGGGGCACTGTTGGCTGGATATATTTTTGGTTGGTGGACTATTCTCAGCAGCACTGTCAGCAGTGACAGTGAGGTGTTTACAAACTCCATCAGTAATTGTAGAATTACAAAGTGCTCCTATATGGTAAGTGGAGCTGATAAAATGGACAGTGAGTGTAGAAACAAGGAGGTGGTTTTAATGTTATGGCTGATCAGTGTACAGTGGGGCCAAAAAGTATTTAGTCAGCCACTGACTGTGAGGATTGGGAGAATATCATGTGGTCAGATGAAATCAAAATTGAACTTTTTGGTAAAAACTCAACTCGTCGTGTTTGGAGGAAGAAGAATGCTGAGTTGCATCCCAAGAACACCATACCTACTGTGAAGCATGGGGGTGGAAACATCATGCTTTGGGGCTGTTTTTCTGCAAAGGGGACAGGACGACTGATCCGTGTTAAGGGAAGAATGAACGGGGCCATGTATCGTGAGATTTTAAGCCAAAACCTCCTTCCATCAGTGAGAGCATTGAAGATGGAACGTGGCTGGGTCTTCCAGCATGACAATGATCCCAAACACACCGCTCGGGCAACGAAGGAGTGGCTCCGTCAAAAGCATTTCAAGGTCCTGGAGTGGCCTAGCCAGTCTGCAGACCTCAACCCCATAGAAAATTTGTGGAGGGAGTTGAAAGTCTGTGTTGCCCAGCGACAGCCCCAAAACATCACTGCTCTAGAGGAGATCTGCATGGAGGAAACGTTTGACCTCTGTCATTGCCAACAAAGGTTATGTTACAAAGTATTGAGTTGAACTTTTGTTATTGACCAAATACTTATTTTCCACCATCATTTACAAATAAATTCTTTAAAAATCCTACAATGTGATTTCCTGGATTTTTTTCTTCTCATTTTGTCTCTCATAGTTGAAGTGTACCTATGATGAAAATTACAGACCTCTCTCATCTTTCTAAGTAGGAGAACCTGCACAATCAGTGGCTGACTAAATACTTTTTGGCCCCACTGTATATAGGTTTTCTCCCATATTGAACTTGGGTAGAGGAGAGTGTGGTTGGTTATATTTTATAAATGCATGTTAATTATGCCACAACGTTCGACACCACCAAACAAAAAAGAAACCTATGTAAAATATCTAATATACTGTATACTGTATATTGCTGTATGAAGATGTTTGGCCCAGCAGAGGTTGTGATATGAATTATGAAAGAATATATGTTACAATTATTTGAGGACAAAAAAGAACAAAGATACCAAGACTGCTATTACATATTGAACACGTTTCTTGGACACTTTTGATTTCAGCTGTACATAGGTTTACAGTGACCGTGCTGGCCTCCAGTAGTCTGATTATTTAACGTGGCTTAAATTTGGTTCAGAGCAACATTACTGATCTACTTTATCAAAACATTCTGCAGTGGCTGTAGATTGGATATTCTGTTGTGGGATGTACCTTTCCAAGAGCAACAGCAGAGGTTGCCATGTCCAGCACAAAGCTGTCACCATTCTTAGCAGGAGCTGCAACACTAATGGGGTTTGTCCCCAAAGTGCACTGTAAAGAGAAGACACAAACTAATTAAAATTAAGTAGCCTAACAGAAAGCAAATAATAGTATGATTGTTTATGATCACATAGAATTTTATTAATTGTGTACTAACATAATCCTGTTTTGCTTCTCTTATGGTTTCACTAAAGCACTATAGACTGCACATTGTCTTGTCCTACACTGCTGTATTACTTTTAGTTGTTGTAGTACTGTATACTAATTACAACTTTAATTTGGTACAGGTACACTACATGGCCAAAAGTATTTAGACAATTGACCATAAGCTTGTTGGACATCCCATTTAAAAAACAAATGTTATTAAAACAGAGTGGCCTCTGTGTGATCCTTTCAGCTATAACAATAGCCGCTCTTCTGAAAATGCTTTTCACAAGACTTGTCTGTGGGAATTTGTGCCCATTCAGTCAAAAGAGTATTGTGTGGCTCGGCACTGATGTTGGTCAAGAAAGCTCCAACTGATGTTCCAGTTCATTCCAAAGCTATTCAGAGGGTCTGAGGTTTAAACCAAGCTTTTCTTCATGTCTTTAAAGACCTTGCTTTGTGCACAGGGCCACAGTGATGCGGGAACAGGAAAGGCGCCTCCCTAAACTGTTGCAAGCAAAGATGGAAGCATATAATTCCATTACAATATTGATTATTGCACCTGTTGGCAACTGTTGTTGCTGAAACATATACATTCAAAAATTAAAGGGAGTGACCTAATATTATATAGTGTATCATTCCTGGTTGAAATTTATTCCACTTTGTAAGATCTGGACAAGGCTTCTTTTCCTTCCCAATTGTAATGCTTATAGCTCAGTCTAAAGGGTGCATTGGGTGAAATATGTCCTATTTATTTAAACATGTCACCATTGTAGTTTGTTCGTTTGTTTATTAGGATTTTAACGTCATGTTTTACACTTTTGGTTACATTCATGAGAGGAAACGGTAGTTTATCTTCACACAAGGTTCATCAGTTCACAAGGTTATATCGAACACAGTCATGGACAATTTAGTGTCTCCAATTTACCTCACTTGCATGTTTTTGGACTGTGGGAGGAAACTGGAGCTCCCGGAGTAAACCCACGCAGACACGGGGAGAACATGCAAACTCCACACAGAAAGGACCCAGACCGCCCCACCTGGGGATCGAACCCTGGACCTTCTTGCTGTGAGGCGACAGTGCTACCCACCGAGCCACCGTGTCGCCCCACCATTGTAGTCAACTGAAATTACTTATCAGTAATTACAAGGCCATGACAAAGTTAAATGACATGATAAAACTTTTCACCTTTCTACACCACCAAATAAATTATCTAAGATGCTGTATGTCTTTTTAAACCAAGAAATAAAAGAACATGTGTATATGTTCTCATCACTTAATATTTCAAAAAGGCAGTTACCATACACATTTAAATTCAAAGGCTGTTATAATAAGAACAATTGTTATTACAACATTTTGATTTCAGCTGTAGTATAAACAGTAGTACATCAGTATATCAATAAACTGAATTTCCAGAAAAGTTGGGACATTTAGTAAAATCCAATAAAACTGACAAAAAGTAGAAAAAGCAAAAAGTAAAAATGTAACTGACAAAAGTAGAAAAAGATTTCCAATGTTTTTACTACTCAGCTTCACTGAGTGCTGAATGTGTGTGACCTTCAACCCCTCACATTATATTGCAGTTGAAATATAATGCCAATATGATAAATATAGTGACACAGGCTCAGAAGTATTACACAAAAACGTTAACACAGTTTGCTGCTAAATCAAGAAATGTAACCTGAAACTTGTTTAAATAAAGAGAAAGCCGTTCATTAATAAAGTTATCTGGGCCCAAGCTTATTTTAGATGAAACAAAAGACAGAGTCAAAGTTTCAGCTTGTTTTCAGGAAAAACTTGAACTTTGATAATTATCAAATAAATAAATAAAATTATTACACAGTAACCAGATGCAGAATCAAAACATGAATAGAGTAAGCAAAGCATAAGGCACACAAATACTGCTCTAACTCAGAAAGCATTACAACAATTGTCACCAAGTTCAAGTTCACAAGTTCAGAGGCACATATAATAGAAGGTCCTCAAGCTATTGCAAAAAAGATGGTGTAACTGCAGTGCTTTTGTCTCTCTTATTGTTTGTCTCACACCCTACAAAAAGCCTCGAGAACCATTTAGCTCCACACACCTAGATCTTGACCTAATTTGCATAATATGCAAAATCACACATTTTTGAGCACAAACAAGTCTGTGGGGTTTCACTCCACATACACAAATGTGCTATCAATGGATCCCTAACTTCTTTAATAATTAAGTTCTGAAAAAATACTATAAATACTACAATACTAAAAAAAATACTGAGATTTCTATACAGTGTCGCTGCCAGATGCCAATCAATAACATGGGTGGAGGAAGCCAAGCATAAAGCACACATACACTGCTCTAACTCAGAAATATTTGCACCAACTGCCACCAAATTTTAAAGGCACATAGCATAGAATGTTTGTACACTATGCCAAAAACAATGATGTAACTGCAGTGCTAGGTGGCGCTAAAACATGCAAGAATGTTTGTTTATTAGGATTTTAACGTCATGTTTTACACTTTGGTTACATTCATGACAGGAACGGTAGTTACTCATTACACAAGGTTCATCAGTCTTGGACAATTTTGTATCTCCAATTAACCTGACTGCATGTCTTTGGACTGTGGGAGGAAACCCACGCAGACACGTGGAGAACATGCAAACTCCGCACGGAAAGGACCCGGACCGCCCCACCTGGGGATCGAACCCAGGACCTTCTTGCTGTTAGGCTACAGTGCTACCCACTTAGCCACCGTGCCACCAACATGCAAGATAATGTTACGCAAACAAAGATTGGCCGATTGACATGAAATTTGGCAAAGTGCTTCTGTGTCATATACTCCATCTGGAATGGTCACATACTCATGTATTGGTCCACATTGGGCCAATTTGTAATGGAACCCCAAAAATAGTCGCTTGCAGATATATTTTACAAACTACAATGAAGTACTTCGTAGTATTGTGAGTTAAATAACAAATCAAGAGAGGGTGCAAAATATAATTTAGGGTTAGTAAATTATATTTTGCACAAGCTTTAAATTTTTATAAAATGAATGTAGCAGATATGCTGTAACATGTTGTAAGTAAGATGCTGATAATATAGAAATGTTGGTGAATACTTTTACCTTTTTGGCTCGAGTTGGAACCACTAGAGGAGAGGAGTTAGTGTAGGACATTCCCTACACACAAGCAAGAGATGAGTGGAAGATGCAAGATTTCTAATCATCCTTAATAAAACCTTTAGTTTTGACCAACACAGACACACATACATCTTATCTGTCTCAGAAACATATATATACATACCCCGATCAGCCATAACATTAAAACCACCTTGTTTCTACACTTACTGTCCATTTTATCAGCTCCACTTACCATATAGAAGCATTTTGTAGTTCTACAATTACTGACTGTAGTCCATCTATTTTTCTACATACTTTTCTTAGCCTGCTTTCACCCTGTTCTTCAGTGGTCAGGACCCCCACAGCACCACCACAGAGCAGGTATTATTTAGGTGGTGGATCATTCTCAGCACTGCAGTGACACTGACATGGTGGTGGTGTGTTAGTGTGTGTTGTGCTGGTTACAGCGCTGCTGGAGTTTTTAAATACAGTGTCCACTCACTGTCCACTCTATTAGACACTCCTACCTAGTTGGTCTACCTTGTAGATGTAAAGTCAGAGACGATCGCTCATCTGTTGCTGCTGTTTGAGTTGGTCATCTTCTAGACCTTCATCAGTGGTCACAGGACGCTGCCCATGGAGCGCTGTTGGCTGGATATTTTTGGTTGGTGGACTATTCTCAATCCAGCAGTGACAGTGAGGTGTTTAAAAACTCCAGCAGCATTGCTGTGTCTGATCCACTCATACCAGCACAACACACAATAACACTCCACCAGTCAGTGTTACTGCAGTGCTGAGAATGATCCACCACCCAAATAATACCTGCTCTGTGGTGGTCCTGGAAGAGTCCTGACCATTAAAGAACAGGTTGAAAACAGGCTAAAAAGATATGTAAAGAAACAGATGGACTACAGTCAGTAATTGTAGAACTACAAAGTGCTTCTATATAGTAAGTGGAGCTGATAAAATGGACAGTGAGAGTAGAAACAAGGAGGTGGTTTTAATGTTATGGCTGATCAGTGTATGTGTGTGTGTGTGTGTATTTGTGTGTGTGTATAAACTCACAATCATGTTCTCCTTCAGTGCTTGCATGGAATAATAGCCAGCAATGCCAAAGTGGTTGGACCCTAAACAGAAAAAAAAGATTTTAATAAACTATAATTATATACTTTAATTAATATAATTAATATATTATATTATATTATATTATATATTAATATAACTTATATACTAAAAACAAATTAAGAAACTAAAAAGGTCCACATTAATATGAAATTTTTTGATCAAATGCTTGGTTATACAGTGTACATGTACACATTTCTAAACAAGTTGTGATTTGTAAACAATACTACAACAAATGCAAGTAATACAGTGTAAGACAAAATGCTGACAAAGTAAAGACAATTAGTGTCTATTTAACCGATGGTACACAAAGTGCAGTGCACATTATAAATACATTTTGTCTCTAGAACCACACAAATGAAACAGAAACTAAATGTAAAGATTACTTTGAATGGAATACTAAAAATACAATGAATTCATGAGAACTTATATCCCTGTAAAGAGATATCCAAAAGGTTATCCAACATAAACTGGTCCTATGTAGAAATAATTTAAATGCCCCTTTATTTATTCAATAAATAAATAAATAGTGAACTAAATGTGATTGACAACTGAATTAAAAACACTCAGGCTTGATTACCGCCAGCCATGTTCAATTTAACCATTACCTAATAAGAAACCTGCAAGTTAAACTGGGCTAAAAGTTCTAAACATGCAATATATTATGCAGCATTTGAAAGTAATTCCAAAAGAGATATTGTATATTATTTTTTATCAACCGGTTTATCCTGGTCAGGTTTGTGGTGGGTCTGGTTATGATGGAAACACTGGGCGCAAGGCAGAAATACCCTGTAGAAAGCACCAATCCATTGCAGAGTTTTGGCTATCCCCCAACCACTCCGCCAATCATGTCTGTGTAGAAGCCAGGTCAGTCAATAGCCCCACTGAGATTTGAACCCTAGCATAATGGAAAATTTTTTACAACATTGAACCGTTCTTAGGAGCATTTGTCTCCAAATGAAGAAAACTTGGAACCGTTTTAAATCCTCCCAGAAATAGCCAACCAACCAAAATTTCTCCAAGAGCCAAAAAAAAAAAACCCAGACAAGCAATTATGAATGGTTAATTATTATTATTATGTTATTACAAGCGAGACTGGGTTATGCAGCAAGACAATGATCCAAAGCACAAGAGCAAGCCCACCTCTAAATGGCTTGAACAAAGTAAAAATGGTTTTGCAGTCTCCCAGTCCCGACTTAAACCCCATTAAAATGCTGTGGCTTGACCTTAGTTCATGTTCAAGAGCTCTCAGACAGTGTTTTGACTTTCATTTACATTTATGAAATTTAGCCAAGCGACCAAAGTGACCTACATTCGTAAGTAAATACCAGTTGGTAGTGGAGATTGAACCGCTACCACTCCCCTCATGTCATGTTTCTTTCTTTATTAGATCTTGTATGATGATCTAAAACCTCTGACAAACATGCAAAATGAAGAAGAACTGGAAGGGGAAACATTTGACTGCACTGTAGAACTTCAGCCCATCAGTGTTAATATGAAATGTGAAAAATGTCAGGGTGTGTTTTACTTGCCGTGGGCAACCACCCAGCCGATTCCCACATCTTGTGCTTTTTTTAGGGCTAAACTCATGCAGTAGTTTCCCACAACTGGACCGAGGACGTTCTTTCCATTTACGAGAGCTGTAGCTGCTGACTCCTTCTCTACAACCGGCTCTCCTTCCTGAGAACAGATTCCTCCTTGGATTTCCTTCACGTACAAATCTGGAACACAAACACTGCTGTTATTTCTGTAGAAATGTAGAATTTTAAATCTAGAATTTCAAGAAGTCAAGAAGAATGATCTGTGATACTCGCTAAATGTTTTACCACTCATATAAAAGACTTCACATGTTATACTAACATTAACAGGCCATGGTGGGAAGTAACAAAAAAAGGAGTATTTTATTATTGCGTGTAATTACAAAGTACAGCCCCAAATTAGAAAAGTTGGGACAGTATGGAAAATGCAAATAAAAAAACAGTGTTTTATACAGTATATTTGTGTTGACTTTTATTTTATTGCAGTCAGTATGGACCCACAATTGACCACAATACATGTTTCCACTGTGTGATGGTCCATCCAGGTTGCCTCAGAGCCCATAGAACTCGACAACAAAAAGCTTAGATCGACTGGTTGGCTAGCTCATTAGCACTAATGCACCGCAGCTGACTCCAGGCCTATATAATTAATCTCAGGGCTCCGAGCAAAGCTGTTTTGTTTTTTGCTTTGGCAGGACACTGCCAGTAACAGCCAGTGTTGCATTGCATCCCTTGCATTTATTCTCGAGAGCTCTCTATTCTTTAAAGACCTTTGACATAAACTTTATTCCAAGACAAGTCAGCAATTCAAATGTTCTATTTCCTTCATTGACTTAGAATCACTGTAAACACATTATAGAAGACAGAAGATCCTTTATTTGTCATATATACATATACATGTGTACAGTACAACGAAATTCTTTCTTCGCATTTCCCAGCTTGTTTGGAAGCTGGGGTCAGAGCACAGTGTCAGCCATCTTACGGCGCCCCTGGAGCAGACAGGGTTAAGGGTCTTGCTCAAGGACCCAACAGTGGCTGCATAGCTATCCAACTTTTTGATTTTCCCCTTTTTCTGTTTTATTTTTTAGTTAAGGTTGAAGCGGAAGCTCTGGACTGTGGTCATTTGGATCGAATAGCTGATCTTGGTCCATCTGATAACATATTCAATTAACAATACAGGTCCTTCTCAAAAAATTAGCATATTGTGATAAAGTTCATTATTTTCCATAATGTAATGATAAAAATTAAACTTTCATATATTTTAGATTCATTGCACACCAACTGAAATATTTCAGGTCTTTTATTGTTTTAATACTGATGATTTTGGCATACAGCTTATGAAAACCCAAAATTCCTATCTCAAAAAATTAGCATATTTCATCCGACCAATAAAAGAAAAGTGTTTTTAATACAAAAAAAGTCAACCTTCAAATAATTATGTTCAGTTATGCACTCAATACTTGGTCGGGAATCCTTTTGCAGAAATGACTGCTTCAATGCGGCGTGGCATGGAGGCAATCAGCCTGTGGCACTGCTGAGGTGTTATGGAGGCCCAGGATGCTTCGATAGCGGCCTTAAGCTCATCCAGAGTGTTGGGTCTTGTGTCTCTCAACTTTCTCTTCACAATATCCCACAGATTCTCTATGGGGTTCAGGTCAGGAGAGTTGGCAGGCCAATTGAGCACAGTAATACCATGGTCAGTAAACCATTCACTGTGAGCAGGTGCCAGGTCGTGCTGAAAAATGAAATCTTCATCTCCATAAAGCTTTTCAGCAGATGGAAGCATGAAGTGCTCCAAAATCTCCTGATAGCTAGCTGCATTGACCCTGCCCTTGATAAAACACAGTGGACCAACACCAGCAGCTGACATGGCACCCCAGACCATCACTGACTGTGGGTACTTGACACTGGACTTCAGGCATTTTGGCATTTCCTTCTCCCCAGTCTTCCTCCAGACTCTGGCACCTTGATTTCCGAAAACAGTACTTTGGACCACTGAGCAACAGTCCAGTGCTGCTTCTCTGTAGCCCAGGTCAGGCGCTTCTGCCGCTGTTTCTGGTTCAAAAGTGGCTTGACCTGGGGAATGCGGCACCTGTAGCCCATTTCCTGCACACGCCTGTGCACGGTGGCTCTGGATGTTTCTACTCCAGACTCAGTCCACTGCTTCCGCAGGTCCCCCAAGGTCTGGAATCGGCCCTTCTCCACAATCTTCCTCAGGGTCCGGTCACCTCTTCTCGTTGTGCAGCGTTTTCTGCCACACTTTTTCCTTCCCACAGACTTCCCACTGAGGTGCCTTGATACAGCACTCTGGGAACAGCCTATTCGTTCAGAAATTTCTTTCTGGTTCTTACCCTCTTGCTTGAGGGTGTCAATGATGGCCTTCTGGACAGCAGTCAGGTCGGCAGTCTTACCCATGATTGCAGTTTTGAGTAATGAACCAGGCTGGGAGTTTTTAAAAGCCTCAGGAATCTTTTGCAGGTGTTTAGAGTTAATTCGTTGATTCAGATGATTAGGTTAATAGCTCGTTTAGAGAACCTTTTCATGATATGCTAATTTTTTTAGATAGGAATTTTGGGTTTTCATAAGCTGTATGCCAAAATCATCAGTATTAAAACAATAAAAGACCTGAAATATTTCAGTTGGTGTGCAATTAATCTAAAATATATGAAAGTTTAATTTTTATCATTACATTATGGAAAATAATGAACTTTATCACAATATGCTAATTTTTTGAGAAGGACCTGTAATTATACATAATTGTATACATTACATATACACTATACATTTTATAAATAGATAAGTATAAATAATAAGTGTATTAAATTACACTTTTCCTATTAGATCAGAATTAGTCAATGTCAAATGGAAATAATTTTTTTGTGTATGTTAAAGCAGAGCTGGTTGGCATACTAACCCATGCGGTTGAGTCCATGGCTGTAGTGGCCGCGCAGGTCCGCCTCCACAAGCACTTTTGCCAGACTGTGGGCATGACTTGCTTTGGTGCCCACTGCCAGCATGCAGCTCTCAATAAACGCCTGAACCTCCGTCTGCACCAGAAGGCATCTGTACAAGACATATGCTACATTAATACAGCAGTTTAAAAAAATATTGCTTAATTTGTGTATTTTAATAACTGGAGATAACTGCGGTGTTGAAATGCTAAGATTAGTTTTGACATGGACAAATCAAATCTCAGGTTTTTAATGGCATCATGTACACTGATCAGTCATAACATTAAAACCACCTCCTTGTTTCTACCCTCAACCCTTTGTCAGCTCCACTGACTATATAGAAGCACTTTGTAGTTCTACAATTATTGACTGTAGTCCATCTGTTTCTCTACATACTTTTTTAACCTCCTTTTATTCTCTTCTTCAATGGTCAGGGTGGTGGATCATTCTCAGCACTGCAGTGACACTGACATGGTGGTGGTGTGTTAGTGTGTGTTGTGCAGGAGTGGATAAGACACAGCAGCGCTGCTGGAGTTTTTAAACATCTCACTGTCACTGCTGGACTGAGAATAGGCACCTAACCAAAAATATCCAGCCAACAGCGCCCGGTGGGCTGCGTCATGTGACCACTGATGAAGGTCTAGAACAGGGGTGTCAAACTCATTTTCACCGAGGGCCACATCAGCATTATGGTGGCCCTCAAAGGGCCGATTGTAACGTATCCTGCTGTGATTGCAGTCTGTTGTTTTTCTTGGAGTCCAAATTCTGCATTTATATTGTCCTACTTTACCACAGACATGGCCTCACAACACAAGAGACGCACCGGTTTCTCTTCCTGAAGCACAAACTTGTTTTCACTTTCATTAAATTTCCTCCTTATGCTTAATTTTCTTACTTATCTTCTTGTACATATTAGGATCATGTGTAAATATGTGTAACATCATCTACTGGCGGGCTGTGTCACTTTGAAGGTCACAAAATCAGCCTGCATTTTGAAAGATGCAGTTTGTTTAGGATTTTACATTGTATTTTTAAGACAATCATTCTGCCCTCACTAATAGTTTATCCCCCTTTCCCAGCTAGACAGACAGACAGACAGACAGACAGCTCCCTTCAGAATACAGTCAGTTTATTTGCTCGCCAGCTGTGTGATACACTGTGTGCATCAAAATGAAGTAAAAATACAAACAATAAAAACAATAAAGAACTTAATACAGTACAAGCACACAGCTGTAGTCAAGTGTTACATCTGGTACAATATGAGATTTAACCAAACGTAAAATAACGCTAACGAGTTGAAATTTTGTGTAAAGATACTAATTGCTATAGTAACGTAACAACTAGGGGTGGGTTTATAAAATCGATTTTTCGATTCGAATCGATCTTTATTTGAACGATCCGATATCGATTCATATAAACCCGAGCTCGATCTTTTAAATACGCCCCTTTTTACGGTGCACACGGAAATCTGTTACCCCTTTAATTTCGCGTGACCAGCCAGTGTTTTTTCATGCAACGAGATCTGACCTGCACATCAGTTCAGCATGGCAGAAGCTCAAGTTATGACCACTACACAACGGTCGGTGCTGGATTCGGGAGGAACTCGGTGTTCGCTCTGCGATCAAAACTCGGCTCTCGATCAATGTGTGAAACAGCGAGGGGAAACGCAGGGGAGAGGTTGTAAACAGGTGGTGGAGCGCAATATAGTTTCTATTAGAATACATCAGCACACGCGAGTTTTACAGTTTTTCTGACCTTATAGTTCTCTACAAAACAAAATATTTATTAACCTCCAACTCACTATAGAACAAGCCATGCTGCTCGTGTTGCCAAATCCACTCAGATTCATTTATTTTTCTCCGTTTTCTACATCAGTGCACAAACTTTGATCGCTCGCTACTTGTTGATGTGCATGTTTGGACGTGGTATCATTAAACCTTTCATCACTTCTCACGTGTGTTTTCGTGACAAAACGTAGTTTTGGAGACCAGAGAAGCTCGCCTGTGATTCCCCCTGGTGATAGATGGTGTAGTGTAAAACCCCCCATCGCCGATCAGTCGTGTAGTGTGAACATTACAGTGACCAGGTCTTAATCAGAGTGTCGTGTAGTGTGAACTTGGCATAAGCTGTTCAACAGCCAGGTGTATGTTTACATTACATTTACAATGTTGTAGCGTGTCAGACATATAAAATAATAATAAAAAATTAATGTTACTGTTTTCTGTTTTGGATTAATTATTTATGTAAACAAAATACGCAAATATTTTTAATAATGAGTGTTTTTTGTACAATTATCACATTCGTTCTCTGAACATCTGTACATATTTAAACAAAACCTGTTAATGTAACTCAAATATGCCTAAATGTGTTGAATCGAAAATCGAAGATCGAATCGAATCGGGACCTTGTGAATCGGAATCGATCCAGGAAATTAGTGGCGATACCCAGCCCTAGTAACAACAGTATTTAATTACGGTAAATTTGTAACTAAAACGCTGTGATATACTCACTAAACATTTACTAACAACTGAGAATATAAACGCCACTACTTACAGACGATGCTTTGGTATTATACTGAAAGATAATTATTTGTATTTATTTATTGTTTACATTACTGACTACGCTACTTCGCGTTGTCTTTGCCGTAAAAGTCACATGGCTTCTTAGCGAAGGTTAAAGTTAGTTGCCATGACTACGATGTCACGGTTGTCTCTTAAAGGCGCAGGAGTCCCATTAAATTATAAGCGCGTCTCTGTAACGACTCGAACCATCACAACAATCATACAGTCGTTTAAGCTCTCGCGGGCCACATAAAATGACGTGGCGTGCCCCGCGGGACGTGAGATTGACACCCCTGGTCTAGAAGATGACCAACTCAAACAGCAGCAATAGATGAGCGATCGTCTCTGACTTTACATCTACAAGGTGGACAAACTGGGTAGGGGTGTCTAATAGAGTGGACAGTGAGTGGACACGGTATTTAAAAACTCCAGCAGCGCTGCTGTGTCTGATTTACTTATACCAGCACAACACACACTAACACACCACCACCATGACAGTGTCACTGCAGTGCTGAGAATGATCCACCACCTAAATAATACCTGCTCTGGGTTGGTCCTGTGGGGGTCTTGGCCATTGAGGAACAGGGTGAAAGCAGGTTAAAACAGTATGTAGAGAAACAGATGGACTACAGTCAGTAATTGTAGAACTACAAAGTGCTTCTATATGGTAAGTGGAGCTGGTAAAATGGACAGTAAGTGTAGAAACAAGGAGGTGGTGTTATGGCTGATCAGTGTATATTTTTCATGAAATTGCAAAAATGTAGTAACTAAGAGTCACCTAAAGTTACTTTTTATGTCTTTACTGAACACATTTACTGACATTTACTTCAAGTAAAAACAACCCCTGCAATTATCTCCTTTAATAACAGTTGTGTAACATCCAGCCAAGCTGGCCAAGCCTGAATTCTTAACTGTGCCCTCAAACCAGAAATTGATTAACACTCTATGTGGAGTTGTGGAGTCTTGCCCCTGCCCTGTTTTTGAATTTCGTCTACAACCCTTGCCTTGTTTGTTCATGACCCTTGCTTATATTTGGATTTGTCTATTTGTACCTATGACTTGCCTGGACTTTGACCAGGACATTTGTTACCTTTTTATTTGTGTTTCTTAATAAAATGTTCTTGCAAATGGAACCACAACCCTTTGTGCAGTCCCTGTCACCATTTTCACTCACTGTGTAGGACAGATCGTGAAAAACCAAAATTATTTCCAACCTTACATTGAAAGATTTTCTTTTTGAACTGATTGAAAACTTTCTCATGAACTTTGGCACAAAGCGGTGAGCATGAACAATAATTGCTTGCAAAGACTGAGCCTTTGATGATCCTCCTTTTATATCCAATCATGATACACTTACCAGTTACCAGTTCACATGCTTATTGTAGACTGTTTTAAATTGTGTAATCTGAATATCCTATTTGCTTTTTACTCCTATTTTGCCAATGTTCCAACTTTTTTTGACTGTGTTGTAGGCATCATACTCATTTTTCACATTTACAAAGAAACATTCAGCCTGAACAACCAAAACATTAGAAGTTATTCCGTTGTTCTTTGTCAGTTAAATAAAAGAATTAGGATTCATTTTATTGCATTTTACAAAATGTCACAATAAAAATGAGATTTGTATATTATAATGAGAAGGATAGCTGTGGAACCATTAAGCAATATGGGATAGATACATACAGATATGAACATATAGAGTCACTTTAATAATTATTAATTAATATCTCTGGACGTTGTGCTGGAGGTTACACAAAACAGTAAACAGTTTGGCTATACTATCTCTTGGAGTGACAAGCAGTTGCATTAAAAGCACTTTAAAACATTGCTTTATCCAACTAGGTAAGTAAGCTGGAATAAACTGATTGCTTTCATAATGTTTAATTTACCCTTTTTTTCTACTCTACCACTATCATCTCTATTGCAACTTTTCCTATCTTCAAAAAGCTTTTTCATTATTTACTCATGCTACAAGTTGCACCAATCTATCATGTTTACTTAAAATGAAAGAGAAAATTAGGGTAAAGGTGTTTTATAGAATGCTGCCTATTAGGGAGAAAGTTGAATAACAAGACAGAACTCATCTCTGTATCACAAAAGGTAGGTGAAATGTCAGTAAGGACAAAATGCATTTTCGAATGACGCATGTTGTCTACAGGTTTTATTAGTACAATAGCTACTAGGGAAATGAACAGGATTAAGCTGAACACACCTGGGAATACAATGTGCTGCATAATTGGTCTGATCATTTGTTGTGCCTTCTCACGCCAGGTAATATGATATAACGTTTCTCTAGTCAAACAGTGCATAAACACTGGTAACCTGTAGTTCACTTAGGGCAAACCATTCACCCTTTATTCTCAGCACAAATGTTGTAGAATGCAGCTGTGATTCACTTACAGCTATGTTACAGTGCAAAAACTATTTTGTAACGGAGGATATTCAGGATTCAGACGATTAGGTTCTTCATGCAGAATAATAACAAGTAAAGATAAACCTGAATAAATAAGTGGAGAAACATAACCAATGCACATGCTGGAAGGCATTTTGCTGACACAATTTGTACCCTTTAGAGGGAAGGCTGTTTGCAAATCAATACATAGTTATTCTGACGGTTTGCTTAATAAATATCATAAGAAATCTCTATTCTTACTTGGGGTGATCACTTACAAAAAAAATCTTGTGAACGAATGGTGTTCTATTTTTCCAGTACAATATCATAGACTTCTACAATTATATGGCAAGCCAATATCTTACTAAGCCATCTTATGCTACTGTAACATCCCATCCTGCCATGCCCACACCGATCAGCAGGGAACAGGGCACAGGTTAACACATAGGTATAGTTTATTAGCCTTTCACTCACTACTTTATTCTCAGTACAAATGAATGAAGCTGTGACTCACCTACAGCTATGTCTAAACCTGCTCTCTGGGTAAGATCATAGCTTCCCATGACTCCTCTTACCACTGCTATGCAGATGATAATCCTCCTTCAGACACACAAGTCTCAGCTTGCATCTCAGCATGTCTGCGAGACATCTCACAAAACTCAATCCCAGCAAGACAGAGCTGTTACTTATTTATGGAGATCAATCTCCAACCCAGGATCTAGTCATCTCTCTTGATGACTTCCAGATCAGACCATCAGATAATGTAAGAAGCCTTGGTGTTGTCCTGGATAACCAACTGACCTTCTCTCCTCATGTAGCCAACATGACAAGATCGTGCCGGTTCCTCCTCTACAACATCAGGAAGATTCGACCATTTCTCTCCATGGAAGCTACCCAGATTCTTGTGTAGTCACTTGTAATCTCACGGTTGGACTATTGCAACTCCCTCCTGGCAGGAGCTCCCATGTCCACTATTAAACCCTTGCAGCTCATTCAAAAATGCAGCTGCCCGTCTGGTTTTTAACCAACCTAAACACTGCCACATCACCCCACTGCTGCGTTCTCTTCACTAGCTTCCTGTAGCTGCACGCATTCAGTTTAAAACACTGATGCTCGTCTACAAAGCCAAAAATGGACCAGCACCAAGCTACCTTTGAGGTCTAATAAAACTCCACTCTGTACCACGCAACCTCCGTGCCACTAGTCTCGCTCGACTTGAGCCTCCACCCAGGACTAGAGGAAGACAAGCATCAAGGCTCGTCTCTGTTCTAGCACCCAAGTGGTGGAACAAACTTCCTCTGTCTGTCCGAACATCTGAGTCTCTTGCTGTCTTTAAAAAACAATTAAAAACCCACCTTTTTACTAAGCACTTAAGCTGACTTGTACTTATTTACTAACACTCACTAATACTAATTCATTTCTTATAAAACAAACAAAAAAATTTATTCTAACAGGGTTTTAGCAGATTTGTGTTCTTGGTCTTGGCAACTAGAGTAAGGTAATGTTTACTGTGAAAGCACTTCTGTACATCGCTCAGGATCTGAGCGTCTGCTAAATACAGAAAATGTAATGTAATGTAAATTAGCTTTACTTGTTACACCAAGGGGCAATGCTTTATAAGAGTCCCTGAGACTCAGCTTTGGGAACTCAGTGTTAGTGGCTTTCTATTTTTACAGTTGCCAAGGGTACCTTCTTTTCTTTTCCCATATGGCCCATGCCAAATTCACATGGACTTTGATGCTACCTGTTTTCCCTCTCTCTTTTTCTGGTATGTGTTTGTCTGGCCCGTCTGCAGTCCAGATCTGTTTTCTATCAAAAATATATGGAGATCTGTAAAATGCAGATTTATTTTTGCTTGTCATTACATACATATTTATTATGTGTAGCTAATTTATGTTTTCTTAATTAATTAATGATTATTATGTACATTATGTACATACTAAAGTTTTAAATACAACCCCAAATCAGAAAACGTTTCTTACATTTACTTTGACTTTTATTTGATTGCAGACAGGATGAACCTGTGATATTTTATGTTTTGTCTGCTGAACTTTTCTGCTGAGCATTTCAGGCCTACAACACATTCCAAAAAAATTTGGGACAGTACAGCATTTACCACTTTGTAATGTTGCTATTCCTTTTCACCACACTTAAAAGATGTTTTAAAAGACAGATACCAAGCGATTTAGTGTTTCAGCTTTTATTTTGTCCCATGGCTTTTGGACTTGTTGCTGATAACAGTCTGGATGGCCCTTTTCATCTTTGGTCCAGAGCACACAGTGTCCATTTTTTCCAAAAAGACCTGAAATGCTGATTCATCTGACCACAATACACGTTTCCACTGTGTGATGGTCCATCCTAGATGCCACTTCTGGACATGGTTAACGTAAGGCTTCTTTTTTGCACAGTAAAGTTTTAAGTGGCATTTGTGCATGTAACTCTGTATTGTAGTGCTTGACAAAGGTTTGCCAAAGTAATCCCTCACCCATGTGGTTATATCAGCTATTGTTGAGTGGCGGTTCTTGATGCAGTGCTGTCTGAGAGATCGAAGATCACGGTCGTTCAGCTTAAGCTTGTGCCCTTGGCCTTTACGCACTGAAATTCCTCCCGATTGCTTGAATCGTTTAATGATATTATGCACTGTAGGGGGGAAAATATGCAAATCCCTTCCAATCTTTCTTTGAGGTACATTGTTTTTAAACATTTCAATCATTTTCTCATGCATGTGTTGACAAACTGGAGATCCTCTGATCATCTTTGCTCATCAAAGACTCAGCCTTTCCTGGATGCTGCTTTTGTACCAAACCATGATTACAGTCACCTGTTGACATCACCTGTTTGGAATCACATCATTATTTATGTTTTTTCACCTCATTCCTAGCCCTAAATTGCCCCAGTCCCAACTTTTTTGGAATGTGTTGTAGGCCTGAAATGCAGGAATGGATGTTTATTAATAAATGAAATTAAGTTGTTTAGACGAAACACAAAATATCTTGGGTTCATACTGTCTGCAGTCAAATAAAAGTCAAAGTAAATGTAAGGACCACTGCATTTTTTATTTATTTGCATTCTCCATACTGTCCCAACTCTGTATATACTAGTAAAGTAAATGAATTACATTTATATGCAATCATTGTAGTTCATTTAGGCAGTCAAGCCATTATAAATGTGCTGCAGTAAAAAATATTCTTATGAGGTAAAATGACTACAGATAACCTAAAATTGCTTTGGGCTCATTCTTTCAATATTCAAATTCTACAGATGCTCATTTGTGTACACATACCAGCACTTTAATGAATGATGTTTAGTACCTATTGCCTTCTGAAAATTCATAGAAAACACACACTTTAATGATTCACAAAAAGTAGTTCAGAGAAAATTTAGCCAATATTTAAACATATTAATTTTTTGAGATTCAAAAAGTTCAGTGATATTGCCAGGTTTATTGTTTGTATATGTCTTTTTTAGCCCTAATGACACACAAAGTGTATGTCTTTTTTCATCTAGCATGACTAATCAAAATTAAAATATCAAATGAAATAATAAATTGTAAAATGTAATTATTGATAACTATGTAGGTGAATTAATTTCCATCCAAGCCCTGCAATGGGTCTAACATCTAGTCTAGGCTATTCCTAGTGTTTCCCTGTGAAACCAGATCTGTCATGACTCTGACTAAGAAAAAGTGAGTGATAAAAAAAAAAAAATAAAATTAAAATTAAATGTACACTCATATCTAGGGCAATTTTACATCTCCAGTAAACCTGACTGCACCTGGAAGAACACACACAGACACAGAGAAAGCAGGCAAACCCCATGCAGAAAGGACCTGGACTGCTTCACCTGCGATCAAACCCAGGACCTTCTTGCTGTGAGCTGACAGTGCTACCCACCAAGCCAATGAGCCGTCTATGGCAGAGTTTTTATATTTTAAATAGATTACATAGTTTTTAATATTTGCTTTATTTGACTTTATTTCTAACAGTGCAATGCTAGAAACTGGTCAACATAAGCATTTCATTTAACCTGTGGACATGTATTAAAAATTCACTTTAAATATTAAAAATATATATTTTTGGAGAACTTGATTATATGCAGTTTACTTAAAAACTGCTGTTTATTTTGATAGTTATTTGTTCCATGTTACTTAAAATGCTTTTTATTGTAGATAAAATGCTAATTCAACATACTTAAAATACTGTATCAATGTTGGGTCAACATAATTGTCCCAGTGGCTGGCATAACTCAAAAAGCTTAATGAAAAACCTAGCCTCCCATGTATTTGTTGACCCCGTGCTTTATATTTTAGAGTGAAACACTGTCCAGTTTTACTGCATTTGCTTTGGTGCACCATATCATAGTATTCTTACAGGCTATTATAGGAATGGGTGGGATCTAAAAACACCCAGCAAGCTTTATTTGATGAGGGCTACCATTTGTCATTACCAGCACAAAATCTTAGGCGTTTCATGGAGAAGATTATACCTTAAACAGGGCAGAGGTTCATTCTCTGTACTCATGTAAAGCAGCTGCTTATTTAAGATCGAGAGGAACTGTATGATCCACCCAAATACCCTGGAACAGCAGCAGTGCGGTCAAGTGCCTTTGAACCCCATTGATGATAATGTAACTGTATGAAACATTTTGACCTTACTGTATGTACATAGACCTATTTGACATTTAACTGCAAAACAACATTTGTTTAATAATACAGAATTAATTTGTCTGTAGTTGGCATGATGTAGCATAAGGTTGCAACATTTAGTACGGTTCACAGAAAGAGTCTAAAACGCTTAACATGAAAACTTCTCTTACTTGATATTGGTTATAAGTACTCTCTATTGTTATATATTGCTGAACCTGTGGTCCAAAAGTAAAGTAATAATTTTTACATTAATCTTTTTTCCTCCCATTTAAACCTGTCATAAGGAAAATGATGAAACTAATGATGAAACTAATGAAAACAATGACCTATGAACACCAAACTACTACTGGTCATAAGTCTATATTGCTATATATACAAGTCTACATTGTCTATATTGTAAAAACTATTACTTTCCTTTTGGACCACTGAATCTTCATTTAAAAAAATATAGACTTATGACCAGTAATAAGTGAGAGAACTTTGGTGTTCCTAGGTTGTTGTTTTAGTACTTTAAGCCACTTTAGACTTTTTCCATATAATAAATTGTTTAAATAGTAAGAAAAAAAGCTTCGTTAGGCTTTTTTCCTTATAAATAATAAAATGTTTAAATTGGAATAAAAAAGCTTAACATAAAAACCTTTTTTTCCTTTTAGACCACATGCTCATCATTTTAACACTAGAGAGTACTTCAGACCAGTAATAAGTGGGAGAAGTTGGATTTCTAGGTTGTTATTTTAGTACATGAAGCCAAGTTAAGCTTTTTCCTTATAATAAAATGTTTAAACGTGAATAAAAAAGCTTAATGTAATTAATGACTTCTGACTAGTAATAGGTGAGACAAATTTGGTGTTCCTAGGTTGTTGTTTTAGTACAAAAGCTTAAAGTAAAAATTCTTACATTTACATTTTCAGCAGATGCCTTTATCCAAAGCGACTTACAGTATACAGTCTGAGCAATTGAGGGTTAAGGGCCTTGCTCAAGGGCCCAACAGCAGCAACCTGGCAGTGGTGGGGCTTGAACCAGCAACCTTTGGATTACTAGTCCTGTGCCTTAACCACTAGGCTACGGCTTTCTTATGGACCACAAATTCATAATTTCAGCAATATAGACTTATGGCCAGTAGTTTTCCTTATAATAAAATGTTTAAATGGTAAGAGAAAAGCTTAACGTTACAACTATTACTTTCCTTTTGGACCACAGGTTCTTCATTTCAGCAGTAGAGAGTACTTCTGACTAGTAATAAGTGAGAGAAATTTGGTGTTCCTAGGTTGTTGTTTTAGTAGAAAAGCTTAAAGTAAAAATGATTGGACTACAAGTTCATAATTTCAGCAATATAGACTTATGGCCAGTTTTCTTTATAATAAAATGTTTAAATGGTAAGAAAAAGCTTAAAGTTAAAACTATTACTTTCCTTTTGGACCACATGGTTCTTCATTTCAGCAGTAGAACAGTTTGTCGTTCCTGTGTTTTTATTTTAGTACATTCAGTCACGTTAGGCTTTAGACTCTCTCCGGGTCACCTCAACTACGGAGATTTGTACTAATTGTGTGTTAATAAGTTAATAAACTAATTTTATTTTAACCGTCAATTCTTATTTACGTCCAGCTGGAGTTGTCACGATGTTTCGTGCATAAAAGGTGACACTGTAACACTGAGCTTATATGAATCAGTCAGGTCAATAAAACAAACACTTCAATTTTATGTAGTAAGGATTAGTTTCATGTCTACATAAAAAACGTAATGAAACACTGTGCCTTGTAAGCTTTGCGTTTAGGTGTAACCATTGCGTTTCAGCTCGCTATGCTAAAAGGCTCTATTAATTTTTTACAGGTGTGGAAAAAAATCTTATTATATTTTATTCATATTAAAATGTATGTTTAGTGTTTAAACCCTGCTCTTTGTAAAGTGAACTAGGCAATATAAGTAAAGACGCACCTGCCTGCAGATAGACATTTTAAAATAAAACGAATAATAAAAAGAATCATTCTGGGTTATCTATATATATATGGTGTTATTTGAGTGTGAGTCGGTACAAGCCTACCTTGTCAGGCTCATGATTTCGCTGTAGTGGTGAGTGTGACAGGTACACACCGCTGGAGGTTTTCACCCGGCTTTAGCATAAAGCCACGCCCTCACCTGTATCTGCACAGATCTGATAGGCTAGTCTGAAACGATCACCGGACAACATAGATGAATAAAGAGAATGGAGGGGCGTGGCTTTAGAATTAATATCCTCCCCCTTCTGTCCAGACCGACAGGTAACCTATTCTAAAGGCACCAGGTGTAAGGCATTCAGGGGTGAGGTTTCTTACAGTAAATGACTAGAAACTGTAAGCTAAAATTACAGTAAAACAAACAGTAACTAAATTTACACAACTTGCACTTGCACTTGTCTAATTTATATGTATATATATGTGTATATATGTAGACAAATGTATGTGTATATAAGTATATGCGTGTATACAGTTTATATATATATATACAGGATTTGGACAATGAAACTGAAACACCTGTCATTTTAGTGTGGGAGGTTTCATGGCTAAATTGGACCAGTCTGGTGGCCAATCTTCATTAATTGCACATTGCACCAGTAAGAGCAGAGTGTGAAGGTTCAATTAGCAGGGTAAGAGCACAGTTTTGCTCAAAATATTGCAATGCACACAACATTATGGGTGACATACCAGAGTTCAAAAGAGGACAAATTGTTGGTGCACGTCTTGCTGGCGCATCTGTGACCAAGACAGCAAGTCTTTGTGATGTATCAAGAGCCACGGTATCCAGGGTAATGTCAGCATACCACCAAGAAGGACAAACCACATCCAACAGGATTAACTGTGGACGCAAGAGGAAGCTGTCTGAAAGGGATGTTCGGGTGCTAACCCGGATTGTATCCAAAAAACATAAAACCACGGCTGCCCAAATCACGGCAGAATTAAATGTGCACCTCAACTCTCCTGTTTCCACCAGAACTGTCCGTCGGGAGCTCCACAGGGTCAATATACACGGCCGGGCTGCTATAGCCAAACCTTTGGTCACCTTTGGACTTTTGGTCAGTGATGGTTTGGGCTGCCATATCATGGCATTCCCTTGGCCCAATACTTGTGCTAGATGGGCACGTCACTGCCAAGGACTACCGAACCATTGTGGAGGACCATGTGCATCCAATGGTTCAAACATTGTATCCTGAAGGCGGTGCCGTGTATCAGGATGACAATGCACCAATACACACAGCAAGACTGGTGAAAGATTGGTTTGATGAACATGAAAGTGAAGTTGAACATCTCCCATGGCCTGCACAGTCACCAGATCTAAATATTATTGAGCCACTTTGGGGTGTTTTGGAGAAGCGAGTCAGGAAACGTTTTCCTCCACCAGCATCACGTAGTGACCTGGTCACTATCCTGCAAGAAGAATGGCTTAAAATCCCTCTGACCACTGTGCAGGACTTGTATATGTCATTTCCAAGACGAATTGACGCTGTATTGGCCGCAAAAGGAGGCCCTACACCATACTAATAAATTATTGTGGTCTAAAACCAGGTGTTTCAGTTTCATTGTCCAACCCCTGTATATATATATATATATATATATATATATATATATATATATATATATATACAGTGTATCACAAAAGTGAGTACACCCCTCACATTTCTGCAAATATTTCATTATATCTTTTCATGGGACAACACTATAGACATGAATCTTGGATATAACTTAGAGTAGTCAGTGTACAGCTTGTATAGCAGTGTAGATTTACTTCTGAAAATAACTCAACACACAGCCATTAATGTCTAAATAGCTGGCAACATAAGTGAGTACACCCCACAGTGAACATGTCCAAATTGTGCCCAAATGTGTCGTTGTCCCTCCCTGGTGTCATGTGTCAAGGTCCCAGGTGTAAATGGGGAGCAGGGCTGTTAAATTTGGTGTTTTGGGTACAATTCTCTCATACTGGCCACTGGATATTCAACATGGCACCTCATGGCAAAGAACTCTCTGAGGATGTGAGAAATAGAATTGTTGCTCTCCACAAAGATGGCCTGGGCTATAAGAAGATTGCTAACACCCTGAAACTGAGCTACAGCATGGTGGCCAAGGTCATACAGCGGTTTTCCAGGACAGGTTCCACTCGGAACAGGCTTCGCCAGGGTCGACCAAAGAAGTTGAGTCCACGTGTTCGGCGTCATATCCAGAGGTTGGCTTTAAAAAATAGACACATGAGTGCTGCCAGCATTGCTGCAGAGGTTGAAGACGTGGGAGGTCAGCCTGTCAGTGCTCAGACCATACACCGCACACTGCATCAACTCGGTCTGCATGGTCGTCATCCCAGAAGGAAGCTGACACACAAGAAAGCCAGCAAACAGTTTGCTGAAAACAAGCAGTCCAAGAACATGGATTACTGGAATGCCCTGTGGTCTGACGAGACCAAGATAAACTTGTTTGGCTCAGATGGTGTCCAGCATGTGTGGCGGCGCCCTGGTGAGAAGTACCAAGACAACTGTATCTTGCTTACAGTCAAGCATGGTGGTGGTAGCATCATGGTCTTGGGCTGCATGAGTGTTGCTGGCACTGGGGAGCTGCAGTTCATTGAGGGAAACATGAATTCCAACATGTACTGTGACATTCTGAAACAGAGCATGATCCCCTCCCTTCGAAAACTGGGCCTCATGGCAGTTTTCCAACAGGATAACGACCCCAAACACAACCTCCAAGATGACAACTGCCTTGCTGAGGAAGCTGAAAGTAAAGGTGATGGACTAAACCCAATTGAGCACCTGTGGCGCATCCTCAAGTGGAAGGTGGAGGAGTTCAAGGTGTCTAACATCCACCAGCTCCGTGATGTCATCATGGAGGAGTGGAAGAGAATTCCAGTAGCAACCTGTGCAGCTCTGGTGAATTCCATGCCCAGGAGGGTTAAGGCAGTGCTGGATAATAATGGTGGTCACACAAAATATTGACACTTTGGGCACAATTTGGACATGTTCACTGTGGGGTGTACTCACTTATGTTGCCAGCCATTTAGACATTAATGGCTGTGTGTTGAGTTATTTTCAGAAGACAGTAAATCTACACTGCTATACAAGCTGTACACTGACTACTCTAAGTTATATCCAAGTTTTATTTCTATAGTGTTGTCCCATGAAAAGATATAATGAAATATTTGCAGAAATGTGAGGGGTGTACTCACTTTTGTGATACACTGTATATATACAGTGTATCACAAAAGTGAGTACACCCCTCACATTTCTGCAGATATTTAAGTATATCTTTTCATGGGACAACACTGACAAAATGACACTTTGACACAATGAAAAGTAGTCTGTGTGCAGCTTATATAACAGTGTAAATTTATTATTTCCTCAAAATAACTCAATATACAGCCATTAATGTCTAAACCACCGGCAACAAAAGTGAGTACACCCCTAAGAGACTACACCCCTAAATGTCCAAATTGAGCACTGCTTGTCATTTTCCCTCCAAAATGTCATGTGATTTGTTAGTGTTACTAGGTCTCAGGTGTGCATAGGGAGCAGGTGTGTTCAATTTAGTAATACAGCTCTCACACTCTCTCATACTGGTCACTGAAAGTTCCAACATGGCACCTCATGGCAAAGAACTCTCTGAGGATCTTAAAAGACGAATTGTTGCGCTACATGAAGATGGCCAAGGCTACAAGAAGATTGCCAACACCCTGAAACTGAGCTGCAGCACAGTGGCCAAGATCATCCAGCGTTTTAAAAGAGCAGGGTCCACTCAGAACAGACCTCGCGTTGGTCGTCCAAAGAAGCTGAGTGCACGTGCTCAGCGTCACATCCAACTGCTGTCTTTGAAAGATAGGCGCAGGAGTGCTGTCAGCATTGCTGCAGAGATTGAAAAGGTGGGGGGTCAGCCTGTCAGTGCTCAGACCATACGCCGCACACTACATCAAATTGGTCTGCATGGCTGTCACCCCAGAAGGAAGCCTCTTCTGAAGTCTCTACACAAGAAAGCCCGCAAACAGTTTGCTGAAGACATGTCAACAAAGGACATGGATTACTGGAACCATGTCCTATGGTCTGATGAGACCAAGATTAATTTGTTTGGTTCAAATGGTCTCAAGCATGTGTGGCGGCAATCAGGTGAGGAGTACAAAGATAAGTGTGTCATGCCTACAGTCAAGCATGGTGGTGGGAATGCCATGGTCTGGGGCTGCATGAGTGCAGCAGGTGTTGGGAAGTTACATTTCATTGAGGGACACATGAACTCCAATATGTACTGTGAAATACTGAAGCAGAGCATGATCCCCTCCCTCCGGAAACTGGGTCGCAGGGCAGTGTTCCAGCATGATAATGACCCCAAACACACCTCTAAGACGACCACTGCTTTATTGAAGAGGCTGAGGGTAAAGGTGATGGACTGGCCAAGCATGTCTCCAGACCTAAACCCAATAGAACATCTTTGGGGCATCCTCAAGCGGAAGGTGGAGGAGCGCAAAGTCTCGAATATCCGCCAGCTCCGTGATGTCGTCATGGAAGAGTGGAAAAGCATTCCAGTGGCAACCTGTGAAGCTCTGGTAAACTCCATGCCCAGGAGAGTTAAGGCAGTTCTGGGAAATAATGGTGGCCACACAAAATATTGACACTTCAGGAACTTTCACTAAGGGGTGTACTCACTTTTGTTGCCGGTGGTTCAGACATTAATGGCTGTATATTGAGTTATTTTGAGGGAAGAATAAATTTACACTGTTATATAAGCTGCACACAGACTACTTTTCATTGTGTCAAAGTGTCATTTTGTCAGTGTTGTCCCATGAAAAGATATACTTAAATATCTGCAGAAATGTGAGGGGTGTACTCACTTTTGTGATACACTGTATATATATATATATATATATATAAATTTACATTTTCTGTATACATTATAGTATACAGTCTAAGCAACTGAGGGTTAAGGGCCTTGCTCAAGGACCCAACAGCTGCAACCTGGCAGTGGTGGGGCTTGAACCAGCGACCTTCTGATTACTAGTCCAGTACCCTAACCACTAGGCTACAGCTTGCCCTATATATATATATATATATATGGATTTGTATTTGTGTAATAATCACATCTGTATAGCATTATGTTGCACAGTTTCTGCACTACTTGTCACTTTTACACACTTGTGCACTTTAAATTGCTCTTTTTAAATTATATTGTAAATTTTTTCTCATTTTTCTACACTTCACATTTAAAAACATTTTTATATTTTTTTGTATAATATACTGTATATTTTGACTATTTTGTAGTTTTTGTAATTACTGTGGCTAAGCAGTCACAAAAGCATTTCACTGCCAGTTGTACTGTGTATGACTATGTATGTGACTAATAAACCTTGATTTGATTTGATTTTGAGTAACATCCATAAAATATATTATAATAACTGTTAGGTACAATTAAAACGGTTGAAACAAATTATACTAATTATAAACAAGTATAATTCACATTGTCTGTACAGAATAATACAAGCATATAATACATAAATAACTGCTATTCATTATGTTATTTTGTGATTAACTGCACTGTGTTTTTTGGTGGCTCAGTGGGTAGCACTGTCGCCTAACAGCAAGAAGGTCCTAGGTTTATAGGTGAATGGGTGTGTGTGTGTGTGTATGTGTGTCTGCCCTGCGATGGACTGGTGCCCCGTCCAGGGTGTTACTGTGTGCCTTGTGCCCATTGAAAAGCTGGGATAGGCTCCAGCAACCAGCTCCCCCACCCACTGCAACCTTAATTGGATAAGTGGTTAAGAAAGTGAGTGAGTGCATGCATTGTGTTTTGTTTTTTTTGTTTTGTTTTTATTAAATGCATTGTGTTCAGGGTCCAGGCATAAATACAGCCTGGTCAGGGCACCAACCTATCAGAGAGCAACACACACTCTAGAGTCAATTTGGAGCAGCCAGTCCACCTTCTGCATTTGTTGAAGGCTGGAGGGAAGTACCACAGGGAGAACTTGCAAAACTCATCACATTTAGTAACTAAAGGCCAGGATCTAACCTAGGTACTACTCCCCTGCTAGACAGCACCCACTCTATCAGCTGCACCACTTTAATATGAACATATAAATAATAAATAAACAGTGTTGAATACAAAAAAAGTACTAAACAACTACACAAAATGACAACCAAATGAAGTGTTATTGAGGCATTAATTGTATAAAAAGCAAACATTAATTCATTTCTGTGTGACTGAGTTCTAGTTCAGCATGGAAAACTGCAGGGTGCTGTGGGAATATTTTGAGTTTAAATCTCAGAGGTACTACCTGGTTTCTAATTAGTTATAGCAAGCACATTTTCCAGTGATCTTCCACAGAGTGCAGTGTGCATTAATGCGTTTAACAACAAAACAGATCCAAAGATTTTCCTTTTTATCTATAATTAGAATAAAAATAAATGAAACTATAATTTATACCATTTACAATTCATAAAATATATTTTATATTAAATCCAGCCATGCCTGGCCAAAAATGAAATGGAAAAAAGAGAATATATAATAAGCCATTCAAAGCTGTCCTTGCTCCTGTGCTTTGATTCATTGTTGTGCTAATGACCAGATATTCTCCCACAGGAGCAGAATTTATGGCCAGTCAGCCAGGCCCTAAAGCTGCAAAGCATCCCCTATCACATTATTGCCAGCATGTTTGGCAATATACGTAGATTGTTGGTATAATATTCTTATCTTGGAATGCTGTGTTAGTTCCACTTCCAACTTTTTAGTTTACAGACCATTTTCCCAAAAGGCTTGTGGATCATCAAGGAGTTTTTGGCAGATAAGAGACAAGTCTTTATGTTTCTATTGAATAGCCATGCTTTTCACTTTACAACTCTTCCATAGATACTATAATTGCCCATTTTTTCATTCATTGCTGCCCACAGTTTTTTTAAAATGGAAACAATATAAATAGCAGGATCTGAGGCAACTGGGTCCTACAGTTTATTGGGTGTTTGACAGGGTTCTTTTGATCACATTGTGTATTTTTGTTAAGACATTTTACAGTATTCTAAGTGTCTAAGTACTGTTGAGATTTAACAGTATGCCAATACTGCAATCATAACGGGTGTGTCTAGTTTGATGAAAACTTATTTCAGGAAATGTAATTTGTATGCTTTTGGTCAATGTCCTGCTGAACGGCCTATGACTGCCGACGAAGGCCCAGCTTTCTGACATTGGGCCCTATACTGCAGATTTTATGATGGCATGTGCACAGTCAAGGCATCCAGTGCCAAAAACAGCAAAGCAACCCCAAAACATCAGTGAACCTTAATGTTAGGGACTTTTTTAAAAGACCTTTAATTACTGTAAATGGTACAATGGTGTGTTTTAGCATTACATTTGTCCCAGAAGAATTGTGGTTACATTAGTTGTGCAAATATCAAAATGTCAGCTGCTCGCCTGGTTTTTAACCAACCCAAACTTTTAACCAACCCAAACTTTTAACCAACCCAAGCCTTGGCCACCCATGACCCTGTCGCCAGTTTACCACTGTTCCTTCCTTGTACCACTTTTGATAGATACTGACCACTGCAGACCAGAACACCCCACAAGAGCTGCAGTTTTGGAGATGCTCTGACCCAGTCGTCTAGTCATTGCCATTTGGCCCTTGTCAAACTTGCCCAAATCCTTATGCGTGCCCATTTTTCCTGCTTGTAATCCACTTTGAGGATAAAATGTTCACTTGCTGCCTAATATATCCCACCCACTAACGGGTGCCATGATGAAGAGATAATCACTGTTCTTCACTTCACCTTCAGTGGTCACAATGTTATGCCTAGTTGGTGTATACTGTGCGTTTTGATTGTTAATTTGTAGTAAAAATTTTAGTATCACACCTTGTAGTATCACACCTTTACCAGTTTACTCACTAAAGGTGAGGTGAGAATATGGTAGAAAATCTAAGGTACCTGAAGGCCAGGTATGCCTAGATGCCAACATGACAGTGACCAGATTTAAGTTTTAAACCCAAGTTGTGCAACACCCACATTAAATGAAACACCACCTTGTTGACCAGACATTATGGACATTTGAAATAACTTGATACAGTTTATTTCTTGATACAATTTATTTAAGTGGTTAAATGGTTCTGAGCTGAGATAAAGGACTTTTTTATCTACCATTTAAGTTAAAACAGACTTGTAACTGAAGAACTAAAAACACCAGGTTAAGTAAGGGACACACTTTACACATTTTTACTACTTCTGCTACTAACACTTACAGTATATGAGAAAAATCCCTTTATCATCCAAGCTATGAGTGATCCTCTTGTGTCTAATTTTTAAGGAAAATAGCTTGGAAATACGCAGCACTTGGTGAACCATGAAGTGGCAGCATGACATTTTGTGGTTTAACAGCTAACCACAAACTGAAAATATGAAAGCAATATGTAATTATACAGTAAAATTAATTCTGACAACATTAGCAAACTTTATTAAGCAGTGGGTTTTAATTGAACCACAAATGCCACAATTAATTACACCCTTAATGTTTGGATTTGGATATGTATCTGAATTTTTATGTGGCATGTTGTAGTTATATTTTTTTGATTTATATAATTACAGAGTTTAGGAACTCTTTGATGGTCATAAGAGGGGTTATAAGAGGAGAATACAACAATGAAAGAAGACAAAAGTCAAATATTTAGAAATCAGTTTTTTAGGGCTATTAAAATAGCAACACACCTGATGGTCATATTCACTGTAAGGGCAATAACTGAAATTAAAACAAAGATGTAATAAACCTGCATAGAACAAAAAACAAGTGCAAAAAAGGTTGATGTCACCAAACTATTTTGAAGGAGTGTCAAAGAAAAAAAAATTTCTTTATCTAACCACTAACATTTGAGCCTAAAATTTGCCAGACAAAACTGGAACTTGTTTGAATGACTGGAACACGTTTTTGTGGTCAGCTGAGACAAAATTTGAAAAAACCTTAAGGCTGGCTTTGCATATAGAATGTTATACCAACAATAACCTGATTCCTGCTGCCATCTTTACTGAGGTTGGCAATAATTTTGGAACTGATTGTTATGTGTGTATTTTTTCAGGTTTAGCGTTCCATGTTTGTTTACTTTTAGGTTTGTTAGCTATACTAACCGTGGTGAGATTATAAGAGTATGTAATGTAAATGTGTGGGTGTGTCTGTGTGTGTGGGGGGGTGGGTGTGTTTGTGCTCCCCCCTCTTTAATCAGTCCTTTCACATCTGTCTCCACTCTTGTAGACAGCAGAAATAGAGTGGGCAGTGTGCACTGGCAAGGAGGTCTGTCATTTAGATCGTATAAATACCAGCAGAGCCAGGAGTGGTCAACAGTGTAACCTAAAAAGACAGGGCGGCCTGAATCTTGTACACACCACAGGATTACAGAGCAGAGAACAAACTTGGGTACAGACACCACAGCACCATGTTGTCTTTTAAATGTAAAGAAAATGGCATTTCTCCATGTGTGCCTTTTAATGTAAAGGCAACAACTCTTTACTGAAATATCCAAATCCCTTTCTGTCTAATGCTCTACACTGTACATGCACATATATAATCTCTACAGCACTCAAACATGTGACATGAGATTTAATTGATTTATATTATTAAATACTTTATTGAGAAAAAGATCACATTAACTTCAAATAAAGAATAATAAGTAATATTGTATTGAATACTTCTTATTTGCCATATAAGAATCTGAAAATAACATTACATAATACATTGACTAGTAATAAGATTAAAGTTTATGAGGCATAGATGGTGGTAAGTCCATGGTTGGTTATGGTTTGCTGGTAAGCTTCTTTAAGGGATCTTTTTGCTGTCAGTCCGTTTACCTGCCGAACAGTTTCATGAAGTTCTGATAGCCATCTTCTCCAAAGAAGTCAAAGGTTCCTTGCAGGCTGCCCAGGTGCACAATCAGCAGCACAAACGCTCCGAGCAGCAACATCGGCACCAGCAGGTTCCAGCCCGAGGCCAAAATATTGTACCACTTGGCTTTGTCTGAGCACTCCTGAGCAGCACGCATGTCTCCCAGGGTCTTCTGGTCTCTTGCCTGGACACATACACATACATACAGATGTAAATATCTATAAGGACCCATATAATAAGGGTTAAAACCACTAAAAAGCTCAGAGCTCATCAGTGTCCACATATGCACAGATGTTCTTTGTATCCAGCCAATAACAGCAAATGTAAACTATATGGACAAAAGTATCTGGACACCTGACCATGCGCTTGTTGTGCATCTCGTTTCAAGAACAAATGATAGAGTGAACACATGTGATCTTTTTTTAGCTTTAACAACAGCAACTCTTCTGAAAAGGCTTCCCACAAGAATTTAAAGTATGTCTGTCAGAATTTGTGCCCTTTCAATTAAAAGAGTATTTGTATTACTGGGCAATGATGTTTATCCAGAAAGCCTCAATAGATGTTCCACTTTATACCAAAGCTTTTCAGTGAGGCTGAGGTCAGGGCTCTGCACAGGCTACTGGAGTTTCTTTAAACAAAGTTTTCCTTACATATCTTGATTTGTGCACATGGTTACAGTCATGCTGGAACAGGAAAGGGCCATCCCTAAACTGTTGTTGAAAGAAGCATGAAATTCCTTCATAAAATGTATTTATTACACCTGTAAGCAATTGCTATTGCTGTAACACATGTGTTTAATAATTTGTTCATATAGTGTATGTGTCTGTGTGTGGTGTTTTAATATTGTGTAACACATGTCTGGCAAGTTGTAGCCTAGTGGTTAAGGTAGTGGACCAGTAATCAGAAGGTCGCTGGTTCAAGCCCCAGCACTGCCAGGTTGCTGCTGTTGGGCCCTTAAGCAAGGCCCTTAACCCTTAATGCCGAAAATGCAAATGTACATGTCCGTGTGTGTGTATGTGTGTGTGTGTTTGAGATGAAGACAGAGTGAGAGAGTGAAATGTCTGCCATGCTGTCTGTAATCATGAGGACTGGCTGTGCTATTAGCTACCTACTTATTACAGTACTCCATTTATAAACATGACTGCCTCTAATTTCAGAATCACAGGGGGGTGTGACCTACTACTTGCCCACTGTCTTCCTCCTTCATCCTCTCTTAATCTTAGTCTTTTATTTATGTACATGTTCCTCTACATGGGTACATATTTCCATAATAACATTTTACATAATAACTATTTTACAGTGTTTTACCATATTACACAGTTCTGCCTATAAGTCAAGTTCTAGTCATCTAAAATTCAGAATGTAGATTAAATAAGAAGTGACTTTTTTAAACCCAGTGCACTGAAATAATCAGTAAACTCATCTTGTTTTTGCTGCCACAACACAAACCTTCCACGTAATGATCTTAAAGCATTCAACCCTCATGCTATAACAGTATCAGTCAATAATTAGAGGTTAAATAAAAGCATCATATTTTAAATGGAAAATATGAGATGGAGACAACCGTAGTTACAACAGAATTGTATGGAGGGGAAAGGAATGAAAAGTATTTAAAAAATAAGAGTACATGACAGAAAAGGACATGATATGACAGAAAAAAATCTAATATTGCAATATTTTCTAATAATATAGTTAAGGAAACAAAAAAGTAAATAAATTGATCTGAACAGAATAGAACAGATATTAACAAACAGAAAAGCATGCAACAGCACACAATAAAAACTTAAATAATTGACATAAAATAGAATTAAATTAATGGGGAAACAGAACACAGTATAGAATATAATCAAAAAGCAGATCATGGTAAAAGTTAGCAGAAAACAGAACCCAGCGTAGAATAAAATAGTAAAGATCAGAACAGAGCAGAATGAAACAAAATAGACAATAGAATAGGATAATGAGAAAATAAAATAAAAAAGATATAATAATGACCTTTAATGACCTTTATACACCTTTAGGAAGGAAGTTGTATACTTAATTATATACATACCGGCCATTTAATCTGGTTCAGCTACTCTGTAAATACATGATAGCTAGACTTAGCCAACTTGGTCAGACCCTGTACCCCACTTGACTCAAAACTAACTCAAAAGTAATGAGCTGGAAAGGAACTAACATGGTAGTGTTAATGTGTGTTGACATGACATGTTAGTGTGTGCAGCAGCAGATCTGGGGGTTATACTTTTTACATTTACTGGCCTATTTATTAGAAACAAATACACCTGTTAACACCTGTTCATTGCAAATTATGTGAAATTTCTCTTCTAGTGTTTTTGGTTGCCATTCCTCATGTAGCAATGACACTGAGGTTTTTTCTTAAAATTCTCTCCTCTGCACCTGATATACAGTATATACTGTTAATTAAATATAAAGGAATGAAAAAATATGATTTATAGCTCTGAATAAAAAGCTATAAACTTTACCTTAACATTTTCTTGGTTTACTGTAGTACTTACATTACAGTGATAATATTATGCTGAGTTCTTGTTAGACATCCCATTCCAAAACTATTGACATTAATATGAAGTTTGCATTTGTCTCTTTGAACTCTCACTTCATCTCTTTCTCTTACTGATTGTTTCTATGTATGTCTCTCTCTCCCACACTTACATTCCAGATGTGTCCATGCTGTCTTTTAATCAGACACAATAGCACCAGGTCAGTCATTTAGCTGACAGGAAACCACACTATACTAAACCCTGCAGAAATGTTAGTGGAATGAAAGAACTATAAACTTAGTTTTTTTTCTCACCTTGATGGAGTAGATAAGAGCCATGAAGCCAAGGCAGCAGAAGTTCACATACAGGGTGTTGCAAAGGGACCAAATCAGGTAGTCATTGAGGGGCTTTTTTGCTGGTTGGCCCATGTTTATCACTGTGGAGCGGAGTGGCCTATGCGAGGACTTACAGTTTGTGAGTGGAGTGCAGTCGGTCGAGTAAGCGTACGTGGCGTTGTCCATTCTTCTGTTGGCTTGAGAGAACTGCCTTAAGGTTGCAGTTCTGAATCCCTCCTGCCAACTTATATCCACACCATGAATGGGAGGTGACCCTCAGAAAGAGCGAGAGCGAGTGATAAAAAGAGAGAAAGAGACAGAGAGACAGAGAGAGAGAGAGAGAGAGAGAGAGAGAGAGAGAGAGAGAGAGAGAGAGAGAGAGAGAGAGAGAGAGAGAGAGAGCTGTCATTATGTGTGGTGCATATTGGGCAAGAGGAACCTCAATAGCCTCACCACCCACTGTGGCGAGTACACTTACCCACTTACACATGTATTATTCTTTCATTAGTCCTCCAAAAAGTCTTCATCCTAATCCATGTCATGGTGAGTCCAGAGCCTACCCAGGAACACTGAAAACAATTTGTCATTCACATTCTAAAGTCAATTTAGAGTAGCTAGTCCACCTACTGACATGTTGTTGAGAGGAAAAGGGAGTACCAAGTGGAAAACCACCTGAACACAGGAAGAACACTGACTGAAGTAATAGCTTGAACCCTGGTCCTTATGACCTTAAGCACCCACACTGCCTGTTGCACCACCCCCACTCGCAGCACAAAAACACAAGCCATCTTCACTCTGTTAGTTATATACATATTATGATGAACTTATTTGATTTATTTGCTGTTGCAGCTTCTTAGCTGTGTTTTTAATATTCTTTCTACAATACAATATGGAAAAGTCATGGCCAAATAACTTTTGAAACATTATGATCAAAGCAAGAGTTGCACATGCTTGACATAACAGGTTTCATGCAGGTTAATTTACCTTTTTTTAGTCACTTTACAGCTACACCTTATTTATTTATTTTTATTGTGGTAAAAAGAAGGTGACTCCCTATTAGGCCTTCTTGTTTTTTACCATGGTCAGTTATGCCCGCTGGCCTCTGAGACTGCTGACACTAGTTTGCTGTTAAAAGCAAGAAAAAATGTTGGTCCAGCTATGAATTCTCAACGTCCCGAGCAATAGAAATTCTATGAGAGACCAATTTAAAATGCTTTGTTACGGCTAACTTTATAAAACGTTCCACCTGCTGTGGGGACAGGGGTGTAATAAATATAACCCAGTAGAATTGTTAATCACAACTCGAAACGTACGGATATTTAAAGACATAGCGCTCTCGTCAAAATCAGTCCTGTTGTATTGCATGTTTGATGTACATTTATTTACATCTCATTTTTAATTGCCACGAACCTCATGCGGGCCGGTTGGGGATGTCTCGCGGGCCGGATGTGGCCCGCGGGCCGTACAATGCCCAGGTCTGGCTTAAACACTAGTCTCCATGAACTTCAGCACCCACACTTCCTGTTGCACCACTCACACTTGCACAAAAACAAAAGCCATCTTCACTGTTAATTATATACTTATTATGATGAACTTATATGACTTATTTGCTGTTGCAGCTTCTTATCTGTGTTTTTAATGGTTTTTTTCTACAATACAATATGGAAATATCTACTGGTCCCTTAAAATATCTTAAGCACTCTTGTAAACTGTAGGAAAAGTCTACCTTTACATTTACATTCTAAAGTCAATTTAGAGTAGCCAGTCCACCTACTGACATGTTGTTGAGAGGAAAAGTACCGTAGGAAAAGTCTACCTTTAAGCAATGAAACATACAGTAAGTGTAAACATTCCCTATCTGCACAACAGATACGTTAACGTACAGTACAGTGCTATTCAAAATGTACGGTTACTGCCTAATGAGGTATAAATGAGTAATCAGTGCCCTCTTGTGGACAAACTACTCTTTCCCCAGTGTACTTATTCAAATATCTTGAGTGACTCTCCTGTTTTACTGTTTTGTTCTGTTGCAGAAGTACAACCCTGGAGTATAATTCTTCCATCACTATGCTTGACAGTAAACTGTTGCTGGGTTTGAATGCCTCACTTTTTCCTCTCCAAACTCTTTTTTCAATGTGGCCAAATAACATTATTTATTAAACCATAGCCATTCACCAAAGATGGTTCATCATGCTACTCTTGGTCCCTACAACACTGCCCACATCATTACCTTCCACGACACACTGCACAACATGCTCATTCCTCTGGATGGACCAGAGCAGTCCCGGTTTGTTGTCAGCTGGGCAAAGTTTTCACCGGGTTGCTAGGGTACGCAATTGGTTCACTGTATACCTGTGATTTGTTGTGCTTCACCGGCCTCCAGTTTTTTTTGGCATGGGAGTGGCAGGTCTATGATCACCAACCCCACCAGCGCATACCCCTTCTTTAGGCAATGGAGGAGGCTTGTGTTGACATTGATGAGATAGTCTGCCCGGGGTTGATACGTAGCTCCAGGTACTTCCCCCGCTGTCTGGCCAGAAAGGGCATCGCCTTTGAAGTCATTTAGATCTTGTGGCTGTACTTTTGCAAAATACAGTAAATAAAAATAAACATTCCCACTGTAATTGTTTTATTTTATGGTGTATATGTACTGAATTTACATAAATAGCCTGTATATTTGTGAAAATGCATGTGCAAATGAGTACTCTGACGCTGTTTTACAGCAGACTGCTGCACACTGCACTCTAAAAACTCAAACACAGTCTTGTAGTGTTTTTCATTTATCACATCAGTCTGTAGTTATGTAGCAAAAGCTGATCATTAGGTATTTGTGTGTAGAGTTTGGCTGCAAAAATACCCATGCTTTGGATGAAATGTTTGCTTTTTCCAAAAGTGAGACGTGTTGCATGTTGTGTGTGTGTGTGTGTGTGTGTGTGTGTGGTTTTGGTTGCTGTGTGTTAAGTTTTGACAAAAGCAGACAGTTTCAGAAATTGGGTCTTAACGACTGCAAAAAAATGTAATACAGTAAATAGCTTTTGTTAAAGTGTGCTACTGAGATGTAAAATAAGTTTCCTGTCCTATTGTAACTGCCCCATGGAACTGGATTGTAATTTATTACCTTACTCCCTTCCTTACAGTATTTATTCACATCTAGCAGATGTGTGTGTGTGTGTGTGTGTGTGTGTGTGTGTGTGTGTGTGTGTGTGTGTGTGTAAGTAAGGTTTTAATAACATTTTTTAGTTTAAGTGCGTAATATCAATGAATAGTTGTAAATAACTTAAACAATGCTGGCCAGGTTTATGTCTTTTAATGAGACTGATTACTTGATTACAGACTTATTATAAAGTTTGACATTTTAGTCAGATTGACAGGCTTGACAACACATTGATGACAACACTAGTCATGGTTTAAGTTATAATTTTCTATTCTTATCTGTAATACTGATGCGGTGAGTTCTTGTACATCAAAATCGCTAGAGTGATAATGAAGACCAGTGCGCGACTACAGTTGCAAAACCGTTGATGCAGCCAGATGTCGCTCCCAAAGACTTTGCTGTGTTTAGGTCCCCCAGCATCTTTCTGTCTCTGGACTGAAACACACAAACACACACATCGTGGTAACCCACTTTATAAGTGATTTAAGGAATATCAAAAACAATGTTTGCTTTTTGAGATCATAACAAATAAGTTAAAAAAAACATAATAAAAACTATAAAGGAGGATGGGGGTCCCTGCTGAATCTAGTTCCTCTCAAGGTTTCTTCCTGTATTTTAAAGGGAGTTTTTGCTTGCCACTGTTGCCCTCGGCTTGCTCAACAGGGGTTTTAGGTCTGTTGGTCCTGGATTCTGTAAAGCCGCTTTGAGACCATGTTCATTGTAAAAAGCGCTATACAAATAAATTTGACTTGACTGGAATTACAATGTGTGTTCCTATAATAATAAACTCTAAGTTTGCATAAGCATTTCACATTACACATACTTGGGTCTAATGAAACAAAAAAGGTATTGGGTTGCACAATTATAAAACCATACATATTTAATACTGTTCCCACTACCGTGGTGAATAAATGTCCAGTTTTGTAACTGAAAATACAATAAGAGAAAAGTACAAAAAGACAAAAATATTCATGAATGTGTCCTAATCTCAAGAAAACATTTATTTGTATGAAATTACAAGGAAAAGCAAGATGTGATAAAAAAAATAAAAAAAAATCATGATTTTATCTAATGTTAATGGTGGATAAATATAGACTTGAAATATAGAGCATCTTTTTATGATAACTAAAAATAAGAAATTACTAAATAAATAACTTAGTAAATAAAAATAAATACAAAAGTAAATAAAAAAAAGAATTTTTTTCTTATGATTACAAAGAATATAATTTTATGACAGAAAAAAAGAAACTAATATAGTACCACAGAAAAAATATTCTAAAATGTGTGCCAAACCTAAAACATTAAAATAATTTCCACACAATAAAACAAGTGTTGTTTGTTTTTAAAGTATAGTGATAAAATAATTATATTTATTGTTTTAAGGCAACATGCACCACACAAGTGAACAGTAACACTTAGTAAAAGTAAAATAATCAACAGTATCTTTCTTTATTACCACCCCAAGCTGAGTATTTGCTCCAAACACCATTAAAATAATGCTTTCTATTATATATCATGCTCATTGCACAGTATACTTTCATAATTGAGCAGACAGATGTCGAGGTGCTTCTTAGTTACAATGTTATGTTGGACTCACCTTAATTGAGTATAAAAAGGCAATCAGTCCCAGGCAGCAAACGTTTCCACATATGATGTTACACATGGACCACACAACATGATCTGGTGGAAGCTCAGGCATGGACACAGCAACAGCATCAAACCGGCCTCTGCCATCAGCCACTGGAATGTTTTCTGGACCTGTCCAGTTCTGCATCTTGATCTGTATTGAACTCAAAGTGCTGCTTGACTTGTCTTTTGGGCAGGGTGTTGAGGGGAAAATTCATATGAACACAGACAAACCACAGGAACACATAAAAAAATAGCACATAACACATTAAAAAAAAGGTTTCAGTAAAACAAATGTAGCAACATAATAACAACATGTAATGTAATAACTGCACATAATGTAATAACACAAATGTAATAAAAGCTCATAATGTAATAAATTGCTGATAATGTAATAAAATAAAGATTTTTGCACATAATAATAGTGCACATAGTTATTACATTATGTGCTACTTATTACATTATAAATTGAGTTAGAATAAAATTCATAATAATGTAATAACTTCAACATATAATGTAATAAAATAAAAAAGTCATTTAAAGTCAATATAAACAAGGGGTATATTTAGTGGTGTATTGTTTTAACCTTTTGTAAACTAATGACAGGCTTAGATGCACAAGATCATTATAAAACTGTAGATAAACATTTCTCTTTCTCTTTTAGTATGTTAGCCACAATTTTTGACAGATACATTTCCTTGATTTCAACAAATCTTCCGGAGTAGGGCATCAAGTAACAATATTTCCAATTTATTAAATTAATGGGCATATAAATACAAATAAATAAAACTTAAATAATAAAGAAATTAAAATAATGTTTATTTTCTCCAGAAGATCTTTCACTTACTATCCAAATGTGGTATGTTTGAGAACAACCCAGGCTTTTATCCAATGTCTGTCTTGACCAAAAGGTTTCTTGATTCTTTAAGCAAGACCACTGCAGGGTCTGTATTATTACATTATAAATAAATTTAAAAAAATAAAAAAATAAATACAATAAAATTTAAAAAAATAATAATGAAATAACTTGAACTCATAATGTAGATTTTTTTTTATTTGAAGGATCTCCATTATGAGTACAAATGAAGCCTCATTCCAATAAGCATACAGTAATAATTACTATATAACTCCATATAATATAATTACTATATAACTCCAAATAATATTACAATATAATACAAATTATCAATCTACCTCTTTCTCTATATACATACTGTATATAAAATGCCGTATGTAATGTTTGGGACCTCTGCTTGACAGCTTCTGCTTTAAATTCAAATTAAACCAGTTAGTCACACACTGAAGTACATATTCCAGACTTTAATTGAAGGCACACATTTTGGTTTCACCATTTCAGGGCACTATAATGTTTGGGACATTTGGTTTTACTGGTGTTTATGATTTTTCAGGTGTGTTCCATTGCTTTCTTAGTGCAGACTAGACTTGCTTCTAATTTGTAATTTCTGTTGTTCAACATGAGGACAAGAGGTCTGCCAATGAACATAAAAGAAGCTATTACAAGGCTGAAAAACAAGAATAAAACCAATAAAGACATATGTCAAACCTCGGGATTACCAAAATCAATTGTGTGGAATATCTATCCACAAAAGACTTAATGAATGGAAATACAGAGGCTACAATGCAAGATGCAAAACCTAGTTCTAGTAAATGCCTCCAGACTTACTGGGTGGTGCTTCACCCTAGAGCAGGATGAATATCCCACATATACTGCTAATACAACACAGAGGTTAAAAAAAATGCCAATCATCTGATTTAAATTCAATGGAGCATGTGCTCCAGATGTTGAAGAGAAATAAGAAACGAGGCCCTGCAATAAGCACTGAAGGTGGCTGCATTAGATGCTTGACAAAGCATCACCAGAGAAGATACTCAGCACCTGGCAATGTTTATGAATCACAGATTTTATGCAGTCATAGCATGCAAGAGATATTCACAAAGTACTAAACATGACTGCTGTAATGTATATCATTGCTATGTCCCAAACATTATGGTGCCATAAAGTGAGGGGAACTGTGTAACAACGTGTTGTAGTTTCAACATGGTGAAACCCTAAGTAGCCCTAAATAAACCCTAAATAAATAAACATTAAGAATATACAATACCATACCATACCAATAAACATAATGTCCTGATTTATTCACTTTAGTCTCAGTATGGACATGTCTATGCTAGGAACCTATTTAGCTGTCCCTTTAACATTACCAGATAAATTACTGAAAACATTCACATCTCCTGTAGGGTTGTTATAAAAAGTACACAAAATAAAATTCACAGAATAATTTCCAATCCAATGTTTTATGACCAATTTCATTGTATTTTGAAAATAAAAATACATTTAGAATTTGATTCCTGCAACATACTCAAAAACATTGGGATATGGCATGATTACCACTGTGACCACGTTCCCTATTCAGATTTCTCCAAATTCCTTGAATCTTTTCAAAGCATTATAAATTGCAAATAGTGAATTATTTAAATTATTTGCAATGAGAAATGTTTTTGAACTTATTGACATATCTGTAACAATTTTGTCATGACTTATCATTGTTGGCAAAGACCAAACATTTGGTAAATGTTAGGGTGTCTGCGGCATCTGACGAACTTACCACCAGTTCTCAGCGTCGCAGACGTTACAGAACAAAGAGCAGCGTGGCCTCAAATAGGAGGTCAGCTAATTAGGGCGCACGACCCGCACCTGTGAGCTCACTATTTAAGTGGGCGTCACCAGGTTGCCGGCACCGCACCAGCCTCGTTCTTTTGTTAGGGCTTAGAAGGTACCCCCAGGCACTGTATAGTGGTTGGGGGCGTAGGTCTAGAAGCCGAGGTAAATAGGATTAGTATTTTTGGTTAAATATAGCTGGGTGCGATTTCGTGCAGTCCTCGCGCTGCAGTTTGTTTGGTACGCGCAGTTTTGCCGTTCGCCGGTTAGCCACTAGCTAGCGCTAGCGCTGCTTCCCAAACGCAGCAGTCTCTTAAAGCGCTTCCGGATCCCCGGGATCATCGCGGCGTGTTTGGCTTTATATATATAGAGCCGCGCTACTACCGGAGCGACCCGGGTTCGTATCCGCGCCTCGTCTTTTCACGTTGCGCTCCATTGTTTATGCGGCGGCTTCCCAGTCTACCGCTGGTGACAGTGCCGCTCGGGCTCTCCTGAAAGCCCGTACTTTTCCCGTTTTTTGGTCTCAGTCTCGCGGGCGCTTTTTCCCGAGACCTGCAGCGCTCGGCGCGCCTCTTAAGCGCCAGAGTCTTTTCTGTTCCCAGCCTCGCCATAGCGAGGTGTGTTGGTCTATGACCAGGGAGTTAGCGACCATGGTTCGCGACTCGCGCTTTGTGTTTTTTCTCTTTGTGTTCTCTGTTTTTCTTTCAGTTGCCAGACGTCTTCGGCTGCGTTCGGGATTCCCGAATTGTTTTCTGTTCATTGTTTATCGTTTGTTTATATTGTTTGTTATTATTCATTAAATAAAATCTCTTGTTTTTCTCTGCATCTTGGGTCCTCCCTCTCTCGCCTTGTAACAGTAAATACTACTTTTAAACAGAATAATGATACCCTCACCTGTTATCAATTCACCTGCTTTTTCTTTTATTTTGCTTGTCACACCTTTTTTTTCTCAGTGTGTTGGAGAGATCAAATTCAGAATTTGTTTATGGTATTTTATTTTCGGGACGCTCATGCGGTTGAGCCCGACCCAGGTGGAGGGCCACCTGACCGACTGTATGTACCATCAACAGTTTGTCGTCAGGTGTTCGAATGGGCTCACGCGTCCCCATTTGCGGCACACCCAGGAGTCTCTAAGACCCTGGTGCTCTTGCGCCGAAAATTTTGGTGGCCAGGGATGGAGGGGCAGGTCAAGGACCTTGTCCGAACCTGCACTGTCTGTGCAACTAACAAAAGCACAAGAGAGCGTCCTCGTGGACTCCTCCATCCATTGCCAGTACCCTCGAGACCGTGGTCCCACCTGGCACTGGACTTTGTCACAGGGTTGCCAAAATCCAGGGGATTTACGGTGGTACTGGTGATTGTTGACCGGTTCACCAAATCTTGCCTTTTCGTTCCGATGCCCAAGCTCCCGTCCGCCATGGCCACGGCACAGGCTATTCTGCAACATGTGGTGAGAGCACATGGGGTCCCGTCCGACATTGTTTCGGATCGGGGCCCGCAGTTCATCAGCCAGTGCTGGCGAGCCTTTTGCCAACTTCTTGGCGCGACGGCTAGTTTATCCTCGGGATATCATCCCGAGTCCAACGGACAATCGGAGCGGGTCATTCAAGATCTAGGAAAGATGCTTCGGTGCCTGACTGCAGGCAATCCAGCCACTTGGGCGGATAAGTTATTGTGGGCCGAATTTGCTCACAATACCCTGCACCACGCCGCATTGGGTATGTCACCGTTTGAGCTCTAACGTTCCGGCCGGGCCAACGTGTCCTCTTATCGACGAGGGATCTCCCCGTCAAAGGTACCACTCACAAGCTGGCACCGAGGTACATTGGTCCGTTCAAGGTAGTTAGACGGATAAACCTATAAAATATAGGTTGGAGCTGCCTCCCAGGATGAAGGCGCATCCAACCTTTCATGTCTCCCAACTTCGCCCGTTTGCGAGCGGGGGAGCTTTACCTCCCCCACAACCTCCCGCCCCTCGTATCATCCAGGGTGCCCCTGCATTTATGGTTCGCCGCCTCCTGGATAGCAGGAGAGTGCAGGGCAGCACTCAATACTTGGTGGATTGGGAAGGTTACGGCCCCGAGGAACGTTTGTGGGTACCAGCTCGGCGCATCCTGGACCCCGAACTGATCCGTAAGTTCCGAAGGAACCGGTCTGCAGGTCTTGGGACCTCGGGAGCTGTCCCTAGAGGGGGGGTCCTGTTACCACCAGTTCTCAGCGTCGCAGACGTTACAGAACAAAGAGCAGCGTGGCCTCAAATAGGAGGTCAGCTGATTAGGGCGCACGACCCGCACCTGTGAGCTCACTATTTAAGTGGGCGTCACCAGGTTGCCGGCGTCGCACCTTTTGTTCTGTAAATGGCTTTTGGCTGCACCGCACCAGCCTCGTTCTTTTATTAGGGCTTAGAAGGTACCCCCAGGCACTGTATAGTGGTTGGGGGCGTAGGTCTAGAAGCCGAGGTAAATAGGATTAGTATTTTTGGTTAAATATAGCTGGGTGCGATTTCGTGCAGTCCTTGCGCTGCAGTTTGTTTGGTACGCGCAGTTTTGCCGTTCGCCGGTTAGCCACTGGCTAACGATAGCGCTGCTTCCCAAACGCAGCAGTCTCTTAAAGCGCTTCCGGATCCCCAGGATCATCGCGGCGTGTTTGGCTTTATATATATAGAGCCGCGCTACTACCGGAGCGACCCGGGTTCGTATCTGCGCCTCGTCTTTTCACGTTGCGCTCCATTGTTTATGCGGCCGCTTCCCAGTCTACCGCTGGTGACAGTGCCGCTCGGGCTCTCCTGAAAGCCCGTACTTTTCCCGTTTTTTGGTCTCAGTCTCGCGGGCGCTTTTTCCCGAGACCTGCAGCGCTCGGCGCGCCTCTTAAGCGCCAGAGTCTTTTCTGTTCCCAGCCTCGCCATAGCGAGGTGTGTTGGTCTATGACCAGGGAGTTAGCGACCATGGTTCGCGACTCGCGCTTTGTGTTTTTTCTCTTTGTGTTCTCTGTTTTTCTTTCAGTTGCCAGACGTCTTCGGCTGCGTTCGGGATTCCCGAATTGTTTTCTGTTCATTGTTTATCGTTTGTTTATATTGTTTGTTATTATTCATTAAATAAAATCTCTTGTTTTTCTCTGCATCTTGGGTCCTCCCTCTCTCGCCTTGTAACAGTAAATACTACTTTTAAACAGAATAATGATACCCTCACCTGTTATCAATTCACCTGCTTTTTCTTTTATTTTGCTTGTCACACCTTTTTTTTCTCAGTGTGTTGGAGAGATCAAATTCAGAATTTGTTTATGGTATTTTATTTTCGGGACGCTCATGCGGTTGAGCCCGACCCAGGTGGAGGGCCACCTGACCGACTGTATGTACCATCAACAGTTTGTCGTCAGGTGTTCGAATGGGCTCACGCGTCCCCATTTGCGGCACACCCAGGAGTCTCTAAGACCCTGGTGCTCTTGCGCCGAAAATTTTGGTGGCCAGGGATGGAGGGGCAGGTCAAGGACCTTGTCCGAACCTGCACTGTCTGTGCAACTAACAAAAGCACAAGAGAGCGTCCTCGTGGACTCCTCCATCCATTGCCAGTACCCTCGAGACCGTGGTCCCACCTGGCACTGGACTTTGTCACAGGGTTGCCAAAATCCAGGGGATTTACGGTGGTACTGGTGATTGTTGACCGGTTCACCAAATCTTGCCTTTTCGTTCCGATGCCCAAGCTCCCGTCCGCCATGGCCACGGCACAGGCTATTCTGCAACATGTGGTGAGAGCACATGGGGTCCCGTCCGACATTGTTTCGGATCGGGGCCCGCAGTTCATCAGCCAGTGCTGGCGAGCCTTTTGCCAACTTCTTGGCGCGACGGCTAGTTTATCCTCGGGATATCATCCCGAGTCCAACGGACAATCGGAGCGGGTCATTCAAGATCTAGGAAAGATGCTTCGGTGCCTGACTGCAGGCAATCCAGCCACTTGGGCGGATAAGTTATTGTGGGCCGAATTTGCTCACAATACCCTGCACCACGCCGCATTGGGTATGTCACCGTTTGAGCTCTAACGTTCCGGCCGGGCCAACGTGTCCTCTTATCGACGAGGGATCTCCCCGTCAAAGGTACCACTCACAAGCTGGCACCGAGGTACATTGGTCCGTTCAAGGTAGTTAGACGGATAAACCTATAAAATATAGGTTGGAGCTGCCTCCCAGGATGAAGGCGCATCCAACCTTTCATGTCTCCCAACTTCGCCCGTTTGCGAGCGGGGGAGCTTTACCTCCCCCACAACCTCCCGCCCCTCGTATCATCCAGGGTGCCCCTGCATTTATGGTTCGCCGCCTCCTGGATAGCAGGAGAGTGCAGGGCAGCACTCAATACTTGGTGGATTGGGAAGGTTACGGCCCCGAGGAACGTTTGTGGGTACCGGCTCGGCGCATCCTGGACCCCGAACTGATCCGTAAGTTCCGAAGGAACCGGTCTGCAGGTCTTGGGACCTCGGGAGCTGTCCCTAGAGGGGGGGTCCTGTTACCACCAGTTCTCAGCGTCGCAGACGTTACAGAACAAAGAGCAGCGTGGCCTCAAATAGGAGGTCAGCTGATTAGGGCGCACGACCCGCACCTGTGAGCTCACTATTTAAGTGGGCGTCACCAGGTTGCCGGCGTCGCACCTTTTGTTCTGTAAATGGCTTTTGGCTGCACCGCACCAGCCTCGTTCTTTTATTAGGGCTTAGAAGGTACCCCCAGGCACTGTATAGTGGTTGGGGGCGTAGGTCTAGAAGCCGAGGTAAATAGGATTAGTATTTTTGGTTAAATATAGCTGGGTGCGATTTCGTGCAGTCCTTGCGCTGCAGTTTGTTTGGTACGCGCAGTTTTGCCGTTCGCCGGTTAGCCACTGGCTAACGATAGCGCTGCTTCCCAAACGCAGCAGTCTCTTAAAGCGCTTCCGGATCCCCGGGATCATCGCGGCGTGTTTGGCTTTATATATATAGAGCCGCGCTACTACCGGAGCGACCCGGGTTCGTATCTGCGCCTCGTCTTTTCACGTTGCGCTCCATTGTTTATGCGGCCGCTTCCCAGTCTACCGCTGGTGACAGTGCCGCTCGGGCTCTCCTGAAAGCCCGTACTTTTCCCGTTTTTTGGTCTCAGTCTCGCGGGCGCTTTTTCCCGAGACCTGCAGCGCTCGGCGCGCCTCTTAAGCGCCAGAGTCTTTTCTGTTCCCAGCCTCGCCATAGCGAGGTGTGTTGGTCTATGACCAGGGAGTTAGCGACAATGGTTCGCGACTCGCGCTTTGTGTTTTTTCTCTTTGTGTTCTCTGTTTTTCTTTCAGTTGCCAGACGTCTTCGGCTGCGTTCGGGATTCCCGAATTGTTTTCTGTTCATTGTTTATCGTTTGTTTATATTGTTTGTTATTATTCATTAAATAAAATCTCTTGTTTTTCTCTGCATCTTGGGTCCTCCCTCTCTCGCCTTGTAACAGTAAATACTACTTTTAAACAGAATAATGATACCCTCACCTGTTATCAATTCACCTGCTTTTTCTTTTATTTTGCTTGTCACACCTTTTTTTTCTCAGTGTGTTGGAGAGATCAAATTCAGAATTTGTTTATGGTATTTTAAAAATAAATTCAGTGGGTTTTTGTCAGTTAAATAACGGTTTAAGAGAATGAAAACATCACAGATTCTTGGAAATAAGGATTGTATAAACTGTAAAACGGTACTAAAATACGGCCACTCAGGTGGCGCAGCGGTAAAAACACATGCTGCAACCAGAGGTGCCACAACACTCGCCAATGTGTGGGTGATAAGATGCATACGGCTTGCTGCTCACGTGTCGGAGGGGACGTGGGTTAGCTTCGATCTCCTCGGTCAGAGCAGAGATCGGCATAGGCGGAGAGGAAGCATGATGCAATTGGGCAATTGGACGCGCTAAAATGGGAGAAAATGCATTTTTAAAAAAAGGTACTAAAATACAGAAACTAAAATATAATGAAGGTTATGAAAAACGAACAACACTGCTGCATGAAAATGTATTTCAAACTAGAGAAGTGCATTTCCTGAAGAAAATCTGAGTGTGTGAGTGTAATTGCAGCTCAGTAGTGGTAAAGAAAGTGGAAAGTTAAATACTTTTAGGTTTTCCTTCATAAGAGCATACCTGTCAAGTTTTGGATTTAAAAATAAGGGAAATTTTCCACCGCGCGCTTCGAGCCGTCCCACCAGCCCAACCGAGGTTCAGTATCCATTACATTTTAAGACAGGTTCACAAGAAATCTAAAATAACCACCTGTGAACCACTTACAAACTACAATTAGATGATCAGAATCTGATAGGCCTACCTTTGTTGACACTGAAATGCTGTGGACATTCCTACATATGTAATTCTTATAATACAGCCTAAATGAAAACACAAAAGGGAATTGAAGCACATTTATTTATTTTACATATTTTCAGCATATTGTAGTGAGTGTGGAGGTGGGGCTTCTGATTGGAGCGAGGCTGCACCTGTGGGTGATAAAAGAGGAGCGTGTGGGAGACGCGAGAGAGAGGAGAGAAGCCATTGTAGTATACGGATGAATGAGCGTCTGGGCGGCTGGAGGAGTTCGGTGCTGGTTCGGGAGGGTGTCGTTCGCTGTTGTTAGAACAGCCGGCGATGAAGATAGTTAGCTAGGTGGTTTAGCTGTTCCTGTGTGAGGAGGGGAGGCACAGCTGCTTCCTGTAGAAAGATAGGTCGGGGGTTAGGAGTTCCGCCGCCTATTATTCAGAGTCCAACCTGTGTGATTTCTAGACAACGGACAACGCTACAACCACGGACCTTAAAAAGGGAAGCTGGTGAACGGGAGTCCAACTTGTATGATTTCTTAATAACGGACAACGCCACAAGCTCAGACCCCGGGGGAGGGTCTCGCCGGCGGGCGAGTTAAGTAACGTTTTTATATTGTCTTTAGTGTTTGTGTTATGTGTATTTTAATAATTAATAATAGGGGAGGTAGGATTGTTGGCGGGTAGGTTCGGGGATAAGTTAAAAGACCCGTTGGTGTTTCAGGTTTGCCTTTAAATGAATTTTGTAGTGGTGGTTTTCTAGAGTGAATATTTATTAACTCCTTAAGTGTCGTGGATGTGTTTTTAGCGTGCAGTGAGTTACACGGGTGGGTTAGCTTGGCTATCTTCTGGATAATACTTGTCCGATTTACCTGAACCTCTTTTCCTTGTAATTAAGTGGTTAATAAAGATGAACTGAGTAACTTATCTCCGTTGCGTGTGTGGTTGTTCCAGTCCCTGATCCGGACCTTACCGGTTTAATAAAGGTGGTGGCAGCATTACGCTACCTAGTTACATCTAAAGTTTATTACATTGGTGGCAGCGGTGGGATTGTATAATTATTAATGATGTCTGAGGCTGAGAATAACCACCCTCAATCCGGGGTTGGTGTTATACAGGAAGAAGGAGGTAGGGTGAGTGGGGCTTCACGGTTATTATCAGTTTCCCGACCCGTGTTTATGCCAGAGATATTTTCAGGAGTAGGGCGTCAGTGGTCAGACTGGGCCGAACAGTTTGAGTTAGCCGCAGATGTTAATAATTGGGATGAGTCCCTTAAACTTAAATTTATGTCCCTACTGTTGTCAGGTCGTGCTCGTGAGGTTTATAGTGGTCTTTCAGGTGAGGCTAAGGGTAACTATGCTCAGTTAAAATTGGCTATGTCACGGTGTTTGGAGCCTTGTGATAGTGAGGATTGGAGTCGGGCAACTTTTGTAGGGAGGAGGCGGCTTCCAAATGAAACTGCCCGCGAGTTTGGTAATGCTTTGCGACGATTAGTAGTGCGGGCTTACCCAACAGCTGATGAACATACTCAAGATTTATTGGCTAGGGATCATTTCATTACACACTTTGCCACTGGGGATTTCCGTATTAGTCTTCGCAGTGCTAAACCCCGTAATCTTGAATCGGCTATAAGCTTGGCTGCTGAAATGGAGTTGCTAAAAAATTTAGAACATGCTCAGATCGCCTCGGGGGATACCCGGGTGAGGGAGGTTACAGAGCATAAGGTTAGAACTGATGGGCTTGATTCTCTAGTAGGGGTGGTACAGGAGTTACGGCAAGAAGTTAAAGAGTTAAGGAGTGCAGTGCAGGTTTTGAAAATTACTCCAGCTAAGCCCCGTTTTGGTACTTCAGAGAGTCAGGAGAGTTTAGGGGAGCCTCAGGTTGCAGTACCCCCCGCTAGTCGTTCTTTGAAATATGGAGCTCGTAATAATGGAGGTGGTTGTTGGGAGTGTGGGTGTGATAGGCACATACGTCGCAACTGCCCTTATTTGCAGGGAAATTAGGGGGGGTGGGCACAGTGGGCCAAATGCCCGCCCCCTCTTTTTCTCCATTTGTGGCCTCTGTTGGTGATGAGGGTAGCTCTGTCTTTTTGGCTGTTAAATTAGGTGGGGTTGATTCTGTAATATTGGTAGATAGTGGAGCTGCTCAGTCTGTGATCCCTAAGCAGGTGTGGTTAACCCTCACAGGAGGAGGGTCTGAACTTGGTGAATATCAGGGGGTTGTGTCGGCAGCTAATGGCGGTAGTATGGGGATTATGGGACAGTGGCAGACTGTGTGTCAATTTGATTCCCTGGCTTTAGTGATAGATTTTTTGGTGGCCGATATACCTTCTCAGGAAGTTCTTTTGGGATTTGATTTCCTTTCCAAATATGGGGTAGTCCTTGATTTTGCAGAGAAGATATGCCGCATTATGGGGAAGAAATTGTCCCTTTTAAACTCTGAGGATGTGAGATCTCCTCTGGTTGTGGTTCAATCGGATATTACAGTTCCCCCCCGTAGTGAAGTAATTATTCCTGGATCGGTTAATTGTGTTAGGAATGGTTTGGAGGGTATGTTGGAGCCATCTGCCTCCTTAATGAATCATTATAATGTTTTGGTAGCTCGAGTTATGTGCAGGGTGATTAGGGGGACCCTTCCAGTTCGTGTGATTAATGTTACTGAGGAGGAGTTATTGTTGAGGCGTGGGATGAAAATAGGTACCCTGTGTACCAGGGCTAAAGTAGAACAGGAGGGTAATGGGATTAGTGGAAAGAAAAATGAAGGTAGTTCACAGTGGTCTGTTGACTCTTTGGCTGAACAGTTGAATATTGCGCAGAGGAGTTTGGGGCAGTCAGAGAGGGCTGCTGTGTTTGAGCTACTTGAGCGCCATCAGTCAGTCTTTAGTATGGGTGAGACAGATTTGGGTCGGACCCATTTAGCTTGGCATCAGATTGATACTGGTGATGCAAAACCCATTAAGTTACCCCCACGGCGAGTTCCCCTTCATTTACAGGAGGAAATGGCAGAACAGGTAAAGAAAATGCAAGCAACTGATGTTATTCGTCCTTCAAATAGTCCTTGGGCCGCACCTGTAGTGTTGGTCAGGAAGCCTGATGGCAGTTTGCGGTTCTGTGTAGATTACCGCAAATTGAATGATGTTACAAGGAAGGATGCCTATCCCTTGCCTCGTATTGACGATGCTTTAGATAGTTTAAGTAAAGCTTGTTGGTTTTCCACACTGGACCTAACTAGTGGGTATTGGCAAGTGGAGGTGGACCCAAAGGATAGGCATAAAACAGCATTTAGTACACGGTATGGGACATTTGAATTTAATGTTCTGAGTTTTGGCCTCTGTAATGGTCCAAGCACGTTTCAAAGACTAATGGATGTTGTATTAGCTGATTTACAGTGGAATACTTGTCTAGTTTATTTGGACGATATTATTGTCTTTGGACGTACATTTCAGGAGCATTTATCTCGTCTGGATGAGGTTTTGTCCAAATTATGTCAGGCCCATTTAAAGGTAAAGCCCTCCAAGTGTAATCTTTTTGCCACGCAAGTGCATTATTTAGGCCATGTGATTTCAGCAGAGGGAGTTAAGGCCGACCCTGCTAAGGTTCAAGCTATACGTGAGTGGCCAGTCCCTAAAAACCAGACTGAGGTAAGAAGTTTTGTGGGCTTGGCTTCTTATTATAGACGTTTTGTAAAGGGTTTTGCAGAAATGGCTGCTCCTTTGCATCAGCTTACCGAGAAGGGAAGGCGATTTAAATGGTCTGAAGCGTGCCAAAAGTCCTTTGAGCGGTTGAAGTTAAGTTTGATGTCGGCACCCGTGCTGGCTTACCCAGACCCTAACAAGATGTTTATCCTGGATACGGATGCCAGTGATATGGGCATTGGGGCAGTGCTATCCCAGGGGGATCCAGGGTCTGAACGAGTGGTGGCTTATGCTAGTAGGGCACTGACTAAGCAAGAACGTAAATATGCAACCACCAAGAAGGAGTTATTGAGTGTTGTTAGTTTTACTAAGTACTTTAAGCATTACCTTTTGGGAAAGGAGTTTATGCTGCGTACTGATCATAATTCGTTAAGGTGGTTGCATAATTTTCAGGGCCTGGAGGGACAGATAGCTAGATGGGTAGAGCAGCTGGCCAATTTTCAATATAATATTGTTCATAGGCCTGGAAAATTCCATACTAATGCTGATGCCCTTTCTAGGCTCCCTGGGTATGTTGCTGATGCACCCTTTTTGGTGCCAGAGGATAGTGAAAATGCCTCGCCTGTAGTAAAACCAATAATTCGAGCAGTTCAAGGTTATGAGGTTGGGGGAGGAGAGTTGGATGAGATCGCCAAAGCCCAAGCAGAGGACCCTGAATTACAGAGAGTGATTCAGTTAAAACAACAGGGGGATGGAGGACGGGTAGAATTTTGGCAGAATCCTGTGTTGCAGAAATATTCTGCAGTGTGGTCCCAACTACAGGTTCAGGGTTCTAGGTTGGTGAGGGTATTGCCAGCTCACTCTGATGCTGCATTACAGGTTCAAGTGGTTCTGCCTCAAGTATTGGTGCCTAAAGTACTAGCTCAATTGCATGATTCAATAACAGGGGGACATCTGGGAGTACAGAAGTTACAGGCAAAAGTAAAAGATCGTTTTTACTGGCCTGGGTGGTTTGGAGATGTTAGACAGTGGTGTAGGGAATGTGTGGATTGTGCTTCTCGAAAAAGCCAGGGTGCCAAGCCATGTGCTCCCCTCCAGCCTTGTGTAGTGTCGCGCCCTTATGAGCGAGTTGCGTTGGACATACTTGGCCCCTTGCCTGAAACAGGGGGGAAAAATAAGTACATCTTGGTGGTGAGTGACTGTTTTTCGAAATGGGTAGAATCGTTTGCCCTTCCTAATCAGGAGGCTATTACGGTGGCCAAAGTATTGGTGGAGGAGTGGGTGTGTCGCTTTGGTACTCCCCGTAGTATCCACTCAGACCAAGGTCGGAATTTTGAGTCTCTGCTGTTTAAGGAGATGTGTGGGATGTTGAACATTAATAAAACACGCACGTCCCCATACCATCCAATGTCTGATGGCTTGGTAGAGCGGTTTAATCGCACACTTCTTGCAATGTTGTCTTTGTTTGTGGAAGATAACCAGGCTAATTGGGATCTGTTGTTGCCATATCTAATGATGGCATATCGCAGCAGTGTGCATGCTAGTACAGGATTTACTCCCTATAAAGTCGTTTTTGGGAAGGAGATGGTGTTACCTGTCGATGTAATGCTAAATTTGGATGGAGGGGAGAAGTTTTCTTCTGCTAGTGAGTATGTCTCTCGGTTGTCTGAAATCCTTTCTACGGTAGTCCCTGCAGTAAAAAGGCATCAGATCAGGGCTTCAGGTCGGCAGAAGATAGAGTTTGATTTTAAGGCCACCTGTCAATATTTTTCTGAAGGAGAGTTGGTATGGGTTCAGAATAAAGCTAGGAAAAGAGGATTGAGTCCTAAACTCCAGAGAAGATTTAAGGGCCCTTATAGGGTTTTGGAGAGGATTACTGATGTGTTGTATAGACTGGTGCCAGTGCAGGGAGGACCGGAAACAGTGTTGCACTTTAATCTGCTTAAACCATATCTCTCTCCCTGTCCAGAACCTGCTAAAAAGCGCGAGCCACAGCGACAACCTTCCAGGCTACAAAAGTCAAGACATCAAGGAGAGATGTCCTGGGGGTCTAGCTGGGTCCAGCGCAGACAGCAGATGATGGAAGGACAGAATAATGGAGAGTCTGCCCAAGAGGTTATGGGGGAGAGATCTCATTATGGTGGAGTGGAGGAGAGTCCAAGCGGAGGTCCCCAAAGAATGGATGAAGGAGGGCCGTCAAGTGGTGGAGCTGAGTTAATGCCTGTGACCGAACCTCTGCTGGGACAATCAAATAATGCACAAGAGAATTCGGGGAATAAGGAGTGTATGATGACTGAGGGAAGACGTCAGAGAAGGGCACCTGTGTGGGCTAAAGACTATGAAATGTTATAGTGGTGACTCGGGGACGAGTCTGTTGCGTTAAGGAGGGGGAGAGTGTAGTGAGTGTGGAGGTGGGGCTTCTGATTGGAGCGAGGCTGCACCTGTGGGTGATAAAAGAGGAGCGTGTGGGAGACGCGAGAGAGAGGAGAGAAGCCATTGTAGTATACGGATGAATGAGCGTCTGGGCGGCTGGAGGAGTTCGGTGCTGGTTCGGGAGGGTGTCGTTCGCTGTTGTTAGAACAGCCGGCGATGAAGATAGTTAGCTAGGTGGTTTAGCTGTTCCTGTGTGAGGAGGGGAGGCACAGCTGCTTCCTGTAGAAAGATAGGTCGGGGGTTAGGAGTTCCGCCGCCTATTATTCAGAGTCCAACCTGTGTGATTTCTAGACAACGGACAACGCTACAACCACGGACCTTAAAAAGGGAAGCTGGTGAACGGGAGTCCAACTTGTATGATTTCTTAATAACGGACAACGCCACAAGCTCAGACCCCGGGGGAGGGTCTCGCCGGCGGGCGAGTTAAGTAACGTTTTTATATTGTCTTTAGTGTTTGTGTTATGTGTATTTTAATAATTAATAATAGGGGAGGTAGGATTGTTGGCGGGTAGGTTCGGGGATAAGTTAAAAGACCCGTTGGTGTTTCAGGTTTGCCTTTAAATGAATTTTGTAGTGGTGGTTTTCTAGAGTGAATATTTATTAACTCCTTAAGTGTCGTGGATGTGTTTTTAGCGTGCAGTGAGTTACACGGGTGGGTTAGCTTGGCTATCTTCTGGATAATACTTGTCCGATTTACCTGAACCTCTTTTCCTTGTAATTAAGTGGTTAATAAAGATGAACTGAGTAACTTATCTCCGTTGCGTGTGTGGTTGTTCCAGTCCCTGATCCGGACCTTACCGGTTTAATAAAGGTGGTGGCAGCATTACGCTACCTAGTTACATCTAAAGTTTATTACAATATATACACATTGCTTGTCTTAAAGTGAAACACATTTTATTTTCTTCTCCTCTTTAGAAAGGTAAATTCGATGTCCCATTTCTCTAGATATTTACATGCAGTCTTTACTTTTTTGGCAGGAATGCCCTCTCTCTCCTTGCATCTATCCATCTCTCCCTGTTCCAGGTTTGTTCCCGCTGTCCGCACTAACTTCGCGAGAACTGCCACTTGCAGCAGCCTGGGTGGCAGTTCTCGCGAGGTTAGTGACATTTCAGTTTGGAGAGGCACAGGAATGTTTTTTAAAATTATAATATAATACGGGAAATTTACGGAAAAATACTAATACGGGAGGACGGCGGGAAAGAGGGGTAAAATACGGTAGTTTCCCGGACAAAACGGGAGACTTGACAGGTATGCATAAGAGATGTTTCTCATACTGTGGCTTGGGGGAGTCCTCAAAAAAATCTGTGACCCTGTCCAGATGGATTATTTTATGTGAAGTTGGATAACTGGTTTTTTTTTATGTTGTCTACAACTACCAATCAGCAACAGTATGGAAAATGTAAATGTAAAAAACCACAGTGTTTCAAACAGGTGGTGTGTGCTTTCAAACAGGTGGTGTGTGATTCCAGACAGGTGGTGAGTGATTTCAAACAGGTGGTGTGTGATTCCAGACAGGTGGTGTCAACAGGTGATTGTAATAATGATGTTTAAAACAGTTCTTTGAAAACAATCTTCCTCAAAGTAACAAATAAAAACTGGCCTTAAGATGTATTTTTAGAAGGAATGGGACAAAATAACACATTGGTTGGTATCCTCAGTGACAAAATTTTAAAGTGTTCTTTAAAGAATTCTTTACTGCCCTAAAAAAATTAAAAAGATCTTTTAAAATGTGTTGCAGACCTTAAATGCATGAATTGAATTATATAAACAAATAAAATAAAGTTGATCAGACAAAACATAAAAAAACTTGGGAATATTTAATTATTTGCATTTTCCATACTGATTTGGTATTGTAATAAAAGATCTACTTCACTGTATGTGAAATAGGCAATCTGAGACTTTGAAAAAAGATTTGTATTGTATGTATGTGCAATAAAACCCCATAACATCTGTAATATTCTTATTTCTTGAAAATATTTTAGTAACTGTAAAGTATTGTGGGTGGTTTCAGAGAACTGAGATCATTTCTGGTAAGTATCCTTAAACCTGTGGTTTTTGTGTGTGTGTGTGTGGGGGTTAAGTATGTGGTTTTTAAAAGTAACAAAAGGCACAAAAGTAGGTTAAACAACATGTATTGCCATTTCCTGTTTTCATCTTGTGCGTCTGCCATGAATAACAGCACAGCATACATTATTTATTGCTATGTGTGAAAGCCAGGACAGTCATCTGACAGTTCTAAAATAAAAATACTTATTTTAATTACTACAAATAATCTATCACAATGTCATTAATGATATACCCAGGCAGCACGGTGGCTAAGTGGGTAGCACTGTTGACTCACAGCAAGAAGGTCCCGGGTTTGATCCCCAGGTGGGGCGGTCCGGGTCCTTTCTGTGCCAAGTTTGCATATTCTCCCCGTGTCTGTGTGGGTTTCCTCTGGGTGCTCTGCTTTTCCTCCCACAGTCCAAAGACATGCAAGTGAGGTGAATTGGAGATACAAAATTGTCCATGACTGTGTTTGATATAACCTTGTGAACTGATGAATCTTGTGTAATGAGTAACTACCATTTCTGTCATGAATGTAACCAAAGTGTAAAACATGACGTTAAAATCCTAATAAACAAACAAACATAATGATATACTAAAATTTGGAAATTCAGTATTTTGTTCATATGCTGATGTATTCTAAACAGACATCTTTTTCTTAATACTGTTTGTATTGGTTATTGTTATTCGCCTGTTAGCATCTTCAACATGAAGATGGTTATGACGTTATTATTTACAGGAGCAAAAGCCCCCTCTGACACGTGGGCAGCAGCCGTATGCATCTTATCACCTACACTGTGACGAGTGCAGTGCAGCTCAGCGTTGTGTACAGAGAGACACACCCTGAGAGCACTCTTTTCTCATCTCTGTGCAGGCGCCATCAATCAGCCAGCAGAGGTCGTAACTGCACCAGTAATGAGAGAGAGAGAGACCCGATCCGGCTTAGTCCCGCCTATATCTGAACAACAGGCCAATCTTTGTTCATGTGGCCGCTCAGCCTTAGCCGGCAAGCAGAGCTGAGATTCGATACGATGTATTCGAGATCCCAGCTCTGGTTCCAGTGTGTGTTTTCTTTTTTTTACCGCTGCGCCACCTGAGCGGCCCACCTGCAACTTCAACATGAGGATGGTTATGACGTTATTATTTACAGGAGCAAAAGCACCCTGATTTTGAAAAGTCTACACAGCAATCGTCTCTATTTGGCCACCTAGCTATTGCAGGTAGTTTGAACAACCAATTGTTTTAATAACAGCCCAATCTCTGTCTCCTCTATTCTTCTCTGCTTTTTGAAGGACTCTAAAACATGTTTATATACACAACAAAAGGTCAAGGGGTCTGAATACTTTCAGAAATTACAGGAAATTTGTTTGCAGTACTATTTATTTTTTTATTTATTCATATATTAACATCATATTTGGTTACATTCGTGACAGGACAGGTAGTTACTGGTTACGCAAGTCTTCAAATGTCTTTTTTTAATATTTTGTTTATGCATTTTCTCCCCTTTTTCTCCCTTTTAGCGCGTCCAATTGCCCGATTGCATCATGCTTCCTCTCCACCAATGCCGATCCCCGCTCTGATTGAGCAGAACGAAGCTAACCCACGCCCCCTCCGACACGTGGGCAGCATGCCGTATGCATTTTGTCACCTACACTTTGACGAGTGCAGTGCAGATCAGCACTGTGTACGGAGAGACACACCCTGACAGCACTCTTTTCCTGTCTCTGTACAGGCGCCATCAGTCAGCCAGCAGAGGTCGTAACTGCACCAGTTATGAGAGAGTCCCTATCCGTCTTTTTAATATCCCACCCCAATCTGAACAACAGGCCAATCGTTGTTCATGTGGCTGCTCAGCCCAGCCGGCAGGCAGAGCTGAGACTCGATACGATGTATTCGAGATCCCAGCTCTGGTTCCAGCATGTGTTTTTACCGCTGTGCAACCTGAGCAGCATCTTTAAATGTCTTTAATGTCCAACACAGTCACGGACAATTTTGTATCTCCAATTCATCTCACTTGCAGGACTGTGGTAGGAAACCGGAGCTCCCAGAGAAAACCTACACAGACACAGGGAGAACATGCAAACTCCACACAGAAAGGATCCGGACTGTTCCACCTGGGAATTAAACACAGGAAAAAACTGCTTCTATAGGCTAAGGCAACAGAAGGAGCCTGGCTCTCTTAAACCCAAATTTAATGGAACCCTAAATAATGTCCCTGCTCACACCTGTATTTGTCCTACTATTTTAAATCTTGTATTTGTCCTCCTATTTCATGTCTTGCATTTGTCCTACTATTTCATGTCTTGTATTTGTCCTACTGTTTTATATCTTGTATTTGTCCTCCTATTTCATGTCTTGCATTTGTCCTACTGTTTTATATCTTGCATTTGTCCTACTATTTCATGTCTTGTATTTGTCATGTATCTATCCTACTATTTCATGTCCTGTATTTGTCCTACTATTTCATGTTATGTATTCGTTCTTATATTTCATGTCCTGTATCTATCCTACTATTTCATGTTATGTATTCATCCTTATATCTCATGTTCTGTATTTGATCTACTATTTCATGTCCTGTATCTATCCTACTATTTCATGTTATGTATTCATCCTTATATCTCATGTTCTGTATTTGATCTACTATTTCATGCCCTGTATCTATCCTACTATTTCATGTCCTGTATCTATCCTACTATTTAATGTTATGTATTTGTCCTTATATTTCATGTTCTGTATTTGTCCTACTATTTCATGTCTTTACAGTTTTTTTCCTCTTCCTTAACTCTGTACAGCAATCTTGGTTATGAGAAAGGCACTAAATGAACTAAAGTTTTATTTATTATTATATTCATCTTTCATGTTACAATGCTGCAAAAAAGTATTTGCATCTCACTCGAGTTCTTCTTTTTTTTCCTCATTTGTCACATGTTAATGTTTCAGATCTTCCAACTAATTTAATTATGAAAAAGGCCAAAATGAGTAAACACAAAATTAAATGTAATGCTCTTATAATTTTTTCAAGATAAAGATTAATTTAACCTAAATGGCCTATGTGAAAAAGTGATTAGTTAAAATTTAGTTAAATTTTCAGAACCTGAAACAGGTCACACACACTAATATTTGGTTGGACCGCCTTTAGCTTTGATTACGGCACACATTCACTGTGGCATCATTTCCACAAGCTTCTGCAGTGTCACAACATTTATTTCTGTCCAGAGTTGCATTAATTTTTCCCCAAGATCTTGTATTGATGATGGGAGATTTGGACCACTGCGCAAAGTCTTCTCCAGCACATCCCAAAGATTCTCAATGGGGTTCAGGTCTGGACTCTGTGGTGGCCAATCCATGTTTGAAAATGATGTCTCATGCTCCCTGAACCAGTCTTTCACAATTTGAGCCTGATGAATCCTGGCATTGTCATCTTGGAATATGCCCGTGCCATCAGGGAAGAAAAAATCCATTGATGGAATAACCTGTTAGCCTCACTGACAAGTGGTTTTCTTAAGGCTACACAGCTGTTTAGTCCCAATCCCTTGAGTTCCCTTCACATTGTGTATGTGGAAATGCTCTTACTTTCACTATTAAACATATCCCTGAGTTCTACTGTAGTTTTTCTATGATTTGATATCACCAAACGTTTAAGTGATCGCCGATCACGATCATTTAAGATTTTTTTCCGACCAAATTCCTTCCTCGAAGATGATGTTTCCTTACTGTCCTTCCACTTTTTAATAATGCGTTGGACAGTTCTTAACCCGATTTTAGTAGTTTCAGCTTCTCCTTAGATGTTTTCTCTGCTTGATGCATGCCAATAATTTGACCCTTCTGAAACAGATTAACATCTTTTCCACGACCACAGGATGAGTCTTTTCACATGGTTGTTAATCATAATACTACCCATGCAGTAATTATCCAATGGGAGGCTCTTACCTATTTGCTTAGTTAAATCCAGTTGGTGACCTTTTTTGGCCAGGCAGTGTATATTATATAATATTTAAATAAGGCTATGTGACAGACAGATCTGTGTCCAAACGTTAGTTTCACATTGTTACAACAAATTGTGCAAAGTTAGTATGAAATAAACAATATGAAACTACTCAGCAGTTAAAGTACTGGAAAAGTAATCAAAAGGTTGTTGTTCAGGCCCCAACTGTGCACCGTTGAGCAGCTGAAGTCTCATCAAGCAAGGATGGACAAAAATTCCACTCGCAAAACTGCAACAATGTGTGTATTCAGTTCCCCAACCATATCTCTCATTTGTATAACACATGGGTTAACATGCCTCTGTCCCAATATTTTTGGAATGTGTTGCCGCCATCAAATTCTAAATGTTTTTATATTTACAAAATATACAAAAACAAATATTGAAAACATTGGATTTTTACTTTTATCAGTTAAATAAGGATTTTATATATATATATATATATATATACACAGTATATACACAGTGTATCACAAAAGTGAGTACACCCCTCACATTTCTGCAAATATTTCATTATATCTTTTCATGGGACAACACTATAGACATGAAACTTGGATATAACTTAGAGTAGTCAGTGTACAGCTTCTATAAATAACTCAACACACAGCCATTAATGTCTAAATAGCTGGCAACATAAGTGAGTACACCCCACAGTGAACATGTCCAAATTGTGCCCAAATGTGTCGTTGTCCCTCCCTGGTGTCATGTGTCAAGGTCCCAGGTGTAAATGGGGAGCAGGGCTGTTATATTTGGTGTTTTGGGTACAATTCTCTGATACTGGCCACTGGATATTTCAACATGGCACCTCATGGCAAAGAACTCTCTGAGGATGTGAGAAATAGAATTGTTGCTCTCCACAAAGATGGCCTGGGCTATAAGAAGATTGCTAACACCCTGAAACTGAGCTACAGCATGGTGGCCAAGGTCATACAGCGGTTTTCCAGGACAGGTTCCACTCGGAACAGGCTTCGCCAGGGTCGACCAAAGAAGTTGAGTCTACGTGATCGGCGTCATATCCAGAGGTTGGCTTTAAAAAATAGACACATGAGTGCTGCCAGCATTGCAGCAGAGGTTGAAGACGTGGGAGGTCAGCCTGTCAGTGCTCAGACCATACGCCGCACACTGCATCAACTCGGTCTGCATGGTCGTCATCCCAGAAGGAAGCTGACGCACAAGAAAGTCCGCAAACAGTTTGCTGAAGACAAGCAGTCCAAGAACATGGATTACTGGAATGCCCTGTGGTCTGACGAGACCAAGATAAACTTGTTTGGCTCAGATGGTGTCCAGCATGTGTGGCGGCGCCCTGGTGAAAAGTACCAAGACAACTGTATCTTGCCTACAGTCAAGCATGGTGGTGGTAGCATCATGGTCTTGGGCTGCATGAGTGTTGCTGGCACTGGGGAGCTGCAGTTCATTGAGGGAAACATGAATTCCAACATGTACTGTGACATTCTGAAACAGAGCATGATCCCCTCCCTTCGAAAACTGGGCCTCATGGCAGTTTTCCAACAGGATAACGACCCCAAACACAACCTCCAAGATGACAACTGCCTTGCTGAGGAAGCTGAAGGTAAAGGTGATGGACTAAACCCAATTGAGCACCTGTGGCGCATCCTCAAGTGGAAGGTGGAGGAGTTCAAGGTGTCTAACATCCACCAGCTCCGTGATGTCATCATGGAGGAGTGGAAGAGGATTCCAGTAGCAACCTGTGCAGCTCTGGTGAATTCCATGCCCAGGAGGGTTAAGGTAGTGCAGGATAATAATGGTGGTCACACAAAATATTGACACTTTGGGCACAATTTGGACATGTTCACTGTGGGGTGTACTCACTTATGTTGCAGCTATTTAGACATTAATGGCTGTGTGTTGAGTTATTTTCAGAAGACAGTAAATCTACACTGCTATACAAGTTGTACACTGACTACTCTAAGTTATATCCAAGTTTTATTTCTATAGTGTTGTCCCATGAAAAGATATAATAAAATATTTGCCGAAATGTGAGGGGTGTACTCACTTTTGTGATACACTGTATATATATAATTAAATTAAATTAAATATATACTGTATATACTACTGTATATACTGTATATATACACCGATCAGCCATAGCATGAAAACCACCTCCTTGTTTCTACACTCACTGTCCATTTTATCAGCTCCACTTACCATATAGAAGCACTTTGTAGTTCTACAATTACTGACTGTAGTCCATCTGTTTCTCTACATAATTTGTTAGCCCCCTTTCATGCTGTTTTTCAATGGTGAGGACCACTACAGAGCAGGTATTATTTAGGTGGTGGATCATTCTCAGCACTGCAGTGACACTGACATGGTGGTGGTATGTTAGTGTGTGTTGTGTTGGTATGAGTGGATCAGACACAGCAGCACTGCTGGAGTTTTTAAACACATCACTGTCACTGCTGGACTGAGAATAGTCCACCAACCAAAAACATCCAGCCAACAGCGCCCCATGGGCAGCGTCCTGTGACCACTGATGAAGGTCTAGAAGATGAACAACTCAAACAGCAGAAATAGATGAGTGATCATCTCCGACTTTACATCTACAAGGTGGACCAACTAGGTAGGAGTGTCTAATAGAGTGGACAGTGAGTGGACACGGTATTTATAAACTCCAGCAGCGCCACCATGTCAGTGTCATTTTTAATGTTAATGTTTAATGTGTTTTGTCACCATCTGTGAGGAATTTGGCATGATCTCCCTATTTTTAATATGGCTTTTCTTTCATGTAAACACTACAAACATGCATAGGGTCAACTGGGTTCCTCGATATTGCCTCTTTGTGCAAGTGCATGTGTGACAGTCAGCTGCCATGTTTAGGGTGTGTTACTGAAAATGAATTATTAGTTGTTTTTAATTATAATAATAATAATAATACATTTTATTTATAACGCACTTTACATTTGAAAACAAATCTCAAAGTGCTAAAACATTAAAATCAGTTCAACTATGCAACATTTAACAAATAATTAACATACATACAAAACAACATACATACGCACCAACATATAAACATGTAAATCAAATAAAACCACAAATGGACTCAAATGCCAAAAAAACAAACAAATTACTTTTCAAATTTAACTTAAATGCATCTATTGTGTGGGACTCCTTTATGAAAAGTGGAAGACTGTCACCCTTGAACCTCATTTTGAGAGCGTGGAATAGGTAAGCTGGTTGGAAGATCGTGGAGCTTGTGGAGTGGAGTGAACACAGAGAAGGTCTGCGATATAGCTCGGAGCCAAGCCGTGTAAAGCTTCCAGACATGCAAATGCTGCGGCGGGATCCCGATAGATGTAACATGGGCGTCGTACTGTTCCCATAGCAACACAGCGTGTGTAAACCTCAGTAGGCAGGCGAGTGTTTGAATTTAAGCGCAGCAGCTCCGGTCCCGAGTAATAAGGCATATCACCGTATATGTGAAAGTATATGGCAGACTTTGAATCATTACCCGAGGCAGGGTAAAGTCCATGAATAAATCCAAACAGGACTAAAATTGCCACAGCAAATTCAGAGTTGGAGCAGGGCAGCAACGGCTCGTGTTAGGCAAGCGATAGTACAGATTAAGTCCAGAAAACTCCGGGTGCAATAAAATCCAATTCAGTCCAGACTGAATGTTGTCCTCCCGTTCCTGAAGGAGTAGCGATAATCCACCAATAAGATCATTTACTAATTAAAATTCAAAAAATAATAAAATACGGTAACGGTAGCGGCAGCCAAATGCGCCAGCGTTCACCATCACCATCCAGTACCCAACAGACGCCGAGACCATCCGATGAAAAACAGGAGCGGCAGAGACCACAAAAAGACGAAAACAAAAGAAAAACATGACAAAAATACAACAAAACACGGCAAAACATGACAAAATACAGCAACGGCAGCCAAATGCGCCAGCGTCCACCATCACCATGACAACCCTCACGACCTAATTAACACCAATTACAAGAACCTTACAATTTATGTGAGCATAGAAATAACTTATATTAACAAGATTCTAAAATGAAGTTTAAAAGTTTTAAAACAAAGTTCACTTAACTGCTCTAATATTATTATGATTTTGTTTCAATGCATTGTCTATTTGATAGTCTTACAATATGTAATATTAAATTAAAGTCAACAGTTACATATGCTGTAAGGGACATGTGAGTCATGATAGTCTTAGGATTCCAAATATACCATTTCACTTTTAGACAAAGTAGTATGTTACAATTATTCAGTAACAGAAAAAGAACAGTAAATTTTAAGACTTTTTTTATGACAGAGCTTTTACAACCTGCTTTAAATGTATCAACAAGGTTTTTTTTATTTATTTATTCATAACAACAACAAAAAAAAAACAAGGTTGGTAAATGGTTATATGCAAAAGTGCTTTTAATGTTGCTGGTTCTTACGATTCAAAGCACATAAAGACCTTATAAATTCTGACCTGTTAATCAGCTACAACACATCATTCTAACAATGACAAAAATCATTGCTCATAAAATATTTTTATTATCAGATTGTTTTAAAATGTGTTCGTTGCCTTCAATGAAATAACAGTGATGATGAAGACAATGGTGAGCGCAACCACAACACTATTAATCCAGCAAGCCTTCGTGGCATGTGACTGTGCACCGCTCAGGTCTCCCACCATCTTCCTGTCCCTTGACTGAAACACACACATATCATGCAAAATATCTCTTAAACATAATTTTACAACCACACATCTGAAGTCTATTACCATAATTCAGCCTGTAACTGTGAACTGTTTTCTAACATACTATTAATGGAAAACCTTTGATTATCAATTAAATATTTAGACTGAACATTTTCAAAGAAAAGGCATTTATACATTTATCCATTTAGAAAAATCTGATTTTATTTTTCTAATACAATACTTTTTTATTTCTAATGATTTTTAAAAGCAATTCAAAGAATACTCCTTTCTGCATTTTGTTGTTGGAAATAAGCTAAAAACTTTATATTACTTATGTTCACTAAAATAAAGGGGGAACATGGGATTTTGTCTTGTAAAAAAGTTAATTATATATATATACAGTGTATCACAAAAGTGAGTACACCCCTCACATTTCTGCAGATATTTAAGTTTATCTTTTCATGGGACAACACTGACAAAATGATACTTTGACACAATGAAAAGTAGTCTGTGTGCAGCTTATATAACAGTGTAAATTTATTCTTCCCTCAAAATAACTCAATATACAGCCATTAATGTCTAAACCACCGGCAACAAAAGTGAGTACACCCCTTAGTGAAAGTTCCTGAAGTGTCAATATTTTGTGTGGCCACCATTATTTCCCAGAACTGCCTTAACTCTCCTGGGCATGGAGTTTACCCGAGCTTCACAGGTTGCCACTGGAATGCTTTTCCACTCCTCCATGACGACATCACGGAGCTGGCGGATATTCGAGACTTTGCGCTCCTCCACCTTCCGCTTGAGGATGCCCCAAAGATGTTCTATTGGGTTTAGGTCTGGAGACATGCTTGGCCAGTCCATCACCTTTACCCTCAGCCTCTTCAATAAAGCAGTGGTCGTCTTAGAGGTGTGTTTGGGGTCATTATCATGCTGGAACACTGCCCTGCGACCCAGTTTCCGGAGGGAGGGGATCATGCTCTGCTTCAGTATTTCACAGTACATATTGGAGTTCATGTGTCCCTCAATGAAATGTAACTCCCCAACACCTGCTGCACTCATGCAGCCCCAGACCATGGCATTCCCACCACCATGCTTGACTGTAGGCATGACACACTTATCTTTGTACTCCTCACCTGATTGCCGCCACACATGCTTGAGACCATCTGAACCAAACAAATTAATCTTGGTCTCATCAGACCATAGGACATGGTTCCAGTAATCCATGTCCTTTGTTGACATGTCTTCAGCAAACTGTTTGTGGGCTTTCTTGTGTAGAGACTTCAGAAGAGTCTTCCTTCTGGGGTGACAGCCATGCAGACCAATTTGATGTAGTGTGCGGCGTATGGTCTGAGCACTGACAGGCTGACCCCCCACCTTTTCAATCTCTGCAGCAATGCTGACAGCACTCCTGCGCCTATCGTTCAAAGACAGCAGTTGGATGTGACGCTGAGCACATGCACTCAGCTTCTTTGGACGACCAACGCGAGGTCTGTTCTGAGTGGACCCTGCTCTTTTAAAACGCTGGATGATCTTGGCCACTGTGCTGCAGCTCAGTTTCAGGGTGTTGGCAATCTTCTTGTAGCCTTGGCCATCTTCATGTAGCGCAACAATTCGTCTTTTAAGATCCTCAGAGAGTTCTTTGCCATGAGGTGCCATGTTGGAACTTTCAGTGACCAGTATGAGAGAGTGTGAGAGCTGTACTACTAAATTGAACACACCTGCTCACTATGCACACCTGAGACCTAGTAACACTAACAAATCACATGACATTTTGGAGGGAAAATGACAAGCAGTGCTCAATTTGGACATTTAGGGGTGTAGTCTCTTAGGGGTGTACTCACTTTTGTTGCCGGTGGTTTAGACATTAATGGCTGTATATTGAGTTATTTTGAGGGAAGAATAAATTTACACTGTTATATAAGCTGCACACAGACTACTTTTCATTGTGTCAAAGTGTCATTTTGTCAGTGTTGTCCCATGAAAAGATATACTTAAATATCTGCAGAAATGTGAGGGGTGTACTCACTTTTGTGATACACTGTATATATACAGTGTATCACAAAAGTGAGTACACCCCTCACATTTCTGCAAATATTTTATTATATCTTTTCATGGGACAACACTATAGACATGAAACTTGGATATAATTTAGAGTAGTCAGTGTACAACTTGGATAGCAGTGTAGATTTACTGTCTTCTGAAAATAACTCAACACACAGCCATTAATGTCTAAATGGCTGGCAACATAAGTGAGTACACCCCACAGTGAACATGTCCAAATTGTGCCCAAAGTGTCAATATTTTGTGTGACCACCATTATTATCCAGCACTGCCTTAACCCTCCTGGGCATGGAATTCACCAGAGCTGCACAGGTTGCTACTGGAATCCTCTTCCACTCCTCCATGATGACATCACGGAGCTGGTGGATGTTAGACACCTTGTGCTCCTCCACCTTCCACTTGAGGATGCGCCACAGGTGCTCAACTGGGTTTAGTCCATCACCTTTACCTTCAGCTTCCTCAGCAAGGCAGTTGTCATCTTGGAGGTTGTGTTTGGGGTCGTTATCCTGTTGGAAAACTGCCATGAGGCCCAGTTTTCGAAGGGAGGGGATCATGTTCTGTTTCAGAATGTCACAGTACATGTTGGAATTCATGTTTCCCTCAACGAACCGCAGCTCCCCAGTGCCAGCAACACTCATGCAGCCCAAGACCATGATGCTACCACCACCATGCTTGACTGTAGGCAAGATACAGTTGTCTTGGTACTTCTCACCAGGGTGCCGCCACACATGCTGGACACCATCTGAGCCAAACAAGTTTATCTTGGTCTCGTCAGACCACAGGGCATTCCAGTAATCCATGTTCTTGGACTGCTTGTCTTCAGCAAACTGTTAGCGGGCTTTCTTGTGTGTCAGCTTCCTTCTGGGATGACGACCATGCAGACCGAGTTGATGCAGTGTGCGGCGTATGGTCTGAGCACTGACAGGCTGACCTCCCACGTCTTCAACCTCTGCAGCAATGCTGGCAGCACTCATGTGTCTATTTTTTAAAGCCAACCTCTGGATATGACGCCGAACACGTGGACTCAACTTCTTTGGTCGACCCTGGCGAAGCCTGTTCCGAGTGGAACCTGTCCTGGAAAACCGCTGTATGACCTTGGCCACCATGCTGTAGCTCAGTTTCAGGGTGTTAGCAATCTTCTTATAGCCCAGGCCATCTTTGTGGAGAGCAACAATTCTATTTCTCACATCCTCAGAGAGTTCTTTGCCATGAGGTGCCATGTTGAATATCCAGTGGCCAGTATGAGAGAATTGTACCCAAAACACCAAATTTAACAGCCCTGCTCCCCATTTACACCTGGTACCTTGACACATGACACCAGGGAGGGACAACGACATATTTGGGCACAATTTGGACATGTTCACTGTGGGGTGTACTCACTTATGTTGCCAGCTATTTAGACATTAATGGCTGTGTGTTGAGTTATTTTCAGAAGACAGTAAATCTACACTGCTATACAAGCTGTACACTGACTACTCTAAGTTATATCCAAGTTTCATGTCTATAGTGTCGTCCCATGAAAAGATATAATGAAATATTTGCAGAAATGTGAGGGGTGTACTCACTTTTGTGATACACTGTATATATATATATATATACTGTATATATATACAGTGTATCACAAAAGTGAGTACACCCCTCACATTTCTGCAAATATTTTATTATATCTTTTCATGGGACAACACTATAGACATGAAACTTGGATATAACTTAGAGTAGTCAGTGTACAACTTGTATAGCAGTGTAGATTTACTGTCTTCTGAAAATAACTCAACACACAGCCATTAATGTCTAAATAGCTGGCAACATAAGTGAGTACACCCCACAGTGAACATGTCCAAATTGTGCCCAAAGTGTCAATATTTTGTGTGACCACCATTATTATCCAGCACTGCCTTAACCCTCCTGGGCATGGAATTCACCAGAGCTGCACAGGTTGCTACTGGAATCCTCTTCCACTCCTCCATGATGACATCACGGAGCTGGTGGATGTTAGACACCTTGAACTCCTCCACCTTCCACTTGAGGATGCGCCACAGGTGCTCAATTGGGTTTAGTCCATCACCTTTACCTTCAGCTTCCTCAGCAAGGCAGTTGTCATCTTGGAGGTTGTGTTTGGGGTCGTTATCCTGTTGGAAAACTGCCATGAGGCCCAGTTTTCGAAGGGAGGGGATCATGCTCTGTTTCAGAATGTCACAGTACATGTTGGAATTCATGTTTCCCTCAATGAACCGCAGCTCCCCAGTGCCAGCAACACTCATGCAGCCCAAGACCATGATGCTACCACCACCATGCTTGACTGTAGGCAAGATACAGTTGTCTTGGTACTTCTCACCAGGGCGCCGCCACACATGCTGGACACCATCTGAGCCAAACAAGTTTATGTTGGTCTCGTCAGACCACAGGGCATTCCAGTAATCCATGTTCTTGGACTGCTTGTCTTCAGCAAACTGTTTGCGGGCTTTCTTGTGCGTCAGCTTCCTTCTGGGATGACGACCATGCAGACCGAGTTGATGCAGTGAGCGGCGTATGGTCTGAGCACTGACAGGCTGACCTCCCACGTCTTCAACCTCTGCAGCAATGCTGGCAGCACTCATGTGTCTATTTTTTAAAGCCAACCTCTGGATATAACGCCGAACACATGGACTCAACTTCTTTGGTCGACCCTGGCGAAGCCTGTTCCGAGTGGAACCTGTCCTGGAAAACCGCTGTATGACCTTGGCCACCATGCTGTAGCTCAGTTTCAGGGTGTTAGCAATCTTCTTATAGCCCAGGCCATCTTTGTGGAGAGCAACAATTCTATTTCTCACATCCTCAGAGAGTTCTTTGCCATGAGGTGCCATGTTGAATATCCAGTGGCCAGTATGAGAGAATTGTACCCAAAACACCAAATTTAACAGCCCTGCTCCCCATTCACACCTGGGACCTTGACACATGACACCAGGGAGGGACAACGACACATTTGGGCACAATTTGGACATGTTCACTGTGGGGTGTACTCACTTATGTTGCCAGCTATTTAGACATTAATGGCTGTGTGTTGAGTTATTTTCAGAAGACAGTAAATCTACACTGCTATACAAGTTGTCCACTGACTACTCTAAGTTATATCCAAGTTTCATGTCTATAGTGTTGTCCCATGAAAAGATATAATGAAATATTTGCAGAAATGTGAGGGGTGTACTCACTTTTGTGATACACTGTATATATATATATATATATATATATATGTATATATTTAATATGCTGGACTCACCTTGATTGAGAAGTGAAAGGCAATCAGGCCTAAGCAAAGGTTTCCACACAAATGCTGGCCATGGACCAGACAATATAATCTGGTGGATGCTCAGGCATGGCCACCACTACTACACCACCCTGCCCTCTTTGATCAGCTAAGGGCATGTTGTCGGGACCAGTCCAGTTCTGCATCTTGATTAGTATCAGACCTGTCTGCGCTGTTTAGGAAGCTGTTTGAATTTTATCTGTTCAGCAGGACAATAAGTGGCAAATCGAGTACAAATTGAGTACACTGAACAACCACAATGTTTTTCGGTTGGGTCATGTGACCATTTACAAGTAAACCAACCAATTTTAGACCTAATGAGTTTTTAGGTTTAAAAAAAAGCAACGCCTCTTAGTATTTGCCCCTCACCTGATTTCTTTGACTTTTACTAATTTAAACTGGCGGTCTGGGTCCTTTCTGTGTGGAGTTTGCATGTTCTCCCCGTTTCTGCGTGGGTTTACTCCGGGTGCTCCGGTTTCCTCCCACAGTCCAAAGACATGCAGTCAGGTGAATTGGAGATACTACATTGTCCATGACTGTGTTCAACATAACCTTATGAACTGATGAATCTTGTGTAAAGAGTAACTACCGTTCCTGTCATGAATGTAACCAAAGTGTAAAACATGATGTTAAAATCCTAATTAAACAAAACAAAATACTAATTTAAACACACATTTAAATGATTCAGATCTTATTTTAAGATAAAGACAACACAAGTAAACAAAAATGCAGCTTTTAAATGATAAGATAGAAGTCTTTTGTCAAAACCTATATCACCAATGTGAAAAAGTAATTGCCTGCGTAAACCTAATAAATGGGTGTGCCTCTTTGGACAGTGACAGCTACAATCTAACATATGCTATATCTTGCGATGAGTTTTTTACATTGCTGTGGAGGAATGTAGGCTCACTCTTTTTTGCAAAATTGAGTTTTTGAGCATGAACTGGTCATTTAAGGTTTTGCCACAGCATCTAAAAAGGATTCAAGTCAGAACTTGTACTTTTTTTGGCAACTTCAAAACATTATTATTATTTTGAGCCATTCAGATGTGGATTTGCTTGAGTGCTTCTGATCATTGTCCTGCTTCATAACCCAATTGTGCCTGAGCTTTCAACATTCATCTACAAGGTTTTTTGACAGAGAACAGAATTCATGCTTCCATCAAAAATGACAAGTCTAGACTATAACACTACCTCTGCTATGTTTAACTGTTTGTATAATGTTTTTATGGTTGAATGAAGTGTTAGCTTTACACAAGATGTAACCACATCCATGTCTTCCAAAAAGTTTTACCTTTGTTTCATAAGTCAACAGAATATTTGGGTCATTTGGATATTTTGTCATCCAGTCTATTGTGGAACCATGTAGACTGATATTTACTAAGGCAAGTACTGCAGTTCTTTAGATGTTCATCTGGGTTCTCCTGGGTGAATCATTGATGCATTCTTTGAGAAATTTTGGTAAGCCAGCCACTCCTGCGAAGGTTCAACAATGCTGGAGTCCTAGAGCATTAGCAATAGCTTTTTAAACCTTTTCCAGTGTTATATAAACACCATCAAGAGATTCAAGTGTCCAAGGTGTGTTGCAACCATGGTGAAAACAAAGGAGCTGTCACAAGCTGAGAGAGAAGATCATTTTATTACATCAAAAGGGCAATGGGTATAAGAAGGCCTTAAACATTGAGACACCATTGTGTTTAACAGTTTGTTGCATATGGGGTTGCATAGCCGCAGACCAGTCAGAGTGTCCCTGACCCCTGTCCACAACCGAAAACGCCAACAATGGGCACATGGGCATCGGGCACAGAGCAATGGAAGAAGGTGACCTGGTCTGATGAATCACGTTTCATTTTACATCACGTGGATGGCCAGGTGATTGTGTCATTTACCTGGGGAACACATGGCACCAGGATGCACTATGGGAAGAAGGCAAGCCGGTGGAGGCAGTGTGATGCTTTGGGCAATGTTCTGCTGGGAAACCTTGGGTCCTGCCATCCATGTGGATGTTACTTTGACACGTACCACCTACCTAAGCATTGTTGCAGACCATGTACACCCTTTCATGGAAACAGTATTCCCTGATGGCTGTTTCCCTGATTCCCTGATTCCCTGATCAGCAGGATAAAAAACAAAAATGGTTTAGGAATGGTTTGAGGAGCACAACAATGATGGCGCCACAGAGGTGGCTGCCTGTTGCAACAGTCCCTGCTCACGTTTGAGTTTTTTCTTACTTTTTTCCCTTCTTGTAGGTACTTAAGTTTTACTTTTGGTAGCGAAGTGTTTTTACTTGTTTTTTCAGATTTTTTCTGACTTTTTATTATTATTGTTATACATTGTACTTTTTATTGTCTATCTTTTGTACTGAGTGCTTTACTGTCCCTTCGCTGCTGCAACAATGTGAATTTCCCCACTGTGGGACTAATAAAGGATTATCTTATTTTATGAGTTTGGCCTCCAAATTCCCCAGATCTCAATCTAATCGAGCATCTGTGGGATGTGCTGGACAAACAAGTCCGATCCATGGAGGCCCCATCTCCTAACCTGCTAACATATTGGTGCCAGATGCCACAGCACACCTTCAGGGGTCTAGTGGAGTCCGTGCCTTGATGGGTCAGGGCTGTTTTGGCAGCAAAAAGGGGACCAACGCAATATTAGGAAGATGGTCATAATGTTATGCCTGATCAGTGTAGAAGAAACTGGACAGAGGGAAAATACTTTTTTACAGCACTGTACATAAATTGCACCTTAATTGCTGTGGAGGGGGAGGAGTAACAAACAAATGACAGACAGATACAGATACAATCTTACATTTTTAACCCCCAAAGAAAATAAGGATTTATTACTCTAAATCTTTCTGCATGAGCTAGATTTTGCTTCAATTGAACAAAGTAAATAAACACTGCCATGTCATAATTATTCAAACCTACATAATATTGCTAGTTTATATGACCTATAGCTGGGTTACGGCATTGGGAAATCACAAATTTCCCTTAATTTGCTTTAGCTGTATTGTGTTATATAAACACCATCGAGAGATTCAAGTGTCCACTGTGTGTTGCAACCATGGTGAAAACAAAGGAGCTGCCACAAGCTGAGAGAGAAGATCATTTTATTACATCAAAAGGGCAATGGGTATAAGAAGGGCTTAAACATCGAGACACCATTGAGAATATTGTCTAGAACTTATGGTGCAACAGCAAACCTGCCTGGATTCCAGAATTCATCCAACAGCCTTTGCAAAGTCATCAAAACAACAAAGGAAAAAAAAACCTGTGTTCCTGCGAAAACTTACAGGCTGGCCTAATGGAGGCTGAGATCAATGTCCCGAGAGAGCTCTCATTGCTGTGGTACCTTCTAGTTCTCCCATTTAGTTATGGTAATTAGAGATGCCAAGAGTGCTGTGCTTTTCTCCACACAAGTAACTACTTAACAGTACATATTTTGTTTGACTTTTTTTTTTTTTTTTACCCCATGGTAGTTCTGATGTAAACCTTTTCACCTAACTGAGACTAAAACCAATAGGTTTGAGGCTGCCATGCTAACAATGCCCTTCCTGCTTGATGTAATGGGTAACCGGAGAGATTGCGTTCACAATGCAACTCACAACTTACTATCCAACTTTACCACAGACTGAAAAATTTATTATGCCTAATTTGTTATAATTTTCTTTTATAACAAATAGAGAGAGAGCTTATAATCCAGATTTAGCGCCATCTGATTTCCACCTTTTTGGACTGCTCAAAGAAGCTTTAAGGGGAAGAACATTTTCATGTGATGATGTGAAAGCAGCAGTACATCAGTGGCTACATGCTTAACCTAAAACCCTTTTTTCTGATGGCATTAAAAAGTTGGTACGACTCTGGGAAAAATGCATCAAAAGGTGACTTTGTAGAAAAGTGATAATTCTTAATAAATAGAGTTTAAAAAGTGTGGAAACATTTTGAAGAACCCTTGTAATATTGTAGTTTTTCCTCATCACTGTTGTCCCCAGCTTGATCATTAGGAGTTTTCGGACATTAAAGCTTTGAAGTTGTTGAAATTGTCCATTGTAAAAAAAAAGTGATATTTTTAAATTAATTTGACTTGACCTATAGATGCTTATTCTTAATTTATCTTTTTAGTTGGAAGAAGTCAAAATATTTATTATATTATACCAACCAACATTTTAATTGAATGATTTAAAAGTTGACTGTAGTTGGCGTTGGGTTGTGGTTTAAGACACATTTATAATTCATATGATGAACACTATTACTTAAATAAAATTTTTACCAGTTTTAAAAAAAGTTTAACCGGTTTTACTGAATTGAAATAAAATAACCACAGGTTAAATCATTATGATTTATTTAATAGAGTTAAAGAACAGAGTTCTGTCAGCAAAACAAACATTTATTTTTAGTCACTTATATGCAGTAATAAACTGGACAAATTAAACAATTTGGTGTTTATTAAAAGCATATAACTCAAGAATTAAAGTAAATACAGCATGTTAATCCATAAAACATTCAACTTTGCTAAGGCACAATCACACTGCCAGCTGTTATTAATTCTTAAACAATACACACCAACAATATGTACGTCTCATTTTCTTCTGATTATTCAAAATAAAAACAAAAAAAAAATCAATAATTAATGGATAATTTGGTTATTGTTGAGTACTACAGCTTGATGTAACTACATGCATGCATTTAGGGAATGTCCAGCTAAAGCCAAACTTACATGGTCTCTAAACCATAATTATGCGAAGCTTATTCAAACGTTTTAACATCTGCTATTGCACAGATGGTTCTTGGTAATGTCATAGTTGTGCTTTATTTTATCTACTTGTTGATGACCACAGTGTTCTGTGAGATTCCTTGTAAGCTCTTTGTAGACCATGGCTTTTGCTTCTGTTGTTAATTAAATGGGAAAATCCTTAATTTAAACAGCTGAACTTTATATGGGGTTCATCAAAGTTAGTTTAATTGAAACTTGAGTTTAAATGTTCATTCTGAACACAGCCACATCCCCGTTTATAATTTCAGTTTGCTTTTTAATTAAATTGTACATAATATAGGTCACATTAAAGTGGGAAATAAACCTGAGGTTACTGATTTTTCACATGAAAAAAACCTGGCATTTTTACAAGGGTGTGTAGACTTTTTTATATTCACTGTTCTAATGACTTAAATACTGCAGTTTGTGTTTGTAATGATCTTTTTGTTCTGTATTACATTTTGTATAAAGACTTGAAGCCATTTAGCATGACAAGTGAGGTCGCAATCGCACCAGTCATGAGAGAGAGACCCCATCCGGCTTAGTCCCGCCCATATCTGAACAACAGGCCAATCGTTGTTCATGTGGCCGCTCGGCCTTAGCCGGCAGGCAGAGCTGAGATGTATTCGAGATCCCAGCTCTGGTTCCAGTGTGTGTTTTTACCACTGCGCCACCTGAGTGGCCGCAATTATGAAATTTTAATTATAGCAAAAAGCTTTTACAACTACAATTACAAAACCTCAGAAAGTCTGTTTACTTAAGAGGAATTTACCAAATTGTTTAAGTTTAAGGGTGATTATGCAGATATAAGCTGTATTAGTGTTTGGTGTTCCAAACCTGCAAAATACTGGGCTGAGTGTTTAGCACCCAGTCATTAAGGTAAAACTATTAAAAGTGCTGTGTAAATTACTGTATGCAAAAAAATAGAAGGTTTAAGTTTTATGTTTCACAGATTATTTAATTGTCTAAGAATTTTGTTAGCATTTCTTCAAAACAATTAACAGAACAGGACTACTAACTTCAGATCATGTTCAATTAATAGCTTTTCCTAGATGGATTGAAACTATAAAGCATTCATGAGCAAAGCAGTCCTCCAACAGCATGAGTGTTAAATTCAGTGAAAGAGAATCAACACGCCCTTGTTCATTACATCTTAGAGGCAGCCAGGGCAGATGCACCACCTTGTGTATACACATGCACAGAGTTCTAAACAAGAGACAAAAAAGAAAGATATAAATATTTATATATAACTATAATAAATTGATTTGTAGTTTTGGCATAAAGCCTTACCTTTTTGCCCTCTGCATTGTACCTGTCAAGCAGTGCTTGAACGCGGGAGCCATAATCCTGATGCACCTCCATAAGACGCTGCACCTGTAGGGTGAGAGAAATTCAGACTCGAATCATCCTGAATAAATTAGAGATAAACAATGATGCTTAGAAATGACGTTACCATGCGTTTTTGAATGAAGAGCTGTGCTCCCTTCAGATGGCCGGCCATATTCTGGCACAGGCGCTCACGTTCAGCCTCGTTCAACACTTCAGTGAAGAAAGTGCGAACCTACAGGAAAACAAACAATAAATGGTTAAAAAGTGGCATTCACCTATCACAAATCTACAAAATCAACTGGCCTAAGAATAAGAATTGTAATCCATGGTACATGGTACAATAATCTGTAGATTAAGTCACCTCACACATGTAGAATAAATAAGTTTATAGGTAGCTCCCCTGCATGCCTAAGACAATATATTTATTTATTTTTTAGGATTTATAATGGCATGTTTTACACACTTACATTCATGAAAGGACAGGTAATTCATCAGTTCACAAGTTTAATGTCGAACACAGTCATGAACAATCTCCAATTCACCTCACCTGCATGTCTTTGGACTGTGGGAGGAAACCGGAGCTCCCGGAGGAAACCCACACAGACACAGGGAGATAGGGCTGGGCGATTTTCACGATTAATTCGGTTAATTTGAGTGACCGTTTTCTCCCGATGTTAGAAATGTGACAATCGCGATTGTTTACATACTTTATATTTGAATTAAAATACTAACGTCACGAGGCAGAAACTGACCAGACGCTCGCGGAATATAAATCAAATAAGGTTTAATATCAAAAAGGCAAAAACAGTGTACAAAGCCAGAGGATAAAGTAAAACAGTAAACGGAAGACAACAAGGATTATACACGCTAACGGTTAGATTCAGAAATAAGGACCGCAAACACGATCGGCAAAACGAGACATAAACAGAAGAGTTTAATTAAGATTCACTGAATCGAACACAGCTGAAATGAATCAAAACTCCGGAGCCGATGAGCACGATCAGGATTGGCTGACCGGGGACATGTGATAGTCACGTGACACTCCGTGGGAGCATGGGAATTGTAGTCCATATTGTTAGAAGCAGATCTTAAGACCTCCATCCACCCCCCAGTCATAAGAGGACAAAATCAAAGCTGAGCAGACTGCTTACTCAATGTCCCCCAGTGTAGATACTGATACAGACTCACTTATATGGTGAAAACAGTAAACAGACTCGTGTTCCCTTTAAGAAACCTGTAAAGAACTTATGTGGTTTTGCACTTTTCTTAATGTAAGGAGGTTATGCTGCACATAATTTAAAGTGAGTTGTTTGTGAGTTATAGGATATAGCTAATTAAGATTTCTATTTTGTTTTAATTATTGTTATTGTTATAAAGTTTGACTCTGAATGACACCCAAATTGGTATAGCCAGATTACTTAGTTAAAATATCTCAAACATCAGTGACTGCTCACAGGCAGCCATGGTGAGTGCCCACAGACAGTGGTCCGAGAAAGGGCAAACCACAAACATGGTGTTGAAAGACTCATTGATGCCAGAAGACATGAATGATATGAAGTCTGGTAAAGACCAACAGAAGTGCTATCGTGGCTCAGATTGCAGCTAACTGTAATACTGCTGATGAGTTAGCATGGGCAATTTGACTTGCCTGTGACACACACAAACAGGTTTGATGTGCTGGTGGACAGGTGAATGTATCACACAGTGCATCAACCCTGCAATGAGCACACAGAAGTAAATGTGGATGGCTGGGTATGTGTACACTGTTTACCCGTGGAAGTTTATATGGGGTTAATTAGAATTACTTTGACTGACGGCTGGTACTGATTACTGTTTAACGTGAGTTTGAATGTGACTGGTTCATTCTGGTCACATCAACTGTAAGACACACTTATACAACCACATTTAATTTTTTCCCCTCTAAATGATTTGTACAGATATGTCAAATAAAAAGGTGAAAATATATTTAAAAACTGCAATTTTAACCAGGGTGTATAGTGTTTATCTAACTGTATATGGACTCCTACCTGAGTCACATTATCATCGTCTGAGCTGTTGTAGCGCCCAACATCAGAAGACACTTTAAACTTGGACTCCATAAAACGTGGCAGAGTTTCTGGGGCACTGAAGCTGTTAGGGAAGTAGTTGGGAGCTCCTCCTTCAGGAGTTTAAAGAATTTAGTCTTCAACATGACAGACCTTACTTTCAGCCAGATAGTGAGTCATTCACAAACATATTTGATTTTAAACTATTTGCTGTGCTCTTGTCTGGAGGATTCGAAAGTAGCTCATACTAATATGAAAACGGTACTGTAGGGTGAAAAAGAATGTAAAATATTCACAGAATGACTAGAATCATTTATAAGCATGTGAGCTGTTCTGACAAAGACATCGAAATGAATAGTTACTCATAAAGAGTAAATTAAGGCATATACAGGCACTGGAAGTGTGAGGCCCTGGGTTACTAAGATCCCACAATAAAAATTGCATGTGTACAATTGTGCACAGTTAAAATAAGGTAAAACTAAATTATTATGGAATGGTGGTGGGAATGGTCATATAGCCAAGCCACACGAAGGTGACACCAGGAAGGGTGTTCGGTGTAAACCTGTGCCATTTAAGTTATGAGGACCAGATTGATCCGTTGTGGCAAGCCCTGAACACGGAAACAGCAGGGGAAAAACTTTGTGTAATGCTCACAACAAAAATATATCACTTACGATAAAATAAAATATATTGGCCAGGTGGCGCAGCGGGATATTCCGCTAGCACACCAGTGCTGAGATTCTGAACTCCTCGGTTCAAAACATGGCCTTGCCACCGGTCGGCTGGGTGCAACCTAGAGAGCATAATTGGCAGTGCCTGCAGGAAGGGATGACCGGAATATGTGGGCGGGGTCCTCAAACGCTGTGTAAGGACCCTTATTGGCGGATAGAGGTGTCTAAGGGATCCGTTAAGGGCTGCGCGTGGGTCAGAGGAGGCAGAAATATTCCCTCCTCAACTGCAAAAAAAATAAAATATCGGGGATCCCCAGCAGCGGAAGACAAATTGACTACAATAAATTGGGAGAAAATGGGAGAGGGGGAAAAAAAAAACGCATAAAAAAATAAAATAAATAAATAAATAAATTATATATGTATATATATATATATAATATTTATAATAAAATAAGCCAGCATGACATGGCTCTAGACCTGTGGGAAATTTTTTGCAAGAAAAACAAACCAGAAAAGCCAATGAGTTTTATAATTGTAGGTGTGTAAATCAAATGAACAAAACAGGCATATTATTTTGCTCAGACTGTAAATCTGATAAACTGAATAATCTGATAATCTGAGTGTGCATGTTGATGTGTAGAAATAAAACTTCTTACCTTGATTGTCAGACACACACATGGGCCCATCTCTTTGATAGTTGGCCACACGGGCACGGTAAGGGCAATTAACAGGCAGCTGGAGGTAATTGGCTCCAAGTCGATGACGGTGGGTGTCAGGGTAAGAAAAGAGACGACCCTGTGCAGAATGTCAGATAAGACACTACACATTAGTGCTGCAAAAAGGACAGCTAGTTAGTGACAAAACTGGAAGATACAAACAAAGGAATTTTGGGTTCTTTTGGACATTTCATGCATAGAAGACCAAAGTTTTATTTAACTATATACAGTGTATCACAAAAGTGAGTACACCCCTCACATTTCTGTAAATATTTTATTATATCTTTTCATGGGACAACACTATAGACATGAAACTTGGATATAACTTGGAGTAGTCAGTGTACAACTTGTATAGCAGTGTAGATTTACTGTCTTCTGAAAATAACTCAACACACAGCCATTAATGTCTAAATGGCTGGCAACATAAGTAAGTACACCCCACAGTGAACATGTCCAAATTGTGCCCAAAGTGTCAATATTTTGTGTGACCACCATTATTATCCAGCACTGCCTTAACCCTCCTGGGCATGGAATTCACCAGAGCTGCACAGGTTGCTACTGGAATCCTCTTCCACTCCTCCATGATGACATCACGGAGCTGGTGGATGTTAGACACCTTGAACTCCTCCACCTTCCACTTGAGGATGCGCCACAGGTGCTCAATTTGGGTTTAGTCCATCACCTTTACCTTCAGCTTCCTCAGCAAGGCAGTTGTCATCTTGGAGGTTGTGTTTGGGGTCGTTATCCTGTTGGAAAACTGCCATGAGGCCCAGTTTTCGAAGGGAGGGGATCATGCTCTGTTTCAGAATGTCACAGTACATGTTGGAATTCATGTTTCCCTCAATGAACTGCAGCTCCCCAGTGCCAGCAACACTCATGCAGCCCAAGACCATGATGCTACCACCACCATGCTTGACTGTAGGCAAGATACAGTTGTCTTGGTACTTCTCACCAGGGCGCCGCCACACATGCTGGACACCATCTGAGCCAAACAAGTTTATCTTGTTCTCGTCAGACCACAGGGCATTTCAGTAATCCATGTTCTTGGACTGCTTGTCTTCAGCAAACTGTTTGCGGGCTTTCTTGTGCGTCAGCTTCCTTCTGGGATGACGACCATGCAGACCGAGTTGATGCAGTGTGCGGCGTATGGTCTGAGCACTGACCGGCTGACCTCCCACGTCTTCAACCTCTGCAGCAATGCTGGCAGCACTCATGTGTCTATTTTTTAAAGCCAACCTCTGGATATGACACCGAACACGTGGACTCAACTTCTTTGGTCGACCCTGGCGAAGCCGGTTCCGAGTGGAACCTGTCCTGGAAAACCGCTGTATGACCTTGGCCACCATGCTGTAGCTCAGTTTCAGGGTGTTAGCAATCTTCTTATAGCCCAGGCCATCTTTGTGGAGAGCAACAATTCTATTTCTCACATCCTCAGAGAGTTCTTTGCCATGAGGTGCCATGTTGAATATCCAGTGGCCAGTATGAGAGAATTGTACCCAAAACACCAAATTTAACAGCCCTGCTCCCCATTTACACCTGGTACCTTGACACATGACACCAGGGAGGGACAACGACACATTTGGGCACAATTTGGACATGTTCACTGTGGGGTGTACTCACTTATGTTGCCAGCTATTTAGACATTAATGGCTGTGTGTTGAGTTATTTTCAGAAGACAGTAAATCTACACTGCTATACAAGCTGTACACTGACTACTCTAAGTTATATCCAAGTTTCATGTCTATAGTGTTGTCCCATGAAAAGATATAATAAAATATTTGCAGAAATGTGAGGGGTGTACTTACTTTTGTGATACACTGTATATACTACAGTGATATCATGAAAGTAGGTCATTTAAGTAGAAGCATGCAATGGTGATCTCAAACAATTTATTGAAACAAAAGCCAACAACAGTGGTGGGTATACCCCAACAAAAAATGTCAATGTGTCAATAACTTGTCATGTGCCCTTGAGCATCAATTACAGCTTGACAACGACGTCTCATGCTGTTCACGACTTATTGTCTGCTGAGGCATGGCATCCCACTCTTCCTGAAGGGCGGCCCTCAGGTCATTGAGGTTCTGGGGTACAGCGTTACGAGCCTCTACATGGCGACTCAGCTGATCCCATAGGTTTTCTATGGGATTCAGGTCTGGAGAAAGTGCAGGCCACTCCATTTGAGGTACCCCAGTCTCCAGAGGCACAATGACTGGATTAATGATGTTATTCAAGTAGTATGGGCTGTGTTATTCAAGTGTAGGGCAGTTCTGTATTGACTAGACACCTGGCCACACTGTAACACCAACACCACAAAAGGCTCATCTGGTGACAACAGTGGCCGATGCGTAGCGCTCTCCTTGACGTCTCCAACATCGTTATTTTTTTATTTTTTACAATAGTACAAAACATTTCCTCTTAAAGGCATTAAAATCATTAAACAACAACACCTTATGGAGAATTTAGGCTGAAAATCGTTTAAGATAACATTTAATATAAGTTGTAAAATCAGAAGTCTAGCAATGTGCACCTCAAACACTTAAATTTTTTAAGCTGCAACTCATTTATAGTAAGGACCAAAAACCCCAAAAGCACATACATGTTTATCCCCTATTGTTTCGTTCTTCACCAGTCAAAATTATTTTGACTGTGCCACTCATGGACATCAATGTTCTTTGTTGGGTATTGCCCACTTAACATGGGAAATGCTACTACTGTAATGTAGGGATTCTTTGCAAGCAATACTTTGTCCCCTCCCCCATACCCTCCCACACACACACTGCAACTTAGTCAAGTGGTGTCACATCAATAATTTCAACAATATCTTGTGTATCGGTGTAAAGCTTCTGAAATATACAAATATCAGCTCAGACAGTAATAATAATAATGCATAATTTTTCCTCGTGTCTAAAAAAGACAATACAGGTCTTATTTTGGCAATGTTTAAAAATGTTTCTTGAAGTGTCAAAAATAAAAAGTCAAAAATAATACTCAAATTTCTGAGATGAAGCTTAACATTACTAGCTAATAAAACCAGAGCAACCTGCAGGCTGGGGCTAACCTGCTGATATGTTCATAAGAATTTCTGTCTTAGCTTTTTATATGTTAAATGAGAACAAGAGATAATCAGTTAGACTGGCTAATCTACTGGTGTCTGTATGTTTTGCATACAAATATCTGAGTGTCATCTGCATAAAAATGAACTAAAATGTTCTAATGGAAGCATATACATTACAAATACAATTGGCCCAAGAACAAATTCTCATGGTAACATTTTCAGTCTCTGTAGGTGGCTGTTACCACAAATGTTTCCTATTCTGTACAGCAACTGTTTGGTCAAAGTTGAGGTTCACTGACATGCACTCAGTTCCAAACTGCTGATGCTGTTTTTCCTTTGCTTATTTTGCCCTGAAGTCAATGTGCTCTTTAATAGCTGATAAATCAATATAATGATAATAATGACAGAACAATGATTTAGCAACTTCAAATCAGGTGATTCTTTTTCCCCCACCTCTGAGCCGTCAGGTTAGTCTGAATCGATTTTGATAAATACCTATGAACCTGTGGTTTTATGCAATGTGAGCTCTCTGAAAAAACACTACACCACAAAGCAGAGGAAGTAACACTAACCAGTAAATTCTACAGAAAAAGACATAATTGTGGATAAAGTGTTTATCTTTTTTCATTAAATAGTTACATTCTCCCATGAATACAATTTAGAGTGTTTAGCAGATGTCCTTATTCAAAATGAATTTGTGAATTTGTGTTCTGGACAGTTGTCTTTTTGTATTAAGTAAGGAAATGTTTACTAAAAGGAAACACTTCTGTAATAGCCAGTAAAAAGAAAAGGTATTTACCTTTGTCAGCAAAAACAAATGCTCTAATACACACAGCAGAGACCATTAAGTGGAACTGACGTGAAGTGGATTTGTGCTGTTGTCTGAAAAACCTGGCTTTAAAATCAGAATGGTCCTTTTTCTCTCTGGCCCAGTGAACATATAGTTCAAATGCCAGTGTCTAACATGCTATGGAGGTATGGAGGGAATGTTAATGGGTGGATGGGGCATGTCTAATTATCTGAGGGGCAAAAAGATTCAGGGTATAAGAAAGTAGCATTAATATTGCTAATTTAGTACAGCAGAAAGAAGCACAAAGGTGGTCCAGACCAGTAATACTGATAGTATTTAATATGTACCCATTCATGTAAGTGTGAAAACAAGCAACATTTTAGACCAAATAGAAAAAGCAATGGTAAAGAGTGAATTAAACTCAGAAAAATCAGTAAGCCTTAGTAAGGTGGTCGGCAACTCAATATAATAAAAACTGTAATATTTCAACCAAGTTTAATGGCCAAGTACTCAAAAGATTTGCCTTCAAGGTGGTAGACACCAGTTAGACTGGAATTTCAATCTTTGTATTTTTATAGCATTTGATTAAGGAAGCTGCGAACTTCGTGCTCTTGTTGAAACTGTGCAATGACATACATGTTCAAATAAAAACTTAAACATGCTAAAATAAAACTGGAGCAAGACCTCCACCCTAGGACCCTTGAAGTCCTTGAAGCCTGGATGAGAGTGTGTGTTCAAGTCCAAATAGCTATTTGGCTGTTGCCACATTTCACAGAGAAAGTCTTTATCCCTAATGTCTGCATTGAGCAATGCAGCTTTCTTTGTGAGTGAACAACAGTGCAAAACACAATTTATCAACAGTCTGATTTAGCTGGGAAAGGGGGGGGCTTCAGAGTGGCACAATGTCTAAGCAGGAATAATACCACCCAGTAGAAACTTAGGATGTACATCCTTTCATCCATACTTAACATTCATTTATTCATTGTCTGTTTTACCACCGCTTTATCCTATTTAGAGTCCCATTACGGGTAAAATTCACCGTCTGAAAGGCTAAAAACACCCTGAAGAGGTCGCCAATCCATCACAGCGCACACACAAACACACCTAGGGGGCCTTTTTTTTTAGCCCCAGTTAACCTGACTTGATATCTATGGACTGTGGGAGGAAACCAGAGCACTCAGAGGATATTCCACATAGAAAGGACCCAAACCGCTCCACCTAGGAATCGAACCCAGGACCTTCTTGCTGTGAGGCGACAGTGCTACTCACTGCACCCACATTTATCATGCTCAGCAAAATTAGAAACCGTGTTAGTTTGCCAACCACAATCCAGCTGAAGCCAGTACTTAGCAGTTTGGCAGTTGAAAATACTTAAGTAACAATAAACCTTAAAAGCCTATAGCTCATAGAGAAAGAGGAGACTTACTCACAAGATGTGTACAAGTGAAAAACACAGGGAAAGAGCAATCCAAGGGAAGTTCAGGTAATCCAATTTGCTTTTGCCAGTTGACATTATACAGTTCAGTAGTTTAGTCAGCAGGAGTTGCTAAGTAGTTGCAGTATAAGTAGCCAACAAACAGCAGCTGAAAAGGGACTTGCCAGAGGTTTCAGAATTGGTGGAAAGACCTTTAGCAATCTCAAGTATGCTGATGACATTATATTACTGGGCACATTACCAGAAAAGCAACAGAAGCAGGTGTGTTGTATCCAGAATGTGGCGAAGGAATACAACTTGCTGATAAATGCAGAAAAACAAAAATGATTCTACCCTCCACCATAATCTCCAGTATTTGTTCAGAGTATTAAATACAGCAGAATGTGCTGGCAAGTAAAGTCAAAAACGGCAATGAACATAGCAGTGATAGTAAAATTACCACGGATATGAAAAAAACCAAGTCAATAAATACCACTACCAAAGTACGTCTGGCCAGCAGCCACATATGGATGTGAAACCTGGGCACTGATAAAAATGAATGAAAGACGCATTCAGGCTTTTGAGAACAAATGCATCTGCTTACAATGAAGGAAGATGATTCCAGAACAGAAAAGGAGCTACTAAACCATATTAAGTCCTAAAATATGCATTGGACTTGTGGAAGGATGGATTGCAAAAGTAAGATGGATTGACAATCAGGATGTGGATTGCATTATCATGGGCTAGTCTGCTATAAGCAACATGAAACAGAGAGCATTGAAGAAAGCTAACAATCTGTGCAGCCAACCGTCGCAATTCATAGATGGCGTAGTGACGTGAATAACAGTATTGATCTAGCAGAATGGGTGTGTGTGATGTAATAGAAAGGAGAGATTAAAGGATGAACAGAAAGAGTAATACTCCTTGTTCATCTTTTACCTGGGTCTGTGTAACCACTTTTTTTAAAACTGTTGGAAGTAAAACTAGCCATAAAAAACAGAAAAAGTTGTTCTTTTTTGTAGTCTCAAAAGTACTTTAGTTGGTGATGATTCATAACAACTAAAGAATCATAAAGTTAAGCTAAGACTCTGTCTAAAGATTTTTTGTAGAAGTTCAATATTATTACTTCTCCTAGCCTTCCCATTAGGGCTTGCCAAAGCGGATAAATTGTCGCTAGTTACGAATGTAACTGTGGTTATGTGAGTAGTGGATGACCGCCAGGGCGGTACTTACGTAGTGGATAATGCCGCGCGTGCGCGCTCAGATCGAGATATTTGTGTACCAAATTAGTCACACGTGACCCCTGCAGTGATGTCACCCATGGTATATGCACCTGTGACCACTGCAAAACTTCCTCAGGAACCTGGAACGTCTCGCATACTCTGAGTGACCAGGAACCCTGGCGGTCATCCACTACTCACATAACCACAGTTACATTCGTAACTAGCGTTATGTTTCGTATCTCCTGACTGCCAGGGCGGTACTTACGTAGTGGATGACTTATGCCCACGCCGTCACGAGGAGTACTTCTACAACATCTACTCGTGGGAAGGAACAGGACAGCCGGTGCCAGGCTAGATGAGGCTGCAACATTCACATTGTAAAAACGTGAAAAAGTACATGGCGAAGACCAAGTGGCGGCCTCACAAACCTCCGCAATGGGGAACCCTCTTAAAGCGGCCCAAGATGTAGAAACTCTTCTGACAGAGTGACCAAATGACCATGCGGGTAAGGGACGGTTGGATGCCGTGTAGGCCATCCCAATGACCTCCGCCAGCCAGCGAGAAACTCACTGCTTAGAAAGGCGATGACCACGCTTAGCGTCCGAGAAACCAATGAAGAGCTGATCTATCTTCCGTATGGACGCAGTAGCAGATACATAGCATCTCAATGCTCTGACAGGGCACAAGAGCTGATGCCTGGGGTCGGACTGATCGCTATACGACACCAGACTAATAGACTGGTTGATAAATTCTGACCTGAGAATTTTCGGAAGAAAAGCTGGGTTTGGTCTCAGGGTAACGGATGCCCCATCCAGGCCCCACCTGAGACACTCAGGACTAACCGAAAGCGCATGCAACTCGCAAACACGCTTCGCCGAAACAATAGCCAGCAAAAACGCTGATTTTAAGGACAACCACTTGAGACCAACCTGGTCCAGAGGCTCAAACTGAGCACTGCAAACATATTCCAGCACCAAGGGAAGGTCCCAGGGTGGTGGACGAATCACACGGGGGGGAGTGTAAGCCTCCTTGCACCTTTTAAGAAGGCCACAACAAGCTTGTGTGAACCCAGAGATGAACCGTTATTCAGGGTCAATCGGCTCGATAGCGCAGCCTCGCAGACTTTCAGAGTGGACACAGATCTACCAGAGTCCAGCAACGCTTGCAAAAAGAAGAGTACTGTTTCCACCAAACAGGAGAGAGGATCAACCAACTGTTCCGTGCACCCGTTCACAAAAGACTGCCATCTACCATCATACAAAGCTCGAGTAGATGCAGCCCTAGCATTTAGGATAGTGTTTTGCACCCCAGGAAGACACGAGGAGAGTTCATTGTTGGCCCTAAGGGCCACAACCAAAGCTGGAGAAATTCTGGTCGTGGATGCCACACTTGACCTTTCAGCTGTGAGAGGAGGTCCTTTCTTAGGGGGAGCTTCCATGGAGCACCCCGAAGTAAAGACAGTATCCAAGGAAACCACGGCTGTCTTGGCCATCGTGGGGCCACCAGAAGAACCTTGTGGCCCTCCTCCTGAACCCTGCCCAGCAGTGCGGGCAGGAGAGGAAGTGGAGGGGACGCAAACAGCAATTCTCTCGGCCAGTCGTGGGCTAACGCATCCTGGCCGAGTGGGCTGTCCCACTGGTGTTCCGAGAACCATAGTGGACAATGAGTTGTGTCCGATGAAGCGAACAGATCCACCCGTGCCTGGCCGAACTTCTCCCATATTAGATGAACTACCTCCGGGTGAAGTCTCCAATGACTGGGGCTCAGAGACTGCCTTGAGAGAGCGTCCGCTGTCCCATTGGCCGTCCCTGCCAGGTGAACAGCCTGCAGAGAGAGGAACTTCGGATGCGCCCATGTCCACAGCTTCTTTGCCAGATTTAAGAGCATCCGGGACCTGGTGCCACCATAATGGTTTATGTGATAAACCGTGCTTAGGTTGTCTGTGCGTACCAACACATGCCTGCCCTGCAAACTTGGAAGAAAGAATTCCAAGGCAAGTTTCACTGCACATAGTTCTTGAAAATTGATGTGTTCCTGAGCTTGGCCTGCTGACTAAGTGCCCTGAACCCACCTGTGCTTCCACACGGCCCCCCAGCCAGAAGCTGACGCATCTGTCGTCACCACTTCCCTGCGTGTGGGTATTTGCCCCATGATCACCCCTGACAAGATGAACTTTTGAGAGCGCCATGGTTCGAGAGCTGTCAGACACTCTTCTGAAATGCGGACCAACACACGTCTGTGACGTACAGGATCCAGTTTGAGAGAAGTGAGCCATATCTGAAAAGGCCTCATGTGGAGTTTCCCCAACGTAACAACCTGTGCAGCTGCCATAAGGAGGCCCTGGAGACGCAGTAGCTATACAAACGGAACTCTAATGCTGAGTTTCAGGCGGCACACATGAGACAAAATTGCTCGTGCGCGGGTTCTGGGAAGCGAGGCTGTCATTGACAGGGAATCTAGCACCATGCCAATAAACTGGATTTTCTGGACTGGGAGGAGGATGCTCTTCTCCCATCTTACTGTCAGGCCAAGCGCCTGGATGTGACTCAGCAGCCACTGTGTGTCCACGAGTGCCGGCGCTCTGGAGGGGGCACACACAAGCCAATCGTCTAGATAAGGGAGGATTTTTAATCCTTGCTCCATGAGGGGTGCCAGAGCTGCTTGCATGCACTTGGAAAATGTTCTTGGTGCCAGAGATAACCCGAAGGGTAGAACTTTGAACTGGAACACCCTGCCTTGAAATGCAAACCGCAGGAACCGCCTGTGTTCTGGTGCTATTGGAACGTGGAAATACGCATCGCATAAGTCTACTAGGGTGAACCATTCGCATTTTTGTACACTGCGAAGAACAGTCGCTGTGTGTAGCATTCGAAAGGGAAGAATCTTCAGGTAAGAATTCAACCGACGGAGGTCCAGAATTGGTCAGAAGCCTCCGTCCTTCTTTGGAACGACAAAATATGTCGAATAGAAGCCCACTGGTTGAACATGAGGGTCTACAACCTCTATTGCTCCTCTCCTCAGGAGGGAACAAACTTCCTGAGAGAGAGTGGAGGCATGAACTTTGTTTGCCACTGAAGTTGCCCTTGGCGAGGAACTGAGGGGTGGCCGGTGATGGAACTGCAGTCTGTAACCTGATGACATGACTCTGAGAACCCACTGATCTGTAACCATACTTCAACATGTCATGCGCTAGGCCTTCAGCGGTTCCTCCACCGGCTGAAGCCCGTCAACGGCGGTTATGGGCGGCACTCCCCTTAGAATAGGGGTGGCGCGGCGTTGACCTGGTCCCACAAACAGATGGCTTTGTCTGGCGTGGCACATTCTGCACCTTAGGTCTTGACTGTGGCACTGAGCCCCGCAAGTATGTACCTTGTAGAGAAGACTGCAAGGCCAGAAGTAGAAGAGAGAGAGAGTTGACTATTTTCGCCATCCTAGTGGCAGTGTCATGTGCCTTAGATAATAACCCATCAGTGCGTCTACACTCAGCACTGGGACAACGTGGGTCTGGGCGTAAAGCTTCATCAGCAGACACCACTTTAGACGCCACACAAGCGTCCACCGCTGGCATCTGGCTCAGTCCCATGGAAGCAGCATCTGCCATGGATGCTAGTGCCAGCTCTGCGGCACTTGCTCGCAAACGCTGGTTACTAGTGTGGAACCCAGCTGTGAATTCAGCAGTAAAATCTTCTCCGGCAGGAACAGAGAAGCTATCGGGTGGTACAGCCCGCGTAAAGAACTTACTAGTTTTTGGGGCTGTTGGAGTTGGGGCATCAAGTCCCAGTTTGGCTAAGGCCAACTTTAAGGCACTGTGCACCTGAGCAGCGTGCGCAGGTGTGGTCGTCGGAGCACTGGCTTCGGAGTTCCGCGAGTGCGAAGCAGAGAGAGACCCCGACCGTGCTGAAGCAGTCGGCGGGGAACTCCCCGGCTGCAGAAATTCCTGAAAGAATTCACCATTTGATGCTACTGTAGAAAGTGCGTCATCCGCTTTTTCTGAGGCACCATCAGGATCCTTAGGTAACTTTAACCCAGGCTCTGGAATACTACGAGCATCTAGTTTGTCACTAAGCTCCATAAATAACGACTTCAACTGTGACAACTCATCGGAGAACGAGCCCATGCGTTCCGACAGCGCCATGGACCGTCTCTTTTTCTTCTGCATAGGCCCTTTGCAGTATTGCTCGTGCCGCACTGAGGCGCTGGTAACGCAGCCTCGCACCCAATCTCTAGCCCCGCTAGCCGTTCTCGGCGGCGGTCTAATGGAATAATCGCACAATCCATGCACGGGTTCACCAAGGCTTCACGAAGGTGATCCAACCCAAGACATGAAGGGCATTGGTCATGCCCGTCGTAAGACTCCAAGGCAGCAAAGCACTGGTTATAACCGTTTTAAAACATGACGGCTCTGCATTGTTGATATCGCTGCTTCACTCCTAGTATCGAATAGTGCCAAAAGGAGTAAAAAACTGCACCGAGTACAACTCGAGGTGAAAGCGGTGTGCCACCACGGTACACACGCTGAATGATGCTGCCGCTATATTATTACGAGCCGTCAGCTTCACCTAACACCGAGTGTGAAACTCTAGGTAAAAGAGCTGTGCTGGTAGGGCTAGCGATTAAAAATAATCCACTCGCTGTAACGAAAGAGTAACAACTTCACATCGAGTACAGAGCTCTAGATGAAAAGCGATTTAGAGAAAGCACACGTTAAAGCAAATGAGTAAACTCTAGGTGAAGAGAGATGCGCTGTTAGCGCTCGGAGTTATAACTTTGAGCAGCATGCTCCACTCAAAACCGAGTGAAAACTCTAGGTTAGAGCGAGCTAACTCCGCAGTCACTTACCTGAGTTCCACGCAGACTGTTATCCAGTAACAAACACGGCTTCTCTAGCTCATTCTCACACCGAGTGCACTCCAGGTGAATGGACTGCTAGATCCCGCTGTGGTAATCCCAGCCCGTAGAGGACGAATAATTCGTAGCTCTGACAATGTGTCACCGGGCTGTTCCTTCGATCAAGAGGCGAGACGAGAAAAGAGGAAGTTTTGCAGTGGTCACAGGTGCATATACCATGGGTGACATCACTGCAGGGGTCACGTGTGACTAATTTGGTACACAAATATCTCGATCTGAGCGCGCACGCGCGGGATTATCCACTACGTAAGTACCGCCCTGGCGGTCAGGAGATACGAAACATAACTCAGTTTTGTGCAGTCCTGAACATCCTTCTCGGTCACATAGGGCTGTCGCGCTAACCGCAATTTTGAAATATCGCGGTATAGACCAGCCAACCGCAGGGCATGCCAAGCAACCGCAACACTGCGGTGTTCACGCTTTTTCTTTCTTTCTACTCTTTTTTTTTTTATTATTGTTGCAGGGTCCATCTTGTTTTATACGCTTACATTTGGGCGTAATAAATGTTAAATCAATTCATAATGAAAATGAGCTAAGAGCGACATTTTCCCGCAACCTGTTCGCATGCGTTGCTGCTGAGTGTCAGGCTTTGTATTTTAAAATGTAAACAATCGCAACAGAAATTGTAGGCAAGTTTATTAATGATTAAATTGAGTTCACACTCAATAAATACTTGTAATTTAGACTATATTCAAACAGCCTTGGCGTACTAAAACACTTAATGACAGTTAATATGGAATTGCAGCCTGCAAATATTCTCTTGCTGGCTTGCTGGAATAATTTAAATGTATTTTTTTGTTGAATAAAAATGTATTGAAACGAATAATAACTTGAAATGTAGTATATATTGTTATGTTAATTATACCTACTAAATAGATAGTTTGTCGCATTGTAAAGTCGCATGCAGGTACAGTACACGTGTATTAGTGTAACGAGCCCCATCAGAGAGAGTTTTAGTACCGAGGGGTTCTTCTAGCGCGCATGATAACGCAGGTTTAAACTCTTACAGACTTTATTAACTTTTTTTTTTAAACACTTTTTTTTCGTTTCACAGTGTATATCTAGCCTAGGCTAGAAGCTTAATTTAAACCTTTTTTAATAGAGAAAAGATGCGCATCCCTGCTCTGTTCTGTATTTAACAATAAACACGCATTTCATTGGTCTTAAAGCTGTCTCATCTTTGTCAATATAAAGCAATAATATACCGAATCATAGCCTAACAATAAAGCTTGTTTATATAGCTCTAAAATCCAGATAAATTAAGTAATTTTCAAAAATGGCGATATTACCGCATACCGCGATATTGAGACAGGCTGAATATCGCAAGGGGAAATTCTTTCACCGCGACAGCCCTACGGTCACACCAATAACCTGCATGTGCTCCCTCTCCGCATACATAAATCTCCTCTTTGACCTTTTTCTCCTCCACCTGTCTGATAACTCAGTCCTCAGCACCCTTTTTCTGACAGATCATCTCAATCTCACCTCCCTAACTTTATCTCAAAAACATCCTTAACATTATCACTCCCAATGAGAATCTCAGCATCTTTATCTCTGCTACCCCCAGCTCCAATTTTGAAGATTCTGATTTGTATTTATTGGTAACTTTCTAATTAAAAGGCATCAAACTCAAACAGTTTCATATGGTCAGTCTGAACAAAACACGAAATGAATTCTGTTTTTTTTTTTATGCCATTATCTCCTAATACATAAAAAGCACTGTTCTTTTCTTAGATATAACACATACAAACACAAAGCAGTCTTACCCCTACTATCCATATGCTCTTGTTTAACGTGCACATCTCATTAAATTTTCAAATATTTTTTGAAAAATATTCTATTAGTCTATTATTGTCAATTAGGCCTTATGTATAGTATTAAATCAAACTTCAAGTGACATTTTGTCTCCCCCTTTAAATCAAAGGATGTAATTGCAATGGTTTCTGAACCAAACATACTAATTTTTAAAATCAGCCTCTCTCAACAGAGGTGCATTCAAATACATATTGTGGCCAAATAAAATGAATTAAATCCCTAAAATGAAGTAGAAAAACAGCCACCTCATACTTACATACCTCATGTCCCTTTTTACTCTGTGTTTTTTTCCATATTGCAGTGTCAGTGATTGAAAAATTCTACCTGACAACAACCAAGACTATTACAATTTTACCAGGCACTACATGTTTACACTGGGAAACCTCTGCACGGCCATTCTGATTTTTTTATACATGAAAAGTAGAGCGAGAGAAAGAGTATGTCTGCAAAGGTTTTACCTGCAGCATCTTGTCAGGGCTTGGCTCAACGCCTGGTGGCATGTTGCTGGGGTCAAAAGCCAGTTGCTCCACTTCAGCAAAATAGTTGACAGGGTTTCGGTTCAACACCATGCGACCCACTGGGATCAGGGGGTAGTCCTTATGAGACCACACCTGAGATAAGAGCAGAGTCGACAATGCATGATTAATTCCTGATCAAGATGATTTCTAGTGTAATAGATATCTGTAGAATTTTCAGTAAGCAACATTTAATAATGCAACGGTAGTAGTAAATCCAAAGCAGGGCCGGGGCAATGTGTATACATACCTGTCTGGAAAGCATATACAAAGCTCATTTCCAAAAAAGTTGGGAGATTTAATAGAAAGCATTAAAAAGAATCAGTGATTTGTTAATTTTCTTTCTTTATTTAACTGACTAGAAAGTAGAAAGAAAAGATTTCCAATGTCTTCACTAATCACCTTTAATATAATTTGTAAATATAAACAAATTGAAAATGTTATGCCACTCCAAAAAAGTTGAAACGAAGGCAAATTAAGATGAAAAAGTTTATAGAATATTGAAATTATAATGTTTTGAAATATTCACAATAAGCAGATGAATTAGTGAGGTGAGAAAATCATGATTGAGCCTTTGATGAATCCTCCTTTTATACCCAGTCTTTGCAAGTAAGAGTTTTGACTCATTACTTTATGAGTTCAGTTCAAAATAAACCTTTCCTAAAGGAGGAATGGAAATAATGTTGGTATTTTACCATCTACCATACATAATATTGTAAAGGATTTGTTAATTTTGGAGAAATCTCAGTATGTGTAGAGCAAGGCCTGAAATTACTGTTTAATGTGCCTGACCTTGGAGCCAGTATTACAGTAGAAATGGTCAAGCTAAAACGATAAATATAGCCACATGGGCTCAAAAGTACTTCAGAAACAATTACTCAACTACTCTAGCCCACTACTGCCGGGCTGGAATCCCTAACATTGCTATCGGCGGGTCAGGCATCTGCATTCAATCGTTTCTGAATGCAGAAAGGGGTGTGGCCAAGGCCCTGCCATGGACTGGCATCCTGGCGTAAAGCACCAGACAAAATCTGATTATATTATTGTGGTGTAACTGTTATATATCATATGTGTATACCAAAACAGTAATAAGTAAGCACTAGCACAGCTGGTCAGAGAAAAATGAGTTTAGGCTAAGGAGTTAGATGTTTTATTGATGAACTAGAATTAGATGAATTATTGTTTTTTCATCACCTTGGTCAGGTCGAATGGATTCCATGGGTACTTCTCTGCCTGCTCAAACGTCATGACTTGGATGTAGAACGTCCAGGAAGGGAAGTTTCCATTGGCAATGGAATTGTACAGGTCACTGATGGCATAGTCAGGGTCAGTGGATGCCAAACGATCGGCTACATCCACAGTCAGATTCTTAATACCCTGATCAGTCTGGCAGAGAGAGTGCTTTGTTACACATAAATAAAAACAGGCAGACTATCGCTTAATCTAGTACACACAAACCTTGTAGTGGAACTTGCAGTAGACAGGGTTGCCCTCAGAGTTGATTAGTTTGAAGGTGTGGGATCCGTAGCCATTCATATGGCGATATCCATCGGGTGTTCCACGATCACTGAAGAGGAAAGATACCTGCAGGAAAAAAGCAGGAAGAGCAAATGATCAAATGACAGACTATTTGTCTAAATAAGAGTACACACTTCAGTTTTATCCTGAAATAACATTTAATACCAAGTGTACTTTATCAAGTCTCCAAAACTACATCACCTCCATGCCAATAGATTATTTGGATGGAATGCTTGCAAGGAAAAAGTATTTTCTGTCATCTAACCACCTCAAATATCTGGAATCCGTGTTAGGGTATATCGCATCATAGACTCCATGAAATACCAGGACATTATAAATCAAAATTTGTCTGCGTTGTCAAGACCTGGAAGTTGGTAAAGTAGCCATTCTCACAAGTACCCCTCTAGTATATTGAGTATATAATATCTAGTATATATTATATATAAGTGTGTTAGGCATGCTTGACATGAGATGCATCATCTTTAGAACAGTGCTTCAGCCCCTGGGCCTCATCATTATATACCAAGCAAGTAAATATTACCTATGAAAAAAGATCCTACATACCTGATGCAGAGACTCTGGTCGCAGGCTCCAGAAGTCCCACACCATGTCAGGATCCTTCAGGTGAGTCTGAGGATTTCTCTTCTGAGAGTGGATGAATGATGGAAACTAGACATGTACAACACACAGGGATCATACAAAAAGATTAAAGCAGATTGTCAGAGTCTCTAAAACAGTACTGGCCTAGTGCAGACAATGTGACATTAAAGAACTAGAATAAAAAATAAAAATGAGAACTGTATTAACAACAAAATAGTGCATAAAGAAACAGGGAGATATACAAGTAAAAATTATTTAATATATTGAGATTATAGTGAGACGCTGGTCTTTGAAAAATAAGTAAATGAATAAATAAAAAAAAATGATAGACGGACTTGTTTAAATTACACTTTTGTCTGTGTTTTTTAGGCAACAGTGGAGCAATGGTAAAAGGTCAACTAAGCCGGCAAATCCTGCTTTCTCCATTTACATTTTAGGCATTTTAGCAGACTTACATTAGTTACAGTATACAGTCTGAGCACTTGTGGGTTAAGGGCCTTGCTGAAGGGCCCAACAGCAGCAACCTGGCAGTGGTGGGGCTTGAACCAGCAACCTTTTGATTACTAACCCAGTACCTTAACCACTAGGCTACAGCTTGCCCTCAAGATCATTTTTTACACATGAAAGAGATGGCATCGGGGGGGCACTGTAGGAACGATCCACCTTACAATTTACACAAGGTTAAGACTTGCTGGTAATGTCCTGGCACCATATACCACAAAACTCTGTTAGATAAGTGGTTGAACTCCACTTACTGTCGGACTAGACCTGTTATGACGGCATATTAGGTAGATTATTTTAATGCTATGGGTGATCTGTTTGTTTAAAAAAAGTTCGAATTTAGACAAGAAATGAAATAATCACAGCATTAATTGCAGAACGTATATTCAAAAACTACAAACTTAATGAGGGGAAAAACATGAGTATTGTGTATTTGTACCTTTTTACTTAAATATAAATTACAAAATTCAACAAAAACTTTGAGTCTAGTCCCTCATGTTATTTCCATACAGAATACATATGACACTGCTGCCACCTACAGTATGAGCTGACAAGGCTGGGTTCCAAACGTCACACTATTTACTCAGTCAAAATAGAAAAGCCATTGTATATAATAAGCAGTTTAAGATAGACATATTTGTTTTTTCACTTTAACACCAAATAACAATGCCAATAATTTAGAATGTATTGCAAATCACTGAAGCCTGGGATCGAAGAAAATAGCATCACCAAACTACTCACAGTGCACAAGTGCTCATAAAAGACAAGCAAAAAGCTAAATTAACAATATTTGGGAGGCTTCCCCTCCTTCCAAAATTTGTTGCTTACTCAAACATTGAGCTAAAATTCTTGTATGGATATATTGGGATGTCTCTCACCAGCATTGCATCCCTGATAAAGAAGATGGGCGTGTTATTGCCCGTCAGGTCCCAGTTGCCCTCTTCAGTGTAGAACTTCACTGCAAAACCTCTGGGATCCCGCACTGTATCAGCGGAACCTGACTCGCCAGCTAGAAACACACACACGCGCACACAGACAGACAGCAACATAATTAGCTGCCAGTATCTGTGGGGTAATGTGATTTTGTCAAGGGAAATGGTGGGAGAAAGCCTCTATCAAAACAGAATAATTTACCATAGTGTGTTCCTTAAGACTCTACACAAGCTCTGGCTCCATTTTAAAGTGGCAAGAGATCAGTTTAGCACTATCATTCTACCAGTCAGTATATACAGTCAAAAGTCCTGCAGGTCACTGTTACTTATCAAACTTATGCAACAGTAATTAAAGTTTACTGCATAATTACTAGTCTATTAAGGTGAAATTTGTGAAGAGAGGATATTTGTCTTACCCACAGTAGAAAACCGCACAGCAATGGGTGTTGTCTTGCCAACATGCTCAAACACCTTGGCCTTACAGAACTGCCTGATATCATGGGTCACCTCAAAATAGCCAAATGCACCTGTAGAGCGTGTAGAAGAGTGTCCACCTGAAGTTCCAAAACTTTTCTACAAGTGAAATGTCCTTCCTAATAACTGGATGTGCGTTTTTAGATTTAGACAGACCTGCTCCTTTGGCATGCACCACCCTCTCAGGAATGCGCTCACGGTCGAAATGAGCCATCTCATCAGTGAAGACGACATCCTGCACCAGCAGAGGCCCTCGTGGCCCCGCCGTCTCAACGTTTAGTTTGTCACCTACTGGAACGCCAGCTCCCGTAGTCAAAGCATCAGGTCGCTAAAATAGAAAAAAAAAAAAGCTTCAGTGGAAAAGGTAAACCAGCTTTAACAAACCCAGTCTTTTGTAAAAATGTGTACAATCCCTGTCAAATTCCATGTACACTTTGTTAATGAGAAGAATGGCTAGACTGAACCTTGTGGCACATAAGGTTTTTAAAGCTGTGAGCCTAGAACAGGAATCTAAGGTTACAGTAGAAACAGGCTTATAGAATCTGTACAGTTGAATAGTGAAAATGTAGTTTGGTGTGATTTATCTCTACTTCACCTGCAACAAGCACATGGTCTGTTGCATAAACAGGGGACTACAGATTGCTTATGTACAACTGGAAATTCACTTCATGAAATCCATGCCACAAAAATTAAACTATTATATGTGCATAAGAGGGTCTAACCCAGTAGTACTGTAGTGTTTCTAGCAACAGGCCAAACCACATCCAATTCTTCAATAGTGTTACACAGGCTTGGTTAATGTGGTCCTAACCACACAAACCACAACTTACCACAAACATAAATATATTGGACAAGCAACTGCCACTTTAATATTAGACTTTTTATTTTTTCAACAAAGAAAAAAAAAAAAAAAATCTACTACTTAAAATACAGTATGTATCCCCATTATTTAGATCTTTGCTGGCCACACTGACACAGTTACTTAAATTTTCAAGATCTGTCACATTAGGTGGAAATCTGCTCTTGTCAAAGCAGCCATTCAAACCAATTTCATTAAAGTCACTAGTTTGATACTACCCTTAGAAGGATGTCCAGATCTGGGCAGTGTGACTAGTTTTATAGGTATTTACATTTTCAGCATTTTTGGCATTCAGCAGACGCTTTTATCCAAAGCAACTTAGTTACGACTGAATTGGGATTTTGAGCAATTGAGGGTTAAGGGCCTTGCTCAGGGGCCACAGTGGCAACTTGGCGGTTGTGGGGCTTGAACCGGCAATCTTCTGATTGCTAGTCCAGTACCTTAACCATTGAGCTATCACTGCCCTCAAAGATTTAACTGAGCTTTGATGCATGTTCAGCCTTCAAAAGGTTTTTTTTACAATCTTAATTCATTACAAAGTTGTGACAGTATGGAAAAGCAAATAGAAAGCAGTGTTCCTTACATTTACCCTGACTATTCTTTTATTGCAGACAGATTTTTTTCATGTTTTGTCTGGTCAACTTAATTTTATTTGTTAATATATACCCATTTCTGCATTCCAGACCAGCAACACTTCAAAACAGGAGCAATTTCAGGCTAGTAATAAAATAAAAAACTAAACAATTATGTGATTTCAAACAGGTGATGTCAACAAGTGATTGATTTAGTATAAAAGCAGTATCTGCAAAAGGTATGTCGTCAACAAATGTGAGAAAATTATTGACGAAGAAATTTTGGCAAAGAAAGATTAGAAAGAACTTGCATATTTTCCTCACTCTACAGTGCAACCTTCAAGATGATATCGTTTCCAGAGACGTTCCATAAATTTTTAACAAGATAATTTATTGTTACAGTTTAGTGTTGTGTTTCTGATACTGTATCTTTTGTTTATTTTATTTATTTATTTATTTATTAGGATTTTAACGTAATGTTTTACACAGTTTGGTTACATTCGTGACAGGAACTTCAGTTAGTCATTGCACAAGGTTCATCAGTTCACAAGTTTTAATCTCAAACACAGTCATGGACAATTTTGTATCTCCAATTCACCTCACTTGCACATCTTTGGACTGTGGGAGGAAACCTGAGCTCTCGGAGGAAACCCATGCAGGCACGGGAAGGACCACGCTTCACACAGAAAGGACCGGATCGCCCCACCTTGGAATCGAACCCAGGACCTTCTTGCTGTGAGGCAATAGTGCTACCCACTTAGCCACCGTGCCGACTTGCATCTTTTGTAAAGCGTCTGAGTATTCTGGAAAGCGCTCTATGAAATGAATGTACTATTTTTATTATTAAGACAATGCCAAACCGGGCGCCCAGGTGGTGCAGCGGGATATTCCAGCACCGAGTTTCTGAACTCCTCAGTGTTGCCGCCGGTCGGCTGGGCGCCATCTGGCGGGCATAATTGGCAGTGTCTGCAGCAGATACTAATTGGCCACCGTATCTCCAGGGTGGGGCCGAACTATGTGTGGGTGGGTGGGTCTTCATACGCTGTGTAAGGACCCTGACTGGCGGAAGAGACGCCTGTGCAGAAAGCAGGGGTGAGAAGAGGAGGGCTGTACACGTGTCGGAAGAGGCGTGTACAGCGACATGCTCTCCTCGGATGCAATCTGGTATCTCTGGTAGCAGCGGTGCAGCAGTGCGCTAAATCGGGAGGAAAATGGGGAGAAAATGCATTAAAAAAAAGACAATGCCAAACCACATGATGCACATATTACAAAGGCATGGCTGAGGAAAAAAAGGGAATGGGTACTGGACTGGCCTGCCTGCAATAGAGGAAATAACGAATTTTAAAACGAAATATACAGTAACAAACCCATACAATTGCACAATTTAGGTAGTGTTTGCAGGAAGAATGGGACAAAATTTATTTTAAATGTGTTGCAGGGCTGAAATGCAGGAATGGATGTTTATAAATAAATAAAACAAATAAAAGTTGAGCAGACAAAACATGAAATATCTTGGGTTCATACTCTTCTTCTTCCTCGGCCTTTGTCCCGTTCGGTTGCAGGGTCGGCTCTCGGCTGATCATGATCCGCATTGATTTGGCACAATTTTTACGCCGGATGCCCTTCCCGACACAACCCTCCCTATTTTATCCGGGCTTGGGACCGACACTACAATGCATTGGTTTGTGCATCTAGCGCCTAGCTTTCTATAAGACAATTCAGTGTTTTCAATTAGCCTGGTGGCATGTTTTCGGACTGTGGGAGGAAACCGGAGCACCCGGAGGAAACCCACGCGGACACGGGGAGAACATGCAAACTCCGCACAGAAAGGACCCGGACCGTCCCACCTGGGGATCGAACCCAGGACCTTCTTGCTGTGAGGCGACAGTGCTACCCACCAAGCCACCCTGCCGCCCATCTTGGGTTCATACTGCCTGCAATGAAATAAAGTCAAAATAAATGTAAGACGCCCTGCGTTTTTTATTTGCATTTTTCAAACCATCCCAACTGTTTCTGATTTGGGGTTTTAGATTTGTGCTTCTCTATGATTTAAACCAGTCTATTACAATAGGTGTAAATACTTGTTTAAATGGTAGTAAATGTGCCTTTCTTTTGATAGAACTTAATGCATAGCTTTTATAGATCAAATGAGAAAATGACCAATTAAAATTTCATGTAATGTTATAAATTAGTGGACCGAATCCTATTCCTGTTATTTTATTATTAGCATATTTGGGCTTTATATGGGCTATTTATATAAGCTATGTATATGGGCTTATTTAAAAATATTTAAAAACATAAAACCTATTTGTGCACCTTTGTGTACTATATTTACAAGATTAATTACGGCAATTATATAATCTCCATAAAAATGGTCTCTGATTTTGGAACTTTGACCATCAATCGGTCATCGCCCTTGGTTGCATAACTTGGGCATTCAACTAACTCAGACGGACAAATAACACGGACCTCGATAATCCCAGCTTCTGATTGGTTATCTTAAAACACACCAGGCGAGCCAATCACGTGTGCAGAATGGAACAGGTGATGCTCGGTTTGCGTCCCAAATCACACATACTACATAGCACTTCCAAACAGTAACTGCACAATTAGGGCAACTACGTTCTTTTTGGTGCGCTAGAGTGAGTGGAAATTAGGACACAACCCGAGAACTGGATTTTGTACTTTGGACCTGTCGTCCCTGCAAACAATGTGCTTCGTAATGCTACTTAGCTTTTATATAATCTGAACGACGCCAGTTTTGCTATGTTTAAAGTTCGTGCAAATAGAAAGCGTTTACATTGACACTTAACTAAAGTAGCTTTAGCACATGCTAGCCTTGCTAACGTGAAAGTCAGCTCGCTACTTGCACCCCCAAACTAAGTACTTACAACTAAACGGCTTTTAAAATGTCTAAACAAAAAAAGAATAATAATGCATAAAAATATGCACGTTTAATGACAATAAGAGCCGCTATTTTTTCCTAACCTCTGCCCCAATTATGTTTGGCAGCTAGCAGGTGCGCACAACAGCTACACCGAGTGGCCAAAACATTGACATTTCCAAGAAGAATAATTCCCAGTGCAAACCTGAGCTCCTCTGCCTTCCTTCCATAATTTCATCTGATCCACAGCTTTTTCTCTACTGTCAGCCATTCTTCTTGCAGCTTCACACAGCACAGGTTAACCAGTACAGAGAAGACGCGTTAACACTGACAGCAGGCCAGCCCAGCTCTGGTGCTTTTGTTCCCAAAGTTCAGCACGGCCCGCCTCCCACTGAAACACCGCATTCTGATTGGTCACTGCCAGAAATGTTTTTCGATAAGATAAACTTGTGTGAGAAGAAATAATAACAAACAACTAAGCTACTGAAAAATCATATTTTGCAAATGATGTGTGTGTGATTTACATTTATTTTCGACATTACCAGGTACTCTTATCCAGTGCTATTTACACAAGTGCTTCCACAGTAAACATTTCTCTACTCTAGCTCAAGAACTCAACAGTACAAGGATCCAAATATGCTGAAACCCTGATAGAACAAGGGCACAATATATATATTTTTTGGCAGATAGTATAGAAGATATAGAAGATAGTAAATGCATGTTGGTTCTCAACTTAAATGCTTAGTAAAGAAGTTCTAATATTATGTGATTATATTGAAGATATTTTTTTATGCATTTTCTTCCCCTTTAGCACGTCCAATTGCATCATGCTCCCTCTCCGCTCATGCCGATCCCTGCTCTGACCGAGCAGATCGAAGCTAACCCACGCCCCCTCCGACACCTGGGCAGCAAGCCGTATGCATCTCATCGCCCACACATTGACGAGTGTTGTGCCACCTAGTGTTGTGTACAGAGAGACACACCCTAAGCGCACTCTTTCCTCATCTCTGCGAAGGCGGCAGAGGTCGTAATTGCACCAGTCTGTCAGAGAGAGCCCCATATCCGGCTTAGTCCTGCCCATCTGAACAACAGGCCAATCGTTGGTCATGTGGCCGCTCAGCCTCAGCCAGCAAGGACTTAACTTGTCTGGAATTACAACCCCAAATCAGAAAAAGTTGGGACAGCATGGAAAATGCAAATAAATAAATAAAAAAAACACAGAGTTTCCTACATTTACTGGGTTTGATCCACAGGTGATGTGGTCCGGGTCCTTTCTGTGTGGAGTTTGCATGTTCTCCCCATGTCTGTGTGGGATTCCTTTGGGTGCTCCGGTTTCCTCCCACAGTCCAAAGACATGCAAGTGAGGTAAATTGGAGACACTAAATTTTCCATGACTGTGTTCGATATAACCTTGTGAACTGACTAATCTTGTGTAATGACTCTAACGAGTAACTACCATCTCTACATTAATGTAACCAAAGAGTGTAAAACATGACAAACAAACAAACCAAGTGATTTAGTGTTTCAGTTTTTATTTTGTCTCATTCTTCCTGCAAACACGTCTTAAGATGTACGGGTCGTCATTGTTGCATTTGTCGTTTCAAAATTCTTCACACATTCTCTATTGGGGACAGGTCAGGACTGCAGGCAGTGCCAGTCCAGTACCCGTACCCTCTTCTTCCACAGCCATGCCTTTGCAATGTGTGCAGCATGTGGTTTTGCATTGTCTTGTCCCTGAAAAAGATGATGTCTTGAAGGCAGCATATGTTGCTCTAACATCTCAATGATTTAAAATACCAAAATGTGGCGCTCAGGTGGCACAGCCGTAAAACACGCTAGCACACCAGAGCTGACATTTCGAACTCGTTGTTTTGAATCTCAGCTCTGCTATTTGGCAGGCTGGGTGCCTACACGAACAACGATTGGCTGTTGTTCTTACATAAAGTGGGAGCCGGAAGGGACCTAATAACTGATGCAATTATGACCTCTGTTGGCTGATTAATTGCACAGAAACAAGGGATAATGTGTTGATCAGGGTGTGGCTCTTCATCATGCTCTTTCTGGGATTAAAACCAGGCTGATTATCCCTGCTGCTGTGGGTTTTTAAAAAGGGAACCATGTAATAAATATATAATAAATATGTTATCTAGTGTTAAAAAAGCATTGTTTGATCCTGCTCCTTTTAACATGAATAAAAAAATTAATAAATAATAAAATCATTATTATTCCTCAGGATGCTGTTAAATGTGTTTTAACATTGACTTTTAAATGGATTCTTTATTGGTTTGTGTTTTACAAGGATAAACCACAGATACACAAAACGTTTATATCATGCTCTGTGCCAGATGCTAACTTTGAACTACAGTTCTGGAGTACCAAATGGTAAACAGCAGGGTTCATGTTTTCCTTACTGGGTTGACATTAATCAGTGACAGTAAATGTTGCTGTTTGTGCTTTAGGGATATCAGAGACTTGGACGTTTAATATTTCATAGATGGTGGGTTCAGTGCTGTTTTTGCTGATTGTATCCCACATAGTTGCTCTGGTCTCCAACATGAGCGGGGTTGATTATAACAGGGTAAGACTTCATTAGCGTTTAACCCAAAGCACTAATAAACTTGTGCTGAAATTAGATATCACTGTTTATCAGTGAGCACAGCATTCTCAATTCTGTTAACCCCTTTCTAAAGGCTCAGAAACATTATGACCCCTCCACAATCAACCTCCTTACTTCCCGCCCCATCAGCTAATAGTTTCATTACTGATGTTTGCACATAGCGTATCCCATCACGTGCAAATCAGCTAATCACAAAGATGATTACATCACACTGAAAGAAATGTAATTTCACGTCTGAGATATGGTCAAAGCAAAAAAGAAACATATCTAAGTGAACAATATGCTAAATGTTACATTATTATTGATATAAAAATCTCTTTTGTAAAAATCTTCTATGAGCCATCTGCATCTCAGGTGAAGGTCCAGACCCCAAAGAACCTCTGACTGGACCTATGTTGATGTTTTTTAAAGGAGTGCATTGGCTTTTAGGAATTTAGGAATGCATTTGTTTATTTTAAATTCTCTTTGCTGGCACTGCAACACACAGATTTGCACAGCATCATTTTGGTTACTCAAATTGTAATCAAGGTTTTGTGTTCAGGACAGAACTTAAGGAGTTTATGAGACATCACCGACTTCCAGTGGTGGTGTCTCATAAACACACGAAACAAAGTGTTTGACCATCTGGAAAAAATATACAATGGCAGATGCTTTGATGAGCAAGGTATTTGAAGCGAGCTGCTTGAGCCCCTCAAACGGTTGTGGTTATTCATTTATTGATTACATTTATACACCTGATATGACTGAAGGTACAGTTCATAATTTCTAGACCTTATACTTTAATGTGCAGGTGAACATATAGACAGCATAATGTGGCTTGGGTGGCTTGGGTTTTGTCCTTGCAATGCAATGTAAATTGTGGGTCCTTATAGACACAGGTGTGTGTGTGTGTGTGTGTGTCATTCCTGACTATAAATACAAATTGCAACATTTGGGTTCCAACTGATTTTAAAACACATTTCAAAGATAGTTAAAGTAAACCGGATGAACCTGACCACAATTTGAAATGGTTTGAATATCACAGGGGCCATGTCACAAAGTTTAAATGACATCACAGAACGTTCAACACCACTAAATTCATAATTTTAGTTGCTCTACATGCTGTATATTTGTGACATGTGATATTGTGAATTTTCAGTCAACTCACTTAGAGAGGTCATTTAATTATTTAGTTACAAAAAACTTGCAGAAATTTTAGAAATAAGGAAGGAACAGTGTTAAACCGGCGACAGGGTCATGGGTGGTCAAGGCTCATTGATGCACGTGGGGAGCGAAGGCTGGCCCGCGTAGTCTGATCCAACAGACGAGCTACTGTAGCTCAAACTGCTGAAGAAGTTAATGCTGGTTCTTATAGAAAGGTGTCAGAATACACAGTGCATCACAGTTTGTTGTGTATGGGGCTTCATAGTCGCAGACCAGGCAGGGTGCCATGCTGACCCCTGGACCACAGAGCAATGGAAGAAGGTCGATAGCCGGGTGCATGTGCGTGACTTACCTAGTGAACACATGGCACCAGGATGCACTATAGGAAGAAGGCAAGCCGGTGGAGGCAGTGTGATGCTTTGGGCACAGTCTGCTGGGAAACCTTGGGTCCTGCCATCCCTGTGGATGTTACTTTGACACGAACCTGACCACTATTTGAAATGGTTTGAATATCAAAGAGGCCATGTCACAAAGTTTAAATGACATCACAGAACATTCAATACAACTAAATTCATAATTTTAATTGCTACATGTTGTATATTTGTGACTTTGTGAATTTTCAAAAAACTGCAGAAATCATAGAAACCCCATGAATTTGACAAGAAAACATGTCATGTATTTATTTAAAGAGTTATATATTTGAACATTACTTTACCATATCCATAATAATGTCATGCATTGTAAAAGGTTTTTTTACCTCTTCAAAGATCACAAACATTTAATAGAGACTTAAGCCTAAATGGAAAATATTGCTTCTCTAGTGTGTTTTGGCACGAGATGATAGTGGGTGCACAATGAAGTTAGTCATGAAACACCTCATCGGCTGTGATCAGACACTTGATATAGTAGTCAAGATAGCTACAGCATAAAAAACATGAACCTGATTGTTTAAGTACTATTCACCATGTCTTGATTAGAAAAACTGGATTGAAGAAAATGAAAGCAGGATTGGAAACTGACAGAACTTTGTATGTGTATGTGTTGTGTTATCAGAGTATAAATGTGCAAACTGGCTTTCTGCTAAAGGAAGTTTATTGCCAGACTATACACTGTTGTCAATAACAGCTGAAAGCAAGCCTTCTTTTTAACCCTCTCTGGTAATAATGCAAAGGAAAAGATTTTCCAACTAATAAGAAATGCTAGGAATAAATTCTAGCACTCAACTTGAAGATGTCCAAAGTTTAAATGCAAGCAAACATAAAAGCAAAGTATTAATTGCGTTTCAGGATTATGCATTTACATTCCTGGACAGCACTACACCAAAAGTCCTGCTGTCAATACCGCTGTTGCTAAAAAGCTCTGCTCAAAGGACATATAAAACGTCAACATAGTCACATTTTAATTAAGTAATAAATAGGAATCTGTCTACCATATGTACATAAAGATGTTCTATTGCTTTTTACTGAGCAGAAGAAAGAACACATAAAACAAAATAATAATAACAATAATAGTTTTCACTTGAGTAGAATGTGGCTACACTAAACCCTACTGAAAACACGATTACAATGCATTGCTGACTGGTGCTGTCCAGCCTGCTTACTTAGGTCAGCCACCCTGTAATAACAGCTACAAATGAAGATCAATTTAACCTGGATAAAAAGACCTGGAAATGCAGAAACAGACAGATTTGCTTTGTGCCTCTGGCTGTGCAACTGCTTTAAAAATGTTTTTTTTCCTGAAAGACGCCTGCTGGACCGACGAGTCTTTATGGATGTGTCACAGAGAGAATAGGCACCATGCAGGCTGGAATAGGAGGGCAGAAATCAGATTAGGTCCTCCTCAACGGATGCCACATGGAGACGGGTTTGCGTAGTGTCGCCAGCATTTGGTTCCAGTGAGTGATGCCCATGCCGCTTGCCTCTGGACCAATGATCACATGACCTACATTCTCACCGCGCCCGTCATCTGTGTTTTCAGCCACAGTAACTCTTAGACAAAGGTCCTGCATGCAGAATACAACAGTGTAAGTAACACACAAAGCTAACAAAAACTATGACACAGCATCAAAGTTTATACTAGTTCTTACTAGTTGATACTGATGTTACAAATTCTACTTACAATCAGGTCAATAAGTTTTGCTTGTTTTAATTGTCTACCACAGCATTTATTATACTAGTTCAGATTAATTGCTTATCCCACCCCATTACAGAATTCCGCTATATGTAGCTACTGTTTAAAATATTAAACATAACAATTATGTTAATATGTACACACAAATGAGGAAGGAATTTTAGTAATATTTAAAACAGTGCTAGATAATAAGGAATTCCATAATGAATTCCAAGAAAACATGTTCTAAGAAAAAGGGGAAAGAACAAAGTGGGGACAGCAATAAACTGAGTGGGACAGTCAAACCAGCGACTGGTGCCGCCTGTGGCCAGCGTGGATTTAGACTTGGGGCCCTTCAGAAAGGGTGCACCAGAAATGTTCAAATCTCTTTATACATTTCTCTCACTAAACATGAAGCTTGGACACTTTATTTTATGTCCAAACTGCTCTATAAGCTACCAAAACACTGTGCTCAATGCTATGGCATAGCATTATTTGATACTTTAACACTAAAACATTTCTGTGGTTTACTGTAAAATCCAAGTAAAATGTTTTTTTTATTTTTTAATCTCAAAACAATACAACAAACTTTATTCATATTTAAGTGTACAAAAACTGAGCAAATTACAAAACCCCAAATAGTATAAAAAATAAGAAAATAAATTAATAGTCATAAATAACTATTAAAAACATAAATAAAAAAATAAATAATAATAAAAAAAGGGAAGAGAGGGTGAAAGAACAATCAGCTCAATCAACTGTTTCCTAACATGTTCTAAGAAAGGGTCTCAAACTTGGTAAAATGTTCTAAATATATCTATTTTTTCCAATTTCACTCACTCACTCACTCACTCACTTTCTTAACCACTTGTCCAATCAGTGTTGCGGGGAGGATGGGGGCGGGGGGCGTGATAGGTGCTGGAGCCTATCCCAGATGGATGCCAGTCCATCGCAGGGCATACACACATACACACTCATACACACACCCATTCACCTATAGGGCAATTCAGTGTCTCCAATTAACCTAATTGCATGTCTTTGGACTGTGGGAGGAAACCGGAGCTCCCGGAGAAAACCCACCCAGACATGGGGAGAACATGCAAACTCTGCACACAAAGGCCCCGGACCGCCCCACCTGGCGATCGAACCCAGGACCTTCTTGCTGTGAGGTGACAGTGCTACCCATTTAGCCACCGTGCCGCCCCCAATTTCATCACATTAATGATTTTTCTAATACATAGACTATGGCACTGAGGTATAGGTGATTTCCATTTAGGAAGTATAAGTTGTCTGGCAAGGAGAGTGACAAATGTCATAAGCTCAGCCCCCCCTGGGGGAAATAGGCGCTGATATGGGAGTCACCCCAAACAAAGCCATGAGAGCATAAGGCTCAATAGGTTTTCCTACTATCTCTTATAAAGACTTAAATATCCCTAACCAATACAGGAACAAAGAGGAGCAGGACCAAAATGTGTAAACTTGGTCCGCTGGGGCTTGACGGCATCTGTCACATATGGGGTCGATGTTCTTATGTATGTGAGAGAGTGTCATGTTTACTTAATCTGACCACATGTCCTAGTCAATGTTCTCATTTTATTACTTTTTTCATTAACCACCTTATCCTGGTCAGGGTTGTGGCAGGTCTGGTTCACCTTGGGTAAACTGACGCAAAATGAAAAAGTGTGCTGTGGTCTCACAAGTCCACCTGTCAAATTGTTTTTTGAAATAATGGACATTTGGCGCTGGGTTTTGCTGGGCAAAGAGGAACCACCCTGATTGTTACTAATGCAAAGTTTAAATAAGAGGCACATTTGCATTTTAGAGCAGCATACAGTATGGTAACAATTAGACATCATCCTTTCAGGGATGTCCCTGCTTGTCAGAAAAAGGACGCTAAGCCACACTGCATGTGTTACAACAACTGATTACAAAAGTAGAGTAGTGGATGTTACCTGTAGCACAACAGCAGGTACAGAGAAGATCATGGCCTCATTAAAGATAGGGTTAGTGTCGTCTCTCTTTACGGAAGTTTTCTTCTTACTGATCTTCCTGCCATCTTGGAGAAGGTATATCTTCACAAATGGATCTGTTCAAATTTACAGCAGGCGTAAGATAAAAATGCATAAAAAAGGCAATGAACAGTGTAAATATCAGTGGTAGCTCAGCGGTTAAGGTACTTGACTAGTCATTCGAAGGTTGCTGATTCAAGCCCCATCACTGCCAAGTTGCCACTGTTGGGCCGCTGAGCAAGGCCCTTAACCTCAAATTGCGTTCAATGATAATTGTAAGTCGCTTAAATGCAGAAAATGTCAATGGATATCTATACGACCAAACTGTCATGGCTATGCTGACCTGCAGTGGTTTTTCCATTAGTCCAGACAAGGTTCTTTGCTTTAGCCACCACCACAGTTAAGCGCTCTGCAGTGGGCAGGTAGCTAAGTGAGAGCAGAATTTCCCCAACAGCGTCCACAGCCTGCGGAAACAATACAATAAACACAAAATGTCAAAAGCCACGGAGTAATGATTGCTAATCAATTTAAAACCGATTAGGCACATGTTAGTTACAGTTTTAAGTTTTATTTCTTTATTAATTTATTAAATCAATTAACTTATATAATAACTACTTTTCCTGCTTAGTGTGGATACTGAATACTGGGCTGAAAAACACCCTGAACATTTGACTGCATGGCACTACTTTTACAACTTAGGAGTTAGTATGGACGCTTCCACAGAAGAGTTCGATGCACTGTGTTCTCTTTTTAAAAAAAATCTAAATCTAGTCATATCCAAGTACCTGATTGCATTACGCTTCCTCTCTACTGATGCTGATCTCCACTGCTGACTGACACACGCCCCCCCGACACGTGTGCTGTAGTTGACTGAATCTTTTCATCTACACAAGGCGAATTTATATGTGGATCAGCTTTGTGTATGGAGAGCCACACCCTGATCAACACATTTTCCTCAACTTTGTGCAGGCGCCATCAATCAGCCAGCAGAGGTAGTAATTGCATCAGTTATGAGGACCCTATCCGCCTTCCCACCCTGTATGAACAACAAGCCAATCGTTGTTCATGTAGCCGCCCAGCCCAGACGGATGGCAGAGCTGGGTTTCGAACTGACGAGTTCGAAATGTCAGCTCTGGTGTTCTAGCGTGTTTTACCGCTGCACCACCTGAGTGGCTCACTGTGTGTTCTAACACATTCCCAAATCACCAGTATTAAAATGCCACAGTAGCTCTGTCCTCTGGCATCAATGAGTCTTGGCCACCTAACAACCGATTGGTGGGTACTGACCCCGGCTGCCTGTGAGCACCCCTTGCTGTATCAGACCCCATTTATCTGGCCACAATGATTTGACCCTAATCGAAGTCGCTCAGGTCTTCATGCCTATTCATATCTGTTGCATTCAACACATGTAATGTGATTAATCACCATTATCCCAGCAATGTGCATGTAATCATGTTTTATTATCAGGTCAAAGGTGTTGACAAACAGTAATGTATTTGGTGGTTTTATGTGCTTACGTTTATGGCATTACCTTGTTCATGTCCTGCAGGTACAGCCAGGCATTAAAAGATCTTATAGACAGGTCTAGATCAGACATTTTAAGTTCTGCCAGCCCTGCACTGATGCTCCTTTCATCTGAGTCTACTCCGAATGCTGAGAAACGTAGGCTGTATTCATCTAAGGCTGCTGTTTCCACTGGAATGGAGAAGTGCTCATCAAACACCACGGAGAACGCATTACTTTGAATCTGCAAGAAAAAAGCTATATTTTAGAACATATTTCCAGCCATGGCAGAAAAGAGAACAAGCTTTTAGATTTGTGTTTCCACACAGCATAAACACAACCGGGCTGTAAAACAGGATAATCATAAACATAAAAAGCAAGTTCACATGGAAATGGGTGAAGCTTTTGGCCTAGTTAAAGTCCACTAGCGAACCCAATAGAGATGCTGTGGTAGAAGCTAAAAAGTTTATGTAAAATATAAAGCAATCCATCAAAAAATTGACCAAAATTCATCCACAAGATGAAAATGTATAAAATGTAAAAAATGTATAAAAATTATATAAAGCATTTATTTGCAGTTGTTGCTGCTAAAATTAGTGTATGTTTTATTAAGTATTTTAATAATTACTACATTATTGTTAAATGAATTTAATTCAACTGAATTTTCATCTACTCCTATTTTTAGGGGTCTCCACTCAGTTCATTCTGGTCTGTATACCTGCGGATCTCAGTGGTAGAGGAGTGGGCTAGAGTGTTTTACCGCTATGCCCCTAGGGCACCCTTAATATAGGTGTTGGATAACTTTAATAAATCAATTAAAATAAATAATAAATTATGTTTTACAAATGATGTTAACTTTTATCTTGTTTACTTAATCTGTTCTTTATTAATCAATTTTTATGTTCTGACTTTTGCCAGAAGGTCTAAATGTAATGGGGCGAGGCGCCTCACTACTGAAAGCCCTGCACCTGCAAAAAACGAAAAATTAATTCAATAGCAAGATGCTTAACAAAGTTGGAGCAATACTGCGGCTAAAAAGCCACTAACAAAAAGGGGACAATCGCAAAAAAACTAGGTGACCAAAATAACGGAAGCCTGCAACGGAGAAAGGGGACAGAAAAGGGAAAGAGCAGAAATTTACAATATGACAGACTGTTACGGCCATCTACGACAACCCAAAAAAAGGAAAAATAGGAAACCCTTAACACAAGCCAGGAACAGCAAAACACAAGCAGTAAGCCCATACCATTAACTGGTGCAGTCCAGATCCAGCATGGTTCCACTATGTGGGGATCGATCACAAAAAGTGGTCAGCACACCACCTTTGGGGCTCAGTTTTAAAGAAACACTTTAACCTGGATCAAATAAATGCAGTACATGGTGCCGGTGTCTGGAACTGACACATCAATCATCTGTCGACCAAATTTGGGAAGGCAGAAAGACATTATTTCGTAACCATGCCACACTGGCAATCTCCATGGCAGGAGGACTTGTTACACTAAATGTACTGCATCTGGAACATTTCCACACAAACAAGTGCTTGCTTTCTGAAAATACAGGCACATAAAACTCAATACAGATACCTAGCACAAATAAAAAGGTTGACAATAACTGATTGTCATCAACATTTTTCTTGGCATGGTCATTTTTGTCATTGCTTTTCAATCAGCTGCTACTAAAACTATGTTTATGATGCTTAAGCCATTCCATATGCTATTCTGTTTATAATCAAATAAGGGATATGTTTTTAAAAGCTTCTTTCCAATCTACTTCTATCCAATTACTGCATCGTATTTCGCTTCCTCTACTACTGCTGACCTCCACTTCTGACCAAAGAGTGCTGTAACTAACATGCCCCCTCTGACACATGTGCAGTAGCCAGAGGCTTCTTTTCACCTTAATGAGTTGGTTTCACACGAAGATCTGTATTGCACATGAAGAGTCACACACCGATCTCCCAATCTCTATTATCTCCCGTACCTGTGAAGGTGCCATCAATATGCCAGCAGAGGTCGGAATTGCAGTTATAAGGAATCGCCTCCAGCCTTCCCACTCTTTGAATCAGCCAATTATTGTTTGTTTAGGCGCCTGGCCTATTAAAACTTGAGATGTCAGCACTGGTGTTTTACCGCTACGTTTTACCGCTGTGTCTAATGTCTTTAAATTAATTCTAATATTTACTTAAAATTTACATCTATTACTAAAAAGGCTTTGGTTAGTCCATTATAGTCTTAAAATACATGTTTTAAGCATTTTCTTTATACAGTATATAATAACTTTAATAAATCAATTAAAATAAATAATAAATTATGTTTTACAAATGATGTTAACTTTTATCTTGTTTACTTAATCTGTTCTTTATTAATCAATTTTTATGTTCTGACTTTTGCCAGAAGGTCTAAATGTAATGGGGCGAGGCGCCTCACTACTGAAAGCCCTGCACCTGCAAAAAATGAAAAATTAATTCAATAGCAAGATGCTTAACAAAGTTGGAGCAATACTGCGGCTAAAAAGCCACTAACAAAAAGGGGATTCAATATACAGTATATATATACACACTGATCAGCCATAACATTAAAATCACCTCCTACACTCTCCTACACTCTTTCTACACTCACTGTCCATTTTATCAGCTCCACTTACCATATAGAAGCACTTTGTAGTTCTACAATTACTGACTGTAGTCTGTTTCTCTACATACTTTTTTTAACCTGCTTTCACCCTGTTCTTCAATGGTCAGGACCCCCACAGGACCACCACAGAGCAGGTATTATTTGGGTGAGGGATCAGCAGCGCTGCTGGAGTATTTCAATACAGTGTCCACTCACTGTCCACTCTATTAGACACTCCTACCTAGTTGGTCCACCTTGTAGATGTAAAGTCAGAGACGATCGCTCATCTTTGCTGCTGTTTGAGTTGGTCATCTTCTAGACCTTCATCAGTGGTAACAGAATGCTGCCCACGGGGTGCTGTCGGCTGGATATATTTTCGATTGGTGGACAATTCTCAGTCCAGCAGGGAGAGTGAGATGTTTAAAAACTCCAGCAGCGCTGCTGTCTTATCCGCTTATACCAGCACAACACACACTACAACACTTATACCAACACAACACCACCATGTCAGTGTCACTGCAGTGCTGAGAATGATCCACCACCCAAATAACACCTACTCTGTAGTGGTCCTGGGAGAGTCCTGACCATTAAAGAACAGCATGAAAGGGGGCTAACAAAGCATGTAGAGAAACAGATGGACTACAGTCAGTAATTGTAGAACTACAAAGTGCTTCTATATGGTAAGTGGAGCTGATAAAATGGACAATATGTGTAGAAACAAGGAGGTGGTTTTAATGTTATGGCTGATCTGTGTATATATCTTTTTGAAGAACATTTAGTCCATATTACTGGATTGACCATAGCACAAACTCTATCTATAGCTAAATTCCAACAATACAAATATATAAAGAACAAGCTTATCTGAACACATTTACTGCCAACAAATGTACAAGTGCTGTTCTAAGCTCTTCTTTTTCACAAGGCCAAAAGACACTAGCCACCTGCTCAAGCTGAGAGTTGCCAGAAAATGTCAGTAGGAAGCATGAATAACGGCCAGCTCAACTGATAATGCTTTAATTATAACACTGTGAACTGTGAATATACATTTCATGTTATTTCTATGATTAAAATGTTCCTTGAAAACAAAAATGGAAGAAGGGCAACAGAATCATGGCTTAGTGACAAACATTGAAAAGGCCATGTTAGGAATATTAGATACAAGCGCATTTTAAAGCTGCAACCACACAATGTTCTATAATCTGATTAAACTTTCACTTTCTTTGATCCAGTTTGTTTATATGGGAGGGAAGCAAATTGCTGTATTCCATTTTTTCCCCCCAATTTTCCCCCCTAATCTAGTCATGTCCAATTACCCTGAGTGCGTCCTCTATACTGATTCGACCCTTCACCGCTGATTAAAGACGCCTCTCCCCCTCCGGCATGTACAGTCAGTGAAGACTGCATTTTTCACCTGCACGAGTTGAGCTCATACACTTGACGGGCACCCTGTATGGAGGGCCACACCCCCATCAGCATTATTCTACAGCCCTGTTCGGGCGCCATCAGTCAGCCAGCAAGCTGAGAGGCTCTTACCCTCTAAGCCTGAACAACAGCCAATCGTTGTTCATGCTGCCACCCAGCCCAGTCGGAAAGGCAGAGCTGAGATTCGATAAGATGTATTCGAAACCCCAACTCTGGTGCGCTAGCGTACTTTACCGCTGCGACACCTGAGCGGCTGCTGTATTCCATTTTTAAGTAGATCTATGGCATTGTGAGAAAATACAGCATCACAACTTGAGAGTGATCTGTGTAATGTGAAAACCGGATTTGCAATTTAGGGCATTTTCACACCTATAGTTCATTTGCTCTAAATCAATAAATCAATTGATAAATTTGGTACCTTGAAGCATTTTGCCCTTGGTTCAGTAAATACAGGAAAAAGTCCTGAATTTTAGAGTATTTAATATGTCTATGCCATTAAACATAGAGCAACTACAGCAGGATGCAGAATTAACTTTAAAGGCACCTCTTTAAAATGTTGTACTGCTTCAGACTTTGCAAAGAACACATGCTGCATTCAGACGACTGAGCAGATGACGGGAGCTAACATTGAGAATTGAGGTCAGACCACCCTGTCACCGCAAACGAACCAGTCCAGAGTTCCTTTGAGGCCAGACTGATACCATCTTCTCTCAAGGGCCTTGGTGCAGTAGTTTCGGTCCACACCCAAGCACGATGACTGGTCTAAAATGCTGGTGTGAAAACATCCTTAGACAGCAATTACATATTTACTAATCCTGGAATAGCTTTTATTTTATTTTAGCTTTATTCTTTGATTTTAGCAGTTTCATTTACACATTACCTCTTCTTAACTTCTCATGTCTTCAAATGATGACTATTGTTAGAGTCTTATTATTTTTATTTTTTTTAGAGCGAGCAATAATCTGTCAATTCTGTCAGTTATTACTCTGGATTGTTTTCAGGCTTGGTGCTCAGTGGCACAGCCAGCAAAAATGGGTTTTGCTGCATATAATGTGAAAGCAGCCAAGGAGGCCAGGCTATTAACTGCAAATATACAATCTCTCAGGGATTTCTGTTCCAGGGATTTAAATGTTTTACAGAGACTCTATTATCTTTTATCCTGCATTATTTTCCTGAAAGCACAGTATTTTCTCGCACACTATATGTATATAGATGAGACGGTAGTAAAAATTGACCCGATTCAAATTGCAGTCTATGTGTAACCCTGCAGGAATCCCCTGATCATCAGTCATTGTGTCTCCATTATAATGAGCAGCAGCCCTGCTGTAGATGAGACGTACACTGGGAGTCGTAATGCAGTGTAAATGACCCTCATTCAGCCTTTAGAGCAATGAAACCGTAATAGAGAAAGAGAAAGAGAGCGAGTGAGTGAGAGAGAGAGAGTGGTTCCACTTAAAGAAGACATGGACAGAAACCAATTTCTTAAACAAGTGACAAGCAAAAACAATAAGTATAAATATAATTTATATGCACAAAATAACTGAATAATCACAAAAGATCAGATGTTGGAGATAATCTGAATAAGTTTACTTGCAGTTCACTTCACATAAGTCAGCTTTATGTGGTACCAGGTAAAACTGATTGCGTTATGAATCATGTTTGCTCCACCTTGCAGCCCATTATTAATGTAATTTCTTCTAATTCACTTAATGAATATTAATACATATTATTAAATAATATTAATCAAATAATTTAATTTTAAAATAATTCCCCTTTTTCCCCCAATATGTGCAAAGGTGGACCGGCTACTCTAAATTCCCCATGGGTGTAAATAAGTATGTAGATAGGTGTATGATGCCTTGAAGGAATTCATGCCTTCCAGGTTCTGTTTCTATAAGCCCCCACATAAACTGGTCATAGATCTTTATGGTGAAAAATAGTGCAGAAATGTTTATAATCAAATACCTGCGTGTTTGGATTATTAGTGTGCAAGTAAATATACTAATTCATAAAGAGGGAATTCATTTATACTACACCCATTTCTAGAAAAGTTGGAACTTTTTGTTAATTGTTTTGTTAATTCTCTTCAACCTGTCTTTAAGTAACAAACATCCAATGAAAAGACTTTGGGAATGGGAATTAGTTTCCCCCGAAATGTTTTGGCTATGTCATATGAACAATTTGTCTCACTGATTTTCAGCAAATCGAAGTTCAATCAAGCCGAAGCAGTAAAAACAAGCTGCACAACGAACTTATAAAGGACGTTTAGAAAAAATATTTTGGACAAAGAACCATGTGTGACAAACATTCAGTCACGGAAAAAAAACAATTGCTAAAATCATTAAGTATGTAAATAATTGAATTCAACTGCATATGCCTATTGTAATAGAAATATGACTTTGCATCAAGATGATTCATTTGACCATACCGCTCTAATATTCAGAATCAACAAAGTTTGATTCATGTAAGCACAATATTTAAATAAAACACTACTAAACTCTGCTGCTCCACTTTGCCTCTTCCTTACCTGTGTGGCGCCCACAGTGATCTCATCAGGCAGAAGTGTGACCATTATGTAACATCCAGGAAAGTTCTCCTCTTCCTTCTCCAGCAGATCCTTGCCCTGATGTAGGGTGACATGCAGCAGTGAGGCCCGAGCCTCTAGTTCCAGTGTCACCTCCAGCTGACCCACAGTGACATCATGGCCAAACGTGTGTGCTATGGATGAGATGGAGCACAGTGAGTCTGCAGAGACTGAGCGCTTAAGCTCTGGCTCCCGGTTCAACAGCTCAAGAGGGCCGAGCTCTCGAAAGCTGTCAGGAGTGTCAGCCAGCTGCAGGCTGGGCTTACGGCTGGCTGATGATGCCTTTCTGTGATTGGAGGCCGCAACACACTATAAGAGGAAGCGGATATTCAGAGCACGTCAGTAACTGACAGGAAGAATCCCTGTCCACATTAAACAAAATAAGCTCATTACCTTCTGTCGCACTTCAGAGTAGGAGGTGCCATATTTCTCCTGCAAGTACTGGTAGTTAAAGTTGGGGTATGGTGAGGGAGCGGGGAATGTGCCTGATTTCCATAGCTTCCACAGGTTTACACCTACAATGCACAGGAGGAGCAGAAACCCCAATAGGTACACACCTACCTCCCAAGCAGGTGGCTCACGGACCACTGCCACACACACACACACACACACACACACACACACACACATACACACACACACACATCCTCTGTTAGAAAAACTGAACATATGAGAAGAATATTAGGTATTTGTAATTGGGTTTGTTTCTCTCACCGCTGACATGATAGTCAGAGATGTCCGGGCCGTGTGCTGAGGACATGGTCCCAGCGCCTGGAAGAAAAGATCAAGTTCAGAAAATCAGAGACATTTATTGTGTTCCTACAGACTGGTAATTGCATGCATATATACGAATTCCTAGTTCTCCCTCAGAGAAGGACAGTAGAGGCACACAGAGCATAGAAATATGAATTTATGAATACATATTTTTTTTTAAAAATTTTTTACACATACATAAGACAGCAGTACAGAATATAGAGTTGGTGGATAACATAACACATAAGACCTAATATTGTGTTGGTATCCTTTTGCTGCCAAAACGCCCTGACCTGTCGAGGCATGGACTCCACTAGACCCCTAAAGGTGTGCTGTGGTATCTGGCACCAAGATGTTAGCAGCAGATCCTTTAACTCCTGTAAGTTGTGAGGTGGGGCCTCCATGGATCGGACTTGTTTGTCCAGCACATCCCACAGATACTCGATTGGATTGAGATCTGGGAAATTTGGAGGCCAAGTCAACACCTCAAACTCGTTGTGCTCCTCAAACCATTCCTGAACCATTTTTGCTTTGTGGCAGGGAGCATTATCCTGCTGAAAGAGGCAACAGCCATCAGGGAATACCGTTTCCATAAAGGGTGTACATGGTCTGCAACAATGCTTAGGTAGGTGGTACGTGTAAAAGTAACATCCACATGTAATGGTTCTGTGGCGTTTGTGGGACTTACCACTCTTCCCCGACGTCACAGGCCTTACAGAGCAGTATTGAGCTAGGCCTTTAGTAAGAGGCCAGCTCGTTAGGGTGACGACCTGCAGCTGCGGCTCCCTTATTTAAGGGTACGCCGCCTGGCTGCAGGTGTCGCACCTTTTGTCTTGTTTGCTCCTTTTGTTTTGGGCACTGCGGTGTCCGTGGGGACTGCTGACGGCTCCCCCACGCTTCTTTTGTAGTTTTAGAGGTACCCCCGGTGGCATTAGGCCATCAGGGTGTGTAGACTGCAAGGTTGAGGTAATTAGCTTTTCTTTTACCTTCTTAGAAGTAGCGTGGTGCGATGTCGTGCAGTCCTCGTACTGTGTTTATTTTACCCGTTAGCATTTAGCATTAGCGGGTGAAGCCAGCCCCGTGACACGGCGCTGGTCCTCTCCCCGCTAATGTTTACCTAGCTAACCTAGCTGTGTTATTCGGCAGCCGGTGGGTGGCGTCTCGGTAAGACACTCGGTTGGTCTGCCAGCACCTCCGGTTCGAATCCGCACTAGGAGCTTGGGTAACTGTTTTGTTAACCGGTTTTCTTTACTCTGTTTTGTGTGCTTTAACAGATTGGCTCTAGCTGCGGCTGATGAAGGAGCCGTCTGTTACCCCGAACTGCGCCTGAGGCGATTTCGGGGCTTTGTAGCGTAAAACAAGTATTCTGGGATTCAGCAACCGCTGGGTGGCGACACCGCTAAGTGCGCGGCTGTCCTGCCAGCCGCCCCGGTTCGAATCCGCACCCTTTTGTGTGCTTTAACAGATTGGCTCTAGCTGCGGCTGATAACGGAGCCGTCTGTTACCTCGAACTGCGCCTGAGGCGATTTCGAGGCTTTGTAGCCGAAAATAATTGTAGCGCCTTAAGCGCATGAAGTCATCTGCTTTCCCCCGCGGCAGCAGCGCGCTGGTTACGCGCCCGGCTCTCACCCGAGCGGCCGGGGTTCGCGCCCAGCGTCTTTTAGTTTTCTTCTTTTCTTTTTGTTGCTGCCTGCATTCCCCAGCGGAAGTCCATCGGGGTTCCTTATGTTTGTTTTTGAGTTCTGTCTTGTGTGTGATGTTCTGTGTTTTTCTGTTAATAAATAAACTTTTATTTACTTTAACTCCGCGCTTGAGTCCTTTCTCTCCCACGTGACAGAAAGGTGCGACCATTTCTGGACTCAGTGGAGGACCCCCATTCTCTCCCAATAATTTTTTTGGGGGGGCACTCCCTGGTTGCTTATAGCAACCTGGGGGAATCCCCCGGTTGCCTGTAGCAACCTGGGGGAACTGGACCGCTGGCTAGGGACCTCAGGAGAGGTCCCTTTAAGGAGGGGGTACTGTAATGGTTCTGTGGCGTTTGTGGGACTTACCACTCTTCCCCGACGTCACAGGCCTTACAGAGCAGTATTGAGCTAGGCCTTTAGTAAGAGGCCAGCTCGTTAGGGTGACGACCTGCAGCTGCGGCTCCCTTATTTAAGGGTACGCCGCCTGGCTGCAGGTGTCGCACCTTTTGTCTTGTTTGCTCCTTTTGTTTTGGGCACTGCGGTGTCCGTGGGGACTGCTGACGGCTCCCCCACGCTTCTTTTGTAGTTTTAGAGGTACCCCCGGTGGCATTAGGCCATCAGGGTGTGTAGACTGCAAGGTTGAGGTAATTAGCTTTTCTTTTACCTTCTTAGAAGTAGCGTGGTGCGATGTCGTGCAGTCCTCGTACTGTGTTTATTTTACCCGTTAGCATTTAGCATTAGCGGGTGAAGCCAGCCCCGTGACACGGCGCTGGTCCTCTCCCCGCTAATGTTTACCTAGCTAACCTAGGTGTGGTATTCGGCAGCCGGTGGGTGGCGTCTCGGTAAGACACTCGGTTGGTCTGCCAGCACCCCCGGTTCGAATCCGCACTAGGAGCTTGGGTAACTGTTTTGTTAACCGGTTTTCTTTACTCTGTTTTGTGTGCTTTAACAGATTGGCTCTAGCTGCGGCTGATGAAGGAGCCGTCTGTTACCCCGAACTGCGCCTGAGGCGATTTCGGAGCTTTGTAGCGTAAAACAAGTATTCTGGGATTCAGCAACCGCTGGGTGGCGACACCGCTAAGTGCGCGGCTGTCCTGCCAGCCGCCCCGGTTCGAATCCGCACCCTTTTGTGTGCTTTAACAGATTGGCTCTAGCTGCGGCTGATAACGGAGCCGTCTGTTACCTCGAACTGCGCCTGAGGCGATTTCGAGGCTTTGTAGCCGAAAATAATTGTAGCGCCTTAAGCGCATGAAGTCATCTGCTTTCCCCCGCGGCAGCAGCGCGCTGGTTACGCGCCCGGCTCTCACCCGAGCGGCCGGGGTTCGCGCCCAGCGTCTTTTAGTTTTCTTCTTTTCTTTTTGTTGCTGCCTGCATTCCCCAGCGGAAGTCCATCGGGGTTCCTTATGTTTGTTTTTGAGTTCTGTCTTGTGTGTGATGTTCTGTGTTTTTCTGTTAATAAATAAACTTTTATTTACTTTAACTCCGCGCTTGAGTCCTTTCTCTCCCACGTGACACCACATGGATGGCAGGAGTTAAGGTTTCCCACTGGCTTGCCTTCTTCTTGTTCCCCAGGTAAGCGACGCACACGCACCCGGCCATCCATGTGATGCAACTACATTTTCTGTTGTTTTACCCCGAGGTGGTTCTGACGGAAACCTGTTTACCCTCTCGAGGTTAAAGACTGCAAGTTGAGACTGCTGTGCCAACGATGCTGCTTCTACTGGATGGGATGGGAACCCAGCGTGTTGGCACCAAAAATGTCCAGAACTTACAATGGACTTTATCACAGACTGGACTGAATAATGAAGAACTCCAATTATTTTTTGCTAGTTACAACTGTCAATTTAATTATGTGTTTGTATGATTTGCGTAAATCCTATTTATTTGAAGTATCCTCCAGGCCACCCAAGAAGGATGGGTCCCTGCTGAATCTGGTTCCTCTCAAGGTTTCTTCCTGTGATTTTAAGGGAGTTTTTCCTTGCCACTGTCTCCCTCGGCTTGCTCAATAGGGGGTTTTGGTCTGTTGGTCCTGGATTCTGTAAAGTTGCTTTGAGACAATGTCCATTGTAAAAAGCACTATATAAATAACTTTGACTTGACTTGACAATCCTAACAAACCAAAAGCATGACAATCATAACAATCCAAATCAAAATAGCCTCCGCTGAAGGATCCACAGCTGCTCCCTTAAATGTCATGAGCATTACACCTGAAATGAGGAGCAGTGGATCATTAGCTTCAGTGACTGATCATTGAGAAGAGGCGTCAACTTTGAAACATAAACAAGACCCTCTCCAACATGTGCTCCTGGAAACCTGGAAAGGGGGACAGGGAGCACATAGAGGCTGGATTCGTGACATTCCAATTTTAATTAATTGGGTCTAGTGTGGAAAGGCACACACTTGGGTCCATAAGACCCTGCAGTTTACACTGCATTGTCAAGACCAAAACCAAGCCATGAAGTCCAAGTAATTGTCTGTAGATCTCTGCAATTAAAGTGTGGCAAGGCATTGGTCAGGGCAAGGATATAAACCTACGTCTTAGGTTTTGAGTGTTCACAGGAAGCTCAGTAATTTTGAATTGGTAGAAGCTGGCACAACCTTGAATGTTTTTAGAATTGGACATCAGAAGAGCTTGGTCAGAGAGGTAAAAAAGAAACCAATTGTCACTCTAAAAGAGTTTTAAAAGTACATTATCTTTCAACACAACAGTGTCCCAAAGCATACAGCCAAAACAACACTGGAGTGGCTTGGTGGCAAGTCATTGAATGTCCTCGAGTCAAAGCCCAGAGTTAAACCCCATGGAACATCTGTGAAGTGACCGAAAGATGGCGGTTTACAGATGAATGGGATAAACTGCCCAAATCCAGGTGTGGAGAACTTGTACAGATGTATCCAGGAAAACTTGCAGCTGTAACTGCGGAGTTGAATAAATGGTCTCCAATTCACCTCACTTGCATGTTTTTGGACTGTGGGAGGAAACCGGAGCACTGGAGGAAACCCACGAAGACGCGGGGAGAAAATGCAAACTCTACACAGAAAGGACCCAGACCGCCTCACCTGGGGATCGAACCCACAACCTTCTTGCTGTGAGGCGACAGTGCTACCCACTAAACCAGCGTGAATCTATGTACATAACCCTCATGCTACTAAAACTGATAGATACCGATAGAGTGATTAAACGAAAGAGAGCGTGAGAAAGGAAAGAGAGTAAAAAAAGAGAAAAGGGTGGTATGAGTCACGCTTGCTTTTTTGGCTCAGAAAGCAGGAACATTACACTAATGAGAAGAGGAAAGCGATGGAGGCTGAGACGATGGAGATGAAAAAGGCCTGCATTCTGAAAAGTGTAAAGCCAAGTCAGACTGCAGCACAATGACAGCAACTTAGACCTACCACCCACTCATTGCTCTCTCCCTCTCTCTCTCTCTACTTAAAGTCTTGTATTCATTTTGTAGAGTACTGCAGAGGACACCAGTATGCTTACAACTTAATTGAGCAGTGGTATCACTGTTGAGTATACTTAATCATTAAACAAGAGCATTTAACAAAATAATAGCTCAAATTTACTACACATACTAGTTTACTTCAATTAATTATTACATGTGGAAACAGACATAACTAAAGCAGATTAAAAGTCATTGTTGTGTTACCAAAGGTTTAATCATGTTGGAACCCAACTTAAGGTCATACAGACTAGCAGACTAGGTTTTAAGATCATTAATATTATGTAGAGGTTAAATAATTGTGACATGGCAAAATGTATTAAAATATTTGTCTACCATAATTTATTTTCTTTTTATAGTTCATCTGCTGCATAATTTAACTGATAAACACTTAATTTAAAGCAAAATATAGCGCTGCAGAAAAGCTATACATCCTTATTTTCTTTGGGGATTGGAATATTTCAGATTGCAACTAATTCTGCCAATTCTGCCAATTCTCTCATGTGAAATATCACATGAGAGAATTAACTCCAGTTGAACCACCACCCAACACTATCAATTCAATACTAAAGTACACATCTACTACAACAGCTTTGCCTGTCAGTCTCCGATTGTCAAAAAGAAATATACTAGGAAAATAAAAGTAGGAATATAAAAAAAGAAGGAATCATCAAACTACGGCCCGTGGTCGTATACGGCCTGCTGCTTTCATTTGACCACCCCCTTTACCTACAGCACCAATGCATGTTGTCTGGCCACTGTTTATCTTTCAACTTATAGTATTATAGTGGAAAAAATAACAGTGAAAACAAAAATTGGCCACCCATTGATCCATAGAATATATGGTGAATAATGTGTTGCTACTGATAAGTTCGAAGTCACAGAGGAGATTGCTGCACTACAATGTATCAAGGGAACTACAACGTGAAAGGACATCTATGAAAAAGTTCAACAAACTGTGGCTGATTTTGGGTCTCAACTGGGCTAAGCTAACAAGTGTGACAACCGATGGTGCTCCAAGCATTGTGGGTTCTGCGAGAGGAGTGATTGTGCGCATCAATAGAGAAATAAGTGACCGCGGCCAACCTGACGTTGACTGTCTCATCAGCCAAAAGCAGGTTCACAGTTCATGTTTACTTTTTGATTAAAAAGTCTGAGGACCCGTGGTTTAGACAGTGTCCTCTTTTTCTTAACAGATCATTGCTGATCCTTAAAAATGTGCATCATTATAGGCTACCAATAGGCAAGGTAACAATTAAGATGAAAAGCTGACTGCCTAAACCTAAATAAGAAATGACATGTCTGAGTGTGCTCATTAATATTACCTAAACTGACATGGAATTACGCAATGGATCATTATGTATTTACTGTGAGTTACTTAAAATTAATTGTGTAAAGCTTAATTCCCTTAAATGGCTTTACATCATCTGTACTGGGACAATAGAGTAACCATGATTATGACTGGCTCACACCACCATAGTTTTAAGGTCTTTATATATAAGCTTTCTTCATAAATAAATCTTCAATATGAGTTTTAATTAGTAGGTATGTTTGGAAAGCACAAGGTGTTTGTCTTTATTTTTATTAGTTTTATTCCTGTACCATATTCCAAAAAGATTATATTTCAGCATTTGAACCACATACAAAACATTTTATTGTTTTTATCCCCTAACACCATTTTTATAAATATTATGATATCTTAAAATTCTGTAAATCTTCATCATGTAAATTTTGATCATTTAAGTAATGTCTCAAACAGGTAGCATTATTTTACTCAATTATCGTACTGTAAATACTGTTTTTTCACTGCAAGAGCTTTAATTGCTATGAAATTTCTGTTTATCCGGAATGTCTGCTGAGGTAAAAACTTGAAGGTTATGAAACCCAAACTAAAGTAAGCTCTCAAACTGTGAATACTGATAAATAATGTGATGAATAAATAGCACAATGACGCACATAACTGCAACAAAGCTGTGTGAAAGTGTGTCTACTTGAGAGAGTGAGTCAGAGAATGTGTGCGTGTGTGCGAGGGTGAGGTGTGAATTAATGTCTGATAGAACCTACGTAAAAGCCTTTGCTAGGGAACTGATTCAATCACTATGATCATACATCCAAGTTATAAAATTGGAATGTCAGCTCTGCAGAGAAACAACAGAATACAGAAAAGCATTTCACTTATTTCACCTCATTTGCACCAAAAGGTGATTCTAAAAAGATACACAGAGGTCTAACATGTCTACTTACTTGTAAGTGACATGTACTGTATATTATGTCTTGGGATTTTAACGGTTTCTGCAACCTTCTAAGAGTAAACCATTGAAACTTATTTATCTTTCATACATTTACTGTGGGGTCTCTAAAGTCTGACAAACAATATATCTGGTTAAAATATTAATCATTTCCAATGATAAAAATTTCAATTTTACCACTGGTTTATCCTGGTCAGGGTCGCAGCAGGTCTAGTCTCCACCGGATTCAGAGGGCGCAATGCAGTAACTGTGAATCAGGGGGTGGCAGCAGCATGCTTTGGAGGTGCTTTGCAGCAGGGGAAACTGGTGAACTTCACAAAACAAACAGCATTATGAGGAAGGAAAATTATTTGGAGATATTGAAGCAACACCTCAAGACATCAGCCAGGAGGTTAAAGCTTAGGCGCAAATGGGTCTTCCAAATGGACAATAGATAGATAGATGGATGGATGGATGGATGGATGGATGGATGGATGAATGGATGGATGGATGGATCACTTTATTCATCCCAGAGGGAAAGTCAAGTATTACAACAGCTCAAGGTACATAAAAAAAAAAAAAGTAAATGCTCAAGGTACATAAAAAAAAATAATTAAGTGAATAAAAGAAATTATTAATTAAATAGGCTCAAGGTACGTGAGAAATATTAAGTAAGCATTGCAGTACAATGTTGGTAGGTAATATACGGTATATATATATATATATATATATATATATACAGTGCCTTGCAAAAGTATTCAGCCCCCTTGAACTTTTCAACCTTTTGCCACATTTCAGGCTTCAAACATAACGATATGAAATTGTAATTTTTTGTGAAGAATCAACAACAAGTGGGACACAATCGTGAAGTGGAACGAAATTTATTGGATATTTTAAACTTTTTTTAGAAATAAAAAACTAAAAAGTGGGGCGTGCAATATTATTCAGCCCCTTTACTTTCAGTGCAGCAAACTCACTCCAGAAGTTCAGTGAGGATCTCTGAATGATCCAATGTTGACCTAAATGACTGATGGTGATAAATAGAATCCACCTGTGTGTAATCAAGTCTCCGTATAAATGCACCTGCTCTGTGACAGTCTCAGAGTTCTGTTTAAAGCGCAGAGAGCATCATGAAGACCAAGGAACACACCAGGCAGGTCCGAGATACTGTTGTGGAGAAGTTTAAAGCCGGATTTGGATACAAAAAGATTTCCCAAGCTTTAAACATCTCAAGGAGCACTGTGCAAGCGATCATATTGAAATGGAAGGAGTATCAGACCACTGCAAATCTACCAAGACCCAGCCGTCCCTCTAAACTTTCAGCTCAAACAAGGAGAAGACTGATCAGAGATGCAGCCAAGAGGCCCATGATCACTCTGAATGAACTGCAGAGATCTACAGCTGAGGTGGGAGACTCTGTCCATAGGACACAATCAGTCATACACTGCACAAATCTGGCCTTTATGGAAGAGTGGCAAGAAGAAAGTTATTTCTCAAAGATATCTATAAAAAGTCACCTGGGAGACACACCAAACATGTGGAAGAAGGTGCTCTGGTCAGATGAAAGCAAAATTGAACTTTTTGGCCACAATGCAAAACGTTATGTTTGGCGTAAAAGCAACACAGCTCATCACCCTGAACACACCATCCCCACTGTCAAACATGGTGGTGGCAGCATCATGGTTTGGGCCTGCTTTTCTTCAGCAGGGACAGGGAAGATGGTTAAAATTGATGGGAAGATGGATGGAGCCAAATACAGGACCATTCTGGAAGAAAACCTGTTGCAGTCTGCAAAAGACCTGAGACTGGGACGGAGATTTATCTTCCAACAAGACAATGATCCAAAACATAAAGCAAAATCTATCTACAATGGAATGGTTCACAAATAAACGTATCCAGGTGTTAGAATGGCCAAGTCAAAGTCCAGACCTGAATCCCATCGAGAATCTGTGGAAAGAGCTGAAAACTGCTGTTCACAAACGCTCTCCATCCAACCTCACTGAGCTCGAGCTGTTTTGCAAGGAAGAATGGGCAAAAATTTCTGTCTCTCGATGTGCAAAACTGATAGAGACATACCCCAAGCGACTTGCAGCTGTAATCGCAGCAAAAGGTGGCGCTACAAAGTATTAACGCAAGGGGGCTGAATAATATTGCACGCCCCACTTTTCAGTTTTTTATTTCTAAAAAAAGTTTAAAATATCCAATAAATTTCGTTCCACTTCACGATTGTGTCCCACTTGTTGTTGATTCTTCACAAAAAATTCAAATTTCATATCGTTATGTTTGAAGCCTGAAATGTGGCAAAAGGTTGAAAAGTTCAAGGGGGCTGAATACTTTTGCAAGGCACTGTATATATATATATATATATATGCAATATGTAATATAATAAAACATTTTCAAAAGTGTCTTGGGCATTAAATACGCTTCATGAGTCTGTCCTGATAGTCCTGGTATTAACTCAGTGAGCAATGATGTCCCGGCACAGTGGGGATGAGTTATACAGTGAGATCGCTGTTGACCCCAAGAGTACCTCCAAAGTTCTGGCAAAATGACAACAAAGTGAAGGTAACAAAGCCCTGACCTCAATACCGTAGACAATTTGTGGGCAGAACTAAAAAACTGTGTGCCAGTACTGTCAGGAGGAATGGGCCAATGTTCCAGCAACTTATTGTGAGAAGCTTGTAGAAGGCTACCTGAAACAATTCAAATGCAATCATACCAAATACTAACCATTTGTATGTGAACTACTAAGCTACTGGGAATGTGATGAAAGAAATAAAAGCTTAAATAAATTGTTTCACATTCTTAAAACATAGTAGTGATCCTAAATGACATAAGAAAGGCAATCTGTACTATGATTACTATGATGTGCTAGGATGTCAGGAATTGTGAAAAACTGAGTTTAAACAAATATGACTATGGTGTATAAACGTTTAGCAGTATTTGTGCTCATAAATGACATTTTAAACCTTTGAGTAACTCCAAAAAAGCACATGTAACTATATGTTCCAAAGATACTTATAATATAGTATCCTATAGTATATTAGGCTGAAATAATCCTTTTACCAACAACTTCTTTAAGAGGTTAAATACAATAGTGTGAATACCCTGGACAGGGCACCAATCCTTTGCAGGGCTTCAGTCACCACCGCCCATCCCCCAAGTCATAATCAACCATGTCTGTGTAGATGCCCCGCTGGACGATAGCACAGCTAGGATTCGAACCCAGATCTCAGACATGATGGGTTAGCGTCATAAGGTACTTTTAAAGCCATTATTGTTTTCTTGTTTGTGCATATGGACACATAACCATGTACTAGTTAGAAAAGTAAGCCCTGCTCTTAATTAAAATTTTATTCATTCATTCATTCATCAGGATTGGGGAGAACATGCAAACTCCACACAGAAAGGACCCAGAGCGCTCCACCTTGAAATCAAACCCAGGACCATCTTGCTGCGAGGCGACAGTGCTACCCACAGAGCCACCATGCCGCCCAAAAATGTTCATGGCTCTGTACATATCACTGGAGTTTCTCCCTACTAAACATGTAAAACAATTTCTTTATGGACCTTGCTAGGTGCACAGGGGAATAGAAAAGGGCATTATTTAACTGTTGCAACAAAGCTATTATCAATAATTAGAAGGTGTGGCCGCTCAGGTGGCGCAGCGGTAAAAACACACGCTGGAACCAGAGCTGGGATCTCGAATACATCGTATCAAATCTTAGCTCTGCCTGCCGGCTAAGGCTGAGTGGCCACATGAACAACGATTGGCCTGTTGTTCAGATGGGTGGGACTAAGCCTGATGGGGTCTCTCTCCAATGACTGATGCAATTACGACCTCTGCTGGCTGATTGATGGCGCCTGCACAGAGATGAGAAAAAAGTGCTGTCAGGGTGTGTCTCTCCGTACACAACGCTGAGCTGCACTGCACTCGTCAAAGTGTAGGTTATAAGATGCATACGGCATGCTGCCCACGTGTCGGAGGGGGCGTGGGTTAGCTTCGTTCTCCTCAATCAGAGCAGGGATCGGCATTGGTGGAGAGGAAGCATGATGCAAACGGGCAATTGGACGCGCTAAAAAGGGAGAAAAAGGGGAGAAAATGCATAAAGAAAACATAATAAAAAAATTATTAGAAGGCGTGTCCGAGTACATCTGGCCATATACTGTAGGTGATGCAAACTCAATCTATAGAATCCTATTTGGTTTTATATGTAACCCTATTTTCTGCTGTGTGGGAGTATAAAGCAGCCACACATTTCACACCAGCTTGTGGAGATCACAAGAATACAGATGGAGCCCCACAACAACAACTCAGTCATGCACAGAGAGCAGGGGATATTACTTCCTGAATAAGTAGATTTTCCCAGTGTAATCATATTATATGCTTCTTGTGTGAATGTGTGTGTGCTTTAATAAAGCATTATATATATCTCACGGATAGCCTACAACACTGGGATTTCCACTAGTTGTTTAAAAGAACCATGGCTACTGTCAGCTAAATCCCCTACAGTTCTACTGGAAAGAAAAAAACAGCGACCTCCTCATGCCAATAAAATGCCTTCGAATGTTGATGAATAGGGACTTAATGGAAAAGGATAGATGCAGGTTGCCTTTGCGGAGGAAAAAAATGAAAATGTGTACTTAACTTTATTGGTCATTCATTCTAAAACAGCAATGATCAATAATAATGGGCCTTCGTTGAGGCTGCAAGAAAAGCAAGAGAAGCTGATAGGGGTTTACCCTGCACTGTCAGCTAATTCCGACACAGCTAGTAAGCACACACTAATAAATCAACCTTGCTTTTAATCTCCAGAATGAGTCATGATAACATTAACTGCATCGTAATGGAGTACACACACTTCATCACAACATAGTGGCAGAGTAATGGCACAGTGCAATCAAGCTAGTACATGTGCACAGTTTTGGTTTAGCATACACCAACAGGCTGAAGAGATTGTTCAATTGAGAGATGCTGGAAAATCCCTGTGCCATGAAATTCTCTGGGTCAGATTCTGCAATGACGCTTGGATAAAGATCACATCTGCTTTCACACACAGTGGTTGGACACCTTGATCAATCACACTGACAAAAACAACACTCAAGCAGCATTTGCTGTCAGAGGTGTGCCATAACCTGAGCTGAATGACCACCCTGCAACAGTTTGTAGCTAATAAATGATCTGCTAGCCTCTTCCCATTCCCCCACAAACAATAATGATTCACTCAATGAAAGGAATGGGGTCACAGCATGATGGTGACCATGACAACTTTGTCATCAGGTCGTGCAAATACTCAGAACAATATGTCTTGGGGGGGGGTTCTGGCAGCCCCAGCACAAAAACGCATGCAGGTTGTATAATATGCTGATATTAATTATGCGTGTGTCTGCAATAACTATGTAACTGAACTGAAAACTGGAAATTCTTCCCAGCTTTAATAACAGCCACTCTTTTGAGAAGGCTTCTCACAAGTCTTTGCGCCCATTCTGTCAAAAGAGCATTGAAACTATAACTGGGCACCACCTCCTAATCTTCAGAAGGCCAAAGAAAGCTGAGACTTTTAATCCATACCTCCAAAATGCAGCAGTCCCCAGCCACATCTTTTCATTTGCCAGCAGTGTAGCTTCAAAGTGGATTTTTCATATCAGCCATGTTATAAACTCTGTGACTACCAAACCACTAGTGTAGGTGCCTCAACCTAACAGCAAAGGTTGTGACTTCAAATTGGCAATAAAACTCATTCAACCTTTCCCACCTCAGGCACAGCCAATCATAGGTGTTTGAGAGCACCACCTAGGATCTTGACATTACACCGCAGAGCTACTTAAGTGCCCTATAATTTTAATGTCTTATGATTGTAAAGATTCTGGGTATAAATTATTTTATTTACAACTGTATATTAATTTACATTATATATTAATTTTAATGTAATTTTTGATTGATTATTTTGTCTGCATACACCGATCAGCCGTAACATTAAAACCACCTCCTTGTTTCTACACTCACTGTCCATTTTATCAGCTCCACTTACCATATAGAAGCATTTTGTAGTTCAACAATTACTGACTGTAGTCCATCTATTTCTCTACATAATTTCTTAACCTGTTTTTACTCTGTTCTTCAAAGGTCAGGACCCCCACAGTACCACTACAGAGCAGGTATTATTTGGGTGTTGGATCATTCTCAGCTCTGCAGAGACACTGACATGGTGGTGGTGTGTTAGTGTGTGTTGTGCTGGTACGAGTGGATAAGACACAGCAGTGCTGCTGGAGTTTTTAAACACCTGACTGTCACTGCTGGACTGAGAATAGTCCACTAACCAAAAATATCCAGCCATCAGCACCCTGTGGGCAGCGTCCTGTGACCACTGATAAAGGTCTAGAAGATGACCAACTCAAACAGCAGCAATAGATGAGCGATCGACTTTACATCTACAAGGTGGACCAACTAGGTAGGATTGTCTAATAGAGTGGACAGTGAGTGGACACAGTATTTAAACACTCCAGCAGCGCTGCTGTGTCTGATCCACTCATACCAGCACAACACACACTAACACACCACCACCATGTCAGTGTCACTGCAGTGCTGAGAATCATCCACCACCCAAATAATACCTGTACTGTAGTGGTCCTGTGGGGGTCCTGACCATTGAAGAACAGCATAAAAGGGGCTAAGAAAGCATGCAGAGAAACAGATGGACTACAGTCAGTAAATGTAAAACTACAAAGTGCTTCTATATGGTAAGTGGAGCTGATAAAATGGACAGTGAGTGTAGAAACAAGGAGGTGGTTTTAATGTTATGGCTGATCGGTGTATATGTGTAAGATCAGCTTCTCAAATACAGAAATGCCAAAAAAAAAAAAAAAAAAAAAAAGAACACAGATACGATGTATTTATTTAATTGTTTTAATGCACATCATGTCACATCATCACATCAGGTGTTTTTTCAGTGGAGCTGTGCACATTCTGTGTGGAAGGTGCTGAATGAACAGCTCCCACCAAATAAAGTGCTAATGCGTATGCTTTTGCAGTGCAGAGTGTGCTGAACACTTTCTGTACACACAACAGAAAAGAACAAGCCTTCACCAACCAGCCAGGTGTGATAAACAATTGAAGGGTGCAAAGCCCTAATTGGGTTTAAAAATTTCCCTTTCAGATTTGATAATAATAAAAAAAATCATTATATGAATGTGGGTCTGTGCAGTTGTAACTAATGCCACCGATACACAATTTGACCTCAAAAGTCATTAGATCACTGTACTGTTCACACTACACTAGAAACAGAGAGTCTTTAAGTCGTTGTGGATTGTGCACTACATGACTGATCAGCAATAGGGGGTCACATATTACACAATCTTTCACCAGGAGGAATCACAGACGAATCTGTCTGGTCTCCCAAGCTACATTTTGTCACAAAAACACACGCCAGAAGTGACAAAGCCCTTTGCTGACCAAAATGGCAATGCATAGGACCACAATTCCAACAGGGCTGACTTCCGAACTATTTCAGCAACTGTGCGACGGTATAACAACAGTGGCATGATGTTATACCACAGACTAATATTTACATATACAGCCTAGTAATGAAAAGAAACATTTACATAAATGACTATGTTTTTAAAATTGTAAATTTATGCAAATTGATTTAATTTGGTATTTTTAACAGTACAGTGGTACCTTGTAACTCAACGTCCCCTAAACTCAAAATCTTTGAAACTCAACGCCCTTCGTCGAGAAATTTGTACCTTTAAACTCAATGTTTTTCTTAAACTTAAAATGTTCAGTTTCTTTAAAAAAAAATTATTTATTTTATTTCAAATTAACAATAACCAGCCGCATTGTTTAGTGCTTCGCTTGCAGTAAAACGTCATCAAAGTGTGGAATAACCGTCAAATCCACTCTGAAAGCTCCACATGTATGTGTTTAGCTGGATTTTTCTCCTGTTTCACTTTTAAACTTGTATATAGCTCAGGGCTCTGAGAAATTGTAAGGATCAGCTTTTTTCGAGAGAAAGTCCAAAACGCTTATCGTAAAAAGCAGCGCAAAAGCTAATGTGCCGCTTCTCATGTGAATGCGCCTTTACTGAACGGAATATGGTATTCCAAGATCAAGCATCTCCACGATTAAGAAGCATGAGGAAACAATTAAGAAATTTTAACTGTTTTTATATAGTATATAGAGTTTTTGTATAGTGTATTTGTGTTATTATCAGTGTATAAGTGTCAAAAACAACCCCATTATTTTACATTAGCGTAAAATATATGCAGTTCCACAGGACCATGGAACACATTAACAGGTTTCCCATACATCCTTATAAAAAAAATACCCTAAAATTCAACGCCTTTTAAACTCAACACCACTCCCAGAACCAACTGACGTTGAGTTTCAAGGTACAACTGTATTCCACTTCCAAGTGATGCTATGTCTATGTAAATTAAGCTTTTCAAAGATTATTCTTGTAGATTTTGAATTTCTAAATGAACAAAAAATATCTATACAGTGTTTATTGTATTTATATAACAAGGACAACAAGGGCATCTTTTTTTAAAAAGGACACATAGTGTTACTGATGTAAAGCACTAGTGCAAGTGCACATAACTACTGCAGGGCCCCCTCTTGTGGGAAAACTTCCACCTGCTGAATGTGAGTCAATAAATGAATGTCAGTGATGTGAAAAACCAGAGTACTTCATCCTGACACATAAACTACAGCAGTGCCCCCCTCCCCTTTGTGCCAGCTAAATGGGAGTTAGTACAATTATACCTTAGGCCATGATATCTATGTAATGCCTTGCATTTTTGTATGGCACCTGTCTGCGTGGTCCTGATACTAAATGATACTCAACCTGCTAAGTGTGAGTGAGCAAGTGAATGAACTACAATTCAGGTCCACAAGGTGCTTTGTATTGTAAAAAGAAATGGATAGAGATTTTATTTGTCAGAAAAATGCCAAGGATTTGGAAGGCAAAATGCAAAAATCTGGATATCCATTATATTTTAAGCTCTGCTGTTGCTATACCACTTCATTCATCAGGATATCTCTGTTCAGATAATGAGCCCTATAGATTGAGCTGGATAGCATGTATAGTGTATGTATGAGGTGCGAAAAGCTGAACACACACACACACACACACACCAAAACAAGACTATGTGCAAAAGATGTTCTGCACCAGTGCACGTCGAGAAGCAGTGGATTTCCTTCCATAGCGATCTGAGCCTGGACTGTCCTGTACTCTCTATAATAACATGACAGGAGTCAGCGGGGCGGACCTGAGCAGACGGTGAGGAGAGGAATGGCGGGTTAAAAGCTTACCTTGCAGGAGTTTCTCTTCAGTGTAACCAAGAGGAGCAACTCCACTTTCCGTTCACTGTTCTTACGCTCCTCTCGCCATCAGCTTGAAGGCTGTTATGGCCAAACCAAAAGCAGAAGCTGGATTGTTTTGAGTCGGAGCGATTCAGCACATTGTGAACGCTGGTGTAACCGGTAGGTTTTGCGAGAGGCATTCCATCTGATAGAGAGAGAGAGAGAGAGAGAGAGAGAGAGAGAGAGAGAAAGTCCCACCCCTGCAGTGCAACTTCCACTGCTTCACCACAACTCACAACAGCTCTGTTATTCACCACCATCCTTCCCTAATCATGAATGTTAACTATACGCATACCACCACACCACTGTGCCCTATCTTCCCTCCACATCGTGTACTTGGGGTTGGATCGACTGGCATCAGTTTTTGACTGTCTGGTTCCCAGGTTGCATTGAAATTAAACATTATAATAAAAATAAAAAAATCCACAAAGAGAACATGCAAAACTCCTCACAGACAGTGATCTAATGAAGGGTTTAAGTACAGGTTCTGATGATCCCACTACCAGCTGGCCAAATACCAGAGGACATGTTTTACTAACGTCATCTCAGAATCAGAAGCTTTATTTTCGCCAAGTACCAGGTGTACAAGGAATTTCTTTTGGTGCTGGTGTCAACATACATACTGTACATCTAATTAAATTAGGGCTGTCGAAGTTAACGCGATAATAACGCATTAACGCAATCTCAATTTAACGCGATTAAGATAAATAGTGCCATTAACGCAAATTCTAGTTCATGTTGAGACTTGACTAGTAAAACAAACGTTTTAATGTCGGACATGTCACCGTTTTTCATTTGCGGTTTGTTAACATAATGTAAAAGAGCGTCGTAGCATCTGCACTTGCATAATAAAGAAATAAATACACGCTATATTCACAAGTTGTCGGGAGCAGAACACTTTATTAACTTATTCTGTTACGGTAAGGAATACCGGACAGCTGAGTCAAGCACGTTGTCCATGAACTATGGAAGCCCCAAAGGGTCAAAACACACTCACTTCGTGTAGAAACGTCCATCAAACCATTGGATAGTATTACTGCCTAGTATGTGAGTGAATAAAACTCCCTTACAGTTTTCTCTTGTCCCAGCAGTTTTTAACATAAGTACATTTAGCATAAAATGTGTTCACCATTTTAATTGTAACATTTCACTTAAAAATCCTTGTTTTCTATAACATTTACACAGATTTTTTTTTATGCGATTAATCGCGATTAACTATATGAAATTCTGAGATTAATCGCGATTAAAAATTTTAATCGTTTGACAGCCCTAAATTAAATAATAGAAAGTTGTACTATATGTAAACATAGAATAAAAAAATATAAAAAATATAACAGCAACAACAACAGTATAGCATCCGATGAAGTGTGCAATAGATGTATAGTACAGTACACTGCTAGACTTCAAGTATAAAAAAAATTGTGCGGAATGTTCTCATTGTAATTAATGATAAGATAATTATGCTGTGTTGTTTTTACGCTTTGTTTATGAATCTGACATGCGCTAGTAAATAGCAGTAATAATAATAATACTGTTATAATTACTGTAATAAATACAGATGCTCATGCCATCCTTTCGATAACCTACATGCAGGAGCCAATCTTGTATCATTTATATCTTTCATCTTCATCTGGGCCTTTTTTGGGAGTTTTAGCTGGTGCTTGGGTGATATCAGATTCTTTGCAGAAATTGTTTACTCTGAAATGAGTGCTGGGCAGTATGATGGTTCATTCGGTATACCAGCTTCAATTCTTCGAACGGTGTGGATTTTTCATATACCGCCATACTGTAGCACAGTTTATACAACAACTGTAGGCTTCAAATAAAGGCAAAATGTAGGCAGCAAATTATAGAATATTGTTCGCTGCTAGAAGCGTTGTGGGGTGCTGTGCAGATTAGATACAACTCAATAGTTGGGCTATGAACTGAAAGGTTGAGAGTTCGAATCCCGGCTCTGCCATGCAGCCACTGCCCTTGAGCAAGGCCCTTAACCCTCTCTGCTCCAGGGGCACCGTACAATGTCTGACCCTGCGCTCTGACCCCAACTTCTAAAGAAACTGGGATATGCAAAGAAAGAATTTCATTGTACTGGACATCTGTACATGTATATATGACAAATAAAGGCATTCATTCATAGTTAGCCAGGTAGCGTAAGCATAACAGTGTTAAAAGAATAGAGGCTTTGTCGCTACGGTGGAAAAAAAAGAAAGAAAAACAGAAAACAGATGGAGGATGAAGAGATAGAGAGCAGAGATGTGCTGTGTCTACAGCTTAGAAGTTCTTTGGTTTTAATAAAAATTCGACAGACCAAAAGACTATATACTGTAAGGTTTGTCGAGCCACGGCTTTTGCAAAAAAGGTGGGGTGACATTATGAACGCAGGAACTAACCACCTGAAAAATGCTAAAACATCTAGGATGGACCATCACACAGTGGAAACGTGTATTGTGGTCAGATGAATCAGCATTCCAGGTCTTTTTTTGGAAAAAATGGATGCTGCGTGCTCCGGACCAAAGACGAAGAGGGGCATCCAGACTGTTATCAGCAACAAGTCCAAAAGCCAGGGTCTGTCATGGTATGGGGTCGTTTCAGTGCCCTTGGCAAAGGTCATTTACACTTCTGTGATGGCAGCATTAATGCAGAAAAGTACACTGAGATCTTAGAGCAACATGTGCTGCCTTCAAGACATCATCTTTTCCAGGGACGTCCATGCATTTTTCAACAAGACAATGCAAAACCACATGCTGCACACATTACAAAGGCATGGCTGTGGAAGAAGAGGGTACGGGTACTGGACTGGCCTGCCTGCAGTCCTGATCTGTCCACAATAGAGAATGTGTGGAGAATTTTAAACCGACTAAACACTAAATCACTTGGTGTCATCGGTGCCAAAACGTGGTGAAAAGGAATGGCAACATTACAGTGGTAAATGCTTGACTGTCCCAACTTTTTTTTGAATGCGTTGCAGGCCTGAAATGCAGGAATGGATGTTTATTAATAAATGAAATAAAGTTGAGCAGACAAAACATGAAACATCTCAGATTCATCCTGTCTGCAATCAAATAAAAGTCAAAGTAAATGTAAGAAACACTGTGTTTTTTATTATTTGCATTTTCCATGCTGTCCCAACTTTTTCTGATTTGGGGTTGTATTACCATATGAAGAAAAGCTTGGTTTAAAGAAACTTCAGTGCCTGCACAGAGCCCTGACTTAACTGAGTGGGCACAAATTCCCACAAAAATATTTTAAAGTTTTGTGAGGAGCTTATTTTTTAGAAGAGTGGCTGTTGTTATAGCTGAAAAGATCACACAGATGTCACTATTTTAATACAATTTGTTTTTGAAATGGCATGTCTGACAAGCTCAATGACAGGTGTCCAAATATTATAGCCATATAGTGCATTTCAGCTTGCATACTGCTCTTTAGCTTTTCTAATCATTGGTGAATTTTCTATGTTTGATTTATATGTAACATTTAACCTCAGCTACAGAGTAAATACTTTGTCACTACATCTGCGTAAGATTACAAAAGGCATTAAGTAAAACACTGAGGAGAAAAGAATACAATTAAAATATTATTTGTAGTAAAGATTCAGGAATTCATTAAACTTGTTTTATGTACAACCCCAACTCATAAAAAAGTTGGAATAGTATGAAAAACACACATACAACATAGTGTTTCTTACATTGGCTTTTATTCCACTGCAGACAGTATGAATCCAAGATGTTTCATGTTTTGTTTTAATTTCATTCAACAATTTCATTTGTTAATATACATCCATTCCTGCATTCCCGCAGGCCTATGCTGAACACCCGTAACATCTGATTCCCCAGATGGCACTGCAGCAAGAACCATAATTCATCAATAGCTAATTTAACCACAAGGGCAAGGGATTACTTTGACAAACCTTTTTTCAAGCACGACAATACAGAGTTACATGCACAAATGCCACTTAAAACTTAACTGTGTAAAAAAAGAAGCCTTATGTTAACCATGTCCAGAAGTGGTGTCAAGTTCGAGTTTTCTGGACTTGGGGGGATTTGGGATGGACCGTCATGGACAATGTGAGCTTCAGGTCAAAGATGAAAAGGACCATCCAGATTTTTATCAGCAACAAGTCCAAAAGCCAGGGTCTGTCATGGAATGGAGCTGTGTCAGTGCCCTTGACAAAGATCATTAACACTTCTGTGATGCAGCATTAATGCAGAAAAAGTACATTGAGATTTTAGAGCAACATATGCTGCCTACAAGACGACATCTTTTCCAGGGATACTCATGCATTTTTAACAAAGCACATGCTGCACACATTACAAAGGCATGGTTTTCTCCCATAGCTAGGCAGGTTTGCTGCTGCACCATAACTTTGGAACTACCATACAATACAATAATTCAAATGGTGTCTCTAGGAATGTTCAAGTTCTTATAAATATTCTTATACCTATAGTTCTTTGATGCAATGAAATGATGAAAGCCTTAGTTTCATCATGGTTCCAATACACCTTGAACAGTTTTTGGTCTTTCTATATAACTAAAACAAGAAACCTTTACAGTACTTGCACTTGGAGGCTGCCGTATAATATACCAAGAGTGTTACCAAAAGTATTATTGTTTTTCGTTCCCCAAGCTCTGCTGACACCATTAAATAGAACAGGTCTCGTGTTGAAGACTTTTATTTTACAGGTTGTTAAGTCTGAAGGAAAGGAAACATATTAAAACTGGAGTAGTCTTGGTAAGGAGTAGAAAGTGAAAATAAATACAGACAGAACAGATCATACTAAAACAGCAAAAAGTCTTCATAATGCCAACCCAGTGGATACTGTACACATTACCCCCCAAAAAGAAAGAATTCATAGCAGTTTTTATAAAAACTACCTTAATCTTGACAGGATGTCTATAGAAAGTAGATTTGCATGTAGGACTGATTTGTTCGAAGCTCGAATGAGTGTTAAAAACACAAACCATTAAAACAAAAAGTAAAATATTTACAAAGGTTGTCGCATAAACATTTTTTACTTGTAGTTTACATTCAGTATTTTCTTGAGAAATTTCCTTCATCTGGAAAAGCACCATCACCAAGCAAAGACAGAAGTGAGAACACAGTCACGGACGGCGTCCTCTGTAGAAGCACTCAGCGGGTGATGGTGGAGTTCAGAACTCCAGTCTTGCTGTTGAATTTTGAAGCCTGTGAGAGTTCTCGCTGAAAAAGAAAATAAATATAAAAATCAACATGATTCCATGCTGCCCTGTTTATACAGTACAACTTTAAAAGGAAAATTAATTGAATTTAAAGTTCTCCAGAACACATTTTAAGCCTATCAAAACAGCCATCACATCACAGTGGTTTATAGTGGTAACTATTCCTTTCAGGTACATAATCCATAATCTAGAGGAGCAAGACAGAAACACACCCCTTATTAATGTCACCACCCATTCACTCATATCTGATGGAAATTAAGAGCAGAGCATTCCACATTATTACTCATCTATTTTCTGTACACTATGTCACCTTCCCAGCACTACATTTATAAAGACTTCCGGAACCCTAACGTTATTCATTACCCCAATGACACTAACATGGTAATAACATGGTAGATTGTATAAGCTATTTATTACCCCAATGACACTAACATGGTAACAACATGGTAGATTGTGTTGTACTTTAAGTGTATGAGGTGCAGCAGTTTTTTTTTAAATTTTTAAACACCTCTGTGTCAGTGATGAAAGGACAATAGTGCTCTAACTAAAAATATAAAGCCAACAGCATCCTGTGATCAGAAAGTGTTAACAGATAAAAGGCTAAAGGAAGATTACTACAAATAGTACATTGAAAAAAGAAAATAGCTCTAGTCTTTAACTGTACAACTTCAACCAGCCAACAGACAATGTGTTCCTAATAAAGTGCCCAGTAGGTTTAAACAGTATTTAAAATCCCAGCAACACTGATGCATTTTCTACAACACATCAAACCATGACATTACCATGTTAGTGTCATTGTGGTGAGAAAGTTGATCAGTCAAATTAAATTGTCAGTGGGGGTTCTGGGAGCCCTTTTTATTAATAAATATGGTACAGGAAGAGTGACAAAATGTAAAGAAAAAGAATATGGGCTACAGTCAGTAAGTGTAGAACGTAAATGCTAGGTGCAGTTCAAAAAATAATTGATAACTATACATAGCAGATAGGTGTATCTTATAAACTTCTGGGTGAGTACATATTGGAGTAATGCAATTTGATGTAGACAAGACTTAGCTATCAGCTAATTAGCCTAGCTTGTATAGAGCACAGGTAGAAAGCCAAAAGGTTTACAGGGACTGCATATTTGACATGTTGAGGATGACAACTTTAAGATCTAAAAATACAAGACGATGAGGCTAGCACCTGCTTCCTTCCTGACATGGGGAATCTTCAAAAAGTTTCCGCACTTTTAGATTTTGGTTGGAAATGGTGAGGGTAATTAGTTGTGTCTAAGAGACTGAGAGAGCTTATAGTCCGGATATAGCACCATCTGATTTCCACCTTTTTGGACCGCTCAAAGAAGCTTTAAGGGGAAGAAGATTTTTGTGTGATGATGATGTGAAAGCAGCTGTGCATCAGTGGCTACATGCTAAACCAAAAAAATTTTTTGCTGAGGGCATTAAAAAGTTGGTATGATGCTGGGAAAATGCATCGGAAGGTGACTATGTACAAAAGTGATGCAATTTGTTTTTGTAATTCTTAAATAAAGAGTTTTAAAAAGTGCAGAAACTTTTTGAAGAACCCTTACATAAACATAAAGACAGCCACTGCCTCTCATGAACTAAGGTTCATTTTACGAGGCAGATTAACCTTCCACGTACATACAGGGCCATGAGGTCGAACACACCAGAGATTAGCTACTGTCGAATGACGGAAAGATGAAAAGGAATGCCAGTCCACCCAGCTTCCATCCACAGGTGGCTTGTGGCATGGTCTGGAGTCAAACGCTGGTAGAGAAATCCTATTTACCTTACCACCAATGTGTGTAGGAAACAATTACCGAAATGCCTTTTGTGTTTGTGCTTACACACACACACAGGTATTCAGGTTTAACTCCTTTCTACATGAGTGAAAAAGCAGCAGAGCAGAGGGTTGAGAGTGTATAGCACTTAGAGTTGAGCAGCCTGACACAGTCATCAGCACAAAGTCCAGGTAAACAGAAACCCAGAATAAGACCCACATGCCTTTCTTAAGCTTCCAGCTGCTTAAAGGCACATGTGGTCATTAGTCAGGTTAGCAAAGGCATGTGTGTAAAAAGAGTTATTAAGCAAGCTTGGGAAGTGGAATGTTAATACAGGTCAGGGTGAAGCTTATACAGACCTGGAGATGGTTGTTGATTCAATGTTGACACAATCCCTCTAGAACAAAATGCACAGTTAGACATGTGGGCAGGCAGCTGGACTGGCAAGAAGCCAGGTATAATTGGATTTTAAACCAAATGAGATTAAGTAATACTTAAATCAAATCACTGCCCAGCTCTCTATGTTTAAGTGGTTAATAGGCAGTTGAGGCTTTTGTAATTACTACGCAATTGCTTAATTGGAATTATTTTCCCAGCTGAGTGTTCCAATTGTTCCCAGTGGATTGGGGGTGTTATTATCAGTTAGGCCCAGGCAAGCAAACTAAGGCACTTGCCATCATTATTTAAATATTAATTGTTTATTATACAGCCTTGTATTGAGAACTAATTAAACCAATGGTACAAAGATCAGTTATGTTTTCCATTATTAGTTAATCCAGGGTGCTCAGGAGGTGCAGTGGTCTATTATGCTAGCCCACCACCACTGATATCAGGATCAAAGCTCAGCAAGTGCTACCTAGTAGCCGAACGGCTGAAGCCTCACGATAGACTAGAATGAAACCAGACTGGCCGCAACACTGACCAAGATAAAGTGATTACAGACAGTGAAATGCATGAATTATGTAACACCCTTCCCCCTCAGACACGTGGAGAACTCCACACAGAAAGGACCCGGACCGCCCCATCTGGGGATCGAACCCAGGATCTTCTTGCTGTGAGGCGACAGTGCTACCCACTGAGCCACCGTGCCGCCCCTTTATGAAAATGACAAAAGGTTTATTACTGCAAATTCAGTGTAGGAGCTGGCAACCGAGTTGATAGAGCAGTTTCTATATGTGCTGGACGTCGTGGTGCGCAATGCCCCTCCCCCTTTTTATTAACCACTTCATCCTGGTCAGGGTTGTGGCAGGTTTCACCAGGAACCACTGGGCACAAGGCAAGAATACCCTGGACAGGGTGCAAATCCATGGCAGGGCTTCAGCCATCCTACACTCAGTCATGACTGTGGGGACACTCGAACCCTAATCTCAGTGGTAGTCAGCCTGCATAATAGACCGCTACGCCACCATAAAAACACTTTTTTAATCATTACAAAGAAAGGCATTAAAGATGATTATCTTAAGCTGCACATAAAACAGAATGGAGCACAAAATGTACCGAAACAGGCTATTTAAATAGCAAATTATAAGACTGTCAGCTAAAATTTTACATTATTTAAAAGTTCAGGCAGCAGCCAGTTTGTTTTTATTCTTGTATTTGTATTTAACTGCAGCATTATATTATCTCCTGTTAAACACTTCCTTTGTCTCTGTAAGACTGGACTTTGTGCTGCTGGGTCTCTGCTGCTGCTGCGTTATAAAAATGTATTTATTTATTAGGAATTTTAACGTCATGTTTTACACACTTTGGTTACATTCATGACAGTTGTTGTTAGTTGTTAACTACCTAAATTGGTATCTCCAATTCACCTCACTTGCATGTCTTTGGGCTGTTGGAGGAAAACGGAGCTCCCAGACACGTGGAGAACTTGCAGACTCCACACAGAAAGAACCCGGAACACCCCACCTAGGGATCGAACCCAGGACCTTCCTGCTGTGAGGCGACAGTGCTACCCACTGAGCCACCCCTTTATGAAAATGACAAAAGGTTTATTACCGCAAATTCAGTGTAGGAGCTGGCAACGGAGTTGATAGAGCAGTTTCTGTATGTGCTGGACGTCATGGTGCGCAATGCTCCAGGCAGCTTAGAAAGATTCTCCTTATTTTTCTCCAGAGTACGTGGGGTTCGAGAACGAGATGGAGTACGCAAACCTAAACCAATCTGAGAGAGAACAAAAGAAAATGAGAGCACACAATGACATTGAGGAAAAGCGCCAGTGTGATTAGTCTCAACAGTGGATTTACTATAAAACCTAGAAGATTAGCGAGAGTCAAGATTAGCGTTGGAACATTTTTTTGTAAAATATAATAGAAACAAAATTGTGTGATTATGTTCATACTCTTGATTGTTTATTTAGCACCAAGACAAAAAATTCCAACATTTTTTAATAACCAACCTTTGTATATTATGAATATAAACACATTTAGAATTTGACATCTGCAAAACACCCAAACAAATTGAGACAGAAGCATGTTTAGCACCGTGTTACATCACATATCCCATTACTTGCACTTTTTAATGGTTTGGGAATTGAGGATACTGATTTTTTTTAAATTTATTTATGAATTTTCTCTTATTTTCCTCCAGATTTAGCATAGTCAATATGGCTATTGATTGCGTTCAAGGAGGGTATATTTTCTGATCACACCTCCTCCAACCTGTGCGCAATCCTTAGCGGACCGCTTTTTTCGCCCATGCATTCTGCACAGGCGCCTCTATCTGCTAATCAGTGTCCCTGTACAGCGGTTGAAGACCCCCGGTCATCCTGCCCTAGCAGACACAGTGGCCAATTAGTGTCTGCTGCAGGCACTGCCAATTATGCTCGCTAGATGGTACCCAGCCTAGTTTCGAACCGAGGAGTTCAGAATCTCGGCGCTGGTGTGAGGATACTGATTACAGTTTTGCAAGGTTACTTGGTTGATACAAGACATCCGCCGCTGAACAATCACTGGTGCCTGTTGCTTGATATTACCTTTTATGATGAAGGCAGGTCAGTCAAGCACACACACATTGTATCTATAAAGCCATGCTGTCGTAGCACGTACAGAATGAGGCATTATAAGTAATTTCTTTGACTTTTTGTAAATTAAAAAAAAGGTTTAATAGAATCAACAAATCACATATTGTTTTATTATATTTCACTAAAATATTTTTCATGCCTTTCCAAAACTGTAATAAATCAAAAAACAAACAGCTGCATTTTAAATTTTAACTATGATAGCTCCACAACAGTCCGAATGTACATTTATCTTTTACAAAGGCAATAACTTTTCCTCGTTTCAAAATCAACTAGGTTCAAGTCTATAGGGCACTATACATCTAACAGTATTGTGGAATAAAGATGTACAGCAACCTCTTGAGCATTTAATTAAGCAAGTGCTTAAAGCACTTTAAGAGTAGACATATTACTAACCCAGGCACCTGCAACAAGAAAATTGTCAAGTTGTCTTGTTTTTAAATTTGTACTTGCCCTGCAGACAAGTGACACAGCAGGCTGCTAAACACCGACTTTTTTCATTCAATTAACTAGTCATTGCTATTGGCTTTTCCATGTTAAACAATAACTTATTATGCATAATGAATGCAACATTCAACTAGGTCCAGTTTCTTTGTGGAGCCAAAGAGAAAATACTGGTATACAGGAGGAAAAAAAAAGTACTGGAATACCAGGTAAGCACTAGGAATTTGGTCTGAAACTGACACTGTGAAACATCGAACAATGTCTCAAATGCCTGGATTGGATTTCTTACTAAAAACGTATTGGATTTCTTGGATTCCTTAATGAATCAGATGTGGAAACTAATGACCAACAAAAAGCATTCAAAACCACTGAGTGCATTATTCTATACTGGTATGAGAAATCAATACATAGCACAAGTGGAAAGTCAAGTGAGTCAGTGAGTGTATCATACCTTGCTAACAGAAAGAGGCGGTCTCATGGAAGGGGAGTGACAGATGGAGCGCAGTGTGGTATTAGGAGTGGAGCTACAGACACTGGAGGTGGAGTTCAACTGTAAAAGAGAGTACAACACATAGATTATAGAAACTACTATATTGGGATTTATAATATAGCCAACTAAAAAACTGCATGTGTGGAGCAATACCTTGCGTGATTTTCCAGGTGTAGGTGTTCCTGCTATCCTCCTTTTGGTGGGTGTTCTTAGTGTTGTGCCATACAGCATGTCCTCCTCAGTCTGTTTGCTCTTTTTCATTTGCTAAAAAGAGATTAGAAATATTGCATTTTAAAAATTGGAGCTGACAATTGTGGTTAATATATTTTTTTTATTACTGCCGTTTGAACAACCAATCAACAACTAAAAGTGATGCAGGACATCAAACACATAGTGAAATAACTGAATTACGCCCTATGCTGTTTAAAAAATGCCATCACAATGTTTTTTTTGTCTACGCAGGTTTTAATCTTCACACATTTATATCAATTTGATTCCCAACGCATCGTTACAGCCCTAAAAACATGTTTAAATGGTAATTACTACATTTGTTTGCAGTTACTGCTGATAAAGTTGGCATAACCAGTTAAGTTTTAAGGGGGCAATCACATTTTCCATGTAGGTAGTATAGGTATTGCTTAAGCTTTAAGGTCTTTTTAATAACACAAATATGCAAAACAAGGGAAAGATGAAACGCCTTTTTATGGCACCATAGCGCAAATGGTTGCGATTAGTCGATTATGTAATAACTGTGACAGCCCTAATACTAAAGAACTTGCAAAACATAGTGAGAGTCAGGGGTTTGTTTATAGAAAGTGGAATTGAGTTCGGTAAAAGGCTTTAACCATTCTTTAAACCATATTAAGCTATTATTTTATATTAACAGTGAAAATGGTTTTTAAAGGGCCTCTTAAACACTCACTTACATTCCCATTCCACTGTAATTGCAATCATAATAACAACCTGAAATATTCCTGCCACCCACCCCCTTGAGCTGTACTTATAGTCATTATGATTTGAAGCTAATTACCCTCTCGAGTTTCTCTCTCTCTTTCTCCAGCTGGTGCAGGTTCCACTGCTCCTCCACATACCGCATGAAGTGCTGCCCTTGTACACGGAACTCAGAACCATGCTCTGCCTCCCACTGCTCAATCTGGACCTTCAGACTTTTCTCCAGCTGAGCATTCACATGGATTTACAGGTCAGTATTCAATCAATTAATAAAACCAATATATTAAGAACAAATAGCAAAATGTGTGTGCATGTGTGTTATGTTATTGTAACAGTGTGGAAGTGGACTGACCTTGGGCAGACTCTTCTGAAGATCTGCTCTTTGTTTCTCTTCCCGCAACAGGTTGCCTCCTCTGTTGTGAAAGCGGGATGGATCGTTGGCTTTTTTCTGAACACAAAGAGAGGAAACTAATGTCACTTTACATCACTGATCAGTAGTAGGCAAGAGCAGCAAGTTTAATGCCAGATGCCCTGCCTGAATCAACCCTCCTATTTTTACCCAGGTTTGGGTCTGGTACTGTATAGCGCAAAAAAATAGCATAAACACATACTGTATACCTCTACTAGTATAAATATGCCACTTTAGTACTGGCTTCAACAAACCCTTAAATGTGGGAACATTTTGTAATATGCAATAATAAGAATAATCTGTGATTTGTTCATTAGTTAACAAAAGCAAACGTATGCCTGTATACAGTGGTGTTCAAAAAAAATAGCAGTCCAACACCATTAACTTGATAAATCACTGTTTTTAGTAGAAATGCTATTTCTACATAGCAAAAAATTTACTTGAAAGTGTAGTAGAGTATTGAAAACAAAACAAACCCAACAATTAGGACATGCATGCCACTCATTCTGAGTAATCGAAACATTGATTGAAAGGGGGTTGTTCAAAATAATAGCAGTGAGGAGTTCAATTGGTGAAGTCATGCATTCTGCAGAAGAACGGGTGTCAATTTTGGCCCTTATTTAATGTAGGAGGGTGGCAAATGTTGCACAGGTAGCACATTTCCTTCTGAAATACTGGGTGAAATGGGTCGTTCCAGACATTGTTCTGATGAACAGCGTACTTTGATTAAAAAGTTGATTTTAGAGGGATAAAACATACAGAGAAGTGCAGCAAATTCTAGGCTGCTCAGCTAAAATGATCTCAAATGCCTTAAAGTGACAACCAAAACCTGAAAGACGCAGAAGGAAGCGTGGAACTACTGTTTGAATGGATCAAAGAATAGCCAAAATGGCAAAGGTTCAGCCAGTGATCACCTCCAGAAAGATCAAGAAACATCTGAAGTTCCCAGTGAGTACAGAAGATGATTAAGTGAAGCCAATTTACCAGGAAAAACTCCTTGCAAAGTCCCGTTGTTAAGAAAAAGACGTGTCCTGAATGGGTTCAAATTTCCCAAAGAACACATTGACTGTTCCAAAGAGAAATGGCTCAACATTTTGTGGACTGGTGAAAGCAAAATTGTTCTTTTTGGGTCTAGTGGCCATAGACAGTATGTCAGAGGACCCTCGAGCACTGAATTCAAGCCACAGTACACTGTGAAGACAGTAAAGCATGGTGGTACAAAATGATGATATGGGGATGTTTTTCATACCATGGTGTTACGTCTATTTATCACATACGAGGGATCATGGATCAGTTTAAATATATCAGAATACTTGAGCAGATCATGTTGCCCTATGTCGAAGAAGAAATGCCCTTAAAATGGGTGTTTTAACATGACAATGACCCAAAACATCTTGGTTACAGACAAACAAGATTGAGGTAATAGTGGCCAGCCCAATCCCCTGACCTCAATCCCACAGAGAACTTGTGTTCTGATATCTGAAACACGTTTTTTTGAGGCAAAACCCAAAATTGCAGAAGAACTGTGGAATGTAGTCTGATCATCCTGGACTGGTATACCTGTTCAGAGGTGCCAGAAGTTGGTCGACTCCATGCAACACAGATCTCAGAAACAATTGTTATGCCACTAAATATTAGTTCAGTAATTTAAAGTAAAGTGAAACCTCAAACATTTTCAGTTTATAGATAAATTTTTTGAGTTTTTAAAGAAAAATGCTGGCACTGCTATTATTTTGAACAGCCTAATATTCATTTTTCTTAACTTTCTGTAAAGGATTAACACAAACTGGCTAAATGTTGTTAATGTTTTGATTTAGAATTGAAAGTGTAGTATTTTCAGTGCATTTGCATTTATGGAAATAAAAGTTATTATAATGATTTTGTGCTTTATTCACTTTTTTAAAATCACTACTATTTTTTTTAACACTACTGTATGTGAAGTTTATCAGTGAAAACAAAATGTGAATGAAGGGGTTTGTAATAATGACCATAAATAGAAACACAAGCACCTATTCGTAGACTGGTTTAACTGTTGTCAGACAGAATAAAACGACATGCCATCACCACTTTCTCACCAGAGTCTGAGTACTTGCTTGTTTTCTCTGCCACGTCACCAAGCTGTCATTATGACCATTTAAAATATAGACTAGCAGCAGAATGACTGCAATAATAAGATCTAACCTAACTCTTACCTCCAGTTCCTGGTATGTCACCCAGTTGTTCTGCCAGTTGGCCACTCCATTATACAGCTCTTTATGCTGCTCATACTGCTGCTTTAGTCTCTGTTCCTCTTGTTCATGTGCTGTTAGCAGCTCCTCACTGAAGTCATCTTTAAGAGTATAAAATGCCATTATTAATTATCGATCATGCATATGTTTACAAAACATTAAAGATTTAAGAAAAAAATAAATCATGTGTGAGCTTATTACAGGTTGTGTGTGACAGCATTGGTAGATGAGAGAGGCCTAAGCTCCAATTGGTCATAACTGGCATTTACTATATCTTTGTAGTAACTGAAGCCTTAATAACATATGTAATGTAGGGAAAACCTGATATGTAATGACCTGCAGGGTTTTGTACTTATGGACTATTTTCCAATTGACTAAGTGCTAAATTTCTGAAATGGTTCCTGATTACAGAATAATTACTAAGCTGCTTATTATCATCTTGGCAAAGTAACTGCAAAATCTGTGCCATGTTTACAGACTGCTTGTTTTGAATAATACATTGCAGCATATTTTTGCCTTTCATAAAACTAGGCAATGAAAACACAGAGTATCTGCTACCTGGGGGTATGTTGAAGATTTTCCATGTGAGATTAAAAATTATTCAGTATAAAGACACTAAGAAGCTCATTTTGTATTGTATCCTGTAGTGTCATGTAGGAAATGAATTTGTCTGTCCATTTGTACTACTGTTCTTCAACAGATCAGCAGAGCTCTTCAAAGACCAGAAAGCTTACATGCCAGTGGGCACGTTGTTAAAAAGGTATTCATTGTGTTTACTATTGTAGAATTAGGTGGGTGCTTATTAATGGTTTATTTTTGTAAGCAAAAGCTGACATACTACTGTAATATGAAATGAAGGCTTGTGTTTGGTCCTGGCTATAAAAGCATTTCTCCCAGAGGCACGCAATTTCTGCTCTGATCGTTTCAATCACACTCTTGATGTTCTTCATTTTCAGCTCCTCCAGACGCTCCAGTTCAGTGTGCAGCTATAAGAGAATGAAGGGAAAAAGCACATTTTAATTAATAAAAAACAACACAAGAAGTCACAACATGTTCACATAGAAGAGTAGTGTCATCACTGTACTCTTCATACCATCATTTTATATGGCTGTCAGATAAGGGAGTATGTGCACTCACCGAGTCCATGTTTTTCTTTCTGCTGCTTTGCATGTGTTCAGCAACAGAGTCTCGTTCCTCCTGGGGAATCTGCAGTCTCTCCCATAACTCCACAATACGACCACGGTAGGACACACAGACCGCTTTAATGTCTGCTTTTTGATTCTCCAACTGAAACCCAACCGTAGGTCAAACATAAATCAGTAATGACTCAATGACTCACATACAGCAATATAGAAAGGATTAAAAGCTTAAAAAGTGAGTTTACCTGACTCTGTAGCACTTTAAGTGCTGCAATATTGTCTGTTGAGAGGCAGAATGTGTCCTCCTCCTCACATACCACGTCTCTCTCAAAGCTGGTTTCTGGCATCTGCTCAAGTTCCTCCATGCATGTGATGATGCAACGTTTGATGGCCACAAACTCAGCATATCGACGCTCCTAATCAAACCAAATCTCAAGTCAGCACAGTTGCAACACTCATAGAAGTTTAAGACAGATTAACCTCTTCATCAACACAGACCTGTCAGCAAGTCCAAGATTTGTGATACAGGTATGTTTTTAAATGAATTGTGATTATAGAAGCAGCATAGCAAGCTCGACGTATACTCAGTTGTGGTAAGTGAATCTTAGATACATCACACTGCCATATACCAGGCAATACCCACATTTATTTTTCAAAAAAAAGGCTCACATTCAAACACTCAAGCTACCATTTCTTGCCATTTTCAATACTGACTGAGAAGAGTTCAGACTAGCAAACGTCCCATCCGACACGCACATAGTTGGTAGCTGCTTCATTTTACCTGCCAGAGGTTACTACACTGCCATTTAAAGTAATATATTCATGTTCTGTTTGACATTTTCTCGATTTGCTAACCTTTTCCTGATTGCGGATGGCAATGTGCTGGCGGTAGTCCTCCAGCTGCTGGGCAGAGGGCACGCAGTCAGGATCGATGGTGTACAAGTTATCACACAGGATATCACACAGTTCACGGTCCTGCTGTATAAGACTCTTCAGCTCACTCAAACGCTGGTTCTTCTGCTTCAGCATAACCTTTAGGTGTGTGCGGATCTCTTTTTCCACTTGCAACATAGTCAAACCTTCATCCTCCTAATAAACAAAAAAAGGCACGCAGCACACATTATATGAAAGACCCAATTTTTCTAAAACTCTGGACATTTTACAGCAAGGTCAGGTTAAGTGCATGCAAATTACCTCAAATGGTGGAAGTTGAAGCTCCTCACACAAAACATTCAGCTCTTTTCGACAGGACTCGATGCTGCTTAGCAGCCTCTTCCTAAGCCCTTCCTCCTCTGCAATCATCATGTCCAGAAGATTCTGTTACAAAGAGACATTTGTCAAAAAAAAATATAGTAAATCAATGCGTTTCATCTCTTATCATCATAAAGTCTCAAAATCAAGATCTATCCATGTCATGCCTAACATGCTATTGTCCAGTGTGCTTGATTGCACTAGTCAAGTTTGTTTATTAGGATTTTAACGTCGTGTTTTACATTTTGGTTACATTAATGACAGGAACGGTGGTTATTCATTACACAAGATTCATCAGTTCACAAGTTTAATATCAAACACAGTCATGGACAATTTAGTATCTCCAATTGACCTCACTTGCATGTCTTTTGGACTGTGGGAGGAAAACGGAGCTCCCAGAGGAAACCAACGCAGACACGGGGAGAACATGCAAACTCCACACAGAAAGGACCCGGACTGCCCCACCTGGAAATCGAACCCAGGACCTTATGCTGTGAGGTGACAGTGCTACCCACCGAGCCACTGTGTCGCCCCAGTAGTGATTCTAATGACTGCAATAAATCAACAGTCTGCACCATTCCTTGCTCCACCTGTATGGCGTCTGTATTTTGGATTTTCTGTGACTGTGGGAATCTGTGATCATTCAGTAAAAAGAACATTTGTTCAGTCAGAAGGTGGTGTGCAAAATTGTTCCATGGGGTTAGGTTTAGAGTTTTGTGCAGGGAACTGGAGTTCTTTTACTTCAAACTTGTCCATATACTTTTGGCCATATGAAAAAAAGCACAGATATTTATTAAAGCCAACACACTGTTGTCCTGTGTCAGGGTCTATGGAAGCCTGTATTACTTCACAACAGAGCTATAATATGGTAAATAAATCAGTCTGTTTCTGATTACGCATTAGTGTTTTGGTCACAATAATTTATCTACTGCATCTGTTGTGTAGAAGCACTTACTACAGATAATGTAAATGCTTTCCTGTCTTACAACAAGATATCAACATTGTCCTCAAATATAACTGGAATTAATATTGGCTATCAATGTTCATAAGATTAGGGGCAGCACAATGACACTGATGAGGGGGTTGATGCCACACTGCAACACAGTTCTCGTCCTCACTCATACTTAAATAACAAAACATTAATAGCAGAGGTTCAATTTAATACAAAAAACATTGGTTTTGTTGTCCTACATTTCATTGATTAGCTTCGCCTATGGATCCTGGATGCTATAAAGTTGCCTTGAGACAAGTCTGTTGTAAAAAGCGCTATACAAATAAATTTGACTTGACTGTGCAGTGCAAAGACTGTAAGAAGATCGATGTTTAGACTTTGATATGGTATGAATACACATACACCAGAATACACATTCTATTATTTGCATATTATGTCTGTGTTAATATTAGAGATAAATAAAGACTGGGTTAAGAAAAGGCTGACTTTGTCCGCTGGCACATGTTGCATACCTTTATGTGCATTTTAACAGCCTCTGTGCGCTGCATTCGTTGGTCCTCAGGAATGCCGATCTCCTCCCAGATGTCTCTCAGGTGATTCAGTGCTTTATTCAAACATGCCACCGACTCAGCAGCATGTAGCTCACTGCAAAACAAACATGCCAGCGTTAGTTCAGTTAGCTTAAAAAAGCTTAATACATCCCATTTCCGGAAAAGTTGGGACATTTTGTAAAATGCAATAACATGAATATGTGATTAGTTAATTTTCCTGAATCTTTATTTATATATAAGTGGCATGTTTACCACTGTGTTACATCATCTTTCCTATTAATCACACGGTTTAATGGTTTGGGAACTGAGGATACTAATTGCTGCAGTTATGCAAGTAGATTTTTGCCCATTCTTGCATGATACAAGACTTCAGCTGTTTAACAGTCCATGGTCACAACTGTCTGATTCTCCCCTCCATGATGCACCATGCATTTTAAGAGAGAGAGAGAGATCTTGATTGCAGACAAAACAGTCAAGCACATGTACTCTTTGTCTTGGCATGGTCTTTCTTAACTAATCTGAACTTCCCAGGAAAATACATTTCATGGCACCATATGTCTCTCTAAAATCCAACACCTTCACACACATGCAAGGCACCCATGCTGTGAGTGCTGATGCACCATCCCCACCCAGCATGGCAGATATTGGCGTTAGCACATGTCGCTGATTACCTGAATGGTTCTTTTCATCTTTGGCATAGATAACCTGACGTCTATTTTTCCAAAAAACTAAAATATGGACTCATCTTACCACAGCGTACAAGTCTTTCAGTCCATCTGAGATGAGCACAGGCCCAGAAAACCCAATATTGTTTCTGCACAGAAATTATATATGGCTTTCTTTTTACATGACAACATTTCAGGTTGCAGTTTTGATGCCGCAGTGGACTGTGTTCCGTGACAACGATTTTCTGAAGTAATCCCAAGCCCAACCTGCCTATATTTGTGACAGTAGCTTGACACAATATAACACTTTTACATATAATACATTTGTTGAAATGAAGGTTTAACACCCTTTAGAAGATGCACAACAGCACATTATCCAAGTGAATTAGCAGGGATTTACACACAATTATTTTTATGATTAACCTACTGCTGTGTTACGGCACTTTCATTTCTTAGTTTTCTATTATCCTGTTAGAGTATAGTACTGCATATAATTACTTTTACATGACTAATTAAGGGCAAGTAAATACATGTTAACACTTAGCTGACACCAAGTGTCTACATATTGAGACACTCCCTCTACAAATTGCTGTTATATAATCTTTCATATAAAAAGGTGTAGAAATAATTATGTGTAATGCAGAGTTTGAACTGACAATAATGTGACAACAAGTTGAAAAGAACCATTTAAATTAATGTGCCTCAGTATATCTTACCCTGCAAATAGATTTGCAATATCTGTTGTTTTATAGGTGAATTTTTTCATAACGTCATCGCAGCTAATAAAAGGATGGTCGATGACTGACGATCAGGCTATTTTTTTCAAATACTACTTACCTGTGATCAGTCATTAGACAGTAGAAACTGACTTGCATTTGAAATTGTTCCCTGCATTATATACTTTTATTTAAGTGGAAGAACAAGCTTTAGGAATTAATTGCCAATCAGCTACAAAAGAACATTTCTCAAGATTGCAAATTAATTAGCCTTTTAGCATCTACCGTTCATAATATTGTAAAAAGATTCAGGGAATCTAGAGAGACCTGTTTGTGTAGTCCACAAACCACTGTTAAATGTGCATAACCTTTTAGCTTTCAGGCAGCACTGACGGCAACAAGACATGCAACCTGAAACTCTATTACACAACGAGAAAACCATACAATTACAATTAGGGCTGGGCGATATGGATCAAAAATAATATCTCGATATTTTTTGCTGAACGGCGATATACGATATATATCTCGATATTTTTTTATCCCATAAGGTAATAACAAAAAGACACTTCTGAGACAAAGCTACATGTTCCAATTTTTTTACAGGCACTTTTATTAATATTCATGCTGGGGAAGCTTCACACAAGAATTATTTTTCCTTAAAAAAAAAAAAAAAAAAAAAAAAAAAAAAAAAAAAAAAGAGCTATTCTAAGAAAGAAAAAAAAAAGTTGTTTCTAAGGCATCTCCTGTCGTCTAATGTGAATTACAAATATATTGTCTGGCCCTTTAAGAATGTTAAGTGTACTATAGGGCGCAGGGAGCGAGTGTGTAGGGAAGATGTTGGAATGACACGGTTTCCGGCTGAGCTTGTGTGACATTAAAAGTAAAACCCCGTTAAAGTAAACCCCTCGTTAACCCCCCACCCCACCCCCAAATGTTTGGACTTTATACATTATTTTATGTATATGTCGCCATAACATTTACATTAATGTTTTTTTACCGTATAGAACTCAGTTCTGTAATACAGGTATAACTAATCGTTCATGTTACTGTGTAACTATTACAACATTTCATGCATTTTAATCAGCGTTCTGCTTCATGCACTTTATTATTACTTAACAGATTTATTTGTTGTTTAATTGCTGTTTGCTCCTTGTTTACTGCAGAGTTAGTTCATGCAATTTAATAATGTTTGGTTGTTTATTGGCCGACAACAAGAAATACTATAATAGAAGATAAATAAATAAATGACGTGTCGGACGTCGGGCGATCGTCCAGTATAAACTAACACAACCACGTACAACATCCAGTACAGAAATCACTCCCCATAATGTTTGTTTTTACAGATAGAGCAAGTATATGCACATCACATATACAAACACAAGAGTCAGAACAACAGGAGACGCACCGCTACGTTATTATTACTTTCTCAACACTTAATGTGAAGTAAATACGTGCATGTCAGCGCGTGCATGCGCTTGTGTTGGTTTTTAAAACAAATAACGACTCGTTTTCTTGTTATTTAACTTTGGGATTTGAAGTGAAAACGAATGAAGGTACACGGAGCTGGAACCTTTTATCTGGACTTGTTTTCGGCGTTCTCTACAGAATACGTTATTCTGCTGCTCATCTGACACTTTGAATTCGAACCATCTCCAAATAATTCCAAAAAGAGCCATTATTTTTCTTTTCAGTAAGCAGCTCCTCCTCGATAGCTTCTGTCATGTCTTTATCCGTCTCCATGCTACCGCTGCCTGCAGGACTTACTGGTGAAGCGGTGGGGGCGGGGCGAGTTGTGTTCAGTGAGGGAGAGGGGCGGGGCGAGTTGTGTTCAGTGAGGGAGAGGGGCGGGGCGAGTTGTGTTCAGTGAGGGAGAGGGGCGGGGCAGTGAGGGAGAGAGGCGGGGCAGGTGAACATGTGCAGAGACAAACTGGGAGAAGAGAAAGTCGAACTGTCTGATCTAACTGGAACGCAACATCTATATCGATATACGCGATATTGTCTTATCTTATATCGCGTATGAAAATATATCGATATTTTATAAAATCTCGATATATCGCCCAGCCCTAATTACAATCAATTATACTGAGAAACACCTCAGAGTTCTCTGGGCCCAGGCTCATCTCAGATGGTTCTTTAGACACTGGAAACTTGCACTGTGATTTGAACAATCCAAACTGCAATCAGTGAAAGATCCAAAAGGCATGGGTGAATTGATTATGAGTGAAGGTACCATTAATATATTGGTATTTTAAAGAGAGAAATGCTTCAATCAAGGTGACTTTTTTTCCCAGGAAGTCAATAATTACAGTCCTCATTCTGCATGTACTACAATCTCAGATGCAAAATGTTTTGTTTGTTTATATCAGGATTTTAACGTCATGTCATGTTTTACATTTTGGTTACATTCATGACAGGAACGGTAGTCACTCATTACACACGGTTTATCAGTTCACAAGGTTATATCGAACACAGTCATGGACAATTTAGTGTCTCCAATTCACCTCACTTGCATGTCTTTGGACTGTGGGAGGAAACCCATGCAGACACACAGAGAACATGCAAACTCCACACAGAAAGGACCCGGACCCACCTGGGGATCGAATCCTGGACCTTCTTGCTGTGAGGCGACAGATCTAACCACTTAGCCACAAGATCTGTCTTCTATCAAAAATGTATGGTGCAAGATAGAAAGGAAAATCAGACAACGGAGATAACAGACTATTGGAAAGCTAAAGTCTCTTATGAATGGGTAAAATTCCATGTTTAAAACTGAAATAATTAGTATCCTCAGTACCCAAAGCATTAAAAAGTCTCATTAATAGGGCAGTTGTGGCCTAGTGGTTAAGGTATTGGTCTAGTAATTGAAAGGTCGCTGGTTCAAGCCCCACCGCTGCCAGGTTGCCACTGTTGGGCCCTTGAGCAAGGCCCTTCAATTGCTTAGACAAAATATACTGTTACAGTACTGTAAGTCGCTTTGTATTGAAAGCGTCTGCTAAATGCTGAAGATGTAAATGTAATAGGAACACATGGGTAAACATAACATGCCTCTGTCCCAACTTTGAGTGTGTTGCTGGCATCACATTTTAAATGTGTTTATATTTACAAAATACAATTAAGCTGATCTGTGGAAAAGAAAAAACTGGAAATCTATTCATTGTACTTTACTCAGGTAAATAAAGATTAAAGAGGTTTAACAAATCATCAGATTCTCCTTTTTACAAAACGTCCCAACTTTTCTGGAAATAGGTTTTGTAGCTAGAGTAAATATTTAACCTCGTAAATGGCTTACTAGCTGATTATCGACTAACTTAACACTAATCCACGATACAACAAGAAAGCGAAACGACTTAAGTATAACAGATATAACCACCAACATATACATTAAGTATAATCTAACAAATACCCGGATGAATAAACTACGCTTGACCAACATCTACACCGTTTACATTCTCAATAACACCGCAACCAAATTACAGATGTAAACACATTACCTCTTCCTCATGGTGAAGCTCGTATAAAATCCGTTTAAATAGATAAACCTAAGCGTTCGGTTTAACCTGAATTTAGAACTACAGATGATCTCAGTATTCAGTATAAATACACAGCACGGAGTGAAGCTCTGATCTCTGCGGATTCAAATCCTGCAGTGAAACGCGTCCTTAACACTGATTGGCCTAAACACACATTACGTCACCGAAACTCAGTCCGAGCAATCTGATTGGCTGAATAGCTGTTTGGGCGCAAACAAGTAATCCTTTTGTAGAAGATGAATGTGTTTTGTGTGAATGTGTGCACTTTAATCAATGTGCACATTATTTAAACTAATATTAGAACTAAATAAATGTCTTTTAGTATCATAAAATACATGCATTAAATAATAATTCAATAAATAAATATTAAGTAAAAAAGTGTTACTATTATGTTGTGATTAAAAATGCACTAGTTGATATTCAGTTTAATTCTAATTATATTAAGACTTTAAAAACAAGACAAGAACATACAGCATAATGTGATCAATATGCAACTGTATCTATAACATATATAACAAGAAAACAGTATTTGAACTACACACAGTCAGACTGGCTTGTTTGCATTCCTCATGTTAGTTATATTAAGGACATGCTTCTAAAAGCCTTTCCATCATCCCCAATGAACTTTCTGACCTGAATAGTATAGTTGGCTACAAAATGTGATTATGATAATGGTTTAGAAACCCCACATTCTTTAATTACAAATACAAACTATACAAAAGTATAATATATTATATTAATGGTTTTATTTACTTGTTTTTAATACAAACCTTACTTTTTTAATATATATATATACACATAATATAAACCAACTTAATTGTATTTTGTAAATAAACTAGGGCTGTCGAAGTTAACGCGATAATAACGCATTAACGCAATCTCAATTTAACGCGATTAAGATAAATAGTGCCATTAACGCAAATTCTAGTTCATGTTGAGACTTGACTAGTAAAACAAACGTTTTAATGTCGGACATGTCACCGTTTTTCATTTGCGGTTTGTTAACATAATGTAAAAGAGCGTCGTAGCATCTGCACTTGCATAATAAAGAAATAAATACACGCTATATTCACAAGTTGTCGGGAGCAGAACACTTTATTAACTTATTCTGTTACGGTAAAGAATACCGGAAAGCTGAGTCAAGCACGTTGTCCATGAACTATGGAAGCCCCAAAGGGTCAAAACACACTCACTTCGTGTAGAAACGTCCATCAAACCATTGGATAGTATTACTGCCTAGTATGTGAGTGAATAAAACTCCCTTACAGTTTTCTCTTGTCCCAGCAGTTTTTAACATAAGTACATTTAGCATAAAATGTGTTCACCATTTTAATTGTAACATTTCACTTAAAAATCCTTGTTTTCTATAACATTTACACAGATTTTTTTTTTTATGCGATTAATCGCGATTAACTATATGAAATTCTGAGATTAATCGCGATTAAAAATTTTAATCGTTTGACAGCCCTAAAATAAACACATTCTGAATTTGACAGGGGCAAATTAGAAAAGTTCATAAAACTGGTAACAGGTGAAAGCATCCAGCTTGGGTATAAAAGGAGGATCCACCAAAGCAAAGATGAATCATGGCTCACCTTTTGTACAAAACTTTATGAAAAAATTGTTAATCAGTTCAAAAAGATAAGAAAACATACATGGAAAGGTTTTCATGTCCGCTTTTATTTTATTTTATATTATTTAAGGATCTTGTTTTCTATTTTGACTTTACTATTAGATCCATGATAAATCACTACATAGCAATTAATTCAACCATGTTATTGTAATAGTTTAATTTAAACATTTATATAATTTAAAATGACTTTTTAAAGAATTTGCTCAGTATCTAAATCAACATGTGTTTTTGTCATATTCCTTGGTGCATCACATAAGGTCATTAAATACAGAAAGTGTGAAATAAATCAATAGAGCTTTAAGTTCATCAATGTTTAACTGCAACTTTAATCAATATGATACATCTGAGAAGAAACATATTATGCTAATTTATACATATACAATTTATTCAATTTATACATAAATTATATACATACAGTGTATCACAAAAGTGAGTACACCCCTCACATTTCTGCAGATATTTAAGTATATCTTTTCATGGGACAACACTGACAAAATGACACTTTGACACAATGAAAAGTACTCTGTGTGCAGCTTATATAACAGTGTAAATTTATTCTTCCCTCAAAATAACTCAATATACAGCCATTAATGTCTAAACCACCGGCAACAAAAGTGAGTACACCCCTAAGAGACTACACCCCTAAATGTCCAAATTGAGCACTGCTTGTCATTTTCCCTCCAAAATGTCATGTGATTTGTTAGTGTTACTAGGTCTCAGGTGTGCATAGGGAGCAGGTGTGTTCAATTTAGTAGTACAGCTCTCACACTCTCTCATACTGGTCACTGAAAGTTCCAACATGGCACCTCATGGCAAAGAACTCTCTAAGGATCTTAAAAGACGAATTGTTGCGCTACATGAAGATGGCCAAGGCTACAAGAAGATTGCCAACACCCTGAAACTGAGCTGCAGCACAGTGGCCAAGATCATCCAGCATTTTAAAAGAGCAGGGTCCACTCAGAACAGACCTCGCATTGGTCGTCCAAAGAAGCTGAGTGCACGTGCTCAGCGTCACATCCAACTGCTGTCTTTGAAAGATAGGCGCAGGAGTGCTGTCAGCATTGCTGCAGAGATTGAAAAGGTAGGGGGTCAGCCTGTCAGTGCTCAGACCATACGCCGCACACTACATCAAATTGGTCTGCATGGCTGTCACCCCAGAAGGAAGCCTCTTCTGAAGTCTCTACACAAGAAAGCCTGCAAACAGTTTGCTGAAGACATGTCAACAAAGGACATGGATTACTGGAACCATGTCCTATGGTCTGATGAGACCAAGATTCATTTGTTTGGTTCAGATGGTCTCAAGCATGTGTGGCGGCAATCAGGTGAGGAGTACAAAGATAAGTGTGTCATGCCTACAGTCAAGCATGGTGGTGGGAATGCCATGGTCTGGGGCTGCATGAGTGCAGCAGGTGTTGGGGAGTTACATTTCATTGAGGGACACATGAACTCCAATATGCACTGTGAAATACTGAAGCAGAGCATGATCCCCTCCCTCTGGAAACTGGGTCGCAGGGCAGTGTTCCAGCATGATAATGACCCCAAACACACCTCTAACACGACCACTGCTTTATTGAAGAGGCTGAGGGTAAAGGTGATGGACTGGCCAAGCATGTCTCCAGACCTAAACCCAATAGAACATCTTTGGGGCATCCTCAAGCGGAAGGTGGAGGAGCGCAAAGTCTCGAATATCCGCCAGCTCCGTGATGTCGTCATGGAGGAGTGGAAAAGCATTCCAGTGGCAACCTGTGAAGCTCTGGTAAACTCCATGCCCAGGAGAGTTAAGGAAGTTCTGGGAAATAATGGTGGCCACACAAAATATTGACACTTCAGGAACTTTCACTAAGGGGTGTACTCACTTTTGTTGCCGGTGGTTTAGACATTAATGGCTGTATATTGAGTTATTTTGAGGGAAGAATAAATTTACACTGTTATATAAGCTGCACACAGACTACTTTTCATTGTGTCAAAGTGTCATTTTGTCAGTGTTGTCCCATGAAAAGATATACTTAAATATTTGCAGAAATGTGAGGGGTGTACTCACTTTTGTGATACACTGTAACTTAGTGTGATGTCACTGTAGCATTGTTTAAAATAGTGGCATCAGTCCTGTGGTCCCTCAAGCAAAGTCCTGTACAAAAAAGAAAGACTTAATCTTCTATTGTCTATTTTATGATGTTATGAACACCATGAATGTGAAAGGGCAGAATAGTAGTGCAGCTGGTAGCATATGTCTCGCATAACAACTTGGGTCATGGAGATCTGGGTTCAGTCCTTATTTCCAGTCACTGTTAGCGAGAAGTTCCACATTTTCTTTCCATACTAGTTGGTTTATGCAGGCTAGTCCATTTTCCACCCACTTCCTAAAAGCATGCAGAAAACATGGGCCCTGGATGTAGGATAGTGCATAAATATATGTGTAATTTTATGTGATGGATTGGCGCCTTGTTCCTGCCTTGGGTGTTAGGGTGAAGCAGTCATTAAAGATGAATTAAGAAATACTTTAATAAATAAGATGCCTAATGTCTTTCTTATTTATAAAGACATACTTTAATAAAAAGATGCATAATATGTTTCTCATTTTGTAAGGGCATTCCAGATTTCATATCTAACATATTAATCTACTTTATCATGATTTATTGATTTACAATAGTAAGTTTTGTTCGGAAAGAATAGAATATAAAAGATATGACTGTTCTGATCCGACTGTAGGTGTTTGAGCAGTTTAGATGAAGCGTGACATGAGTTCCTCTAGCGCACTCTCTCGGTGGTTCTCATGTAACAACAGGACCTCTTTAATGGTGCTCTGCTGAAAGCCCATCTCACAGAACTGAGCCAGCAAATGCAGGAACTCTGCAGCCTGACCGACAGAGAGAAACACACACACACATGTAACCATGAAAAATTATCACGATTTTCTGATTTACTCTATATTTGTAACACTTATAGTCTTTTAAACCTTAATGCAACATTCATTATAAGTTAAAGATAACCTGAGTAAACAAAAATACAGTTTTAACAGGAAAAAAGGTACCCAACACCAACTGGCCCTGTGGGAAAAAGTATTTGATAATTGGGTTTAATTCGACAAAATACTTCAAGATTTTATTACTACCAGCTCTGTTGACTCTAATCACTGCTAACAAAGCCATTTGACTCTGGACACCAGAAAATCGCATTGACAGATTGATTGATTTATCTCCAAACTTGGAACAATATAGAATCTTATAGAAGTGGTTGGATTATCATTGATGACTTAACCAAGAAATCACAAAAAAACAAGTAGAAATGACTGGACAAAATGACTGGAGTTTTAGGATAGCATTCTGTTGATTGATAAAACAAAAATAAAACTTTATGAAAGCTTTGTTACATACAGAACTCCAAAAAAGGCCATGTATATTTTTTTGGTAATCAAATGCATAGGCTGCCTCTGTTGTATACATCACATCATAGATTCACATAATTGTTTTTCTTTTTTTACTTTGATAGGACACTGACACAAAAGGAAATAACTGTATGTTTATCAGTGCTAGACAGTTTCCAAATTAGTGTTTGTCCCTTACGTTTTGCCAGCTTTGGTGGAGTGTATGCAGCATTTGTTATTGCAAAAACACAAGAAAATAAGTTGTGATCTCAAGAAAACAACTTTTGTTAACTTTTCAACATGGATTTTTGGCCGTCCGTAGTAACACCTTGTATTAAGCTAGCAATCATTCAACAATAAGTATATACAAACAGTCAGACCTGGTGGTGTCTGATAGGATAGCGTAGAAATGATTTGTTGCTTTAAGGCTGGGGCTTTTGCCAGAACTGACAGAATCTGTCTGTGTTATATTGGTTTATATTGGTATGGAGTAAGCCCACCTCTGAAAGGCTTAAAAGAAACAAATCGCTCAAAAGAAACAACGAAAAAGGTTACCACAGGCTCTGTAAAAATGGTGCCCGTCAAAATTAACTTCATTTGTTTTGATATCATGACTTTCCTGAGAAAGAATAATGGATTCTTCAGTCTAGCTGGGAGTGATGGCATTCTTTTCTCTTTTGCTGATTTAATTGGCTCAAGCCAATCTATGTGCACAGAATGAGCATTTATTGCTTCACTAAAATTATTTTATGGTAGTGGTGCCAGCTGTACCTGCTTGCAAAATTATGCTTGGACCCAAATGATTGCTTGTGGTTGGAAACCACAACTCCATAGCAAATCCACATCCATAAAGACCTTATAACCCAAGGCCAAGACAAGACCAAGACCTTGTTATGGCCAAATGCAAGCCAAAACCAGGACCCATGCCACCCAAAACAAAGATAATACCAAGATCTGTACCAAGTTAAAAATCAAGACCAAGACCTTGTAATGGTCAAGAGCAAGACAATACCACGTCCAATATCCCCCAAGACTTAATGGTCAAGAACGAGCCAAAACCAGGACTCATGACACCTAAGATCAAGATGAAACCAAGGTCCATACTAGCCAAGACCAGGGCAAGACTTTGTAATGGCCAAGAGCAAACAAGACTGAAACCCATACCATCCATATATAGATCAGCTTTGTGTATGGAGAGCCACACCCTGATCAATGCATTATCCATCGTCTCTGTGCAGGCGACATCAATCAGCCAGCAGAGGTCGTAATTGCTTCAGTTATGAGGTCCTGTCCCGCACCCCCCTTGAACAACAGCCAATCGTTGTTCTGCTGGATAGCAGAGCTGACTTATGAACCGACGAGTTTTGGAGTTTTTGCCTAACCCTTACCACCTCTGTTTAAGCATTAACTCTGGCTATGTCTAACTAAACATTTTTGTGTTTTGTTTAAAAATAATACAAAAGACAATATAAAGAGGATTTATGCTGCATTGTAAACAGTATTATACCACACTAAATATTGTGTCAAATCAGAAATGACTCCATTAATTATGCACTAAATTGACATCACATCTACAGTGACTGTCTGTTCCCATTACAGACCCACAACCTTGTGTTCAGAATTTTTACATGTAAAACTTTTTATGGTTTACCAGTTTTAAACTGTATTAGACAAGAATGCAGTCACTGCTGAACTAATCAGGCTGCAACATAATGACACCTCAGAGACAGAGCTAGAAGAACAGAAAGCTACAGCAAGAAATATAAACATGACAATTAATAAAGGAACCTAATTGCATAGGTTTTGCATTGAGATTTTGAAAGTCTTAGACAAATAGGGCTTGAGATCAATAGGCTGCTAGACCATGATTAAAATATAATATGGAATATTAATTTTAAATATTAAATAAAAATATGAAAACTGAAAATATGAATATGAAAAAACATGCAAATAAAAATTTATACGGAATTGGGAATAGTTTGGGTTTAACAAGATTTTAAGCACCTCAGGGTTTAAAAACAACAATAGTGGACATTCTAAATTTTTTCTTCTCTTTATGTTGTTTTTTCATAGCATGATTAGAATTCATTTGTAATTCCTAAATTACGATTGGAATTTCTCACCTTGCTTTCACAGTACTGAAACATCTCTAAAGCATCCTCCACCTGAGTCCTGTCATATCCCAGAGCGCAGAGTCGATCACAGGCTAATAGATAGTTCACAATCTGTAAAAATACAAAATGTAGATCAAATATGGTACATTTATTTTATTCAATCAATGTGTTGGAAGAATCTGGTTTATTCTGGCCCTCTAGTGGTTTGATTCTGTTACAGCAATGTGTGATTTAGCAATGTCAGAATATTGTGTCCAAGGACCAAAAGTGCTGGAAGTACCCAGACCTGGGTAGCACTGTCGCCTCACAGTAAGAAGATCCTGGGTTTGATCCCCAGGTGGGGCGGTCCGGGTCCTTTCTGTGTGGAGTTTGCATGTTTTCCCCGGAGCTCCGGTTTAAAATCCCAATAAAACAAACAACAAAAGCATAGAGACAAAATTCCTTTTTCCCCTGATTACCTGTTTCACACCCTACTTAAAAGCCTCAAGTACTATATCGCTCTGCCCACTTAGATTTCGAGATCATTTGCATAATCACACACATTTTTGAACATGAATAGTCACAAATATGGTATCAAGATAACCCTAAGAACTTTAATAATGATTTCTACACCATGTAATTCCCAAAAACATGGGTGGAGCAAGCCAAGAATAAAGCACAAATACGCTATACCTTCTGACGCACATAGCATGAGAGGTTCTTATACAAGGGCAAAAATATGGTGTAACTGCAGTGCAAGGTGGCACTATAACATGCAAGATAATGTTGCGCAAACAAAGATTGTCTGATTGACATAAAATTTGCTTTGGTGTTTTTCTGTTCTATCCCCCTTCAGGAATGGTCCCATACCCGTGTATTGGTCTATATTGGGCTAATTTGTACTTGGAGCTATTTTGTATTGATTACCATAGTCATGCTGGTGTGTTGGTAACTGTATTAAAATTCCTCATGCATATAGAATTCTTACATATTCCTGAATAAACTAAATTCCTTATCCCCCCTATTTGAATGAAATATTTGTAAATCCATTAGATTTACAATAGGTTTAAGAAAGCAGTTACACTTGGTCTAAAAAATCCATTATAAAACGGATAGTTCCGGTCCTAAAATCTGATTGGCTGAGCCGCGTTCGAAGCCGTTGTAAAATCCCCGATATACGCACACCTATGACCACGAGAGACTGTGTGTTACCAGGGCTGGACTGGGAACAAAATTCAGCCCTGGACTTTTTTCTTGACCAGCCCACTACAAGCACATCGCGCCACACATATCACCCCATACTCAAATGTTAGATGATTTATATTAATAGTTTTCATCTATCTTACCACTAAAGTTAATAACTCACTATAATAAAAATTAAAATAATAAAAAAATAACTACAAAGAAATGAATATATTTCCAACACTTTCCTTTGGGATTAATAGTTCTATCCATCTATCACACACATAAAATTTACAATTTCTTAAATGGTTCTATAGGATTTCCCCATCCTGTCTCATTAAACCGCAAGAAATAAAATTAAACTTTTCTTTCATTAAACCTTTAACACTGGTAAATACGCTTTTTTCGCACTTTTATTCACACGTGATTCACGTTTGTTCCAAATTAGTGCATTGCTCCGATGAGCAGAGAAATAAATACTTTATATGTTGAGAAGGGAAATTAACCATGTGAGCTATGCACATAATCACTCTAAAAAAATGTCCTGAACAACTGCATTTTGCTTTCTGTATTATAGAGGACAAGATAGTGTTTACTTTTTCTGAACAGCAGAGACTAATGGTACCATCTCAAATTATATCCACCGCCCTATGTAGTGCACTATGTTGGACATGATATCATAGATCTTTTACAAAAATCGTCCTTAAAACGGCTGGTTTAAAGTCCCTGATATCCAACAGTAGCTTAGATAACTACTTATTAATCATTCAGTGACTGTTAAAAGAAATGGTTTGTACTGTTAGGAAGTACACTAAGTAGGGCATAGGCGACATTTGAGATGGGCCCACAGTCTCTTCTTAAACGGCGTTACTAACGAAGCAGAGTCACTGAACACTAACTTTTCCTTTTCTACTCTTTGGCTGTGCTGCAGTTCCTCACTGCCAAACAGGTTGTCCAGTTTCCTGCACTTTTCTGCATCTGCTTGCAGCTTTTTCTGTGTTTTATCACGGGCTTTTTCTGCACCTCCTTTACGCTTTTTCGGCCCTTTCTCCATCTCGCACTCATTCATAGTTTTTTTTGTACTGGTGGTTGTGATTACGGTTTATCCTGGGGGCGGGACATTTCTGTGATTGGCCAATGGACATGCAGCGAGGATACTGTGGTGGGCCAATGCACACTTCAGGATTATTATTCAGAAATATTTAAAACAGAATTTAGTTTTCACTCTCTCAGCGGCCCACATACAGAGCAGCCCACCGGGAAAACTCCCGACCCTCCCGATGGCCAGTCCATCCCTGTGTGTTACTGCTATGATTTTATCACGGGGAAAGACGTTTTAGAACAAAACATCCTTCCCCGTGATAAAATCGCAGTAACGCACGGTCTCTCGTGGCTTATTGCTTTTATAAAACGGCGTTATAAAACTTTAATAAACCCATTCAATTAGTGTAGCATAATGTTAAAAAGCTACAAAAGCATTGTCAAATACCTGAGTGTTTACCAGTTCACAAAAAGATCATATAGGACAATAATCTATCTAGAAGTAGGTGCCATACCAGGAGCAACTTGTACTGTTAAGCAGCCAAATGTAACAGCGAAAGACATGAACCTTTGTTTATGTGTCTATGTAACAAAACACATGTACACTCTCTCTAAAGAGCATTTGTGTAATGATCCTATAATAGAGGTGACAAAAATTGAACTTCAGGGAAAGACCAGGGAAAGACCAGGGAAAGCAGGTATTAACTGAGCAAATCTACATTTAGAATGGTTGAGTTTAATTCCAGTTAAAAAGCTTTGACATGACTTAATCAAAGCAGTTTTCTTCCAATTATTAAGCTAGAGAAAATGCTGTTGCTGTCAGGCAGTTCTACCAGTTATCAAATAATATTGGAGAAGATTCATGGCATCATGTAGGAGTAATTTATGCAAAACTACAGGAAATTCTACAAGTGTTCTTCAAAAAGTTCCTGCACTTTTTTTTAACTCTATTTATTGAGAATTTCAAAAACAAAATGTTATTTTGTGGTAATGCTTACCAATCAGCAAAATGTTTTTGACCGAGCACATAGCCAATGATGCACTGCTGCTTTCACATTATCATCACATGAAAATCTTCTTCCCTTTAAAGCTTCTTTGAGCATCCAAAAAGGTGGAAATCAGATGGTGCTAAATCCGGACTATAAACTCTCTCTCAGTCTTTCAGACAGGACTAATTACTACTCCTCCCACCCTCACCGTTTCCAACCAAATTATAAAAGTGTGGAAACTTTTTGAAGACCCTTGTATATATACTATATTATGCTACCTGGTCTGCACTGCGTGTGCCAGTGCGCTGTAGAGCAAAGATGACAGAGCGAATCGAATGTCCCTGAGAGGTGATGGTCTCCACCAGCTTCCTCTCTTCCTGGCTCAAAGCGTAAAGTAGCTCCACTGATGAGTCAGCCACTGAGCTGCAACCTCCGTGAGAAGTGCGAGGACGGGCAGCCTGACAAACACACAGTTGTTTGCAAAAGTTGGCCAAAGTATGTTGATATTTAAAAGTAAAAAGTAATTTTTTGTTGACAGCGCTACCTTGTAAAAGTTCTTGGGCATCTTCCATACACAGCATGTTTCAGATCTACCCTCAGATTTTAAACAATGTCAGGAGACTTCAAATCACATTCCAAAAGATTCAGTTTGTGGTTCTTGGGTGATTTTTACGTAGGTTTTGGATTATTGTCCTATTGTAGAAGCCATCCTCTTAAGTTTACTTTCTTGACTGTCACATTTTAATCAAGAATTTAATGAAATTGTATTTATATATGAAATTGTATGTATTTATTTATTAAATTATGTGCTGAAATAGATTTTGACCAATAACGAGGCTGCTATTTTACTATTTTAACAAGTCAATTAAGGCCCAACAAGATAATCATGTTCCTAGACTTTGGACACTTGCTGTGAGTGTTTCTATTGATACGTAAAAATGTAAAAATGGTTAAATGACATTTTAAAAAGTTTGTCTGTATCCTCATTAAAATCGTACTGAGACCAAAATTAAACCTTTTTTTAATGCATTTTCTCCCTTTTTCTCCCGAATTTTTAGCACATCCAGTTTTTACCCAATTGCTCTATGCTTCCTCTCTACTGGTGCTGACCCCCGCCCCGATTGAGGAGAGCAAACTGCAACACGTGCGCAGTAGCCGATGGCATCTTTTCACCTACACGAGGCGAGTTCATATGCGGATCAGCCTTGTGCATGGAGAGCCACACCCTGATCAGCATTATTCCTCAACTCTGTGCAGATGCCATCAATCAGCCAGCAGAGGCCGTAATTGCAACAGTTATAATGTCCCTATTCGGCATTTCCCTCCCTGGATGAACAACAGCCAAACGTTGTTCATATAGTCACCCAGCCCAGCCGGATGGCAGAGCTGAGATTCGATACAATGTATTCGAAATGCCAGCTCTGGTGTGCTAGCGTATTTTACCTCTGTGCCACCTGAGCGGCCTTTACTATTTGCTAAATTACTATTTGAGAGAATATATAATGATTCAGCTTTCTAAAATAGTGAATATTTATTTATAATATTGTATTAAAATATTGTACCTGCAGCGAAGGCTTGTGGGCTGGCCGTGCAGAGGGCTGTGGGCCGGCTGAGGAAGGTCTGGGTTGCAGTTTACAGTGTGCTGCAGGCGACCTGTGAATGCCAGAGTGACGTTTTCCACTGGAACCCCCCGAGCTTTGTTTCTTGCGTGAGGGTCTCTGGCTCTGTGGACTGCTTAGCTTCTTTAAAGAGGCTGAAGAGCTCGTCTGGGCTTGGATTAAGGATCGTGGCTTTTGAGCCACATGGGACATTAAGAGGGGTCGTTTTGGTCTTTCTCCACTTCTATAGCAAAAACCTGCATGTTCTTCGCCTGAGGAACACTCGTTATCCTCACTGTAGCCAGCAGCCTCATGCTCTGCATCGCCATTGAGGAAGTGCACAGCACGGGGCAGCTGGTGTCTGAACTTGTCCACTGCACTCAGGCTTAGACTGCGTGGTCGCTGACCATTCTCCCACAATCCCTGGCTGCACTGATGTGCAGGACATCTCTCCGGAGGACTGCTAAACAGCAGCCAGTATGGCGGGCAGGATGAAAGAACACCCACACACTCAGACACAGGCTTAGTGGAACCTGCATGGAACCCAGTTAGAACCCAGTTTTCCAGAGAAAACTCATACTAAAAAATAAAACACAGAAGTGTGTGAAGAGCAAATTTGTAAAATGCAAATAAAAAAAACAATGTATTAAAAATATTAAATATTAAAAACTATGTCACTGTCCAAACTTTTATCAAATTGAGGTTTTTATTATAGAAACAGTACAACAATAATGTATACAGTTTAATAAATTAAATTATTCTCTGAAAATAACATAACACAAGAGAAGCCAGTGGACCTTACCAGTGAAACTCCTATATTTTTTAACATGTTATAAAATATACTAGTATTTTTTATAGAGTAAATATAATTATAATTGTATTTGTTTACTGAAAATTTACTTCAATATTAACTTCATTAAAACATGAATACATTTTTCATGATTACCCTGTATATTTTGCTAAAGTAGGTGTGTGTGCAAGAAACCTTTGTATCCTGCAGTATTTGGTGACAGTCTGGAATCTTAATTTCTGGTGCTGTGACTAGTGCCATCATGTTCAGTGGTTCGTCCAGGGCACCCAGTGGAACCTTAAAAGGAACATCATCCAGACTTCCCATTCTTTCACCACACAAAAGCACATACACACAAATGTTGTTGCATTAACTCAGTGAATGTAACTAGTGGCACAGTTACTAGTAATATAGTTAGTAGTAATACAGTAAATACCCAGGCAGTAATACAGGTATCAGGATTTAAAAGGAAAAGATCAAGAGAATGCATTAATGATGATGGTGTTAAGGATGTTTGGTATTCATTGGTATTCTTAATTTACAATTCTTTTTTTCAGTTGTTTCCTGGTTAAATACGGTTGGTTCCATCACACATATTTTAAAAAATTCAAGCTGAAAAAGTCTTCCCAGACCACAAAAGACAAAAAATTGGATCCTTAATTAAATCAAACTCAACTCCTTACTCAAAGCCTGAATAGCCAAACTAAAGCTCTCTTATTTTAGACACATAATGAGAAGAAGCAATTCATTAAAAAATATATGCTTGGAAGGTTAAAGAGAAAGAGCACGGTCAGCAAGAAGATGGATGGGTACAATTAAACGGATAATGAACCCAAAAGGAAGACAGGAGTTGGAGAAAACAAAGTAAGTCTGGAGAAACACCATTCATATGGTCAGCAAAGTCAAAATCAACTTACTTGCTGACAGTATATTAAATAACAAAAACAAAAGTAGGTGGATATTTTTCTTCTACTGTATATGTTACATATGAACAGCCATTAATGAAAAAGCCCTTACAATGATAGTTAAAGTCTGCATAAGTAATAAAGGAATTGTAGCAGAGAGATTTGATTTTACTGAGTAGTGACTATTATTAAACCTTGTTTTGGCAATGCTTGAAAACACAGTATAGCACTGTGGAATCTGATGAATAATTCTGGTTCATTTACATTATCAACAATTAACTTGAATAATTGCTGATTTAGTAATCATGTCTATCATTTTTATTGGCCTACCACCAAACGGCACTTATTATGGGTATCCTCAGATTTGGATCAGAGAATTTGCCAATATAGTCCTCTAAATAAAAAGACTTTGGAGAATGATTTAACATTCATTTAACTTATTTAAGACTCTTATTCAAATTTAATTGTGTATGCTGTAGTAAAATAGGAACCCAAATATATTTACATTACACACCTTTTAAATAATTAATACTATGTATAAAAGTAACTTACCTAAAGTATTCCTGAGTACTAATGAACTGTGCAGGTTCTTCTTTGTACTGGCACTGGTTCTTCTTTGTGCAGGTTATAGTGGAGAAACACTGGGCGCATTACATTCATTGAGTCACACAGTAAGCCTACATCATCACTTGTTTTCCAAAACACAAGCACACACACACACAAGCACACACACACACACACACACACACCGGATTTAGAAAGTATTCAGACCCCTTTCCTTTCTGCTTACTTCACTGTATGGTGGATTTAAATTGATATCACTGATATCCGTCCACATCTTATCACCCATAATGACTAATTGAAAACACATGTTTTCCATTTTTAAGTTTTTCATAAATGAATTAAACAATAAAGCATTTATTCACAAAAGTAATCAGACCCTTACTGTAGCACTCCAAAGTGTTGTTAGGTGCATCCAGTTTGCACTGGATGTGCAAGGGGTGCAAGGGGTGCTTTTCAGTTACAGGGATGGAGAGAATTGAGAGACTGATGAATGCAGCTAAACACAGAAACATCTTTAAAGAAAAGAGAATGGGAAGGCAATTCACATTTCAAAACTTCAATACCCAAAGCAGTCATTCAAAAATGATAAACAGAAACACATAGTGGCTTCAGATCAAGTCTCTAAATGTCATTAAATGGTAAACATCTGTTAAACATCTGTGGAGAGATTTGAAGATCGTGGTTCTTAGACGCACACCATCTAATTTGTCTAAGCCTAAGAAGCTCTATCATTAGGAATGGGATAAACTGCCTAAATCGAGTTGTGCAAACCTCGAAGTAAAGTATCCAACAAAATGTTTAATTTTATGTATAGTCACAGCAGTCTTTTCACAATTCTTGCATCTAAGCCATGGCCAAAAATACAAAAATACACCTGAACATGGATTTGTTAAAAATCCTGTTCCGAAACCATAGGCATAAATATGCCCCCTTCACCATTTCTAAAATATAAAAGCATGTCTTTTATTTGATATTGATTTCATACAGCAGTTCTCAGTGGGTAAGGCTGAACTCAAGAATTAGGAGGGGGGCTTCCGAAAAACACCCTAACATCACAATTATTCTTATCAGTGCACTAGAAGGAGGCACTGACTGTCTATACAAATGAAGCACACATTTCTCTTAGTGCAGTCCACATATTTTTGGAGTGAAAATATGTAAATTTTACTATGTAAAATTCATTTCAAAGGCTTATTTTTAGCCCAAGCTAGCAATTCTAAAACTGTTTATGATTAGGTTCTATGTATAGGCTTCACACTACCTGCAACCATCACCAGGATAAAGCAATCACTGAAGAACAAATAAAAGATCTAAGCAAGCTTCACAAAGAAGGAGTCATTACATTCACAAGCCACTGCTGCTGTACAAATGAATACTGTAAGAGACAGCAGGAGTTGTGCATTACAGGTCTTAGTGCCAGAGTCCTGGGGATTGGAAAGCTCAGTGCATGTGTACAGCTCAGAGGGGGGTTTAAAGAGCATAATGCATTTATGGCCTTTACGCAACTGGAAGAGGATCAGAAAAATGCTGATGTCTAATTCATTGGGATGGATTAGATAGCCACAGATTACATACTGTACGTCCACATTGCTGAGGTTAACAAAACACAGTCATGCACACACACTTGTAAGGAGTCCAGCCATGTTACCATAATAACTGAGGCTTTAACTCCTGCCTCCTGCTGGTGTTTTACCTGCATTACAGATATTTATCGTTTATGAATTAGGGGTTTTAAGTTATTTAAATATAGTAAGACATTATTAACGGCATTGTTTGCCTGTTTAAATATTAAATAGGAAGAACTTAAGCCTATTAAAGCTTTTCAATGGACACACACACACACACACACACACACACACACACACACACACACACTCATTAAGTGGCTTACATGCTGTTATTATATACCGTACATAATAAAATTATGATTATTTTGACAGGTTTGTCTAATATGTAATGAACTGGTAGCTCATTTGTACTTGTTAGAGCTCTCTGTAGGAATCCTCAGTGCAAGGAACTGTAAGTACTTCGAATGAAGACCATTTATGTTTTCTTGACCTTTTTTTCCTTTTTAATTATTTGGTGCTAAAAAAAAGTGCTAAAACCTTTGGATTGTATCTGTACAAGGTGAATTTGTTTTGGCGCTCTTGATGTTGCTAGTACTAAATAGCTGCCACTCAAAAAAAACACACACACACCAAATGAGTTTCATTCTAAAATGTAACATAATATTATGCTAAAAGTATGTAGCAGGAAGAGATCAAGCGACAAATTAAAAGATGTGTTTTTCTATACTTTTTTGATTGTAGTTTTAGTCAACTATAAATTATAAACTGTAACTGGAAAAAACAATACATACACCTAAAGTCCAATACTAACTAGGCAGTTTTCTAAATCTCTTGAAGACCAAGCAAACTCAAAACTGAAATGAAACAGTTTCCTCTTTTTATCATTATCTATCATTATCGATTTTCATGTTTAGTCTTTTTGGATGCATGTTGTTAAAATGGGTATTAAATCCCTAAATCCGAAAAGTTGGGACAGTATGGAACAAATACAGTGTTTCTTACATTTACATTGAATTTTGTTTCATTGCAGACAGTATAAATCCAATATATTCAATATTTTGTCTGATCAACTTTGTTTCGTTTGTTACATCCATTCATGCATTTAACCAAGGCTTTTATCACTTTGTAACATTGCCATTAAAAGACAACACTTAAGACATTTTGGCACTAAATATACCATGTAATAAAGTGTTTCAGGTTTTACTTTGTCCCATTCTTCCTGCAAACACATCTTAAGATGTGCAACAGCACAGGGTTGTCATTTTTCATTTCAAAATTCTCCACACATTCTCTATTGGAGAAAAATGTACATCCCTAAAAAGATGAAGGCAGCATATGTTGCTCTAAAATCTCAATGTACTTTTCTGCATTAATGCTGCCATCACAGAAGTGTAAATTACCTTTGCCAAGGGCACTTACACAGCCTCATACCATGACAGACCCTGGCTTTTAGATTTTGGTTGCTGATAAAGGTCTGATGGGTCCTTTTTGTCTTTGTTCCAGAGTACATTGGGTCCATTTCTTCCAATGATCTGGACACATCATTGTCATACATTTCCACTGTTATGGTCCATCCCAAATGCCTCTGAGCCCAGAGAACTCGATGCCTCTCCTGGACGTGGTTAACCTAAAGCTTCTATTGCAGAGTTAAGTTTTAAGTGGCATTTGTGAATGTAACTCTGTATTAAAGTGCCAGACAAAGGTTTGCCAGAGTAATCCCTGTACCCACGTGTTTATATCAGCTCAGGATCGGAGATCACAGGTGTTCAGCTAAAGCTTGTGCCTTTGCCCTTTATGTATTAAAATTCCTTCAGATGTGTGGCTATGTTATTATGGACTATGTAATCCTAAGTCTGTGAACTTCATGCAGGTTTACAGTGGAATTGATGTGTTTTCCAAAAATCTCATTAATAAACCAATTTCTCATAAACATCAGAGCTTCCAAAAAAACCATGGAAATAAGCAGTAAATTGAGGAGAATCCAATTTAACAACTGTGTAGCTGCTTAAACTCTGTTTGTCTCTAACAATATGTTTTAGCAAATGTTGTACTCACCTTGGATGTTCATACACAAATATATTTCCTTCCAATTAAATGTTAGATAAAACAGTAATTTGTGTTAATTATCAGTTTGTCTGAGGCAGGTTTAATGTAACCTCAGTTTTTAAATTAGTTTATGTTAAAGGTGTGCTGCTTAATATTGTTGTTATTATTGCAAATAAAAAGGAATTATTTAAAAATCATGATAAATGTATTATTATTCAAAATATATAGAGCCAGGTTGCCTTGTTTGCTAGTCTTTTAGCTCTTTAGTTAACTAGTCTTTATTGTTCATTAATAAAAAAGTCACTTACTAAATGGCAAAAATGTAAAATATTATTAGCAATTGGTGCATCTAAAACACCTAAACTTAATCATTAATAGAGGTGCCCACAATACTTGACCATATAGCAAGCAGCATATTGGGTGCAACAAGTAGATTGGGCGCAGCACCGCAATATGGAAGCTGGGTTTAATTCTCACCTCAGGTCACTGTTTGTAAAGTGTTTTGCATGGGCCTGCAAGACTAATGTTACTACACGACTTTCAAGTTGTTCAGATCGCTGTACAGTTCACACTACACAACTGGATCTCTTGCAGTCGGGAGTCTTTTAAGTCGTTCTGGTTGTTACACTACACGACTGATTGGCGATAGGGGGTTTCACACTACACGATCAGTAGGAAACTCAGGCGAGTCTATCTGGTCTCCCAAACTACATTTTGTCACGAAAACATACGTGAGAAGTGATGAGGGGTTTAATGATACCATGTCCAAAAATGCACGTCAACAATAAGCGAGCGATCAAAGTTGTTTGTGCGCTGATGTGCAGCGTAAAATCAAAGACAAAATAAATGAATCTGAGTGGATTTTGGGTACGCGACCAGCAGAGATTGTCTGTTCTGTAGTGAGTTGGAGGTTAATAAATATTTTTTGTAATGCAGTGTTAGTATTATGGTTTGGAGTGGATGATAAGATCACAAAAACTGTAAAGCCTGTGTGTGTGCCGATGTATTCTGATAGAAACTATATTATACCCCGTCGCATGTTTTTTTTTAAAAAAATGTAAAAATTTTTTCCCTTTTTCTCCCCCTTTAGTGTATCCAATTGTTCAATTTGCATCGTGCTTCCTCTCTGTCTATGCCGAACCCTGCCCTGACCAAGGAGATCGAAGTTAACCCATATCCCCTCCGAAACATGGGCAGCAGCCGGATGCATTTTTGCCACCCACACATTGATGAGTGTGGCGCCACCTAGCGTTGCATGCGGAGAGACACACTCTAAGGGCACTCTTCCTCATGTCTGTGCAGGCCCCTCTAATCAGCCGGCAGAGGTCGTAATCGCATTCTGACAGCGAGACCCACATCCGGTTCTTTGTCCCGCCCCCCAACTGAGCAACTGGCCAATCGTTGCTCATACAGCCACTCAGCCTCAAACCGGTAAGGCAGAGCTGGATTCGATATGATGTACAGCCACCTGAGCGGCCCGTCACATGTTTTTACATCTCCTCGCCCGAGTTTCATTAGCTGTAGTTCCACAACGTACTCATTGCCAGTCGCCCGACTGATCCAGATATTTAACATGCTAGATATTTTTTATATATTTTTTTCGGTGAGCCACTCGGATCAAGTCCGTTCACTCATAGCAATCGAGAGCCGAGTTTTGATCCGAGTGAACGCAGAGTTACTCCCGAGCTGCCACATCTAGCAGCGACCAGTCTGCGAGCAAAAATTATGTAGTGTGAACTAGGCATTAGTCTGACTTGCAGAGTTTTAATAAAAACACATACAAAGAATAAAACAAATACAAACATATAAAAACATATATTTATAAATTTATTACTATTACATAAAGAAAGCCAGTAGAGCTCTTTTGTATGTTCATTGGCTATTAAAGTACACGGGTAAGCAACAGTAAAACACACTGTAATAAAACTACTAAAACAGCACAAATAATAAAACAGAATTATAGGGTGATTCTGCATGAGGTGGTAAATAAAGTTTTCACTGATATACAACATGGACTGTACAGCCATGCTTAATGATTCCTTGACTGATTTGGGCATGAGCATATGGACTGCATGAATGAAAACATTAATAATGTTATGCCTGTAACAAAGCTCTGTTGATATGGGAATTATTCTGACAGTGTAATTTAAAGTCCATATAAAACAGCATTCTACACCGGTGGAGCAGCCCACAAACGTCTCCAGCAGATCAACCAGCTCAGCACACACATTCACACAATACAATCATTTCATTACAACTAAAATTCAGATGATATTGTCAAATGATTTCTTTTGTCAAAGTTGAACTAGATCCATGGTGTAATTGACACAACCAGCTCAGTAGATGTTACTGACGGTAATCTGCACTCCGCTTCAGAGCAAGCTGATGACTGAAAAAACCTGTACCAAGCTGCACAACCACTAGACGTCTTACAGTTTGGTGTTTTACTTTGCAGCTTTTACAGGATTTACTGAATAGCTTTTAGGATTTCCATATAGTGACCTATGCTATATTTGTTTCAACACACAACAGATGTTATCTTATAACTTGAATACACATCTGGAGAACAATTTGAAGACATCTAGGACCACCCACCTAATATGCTGTCAAAACAGCTCTGACCCACCGAGATATGGACTTTACAAGACATCTGAGGGAATCCTGTGGTATCTGGTACCCTGACATAACCAACTCCTTCAACCTCTGTGCGATGTGAGGTGTACGTTTCCTCTTCAACAGGTATATGAAAGTCGACCTTCTTTTATTGCTCTGATGCCCAATTCCATCACATCTTAGACGCCCATTGTAGGTGGTCTGAATAGTAAAAAGGAGTTAGAATGGACACTTTCACTGGTCTGTGGCTATGCAGCTTTATACACAAAAATGTTTGATGAACTGTGTGATATGAACCTTCTCCTCATCACCATTACAATCATCTGCTATTTAAGCCAAAGATGTTCTCCCTGTGTCTGCTTGGGTTTCCTCCAGGTGCTCCGGTTTCCTCCCACAGTCCAAAGACATGCACGTGAGGTAAACGGGAGATACTAAATTGTCCATGACTGTGTTCGATATAACCTTGTGAACTGACAAATTTTGTGTGATGAGTAACTACCGTTTCCTGTCATGAATGTAACCAAAGTGTAAAACGTTAAAATCCTAATAAACAAACAAAACAAATAAGCCACAGTAGCTCTTTTACCAAACACCATAGCCTTCATGTCCTCTTGTTTTAATAAGTCTTGGCTGCCCAGCTACCTGTTTGGGGTTTGTGGCTTGTCCCACCTCAGACCGCTGTTGATGGTTACTCACCAAAGCCACCTGTCAGCACCCCTTGCTGTTTTGGAGATACTCCAATCTAGTCATAAAACCATAGGGATTTGACCCTTTACAAGGTCACTAAGGTCTTTTGTTATGAAATAGGCCTTGCTATGCACATTTTTAGTGGGTGGTCCTAATGTTTTTGTTTACCACTATAGACTATTTAAGGCAGTAACTGAACCCTGAGCAACAAATCTATAGTCGTATGTCATAGACATGTCAAATATAACATAACTGTGTGGAGAAATTCAGTTCACTTACATCACATCATAATAAAATAATCTGATATATTCAATTAAATGAATGTAAAAATGAACAGGAAACCAGTAAGTTCTTGATATCCCTTAAATACATTTAAAACCAGTAAAGCAGAAAGACTGTTGATAGTCATTGTTGATTATACATACGTATATGGAAGCCCTTTTCTCTTTTTTGTTATGTTTTATGATCTCAGCTCCTGACTTTTGAAATTTCTACAAAGCTTTTACTAATTGGTCTCTTAGGTGCCTTATGTTGCCTTATGACGGACTGAACTCATAAAATGAAATGCTGGTGAGCTTTTTTACCCTGTGGCACTGTTTTGTGCAGTTTTCAATGCAAACAGAATACAGGGCTGAAATTCTGAGAGCAAATCTGGATGTATCCTGCACTTTTCACAAGCAATTGGCATTATGTTTTACAAGACTTTCTCCAGATGTGTATTCTAGTTACAGCACAAACAATTAGCTGATTAAAATGGCCTAATCTGTGGCTGCACAAGTCTCAGTCGATGCATTAAACGCATTGTTTACAAAGTGCCGTGTAAACTGAAACTGTTCAGTCATACCGATTCTCCATAGTCACTGCTTTGAGTGTGCTCAGTGTCCTTTTTATATTAAGACCCAGAATCAAACACACAAAGTAATACAACAAAAATGATTAACGTATGTGCACTACCTTACAAACACTCTAACATATTTACTTAAATTTAAATGTGTACACACAAACACACACACACACACACACACACACACACACACACACTAAAAGCTTCACATATACACTTGTGAACATTAATTATAGAAATAATGGATATCAAGAAAAAAAAAAACAACTACAAAAGGCTGTGCTGATACAGGCATTGTCATTATTTATGTGCCAAACAAAAGTGAGAACTGCATAATATCAAGCATATACACAAAATTTAAATACTGCTTCCATAGGTAACAGGTAACACTTACAATGATTGCACATCAATCCATGAAGGTACATGATATCTGTATCTCAAAACGGTATGTCATTCCAACCCATGAGACTCTGGGGCTAATCTACCCAATCTAGTTCACTCTGATTTAAGTGCAGGAGATTCTCATAGCCACAATGCACTTTTACCCAACTTTCTCTGACCTCATCAACTGCTTATTCTGACATCTGCATAAGGACACTTCAGTAACACAGAACCTTAATATTATGTTCCGTTAATAATGATTAATTAACACATTTTAAAATACATACTGTTAGCTTTTTACTTGTTTAAATTTTAGAACAGACATGTCTTTGGTAACCAGGTAAATCTAAAAACATTATAAAAATATCTTACCCTGGCTGCTTTGGAATATATGCATCATTTCTTTCACATAGAGAAAAAGTTTTGATCTTAAATGAGCTATATCTCTTGCTCATATAAATGAGAGATGAGGTAAAGCTCAGTAGAACATGAATTAAAAAATACAGGGTAAGAGTTACAGTTGAGTATAAAAGTTTGCATACCTTAACACTCCATTTGAAAAACAAAGAGAGATCAGGTGTATGATATTTCATTAATGTAACAAGGTTCAAAATGGTGTGGGTAGTACATTAGTGCAATATTATTAGTAACAGTAAATGAAAATAATACCAATTCAAAGTCTGTATTTTGCTGTTTGGATATACAGGGGTTGGACAAAATAACTGAAACACCTGTCATTTTAGTGTGGGAGGTTTCATGGCTAAATTGGACCAGTCTGGTGGCCAATCTTCATTAATTGCACATTGCACCAGTAAAAGCAGAGTGTGAAGGTTCAATTAGCAGGGTAAGAGCACAGTTTTGCTCAAAATATTGCAATGCACACAACATTATGGGTGACATACCAGAGTTCAAAAGAGGACAAATTGTTGGTGCACGTCTTGCTGGCGCATCTGTGACCAAGACAGCAAGTCTTTGTGATGTATCAAGAGCCACGGTATCCAGGGTAATGTCAGCATACCACCAAGAAGGACAAACCACATCCAACAGGATTAACTGTGGACGCAAGAGGAAGCTGTCTGAAAGGGATGTTCGGGTGCTAACCCGGATTGTATCCAAAAAACATAAAACCACGGCTGCCCAAATCACTGCAGAATTAAATGTGCACCTCAACTCTCCTGTTTCCACCAGAACTGTCCGTCGGGAGCTCCACAGGGTCAATATACACGGCCGGGCTGCTATAGCCAAACCTTTGGTCACTCGTGCCAATGCCAAACGTCGGTTTCAATGGTGCAAGGAGCGCAAATCTTGGGCTGTGGACAATGTGAAACATGTATTGTTCACTGATGAGTCCACCTTTACTGTTTTCCCCACATCCGGGAGAGTTACGGTGTGGAGAAGCCCCAAAGAAGCGTACCACCCAGACTGTTGCATGCCCAGAGTGAAGCATGGGGGTGGATCAGTGATGGTTTGGGCTGCCATATCATGGCATTCCCTTGGCCCAATACTTGTGCTAGATGGGTGCGTCACTGCCAAGGACTACCGAACCATTCTGGAGGACCATGTGCATCCAATGGCGGTGCCATGTATCAGGATGACAATGCACCAATACACACAGCAAGACTGGTGAAAGATTGGTTTGATGAACATGAAAGTGAAGTTGAACATCTCCCATGGCCTGCACAGTCACCAGATCTAAATATTATTGAGCCACTTTGGGGTGTTTTGGAGAAGCGAGTCAGGAAACGTTTTCCTCCACCAGCATCACGTAGTGACCTGGCCACTATCCTGCAAGAAGAATGGCTTAAAATCCCTCTGACCACTGTGCAGGACTTGTATATGTCATTTCCAAGACGAATTGACGCTGTATTGGCCGCAAAAGGAGGCCCTACACCATACTAATAAATTATTGTGGTCTAAAACCAGGTGTTTCAGTTATTTTGTCCAACCCCTGTATATGGAACATTACATACACATATATTCAACATCTCCAGAAATAATGATTTATAACTCTAAACTTTTCAGCTGAGCTAGTCACATAAAATCTTTATTAGTTGAATGATCAGCAAATAAACAATAAAGAATGATTTATGTATTTTAGGGTAACAGGACATTTTGTTGAAACGGCCACATAATTATTTAAATTAATTGCTAGTCTGTATGACCTAAACTTGGGTTACAACATGATTAAACCATTGGGAACTCAATAACGACCCTTAATTTGCTTCAGCTGTAATGTGTTAAACAACACCCAAAGATTCAAGTGTCTAAGTTGATTTGCAACCACAGTGAAAGCTAAAGAGTCGTCACAAAGGCTGAGAGAGATGATCAATATTCATTCGACCATAAGGTCAATGAGTTATAGGACGCTTTCCAAAAATGTGAAAACTCCCATTGGGAGACACCATTGGGAGTATTGTTTGAAAGTTCCAAATGTATGGTGCAGCTGATAACCTGCTTGGCCGTGGCTCTCTGCAACACCATTTTAATTTAGTTTATTTTGATTTACGCCATTACTTGCTTTGGCAATTAATACTCATGTCTGGCCATACACCAGCAAGAAAACCTGCTGGCAGAAAAGCAGAGCTGTCCCCACTTTGGGAAAGCCAAGAGGATGTAGTTTTATTGCAACAGAATCAAGCTAAATATTGGTCAAATCTGAGTTGTCTATGTGAACTGCATCTATTAGTATAGACTTGCCCTATACAAAGATACACAGCTTATCTAGCTTATTGAATTGTGGTTCATTAATGGCTCTGGACATTGCCTCATAATACAGTAGTTGGTGAACTCACTTTCATTGTGTGTATTGGGAAGATACTAAAGTCACACCCTCTCTGGTTTAAAGTCAACCTGTGTGAGGTTTTGGTTAAGGGTACCTATTAAGATATCTACATTTTTGGTAAAAATGTGGTAAAAATTCAATTACATCAATAAAGTTATATGCTTACAGGTTTAGAAAATTAAGCTTTACCTCTGTACAACAAGCAAGACCCAGGAAGACGTTTCATCGAATCTAATGTGAAGGAACAGAGCCAAGACCTCAACCCCACTGAACTTTGGGATGAATTGGAACACTGATGGCAAGCCAGGCCTTCTCATCCAACACTAGTGGCTGAACTCACTCCGCTCTTTTTACTGACTTCGGTCAAACTCCAAAATTTTAAGTCAAAGCTGTTATCTAATAAGATTATGGCTGGATATCCACAAACCTTTGCCCATATAGTGTAGTTAAGTAGTGGGAAGAATTGGCAGGTAACTGCTAGATCAAAATTATTTAGTTAAATGTAGTATAAAAAGTGTATAAACGTGCTGGGTTATAACAAAAGCTTGGGTTGAATTTGTGTATTCAAATGTATTGGTGCCCTAGATGGAAACTTAGATTTAATCCCCAGACCAAATACAATAAGTCAGCATTAGTAGTGGATAGCAATGCTGGGTTATAATTATGTAAAATTTTGTGTAATAGCTAGGGGTTCTCACCCTGTAACACTTACCATGGAATGCAAACTTTTAAACACAACTGTATATGATAGAGATTGTCTAAATTATGGGCATTAAATTTGATCTCTTATGCTCACACACAGCTTTAAGACATACATATGTGTCCTCACTGTTTTCTGCACACCTCTACATTCAACTATGACATACTTTTCTAATCTAAGCACTGAATAAAAATAGTTGCAAGCTGGTAAAATACAGAAAAAAAACATTGAGAGTGTAGGTCTATGTCACAGCAAAGGAGACATGCAGCTGATGCCAGATCAGTGCTCTCCCAAAAAGCTCAAATGAATACAGATTGATGGGATTGTCAAGACTGAATGTCAATATTTGTTATCTCTGGCTTGGTGAATGTCAGGATTCCAAAAAAGAGGTAATCCATTGACATGTTCGCACCATAAAATCCATCAAGCTCTTTTAAAAGCAAAAGCATTAATAAGTGGGTGACTTTCATTTACAAAAAAAAACAAAACCGTGTACAGCGCAAAAATGTGCAAGTGCCAGCCAGGGCTGATTGACAGTCGCGGTGAAGATCCCACACGAGCACTAAAGCTCAGAGCTGCTGAAGAATACGTACAACCCTGTCGATGGAGTCTATGGTGGCAAAAGCCAAGTACTGGCAGCACAGCCAGTCTTCAAGACTAACCCCACCTCCACCACCATGGCCTGCATCAAGCGAGCGCTCTGCAAACTTTATCATCATAAGTGTACGCTTCAAATCCAGCCAGTTCTGTAACGCGGCATGGCGCTGGGCAGGAAGAGGTGAGGCGCGCAGAAGGTCGTCACGTGGCCCCCAAAGCAGACACTGCAGGCAGGCACGAGCCTCGCCGATGCCAATGCGCTCCGACTCGGCAGGGTGGAGGAGCAGGACGGCCAGCCTTTGCAAACCTTGAGAGTAGAGGGAACGCATAGGCAGAGGTGCCAGGTGCTCCCTGTCTTTCAGACCAGGTGCCTCCTGCAATGGGTTGGGCTGGTGCAGCATTTCATAGATGAGCAGGCCTGTCTGGAACTCATCACCCTCGGAATACCTCACGGCGCAATGCTGCTTTGCTTGAGAGAAGTTGCTGATTATGAGGCGTGCAGGACAGGCAGAAGAAGTGGCAGATGTGGTGTTGTTGTTGGGCTCTGGAAGCTCAAAGTTCCAAGGGTCACCTGGTTGACAATGCACCAGAAGCAGGTTCTGCAGGCGCAGGTCGCAGTGGGCCACGCGGAAAGGCTTCATGTGCTCCAGGCCTGTGCAAAGCTGCAGCAGCAGTAGGCAAACCTGCCTCTCGTACAGCTCTGGGTTGCGTGCATGCCTTGTTGTACCGTCTCGCACAAAGTCGGCTACCGTTTGGAACGGGACCTCGCGCGTTATCACCACCACTCGGCTGCGCAGCTTGCCACCCTGACATGCCACATCTGCCTGCAATGCTGTGGTCGCAAGCCCTTTGTCGGCCTCCTTCTTTCCATCCGTAATCAACTCTTTGCTTCCCCATTTCTTCTGCTCCTGCTTTCGTTCCTCTTCATCCATTTCTTCCGTCTCTTCTTCGATCTCCCCCTCGACCTCCCAGGGCAGCAGTCGGGATGGAACATCTGCCAGGAAGTGACCACAGTCCTGCTGGATGTTAAAGTGCACGGGCAGGCTCTGCCGGACAGTCAGGCTGTGGAAAAACTGCTGCTGTGTCTCCTTCACCTTGTACCTGCAGATCTGGTAGAAGGAAGAGCAAGAAGATTTACATTATTAGATACACAGATCACAACATGCAGAACAATCCAAAGCCCTATGGCCATAAATGCTGGTATTTTGTTTTCCTACAGCTGCTCCTAGTTTAACCTAGTACGCACACCTGACTGATTGGCACACTTTCATGCCCTTCCTGACACAGCCCTCTTGAGAGGGCTCAGAGTACACCGACAAGTGCACCTCTCAATGGATAGAGTGTTCAGCCTAAAACTTTTTGTCTTGTAATATGCAGCACTGCATATTACATATCTCCTATATGCCTCGGAAACCTGGAGAACCAACAAGAACACAGGAGACGAGACATCCACATGCTGCACTCAGATGGGCACCACCAGGGAAGAGGAAGAGAGGCAGGCCATTGGGCACATGGTGGAGAACAGTGGAGTAGGAGGTGGCAGCGGAAGGCAAGAAGTGGGATGAGATACACTGGCTTGCCCAAGACCACGACGGCTGGAGAAGATATGTTGGTGCCTAATGCTCCAGCCAGAGCAAAGAGGATTAACTAACTAACTAACATACAGCATTTACTACATTATTGGTCTAGCATTTAAACAACTTGATATGGAAGCTTGGGTGGCACAGCAGTCTCTAGCCCAAAACAGCTGAGACGGCTCCTAAGAAGTTTGAATCACAACTTTCTATTGACCTGCAAATGCAGTCTCTGCTGGCTAGTCAAGGCACCTGCACGAGATGCCTTGCATGCGTGCCAAAGGGGCATGTGATAGTCTGGTGCTCTCCTTAGACAGGGCAGGTCTAGAGGAAGTTACACTTGGGGAACTGGACTCTACTAGATTGGGAGGGAAAAGGAAAAAAGGAAAAAAAAACATTCACCCCCTTACTTTCATAAAGTTTGCTTATAATTTCAGTACTTAGGAATACTAATCACACTGCTCTAGTGTCAGTCTACATCGGATAAAAGGAATTGTATGTTCAAATAAAAAGGAAAAGGATTTACCTTTACAGCATAGTTGACAAGTGGATCCTTGGCAAAGGAGGCCGTGTAATACACGGCGTCTTCTGCCTCACAGCATGGCTTGCCTGTGGTCAGCCTGAAGTGGGACCAGCTGTCTGTACCAAAGCGGACATGGTCTTTCTGTCCGGCCATGAAGCGATCCTCGCAACGGCCTGCCAGTTTGCGCAAGGTGTCAGCGTGCAGGCTACGGATGCGTCCGGCCACCTCCTCCCAGCTTTCCAGACCTCTGTAGAGAGCAAGTTTGTGAGGCTTACTGGTTGCTTGGCCCTCTTTGCTGTCGCAGCCTCGCCTCTCGCGGTCTGGCACTGTACTGCTTTTGGCTGAACGGGACATGCCCCGACCACCAGTTACTGGACGCTCCAGAGAGTCCCCCGATTCGTCGTGATGACGGGCGTCGGAGCTAATCGAGGAGCTCTGGCTGGCTGTGTCCCAGGTGGAGTCCAGGTCGTAGAGAGGGTTGGCAACGCTCAGGCTGGCACCACCGGGCTTGACTTTGCCTCTTGGGTGCTGCGCCAATGGCTCTCTGGTCAGCGAAGGTTCTGTATGGGCATGTGGCACCGATTTCTTGGGAAGAGGCGGAGGAGTGGCTTTATTGCCCACATTTGAAACTTCCAGATCAGAGTGAAGTGTGTCATCCGAGGATTTGGGGTGTCTGGGAAGCTTTAGGGGGATTAAACTGGCCCTGGACTGACCTAGAGGGAGAAAGAATAAGGGCCATTAATTGGTAAATTTAGATCCTGCAGTGAACACAGTATTACTAATTCAAAGCAACTCCAGTAAAGAACCTATTTTTGGTACCAGTACCAGCTCTAAAATGGTCAGTTCTATGCCGACTTATTATTCTGAAACCTCTTCAAATGCCCTTTCATTCTGGCACTTTAGCTCGGTGTTTTTGGGGAAACCATTTTTAAAACCAATAGTACTGATTACACAACTGTCAATGTCCTGTTTTGAGAATATTTCCAGTTGTTTTAATCAATGGCCTACATTTTTTTTGAACATCTTGAAGTAGCGTGTTTACTTTAATCAACACCTAAGTAACTCCTTTGTCCAAAGTGGTACACGAATGTACTAGAGCACTGCTTTGCAACTGTTTTTCAGCTAGGCCACATTGGGATGCGACAGAGGAAAGAACTGGTCCAATCAGCCAAATATGTGCATTGAAATATAGAAATAACAGGCCCAAAATACAAATGTGTGGGCCACACATCCATAGCTTTATCTACAAATTTAGTTAGGCATGTGCATAGTGTTCGTAGACATGCGTGCATGAGATGCTTAATTAAATCTCTGGTTTTGCATTCATCAAACAAAGCATAGCAAGTGTTTCAGTCCCATTTTTGCTCATATTGTAAAAAATTTTAACTGCTTTCCCACTCTTTCACATGTCCAGAAGGGTAGGGGCTTGCACATGCTTTCTCAGACACATGTGAAGCCAGCAAATAATCATACATCATAAGAACCAATTTATTTGATTACATATTTGCCCATCTCTTGCCCATCGCTACTGTAAACAAGACTAATTCCAGATTCCAGTGGAGAATCTGGAAATCTAAATATAAGTGACTTACAAGGCAAGTCTGTGACATGCTTTCCATCTACAAAGAACAATGAAAGATATTCATATGTAACTAAAAGTAAAACTGATAAAAGAAACAGTGGATTAAAGTCTCCATCAGTGCATGTTCATCTATCATTCTGTTTCTCTCTCGTTCTCTCTGATCGAGTCTGAAGGTTTTAGTTAATTTTAGCCTGATTTTTCAGCCTGCTGGGGGATGACTGATGTTAAGATTTTTCAAAGGAGAGAAAGGCAGAGCAGCACGACCAAACAGCAGGAATGTCATAACAATACAGTACTGTCTTATGAGGTTTCCAGAGCTGAAGCAGTCAGAAAGCTCTTGGGAGAGCACTTGCAAAGAAAGCGTGTATAATGTGACAAGATTAAGAGAAAAAGTTTTCAGTAACTGTCAAGATTTTTATAGTGTGGATAGATATTTAGTTTAATAAAACCTCTCTTGCTGTCTGAATTCTGGTGCACCTTCATCTCTATCTGCCCTATTTTTGTTTACCATGTGTCATTTACCCAAGCACTCCCATACACAGATGAACACTGTCCAAAGAGACAGGGCAGCCTTGTCTCATTCATCATGTCATTTTTATGTTGTACCTCTGCTCTATCCTAGTTTTCCTTTAATAAATGAAATGATCATTTAGACATTGCATTATTTTCCCCCTCATATTCTTCTCTGTACTATGATGCATTTTGTATGAGGAGCTGCACCTTTAATTACCTTCACGCTTTACAATCCTTCCCTATAATGCCCTACAGGCAAACACATGTAAGCTTAATCATTATGTAGGATAAACAGTACTACTCTGAGTATTTGCTAATGCCTGCAATCCTGCCACTTATCACTTCATCCATTACAGGCAAGCAGAATAACAGAGAAGTGAGAGCTAAAAAATAAATAAAAAACCTACTTCTGCTTTGTCACCTTCTCATTTCACACAAGTTTAGAAATGCTACAGTGGAGCACACTTACACCAATCAGCCATAACATTAAAACCACCTCCTTGTTTCCACACTCACTGTCTATTTTATAGAAGCACTTTGTAGTTCTACAATTACTGACTGTAGTCCATCTGTTTCTCTGCATGCTTTGTTAGCCCCCTTTCATGCTGTTCTTCAATGGTCAGGACCCCCACAGGACCACCACAGAGCAGGTATTATTTGGGTGGTGGATCATTCTCAGCACTGTAGTGACACTGACATGGTGGTGGTGTGTTAGTGTGTGTTGTGCTGGTATGAGTGGATAAGACACAGCAGCGCTGATGGAGTTTTTAAACACCTCACTGTCACTGCTGGACTGAGAATAGTCCACCAACCAAAATATATATCCAGCCAACAGCGCCCTGTGGGCAGCGTCCTGTGACCACTGATGAAGGTCTAGAAGATGACCAACTCAAACAGCAGCAATAGATGAGCGATCGTCTCTGACTTTACATCTACAAGGTGGACCAACTAGGTAGGAGTGTCGAATAGAGTGGACAGTGAGTGGACACGGTATTTAAAAACTCCAGCAGCGCTGCTGTGTCTGATCCATTCATACCAGCACAACACACATTAACACACCACCACCATGTCAGAGTCACTGCAGTGCTGAGAATGATCCAACACCCAAATAATACCTGCTCTGTAGTGGTACTGTGGGCAGGGGCGGAGCCAGGGGGAAAACAATTTGTTGGAAAACAATTTAATAGCAGTTAAATAACACTTCTATTTAAAAGAATATATTCCGTTTTAAGAAGCTCCAGCATTGTAGAAGGCTATTAAAAGTAAAGTCTATTTTTAATGCTGATTTGGCTTAATAGTGTTGGTCAGTCTGTATCATATTCTTGAAAGAAAATTAAATGGAATTGTTTTCCATGCATTCACACTAGCATGTTCTGGTGTTCAAATGAGTCTCATCATTACACACAAGTTGGCAGCCAAATGATAATGTATTGCAAAGGAATATCTTTGAAATTCTTCCTCATAACGTTAAGGTTATAGGCTATATTTTGGTTTTTCACTTGTCAGAGAAAATGAAGAGAGGAAAAAAAGCTTATTATTCTTCGTGATGTAATTCTACATGGCACTTACTGCCTGTATAGGTAAATGAGTGAGTGACCACATAAAAAAAGGTATCAGTTTCTGTGCCACCCCTGTGTGAGCAATGGTCTCAGTCTGGCCACCCCTATGGAAATTGTCTGGCTCCGCCACTGACTGTGGGGGTCCTGACCATTGAAGAACAGGGTGAAAGCAGGCTAAAAAAATATGTCGAGAAACAGATGGACTACAGTCAGTAATTGTAGAACTACAAAGTGCTTCTATATGGTAAGTGGAGCTGATAAAATGGACAGTGAGTGTAGAAACAAGGAGGTGGTTTTAATGTTATGGCTGATCGAAGTTTACCATTCCATGCTTCCCCTACATTGTTTAAAATGTAACAAATGTTTGAAGTTTGACAAGTTGCCATTTGAGTCATCATGCACATCCCTAGCCTAAAGCCTTAAATAAAATCCTCTGACAATATCTAATCAACTTCAGTTTGTTGGGCATTACTTGTCACGAGTCCAATTTGTGTTACTTACCTAGATTAGTGTAGGTGGCGCTGCAGGAACTGGAAGCAGGTGAGTGGGAGTGGGTGTGCATGCCCTCCTCTTCTTCTGGCTCTCCAAGACTGGCGCTGCCCTCACTGGGGGAGAGCGGATGTGCCGCTGGGCGTGTGGAGGAACTGGCTATCTCACTCACGGCTGACAGTTCTAGCTTGGATGGCAAAGAGGTGGCAGTGGGCATCTGTGAGTCATGACTCTCGACTGGTACCTGACTGCAGGAGTAAAAATATAGTGTTTAAAAAAGATAGTGTTTAAAAAGATCAATGCATTAAACAATGCATCGGTGTATATATATATATACAGGGGTTGGACAAAATAACTGAAACACCTGTCATTTTAGTGTGGGAGGTTTCATGGCTAAATTGGACCAGTCTGGTGGCCAATCTTCAGTAATTGCACATTGCACCAGTAAGAGCAGAGTGTGAAGGTTCAATTAGCAGGGTAAGAGCACAGTTTTGCTCAAAATATTGCAATGCACACAACATTATGGGTGACATACCAGAGTTCAAAAGAGGACAAATTGTTGGTGCACGTCTTGCTGGCGCATCTGTGACCAAGACAGCAAGTCTTTGTGATGTATCAAGAGCCACGGTATCCAGGGTAATGTCAGCATACCACCAAGAAGGACAAACCACATTCAACAGGATTAACTGTGGACGCAAGAGGAAGCTGTCTGAAAGGGATGTTCGGGTGCTAACCCGGATTGTATCCAAAAAACATAAAACCACGGCTGCCCAAATCACGGCAGAATTAAATGTGCACCTCAACTCTCCTGTTTCCACCAGAACTGTCCGTCGGGAGCTCCACAGGGTCAATATACACGGCCGGGCTGCTATAGCCAAACCTTTGGTCACTCGTGCCAATGCCAAACGTCGGTTTCAATGGTGCAAGGAGCGCAAATCTTGGGCTGTGGACAATGTGAAACATGTATTGTTCTCTGATGAGTCCACCTTTACTGTTTTCCCCACATCTGGGAGAGTTACGGTGTGGAGAAGCCCCAAAGAAGCGTACCACCCAGACTCTTGCATGCCCAGAGTGAAGCATGGGGGTGGATCAGTGATGGTTTGGGCTGCCATATCATGGCATTCCCTTGGCCCAATACTTGTGCTAGATGGGCGCGTCACTGCCAAGGACTACCGAACCATTCTGGAGGACCATGTGCATCCAATGGCGGTGCCGTGTATCAGGATGACAATGTACCAATACACACAGCAAGACTGGTGAAAGATTGGTTTGATGAACATGAAAGTGAAGTTGAACATCTTCCATGGCCTGCACAGTCACCAGATCTAAATATTATTGAGCCACTTTGGGGTGTTTTGGAGAAGCGAGTCAGGAAACGTTTTCCTCCACCAGCATCACGTAGTGACCTGGCCACTATCCTGCAAGAAGAATGGCTTAAAATCCCTCTGACCACTGTGCAGGACTTGTATATGTCATTTCCAAGACGAATTGACGCTGTATTGGCCGCAAAAGGAGGCCCTACACCATACTAATAAATTATTGTGGTCTAAAACCAGGTGTTTCAGTTATTTTGTCCAACCCCTGTATATATATATATATATATATATATACTGTATATATATATATACTGTATATATATATATATATATATATATATATATATTAGGGATGTAACGATTCACTACAATACAGTTAATAACTGATTTAAAAATTCCACAATTCACATCGATTTGACATGTAAAATGAATCGATATTTACTTTAAACAGCAGAGGGCGCTGGCGCTATAGATCTTGCCTTGACGGCACTGGCCATATACACCTGTTTGCCAAGTTCGGGGTTTTTCAGCCAAATTGGGATTCATTTAAAATTGTTTTGCATAGTTTGTACCTACCTCAAAAATAAAAGGGCGTCCATTATTTAAATAAATAAAAGATAATCATCTTTTTTAAAGAGAAATAATAAAAGGAAACTTTGTCATAATTTGTCTTCAATTTCAGTAATAAAAAAAAAAAAAAAAAAAAAAAAAAAAAAAAAAAAAAATTCGGGAAAACAATCGTATCGTGAACCGAGTATCGTCAATCACATCGTATCGTGGGTAGAGTGTATCATTACATCCCTAATATATATATATATATATATATATATATATATATATATATATATATATATATATATATATATATATTAGGGCTGTCAAACGATTAAAATTTTTTATCGCGATTAATCTCAGAATTTCATATAGTTAATCGCGATTAATCGCATTAAAAAAAATCTGTGTAAATGTTATAGAAAACAAGGATTTTTAAGTGAAATGTTACAATTAAAATGGTGAACACATTTTATGCTAAATGTACTTATGTTAAAAACTGCTGGGACAAGAGAAAACTGTAAGGGAGTTTTATTCACTCACATACTAGGCAGTAAATGTCAGATTGTAGGTTAGAATTTCTCCATCAGCAAGCATTGTAGATCAGCGGTGCTTTAGGTGGGATAAGGCGTAGTTATTGTATCAGACTTGTCTGTGGTTGTATCGTGACGATGGTTTGATAAACGTTTCTACACGAAGTGAGTGTGTTTTGACCCTTTGGGGCTTCCATAGTTCATGAACTAACGTGCTCGACTCAGCTTTCCGGTATTCGGTACAGAAGAAGAAGTTAATTAAGTGTAATAAAGTGTTCTGCTCCCGACAACTTGTGAATATAGCGTGTATTTATTTCTTTATTATGCAAGTGCATCACTACCACGATCGGTTACATTATGTTAACAAACCGCAAATGAAAAACGGTGGCAAGTCCGACATTAAAACGTTTGTTCTACCAGTCAAGTGTCAACATGAACTAGAATTTGCGTTAATGGCACTAATTTTTTTAATCGCGTTAAATTGAGGTCGCGTTAATGCGTTATTATCGCGTTAACTTCGACAGCCCTAATATACAGTGTATCACAAAAGTGAGTACACCCCTCACATTTCTGCAAATATTTCATTATATCTTTTCATGGGACAACACTATAGACATGAAACTTGGATATAACTTAGAGTAGTCAGTGTACAACTTGTATAGCAGTGTAGATTTACTGTCTTCTGAAAATAACTCAACACACAGCCATTAATGTCTAAATGGCTGGCAACATAAGTGAGTACACCCCACAGTGAACATGTCCAAATTGTGCCCAAAGTGTCAATATTTTGTGTGACCACCATTATTATCCAGCACTGCCTTAACCCTCCTGGGCATGGAATTCACCAGAGCTGCACAGGTTGCTACTGGAATCCTCTTCCACTCCTGCATGATGACATCACGGAGCTGGTGGATGTTAGACACCTTGAACTCCTCCACCTTCCACTTGAGGATGCGCCACAGGTGCTCAATTGGGTTTAGTCCATCACCTTTACCTTCAGCTTCCTCAGCAAGACAGTTGTCATCTTGGAGGTTGTGTTTGGGGTCGTTATCCTGTTGGAAAACTGCCATGAGGCCCAGTTTTCGAAGGGAGGGGATCATGCTCTGTTTCAGAATGTCACAGTACATGTTGGAATTCATGGTTCCCTCAATGAACTGCAGCTCCCCAGTGCCAGCAACACTCATGCAGCCCAAGACCATGATGCTACCACCACCATGCTTGACTGTAGGCAAGATACAGTTGTCTTGGTACTTCTCACCAGGGCGCCGCCACACATGCTGGACACCATCTGAGCCAAACAAGTTTATCTTGGTCTCGTCAGACCACAGGGCATTCCAGTAATCCATGTTCTTGGACTGCTTGTCTTCAGCAAACTGTTTGCTGGCTTTCTTGTGCCAGCTTCCTTCTGGGATGACGACCATGCAGACCGAGTTGATGCAGTGTGCGGCGTATGGTCTGAGCACTGACAGGCTGACCTCCCACGTCTTCAACCTCTGCAGCAATGCTGGCAGCACTCATGTGTCTATTTTTTAAAGCCAACCTCTGGATTTGACGCCGACCACGTGGACTCAACTTCTTTGGTCGACCCTGGCGAAGACTGTTCCGAGTGGAACCTGTCCTGGAAAACCGCTGTATGACCTTGGCCACCATGCTGTAGCTCAGTTTCAGGGTGTTAGCAATCTTCTTATAGCCCAGGCCATCTTTGTGGAGAGCAACAATTCTATTTCTCACATCCTCAGAGAGTTCTTTGCCATGAGGTGCCATGTTGAATATCCAGTGGCCAGTATGAGAGAATTGTACCCAAAACACCAAATTTAACAGCCTTGCTCCCCATTTACACCTGGGACCTTGACACATGACACCAGGGAGGGACAACGACACATTTGGGCACAATTTGGACATGTTCACTGTGGGGTGTACTCACTTATGTTGCCAGCTATTTAGACATTAATGGCTGTGTGTTGAGTTATTTTCAGAAGACAGTAAATCTACACTGCTATACAAGTTGTACACTGACTACTCTAAGTTATATCCAAGTTTCATGTCTATAGTGTTGTCCCATGAAAAGATATAATGAAATATTTGCAGAAATGTGAGGGGTGTACTCACTTTTGTGATACACTGTATATATATATATATATATATATATATATATATATATATATATATATATATATACACATATATATTTGTAGTTCTACAATTACTGACTGTAGTCCATCTATTTCTCTACATATCTTTTTAGCCTGTTTTCACCCTGTTCTTCAATGGTCAGGACCCCCACAGGACCACCACAGAGCAGAGATTATTTAGGTGGTGGATGATTCTCAGCACTGCAGTGACACTGACATGGTGGTGGTGTGTTAGTGTGTGTTGTGCTGGTATGAGTGGATCGGTGAGTGGATCAGACACAGTAGTGCTGCTGGAGTTTTTAAATACCGTGTCCACTCACTGTCCACTCTATTAGACACTCCTACCTAAATGGTAGATGTAAAGTCAGAGACGATCGCTCATCTATTGCTGCTGTTTGAGTTGGTCATCTTCAGACCTCCATCAGTGGTCACAGGACGCTGCCCACAGGGCGCTGTTGGCTGGATATTTTTGGTTGGTGGACTATTCTCAGTCCAGCAGTGACAGTGAGATGTTTAAAAACTCCATCAGCGCTGCTGTGTCTGATACACTCATACCAGCACAACACACACTAACACACCACCACCATGTCAGTGTCACTGTAGTGCTGAGAATGATCCACCACCCAAATAATACCTGCTCTGTAGTGGTCCTGTGGGGGTCCTGACCATTGAAGAACAGCATGAAAGGGGGCTAACCAAGCATGCAGAGAAACAGATGGACTACAGTCTAAGGAGCAAGGAGGTGGTTTTAATGTTATGGCTGATCGGTTTATATACTGTTCACACTGTTATCAAAAAATAGCAAATATATCATTTAAAAATTAAATCCACAACACTAAGTGTGCAAGCAAAGGGTTTAAATACTTTCAAAAACCACTTTACATAGTTTTTTTTTTAATAGATTTTTTTAAACCAAAAGCATATTTAAAGTATAGATCTGTTGCATCTTTTCAAATTTTGTTTACTTAAGAGCTCTATATGAATTATATCTTCTAGTCCTCCATGATTTCTTTACTCTTTAAACGTACAGAAAAGTTCTGCAACTGAAGGATCAAAGGCCCTATCTGTTCTATCTGATCTATTTATTCTACAGATCCCAAATAACAACTGGCATTCCATTTCAAACAGCTGTGCATGTATGAGATCATGCCCTTATGACGAATAGCCAGGTTCAGTGCTGGAACTTGTTCTAAAGTCCTGATCGAAAAATCCCTTTGCTTTCCACCATGGCTAATGAGGTATTTACTGCTCTCACACACACCCTGCTAAAGCAGCAGGGCAGGCAGAGTATTATGCTTACCTGCTGTTCTGGCTTACACAGCTGCCCATTTCTAAAAAAGACTCTCACCCTCAACCATGGAGAAGAAACCACCAGTTAATTCCTGCCTGCCTTTTTCTCCTTGCTGTTTGTCTCTCTGAGCACTAACTCTGCATGCCTTTTGACACGCCCTTCACTAGCTACTCACTCATACAAAGGTTAAAATGATTAACTCTTCATCTACCTGGAAAATAGTTGGCATATTGCATGGCAAACATTAACAAGAGTGGCAAATGCCAGTAAAGAAAAAGGAGCAAAAAAGGCTTCCACTGAAGAACATGAGCTGTAACATGTGACGCATGGGTGGTCTCTGAAGAACGTTATCCCTACTCTAAATGTAGTACCTTAAATTAAATTACAGTCAGTAATTGTAGAACTACAAAGTGCTTCTATATGGTAAGTGGAGCTGATAAAATGGACAGTGAGTGTAGAAACAAGGAGGTGGTTTTAATGTTATGGCTGATATATAAAAGGAATAATCCATGCTGCTGTTTTTTTATAACCTAATCAGACAAGTCTTTGTGTTGCAATTATTTAGTCACCGGAAAAGAACAGAACCCAAGTCATAAAATCCCTAGATATGACATACATACATAACTTTGTACACTGACTCTGTGTGAAATATGTTCAAGCTCTGGACACAACTGTGAAATGCACCTCAACTTATTGTTATATATTAGTTGTAATAAATGAAAGCTTTTAAGAGTACAAAACGCACTATTTTACAGAGCTAACCACATAGCCAAACAAATATGTATTAAGGTCACAGTACCATTACGTAGAAACACTTATGCCTAGTTCACACCATGATTTTTGCCCTGATTTTCGCTCGCTGGCAGTTTGCCGCTAGATGTGGCATTGGCATTTTTGCTCGGAAATCGAAAATCGGCCCTTGATCGCTATGTGTGAACTGTTTAAGGACTCAATCCGCAATATATAGCATGTTAAATATCTGGACCTGTCGGCGACTCAAAATCATGTGGTGTGAAATTTTGTGGGGCAGAGGCATAATATAGTTTGTATCAGAATCCATCCGCACGCACACAAGCTTTACAGTACTTGTGACTTATCGTCCATAATACCAACATTGCATTGCAAAAAATACTTATTTAAATTCCAACTCTCTCTGCAGAAAAGAAAATCCCCACTGGCCGCGTAGTCAAGTCCACTTCTTGAGCCAGATTTGCACATCAGCACACAAAAAACTTTGAACGCTCGCTTCTCGTTGCCGTGCATTTTTGACCATGGTATCATTAAACAAAGACAAAATGTAGTTTGGGAGACTGGTCAGACTTGCATGAGATTTCCACCTGGTGATAGATCATGTAGTGTGTGAACCCCATTCACAGATTAGTCGTGTAACGTGAAAACCACAACGACTTAAAATACTACCGATTACAGGAAAAAGTTGTGTAGTGTGAACTGTACAGCGATCTGAACACCCCGAAAGTTGTGTAGTGTGAACTTAGATGAAGAAATATTTAAAGGCTACCCAAATATTGAAAAAAAGTTAAAATACAAAAGTAATGGAAGTTCTATGACAAAAACTGAGAGAGAAGAAATAAGGAAGACATACCTCATCACTTTGCTGATGAGGAGACTGGCTCTGCTTTTTGGAGGACCAGATTGGTTATAAGAAAGCATTGCACTGGCATTACACTCCTCAACCCTGAGTTCTGCCTCCCCATCACCTCCTGTCCCGCTGTCAGGCTTATAGGTAAATATGATAGTGGGTTTCTGATTGGGATCGTCTGTTTTCGACTCTGAAAACCAGTGCTGCTCTCGGATAGGAGGAGGAGGTAGCATGGTGATAACCGTACCGTCCAATCCCACAATCTTCCCTTTATCCTTTTCTTTATCTGCCTTCTGTTCGTCCTCATCTCTCCGCCGGCGGAAGAAGCTTTTGAAAGAGATCCAACGTTTGGGCCTGTTGCTGTCAGCTGAGCGCCTGCCCTCTGCCCCAGGGCTGATGTCTCCATTGTTCGGCCTGGAACCAGAGGGTCTGGTCCAGTTGCTGAAGTGCCTCTGAAGCAGGTTGGTAGCATGGTAAGGGGATGACGTGGATCTGGGTGGGGGGAACGGGGCACTGGTTTCAGATTTTAGACTTGTTGGTGGCTCAGCTGCTGAGGTACTTAAAGACTTGGGCAGAAACTTGGATGGTGTTTCTTTGCTGGATGTGCAACTGTCTGTAGGGCAGTGGAGGGACTTAGGTCTGGTAAGAGTGCTCCTGTTGGCATCTGGGGGAAGAGAGTAGAGCTCCTCAACACTGTAAGTCTTACCCTGAGCAGAGGGTGACTCTGGAGGAGACTGGGGTGGCTGAATGGAAGCTACTATCTGAGACAGGACCATGCTGGCCTTTTCCCTGTGCGCTGATCCAGTGCTTGTGGCAGACTGGCACTCGTTGCTTTCCATCAGTGCTGCTTCCCCGCTAGGGTTACGACTTCGGTTAACAGAGCTGCTTTTTGTCAGACTGCTAGGGGCGGTGTTTGGAGAGGACATGGCTTTTGACCTAGGACTGGAGAAAGTAACTGAAATGTTCGCTACTGAACTGGAGTCGAGGGTACATCTGGCTTTTTCATTGTATGGAGCTTGTCCTTCTCTTGCAATATCGGTGTCTTCCTCAGTACTGGGTAAGGTAAGCTTTCTGGTGGGCTTGCTTTCTGTGGGTGAGGACCGTGCACTCTCAGAGGAGCCAATCTCCTCATATGTGTGGCTGGCTACTCTGCCACCTGGTCCTGCCTTGGGCTGTGGAAGCTCCCCACTTACACCCAGAAAGCTTTTGTACACGGCCAGATTGTCATAAGCACTGGGGTTGATAACAATGGGTACTTTTACGGCATTCTTTGAACTGCGTGCATATGTGGGCTCATCTCGGATGATGATGGGAAAAGGGGGCATTCCAGCATTGTTGTAGCTGTTGAATTTGATCTCTGACAGGTTAGGCGACTTCACGGGTATGGTGCGTGAGGACAGGAGTCCAGCAGCCGGAGAGGTGGGAGCTGACTTATGGTTGCCATGCCTGACCGGAACTGATGACCCACATGATGTGCCACTAGGCAACTCGACTTTAGGAAGCTTTTGACGTGGGCTAGTGCTAGACGTCCACACCTCCTGGTAGCGAATATTTCCAGGCTTCTTTGAAGAAGGGCTTGATGCTGCAGGGGAGCCAGTGCTAACAGAGAGTGGTGCTGAAGAAGAAACGGGAGTAAACGGAGATATAGGAGTTGTTGGATATACTGCTGCCGACTTTGGAGAAAAGGGGGTTTTTGGTACTGAAGGTGATTTTGGAGACAGGGGAGAGGCGGATGACACTGGAACATTTTTAGATGCTCCTGGGTACGGTGGGGGACTCAATGGAATGTTTGGATCTTTGGGCTTGGCAGTGCTCTCTGCAGCTCGTTCCTCAGTACTAGCCATAGAGGCTGACACATCAACCACAGTGTATGGTTTACAAATAGGGGTCTTCTCCAGACTCACGACTCTGTATGGCTTGGGCTGCTCTTCTGTAGGGCTGAAGCTGATTGTGATTGGCTGGCCAGGGAGTGCTTGTGGAAGAGCCCCACCATCTCTCTGATTTGTATCCTGTTCTTGTAGCCGGATGGCCAGAACTGCTTTGTGAGTCTCATTCGCTTTAGGCAAATGTTGTGCTTGGCTTGCTGGGTCTTTCTGCATAGCAGACTCTCTGCTCAAGTGAAGAGGGAGTAGACCATTCCGCTGGCTAAAGGGAACACTGCTGCCACTGCTGGAAGTGCAAGAATCCTCAGGCAGAGAAGAAGAGGATTCTGGTGAAGTAACAGACTCAGAATTAGACAAGAAGCCACTGCCCTGGAGGTCGGTGCTATATGGGAGCAGGTTGGGTGCGCCATTGGAGTCCATAGAAGGATAGCCGTTTAGAATCTCGTCATAACTGTCATCATAGTCCACTGCACAGATCCTCTGCAAGGAGCAGTTCCGCAGAGGAACAGTGTTCCACTTCTTACTGGCTGCAAACGGGACAGGGGACAAAGTTGCAGCACGGAAATTGGCAAACCGTGGCTGACCTCGCATCCTGATCTCCATAGCCAAAAGCTCTTCATCACTCTCATCCCAGCTCTCATGCTCGTCATCTTCCTCACTCGCTTCATCATCTTCCTCATCCTCTTCTCCGTTGCTAGAGAATTCAGGGTAGCAGAAACGCCCCCCTTCTGAACTGATAACCTCCGCGCTATCGCTCAGAGAGACATGTTTAGCTGCTCCACTACCTTCACTGATCCGGCCCATAGCCAGGCAGCTGGATGCAGGCAGCCCTCTTTCTAATGAGCGCCTGTATGAGCAGCTGATCCGTCCAAGAAAGTCATCCTTGCTGGAGTTCAGGCCTGCGTCTAGACCCACTATCTCCTTTAGCACATCTGTAAAGCCATTGTTGTCATTACTACTGGGAGGACAGTATGGCAAATAACTCTTTATCCCTCCTCTTTCATCGCCTCTCTCGTTGTTGTTCGGTTCTGCAAGCCGCTTGCGGCTTAGGCCATTGTGATTCCAAAGAGTGAAAGCTGAATCTTTTCCAGCCTCCTCCACTTCTAAAAGCCTTTGAGGGTTGTCCTCTATGTCTGGGCCTACTCCAGAGCATGGCAGCATCATAGTAGGCTTTACCGCTATGGTGGGCTTCTTTGCCACAGGAGGGCGAAACTGGCTCGAACGAGGGTTGCTGCCACCTCTCTGGGTGTTATTAGCGAGATTGACGTTAATGCTAGTCACACCCCCCGTGAATAAGTGGCTTTTCTGGTTAATGTTAGTTCTACCTTCTGTGACGGTGTGGCTGTACTGGTTGGTGGGGGTTTCTGGGGAATTCATGCACAAACTCCCCTCGGGTAGGCAGTGCAGACTCTTTGGCTTGAAACAGTTCTTGCACTCGCCAGGTTTCCACACGTGTTCAGTGAAGGTGTTGCAAGCAGACATGACTGCGGCGCTGACAGCAGCCCACTCAGTGGACGGGAAAGCCCTCCATCTTACACACACAGCTGGAACACACAACTGCTACTCAAAGCTGCCTCTGACCAGAGCAAAGGCAATAACCGCTTCTTCTAATACTAGCAAGTCCACCTGAAAAAGCCAAAGAAGATCAATGTGATTAGATGACTTCTGTAAACGTGCTATCCACAAATAAATCAAAAGGATTAAGATACGTATGCATCCGTTTACTGCTTCCAGCAGGGGGTGCAGTTTATTAATCTAAATTAGAACGTTCTGTTTGGATCAACATAAAGATTTTACTCACAAAATGGAATAATAACAATATTGATTTAATAAACATGGCAGTTAAACAAGTAGTTCATTTTTAAAAAAAATAAAACATGATGCTATATTGATTAAGATCAAACTAATATGTTAACACCAGACCCACCACAACACGGACCTATTCAGTCATTAAGACTTTTTAGTGTACTTGTACCCCATTTATAATCAACACGTTAGTCCAAGAGGTACAACTTGAAAATCACTAGGACATAAAAAAACAGCATTGCCTTTTCGTTCTATTGCTTTACTGCAGTTTACACTTGTGAGATTTTCACATCTGTCTGGTAAGTGCTGCCGTGTTCATCAGCAGTTCATAGAAGTAGAGGTTTGAAACTCTCCCTCTGCTTTAGAATATGACTAGTACTAATTTTTACTCTTTCAGCTGCTCCCTTATACAGGGGGTTGCCACAGCGCATCTGGTCAGCACACCAGACAAGCACCTATTAGAAATGATAAAAAGTACTAAGTTCAACTTATACACTGATCAGCAATAACATTAAAACCACCTCCTTGTTTCTACACTCACTGTCCATTTTATCAGCTCCACTTACCATATAGGAGCACTTTGTAGTTCTACATTTACTGACTGTAGTCCATCTGTTTCTCTACATACTTTTTTAGCCTGCTTTCACCCTGTTCTTCAATGGTCAGGACCCCCACAGGACCCCCACAGAGCAGGTATTATTTAGGTGCTGGATCATTCTCAGCACTGCAGTGACACTGACATGGTGGTGGTGTGTTAGTGTGTGTTGTGCTGGTATGAGTGGATCAGACACAGCAGCGCTGCTGGGGTTTTTAAATACCGTGTCCACTTACTGTCCACTCTATTAGACACTCCTACCTAGTTGGTCCACCTTGTAGATGTAAAGTCAGAGACGATCGCTCATCTATTGCTGCTGTTTGAGTTGGTCATCTTCTAGACCAGTGGTGGGCAAACTACGGCCCGCGGGCCACATGCGGCCCGTTAGGCTGTTTAATCCGGCCCGCTGAGTATTTACAAAACTGTCCTAAAACCGCATTAATTTAAATCTTTTTCCTGCACTAAACTTGCGTTTTAATTGATTCCACTAGATGGCGCACACCAGGCGGTTATGTTATGAAATATATAACGTGTCTCACACCGTCATAGGAACATGGATTCTGCTGTTTACCATTTATTATTTTTATTCTTTATAATAATAAACCAGAACCATGTTTTAGGCAAACCAACATCCATAAAGAACATCATGTAATCATGTAACCATAGTGCAACAAAATTTTTACATAATTCGAACCTAGGGCGGAAAAACATGAGCCACGCGCTCTGCCCACTGCGCTACTCAAACAGCGGTGTAATGAACAGGCTGTTATGCTGATATCCCTGCGCACACATGGCGTTACTGAGACTAAACGTGAACACTAAGAATAATAACCAAACGCTTTCTAATTCCCACGGTAGCAGCAGTTGTTTCATACAGATCGCCCCGTCTCCGTCTCATCTGCTGCATTTCTCTACCATTGATAAAAAATACGGAATAAAGTGCGTCCCGTATCAGTTCAATACGGAACGCAGCCTTTAGTTTCCAAATAAGGAAGGATTCCGTATTTTATAGGACGGTTGGCAACCCTACTATCACCCCAGCATGATCAAACCACTTGACTGGTTTAAAATGTTACACATAAACCATTAACTTATGTTGAAAGTGCTGCTTTAAAGGCTGAATTGGTTTTGTTTAGACGGCAATACACCAAGTGGAAACAAAGATAAAAATAATTTTAAAAAATGCATTAAAAAAAATCACATTCACGCATGTGTAAATGTGCACATAAAAGGATGAGTCTGGTGTTTCATTTATATTCAAAAATTCATCCTTTAATCACGAAAATAAAGGTTTAAACGTGAACTTATATTAGTTCCAAACCCCCACCCGGCCCGTCTGTCAATTTTTAAAACCCAGTGTGGCCCTTGAGCCGAAAAGTTTGCCCACCCCTGTTCTAGACCTTCATCAGTGGTCACAGGACGCTGCCCATGGGGTGCACACCACCACCATGTCAGTGTCACTGCAGTGCTGAGAATCATCCACCACCTAAATAATACCTGCTCTGTGGTGGTCCTGGAAGAGTTCTGACCATTGAAGAACAGCATGAAAGGGGGCTAACAAAGCATGCAGAGAAACAGATGGACTACAGTCAGTAATTGTAGAACTACAAAGTGCTTCTATATGGTAAGTGGAGCTGATAAAATGGACAGTGGGTGTAGAAACAAGGAGGTGGTTTTAATGTTATGGCTGATCAGTGTACAGGAACTATGACAACTACTACTGTAGATAGCTCATTTCACATACCCATTGACACTTTACATTAAAAAGCAAAAATAGAGTAAAACAACAGAACTCTTTGAGGAAAAACAATAGTTAGCTGTGAAGAAAAGAGTTTAAAGTTGAGCCCTAAATAAAGTTAGACAGTCAAGCAGATTAGATTGTGGGAAAGAGGTCCAAAGTTTGGGAGCAGTAGCACTGAAAGACCTGCAGCCCCTTGACACAAAGCTTGTATGTGGGACTGCCAGAAGTACAGTGGCCGAAGATCTAAGAGAGCAAGACAGACAGTAAGGGTAAAGGAACTCTCTAAGGTACATAGTTATGAGTTTGTACTTGACACAGGAGGATATCGGTAATCAGTGGAGCTAATAGAAGATGGAGGTGATGTGTGAGGAGCACTTAGTATAAAGTGAAGAATTCTGAATGAATTGAAGCTGATTAAGCAATTTAGGAGGGAGATCAAAGAAACAAAGCTGTAACTGTTGTGTCGTGTATTATTGGTGAAACAATACATTTATACACCTCATCATGTAGATAAATCATAATATGGTATTATCTGATGCAATTGCAATGTTTGAACAGCAGAGGTCAGAATAAACATAACCCTCAAACTATCACTTCTGTCTTCCACACAATTACTTTGGTTTTGCTTTACTTTAAACATGCTGATACAATTCTCAGTTTGTTACATTGACATGTCGTAGCTTTTTTTGTTTGGGTTTGTTTTTCTTTTTTTTTATTTACATTGAAATCAGTTGCACTAATTAAAATAACCTAGATCAGATTTCTTGTGAAATTCTTGCGAAAGTCCAAATTAGGAAACTGAGATAAAAGAACGACTGCCATGCATACTAACTGCCCACAAGGCAGCCGAAATCAAGCCATATGCTTATATGTGTATTCTCACAGTTTCCAGATTGAAACTGTGAGAATATTATATTATTTATATACACTGATCAGGCATAACATTATGACCACCTTGTTTCTACACTCACTGTCCATTTTATCAGCTCCACTTACCATATAGAAGCACTTTGTAGTTCTACAATTACTGACTGTAGTCCATCTGTTTCTCTACATGCTTTGTTAGCCCCTTTCACTGTTCTTCAATGGTCAGGGCCCCCACAGGACCACCACAGAGTAGGTATTATTTAGGTGGTGGATCATTCTCAGCACTGCAGAGACACTGACATGGTGGTGGTGTGTTAGTGTGTGTTGTGCTGGTATGAGTTGATAAAACACAGCAGCACTGATGGAGTTTTTAAACATCTCACTGTCACTGCTGGACTGAGAATAGTCCACCAACCAAAAATAAATCCAGCCAACAGCGCCCTGTGGGCAGCATCCTGTGACCACTGATGAAGATCTAGAAGATGAGCGATCGTCTCTGACTTTACATCTACAAGGTGGACCAACTAGGTAGTAGTTCCTAATAGAGTGGACAGTGTGTGGACACATTATTTAAAAACTCCAGCAGCGCTGCTGTGTCTGATCCACTCATACCAGCACAACACACACTAACACACCACCACCATGTCATGGTCACTGCAGTGCTGAGAATGATCCACCGCCTAAATAATACCTGCTCTGTGGTGGTCCTGACCATTGAAGAACAGGGTGAAAGCAGGTTAAAAAGGTATGTAGAGAAATAGCTGGACTACAGTCAGTAATTGTAGAACTACAAAGTGCTTCTATATGGTAAGTGGAGCTAATAAAATGGACAGTGAGTGTAGAAACAATGAGGTGGTTTTAATGATATGGCTGATCGATGTGTATATATATATATAAATAATACAGTGATCAGTTCTAATTTCATTTACTCATAATTTGGCAAACATTTAAACAAATGCAAATCTAAGCAAATAAATATTTGATACCTGCCTATTCAATGTGTTGGAATGCAAAAATGTAAATTCTCTTCTGTTGCTGGAAAAAATGTTGCTCCAGCTGTAAATTCTAAGCTATAGAATCCAATAAGAGACCAACTTTAAATGCCAGAAAAGCTGACCAATCGCATCTTTACTCTAAATGGTTGGGGATACAGGTTTAATACATATAGAATTTTTAACAGCAACGGTTCTATACAGACACGGTAAATTGATTTGCTTTTTAATTGCAGAATGCATAAAATGCTTTATTTGTTTACAATGAAACTAAAATGCATTTGGAATTGATTAATCGAACTAAGAGAACTGTGAACACTACACCAAATGCATTTTAGTTTCATGATAGCTCAGTGGTTAAGGTACTGGACTAGTAAACAGAAGGTTGCCGGTTCAAGCCCCGCCACCACCAAGTTGCCACTGTTGGGTCCCTGAGCAAGACCCTTAACCCTCAATTGCTCATCGTGTTCTGCTCATTGTGTAAGTCGCTTTGGATAAAAGCGTCTGCTAAATGCTGAAAATGTAATGTAAATGTAACACTGCATAACACAATTGCAAAACAGCAATTTTAAATGAGCTAAATGTATTGAGACGCTCCTATTAGGTTTCATGAATAAAAGCAGGAAACCCACCAACTCCACCACTCCATTTCTAAACACGACCATTTAAAGAGAAAGTGGTAAGCATAAAGAGCACTTCATGCTGGCCCAACACAACATGGGCGTTTAAACAAATGAGCAAGGCCAACAAAAAGGGTCACAGTGGTCAAATCCTGTTCTGTTCATATCATGGCAGCAACACCCTTACCAGCCGTGGGCAGACACAATGCATCAGGAATTTCCTCTACGGTACTGACTCAACTCGCCTATATTTCTAGTCACTAGCTAACAATCACAGTGGACTTGCACACTCAGCTTTATATCCTATTCAATCAAAAACTGTTACAAAGGAAATTGGCTCATTCCAAATGGAACATTATTAGAAACACATGCCCTGTTAGCACTATTTGAAGGTGTACAGTTAGAGACTAGAGCTATTTTCTTTTTTCTTTTTCTTCCTCTGATAAAGTTGCAGATGTATCACTCCTAAATGTCATAGCAGTGTGTGACTAAAAATGGATGGACAAGATAACCAGTGGTCAAAGGAAAAACACTTTGGTGGTGAATGCCTTACCGTCCCAACTTCTTTGGAATGTGTTGCAGGCCTGAAATGTAGGAATGGATGTTTATTAATAAATGAAATGAAGTTTACAAAACATGAAATCTTGGATTCAAACTGTCTGCAATGAAATAAAAGTCAATGTAAAAAACACAGTTATTTGAACTTCTATATAATTTGGGATTGTCCCCTTCACCAGTGTAAGGATGTAGGCTTCAGGTAATTATGACAAAAGATTTTTTTAGGAGACACACCACAAGAATTGTGATTTGTCTGCTTTTTCATTTCCTACTTTACCAATGTGAAAACAGTTGATAACAGGTTTTCTCTTTCTCCCTGCCTCTGCCTCATTTACATCCAGATTCTGATTTGCGCTTCTGTGTCTGATCCACTCATACCAGCACAACACACACTAACACACCACCACCATGCTGAGAATGATCCACCACCCAAATAATACCTGCTCTGTGGTGGTCCTGAACATTGAAGAACAGGGTGAAAGCAGGCTAAAAAAAAGTATGTAGAGAAACAGATGTACTACAGTCAGTAATTGTAGAACTACAAAGTAGTATATATGGTAAGTGGAGCTGATAAAATGGACAGTAAGTGTAGAAACAAGGAGGTGGTTTTAAATGTTATGGCTGATCAGTGTATGTGTATGTGTGTCCGACAACACTGACTTTCAACTTTCTGTTATCTCTGCTCCTGTATTTCCACCCACAGAAAACCCATCACTTAATGCCTGAAACAAAAGAAAGTCCTGACCATTATTTATCCCATCAGTAGATACAGTATCTCTTCTTTCGTGTCTACTATAGCATGACTCATGCCTGGCTCCTGCACTTTATTGACAAGCCCACTCCTACCGCTGTGGGTGGTGTGTGCACATAGCTTTTAATTTGGCTGCTTTTTACTGGGTCCTTTTTTGCTTTTGTATGCAGAAAGTGGATGGATGAACAAAACCACCACTTGTTTTTTCTCTAAAAGAAAATACATCTCTGTATCTGTTTGGATGCTTCTACTGTAACCTATTAATGCCGACTAGAATGCCAGCTGCAGCTGTTAACAAAAAATATCCCAAAACATGATGCTAACCCCACCATAATTTAATGTTTTGCACAAAAAGTTTCACTTTTTTATATTAGACTGAATTCGTCTGAAATATTTGTAAATTGGCTGTGAGATGATCTATCCCGATCCATGCTTCTCTATGATTACACCATGGACTTGCTTTAAATGCTGTTTGACTTCATGTTCTTTAGTTCCGTAGATTGTCTTTACCACAGTGATTCACAAAAATTCATGAGCTAGATCAGCTTTATGGTGTAAAATCTCATTTTGAAGGGTCATGCTGAGTATACCACAGGCATGAAAATGGTCCCAGTAGTTGTTCTTCTGCTGCAGTTTTGTGTCAACTGCAAAAAAAATGGCAGTAGAAGAATTAGATCTGCAAAAACAAACTGAAGTGATATGAATAAAATTACTTGCAATGCAGAATGCTTAACCACTAACAACGTTGCATTCTTACTGCAGTCTTAAATGAAAGCACATCACTCATTCTTTCTGCAATTAAGTATTATAACCGTCTGGAAGAATAATTCATCCACATCACTTATATTTGATTTGAATTATAAGCACACCAGAGCCGAGATCTCAAACTCCGGATCCCCATGTGAGCCCACCTCGTGCGGACGGCTACTGAACACATGTGGAGGGGAATGAGTTAGTCATGGCTCTTCTTGGTCTGGATGGGAGGACAGCAGCAGTCGAGAATGCAAAATTGGATACAACTAGACTGGAATAAGCTTGGGGAGAACGCATAAGTGTTATAGGCAAGCGTAAGATCACTTAACAAGGCCTGCAGAGTTGTGGAACAAATGTCCTATGAAGTGATGACTCAAAACTGGAACTGATATTCCACATGTATCAGCAGTTTGTCTGGTGCAAGAATGACCAGAATAACGCTATCCTCATAGTCGAGCATGGAGGTAGGTCAGTGATGTGGGAATGTTTTTTCTGCTGCAGGAACGGTCTTGATTGTTTGATTGGCATTATGGATTTACATTTAAATACTAAGGACATACTGAGTAGGAAAGTTATACCCTTTAATCCTACATTCTCTTTGTATACAGCCTATCTTGTATGTTAACAAAAAATATATATATATTTATCCTCCGTATTAGAGACCAATGACTTCCAAAAGCATATAAATTATATGTTTTTTATGTTTTACATGATTTGTTATGACATTGGAGAACTTCTTGAATCAGTAACAGTATTTAAGCCATTATCAACCTTAGGATTATGAATTAGGTAAGGTGTCTCTGGTGTTAAAAAAAATCCGTAATGGTATTTAACATGTAATAAAGGGCACTCAAGCGGCGCAGTGGTAAAACACACATTAGAGCTGACATCTCGAACGTTTGAATCTCAGCTCTGCTACCAACAGGCCAAACACCTACATGGACAATGATTCTCTGTTGGAGGGGATTCCTTGTAACTGATGCAATTACAACCTATGTTAAAATTCCGATGGCACCTGCACCGGGACAAGGGATAATGGTGAGATTAGATAATGAAATTAGTGCGTGACTCTTCATAGACCGAGCCCCATATGAACTCGCCTCGTGCAGGTGAAAAGAAGCAGTCGGCTACTGCACACGTGTCGGAGGTGGCTTGTGTTAGTCGCGGCTCTCCACGGTCGGGAATGGAGGTCAGCAGCAGTAAAGAGAAAAGTGAAATGGGTAATTGGATACTACTGGACTTTGAGGTAAATTGGGGGGGGGCATACAATAAAAAATAAAAATAAAATGGAAAAAATAAGGACCCTTTCATCTCAGTCTTTTATTATAGGACTCACCTTTTTAATATCCATTTTATTTACTGTGAGATATGGATGTTCTGATCTGGGAAAAAATTACAGCTTTCCAGACACAGGACTAAAATTAGTGCTCAGTATTGCATGAGTTTGACAGATTATCAAATCCAACCGAATGCTATACTTCAAGCTGTCAATGCTTCTCAGGTGGTGGACTGACCACACACATATCAATAATATGTATATAAAATGTTGATGTTTTACATGATCCATTTGCAGGGTTAACATGTTTAGTACTGGAACAGTATTGGTATTACTTAATACTCAAAGTATTTTTACTAGAATCAAATCAAATTGGGAGGGGTGGCATGGGATCAGGCCATTCTTTCTGTGAATGACTCCAAGCACCAGGGCCTACCCCAAGAGTACAAAGCTTCTACTGTATATTCATGCCAACATTCATTAATGTGGTCATTATAGAGTCATTTCCATTTACCTTGTTGTCAGAGCTCATGTTGTTCTTCATGCCTGTTTGAGTCTGATAATAGCTGCTGCTTTAGGGGACATGAAACTAAAAACTATTCAGTTCATGCCTTTGCCAATACGGTAGAGAATGAGCCAGTGATTTATGTGTGTCTAATTAACAACCATTGCCGTAAAATGATTATAAAACAATATTTAGACACTTAAAGTTCCATCTCAGTGAGTTCAAGCTCGGAGTTTCAAAAAATTAATGTCCTTGTGCATTGCAATTGGCTAAAAATGTTTCTGCAGTGCAGTTTTTGCATAAAGAGTGAAGAAAAAAATCCTCATTCAAAGCACTGGCTGCTAAGCTCGTTTCTAACACCACTAATGAGCACAATAACCTGACATTTAAAGAGCTGGATGATTCAGTTTGTGAAAAAGGGTACTTGGACATAAACAGATGCTGAAAAATGCAATGAATACATTAGCCGCATCTCAAGTGGCATGCATATTTATATACTAATAATGTCCTTGTTATTGCTGTTTATTTGCTAATAATGGGAGCATTATGCTTAATGATGTCTGATAATTCGGCTCGTTCAAAGAGTGCAGCTCTGCTCCCAGGCCATTACCCGACTGAACTGGAACAGAGGGGATTTTAACATAGGCTCGAGTTCATGTTTGTCTAGCAGAGGCTACATCCTCATGTCTGAGGTCACGTACAGTCATGAGACAGACTGTGGGAGTGTGGAAATGTTTACAATTGTTTGTAAAGGGCACAGAGGGTCAGTGGATATGCATTTTGCAGAATTTGGTGGATATGGATATCCAGCATTTTAAAATAAAATCATCATTTAGGAAAGGATTTTGGGTTGCAGTTTGTAATACTGCGCTTAAGACTTTTAACTGAAAACAAAATCAAGTAAAAGACTCTTAACTTTAAATTCATTCTGGGAAGTTGGGTAGGTATCTTTAACCCCAGGTTTCACATGTGATGTTACATCTAGGGCTGTCGCGGTGAAAGAATTTCCCCTTGCGATATTCAGCCTGTCTTAATATCGCGGTATGCGATAATATCGCCATTTTTTTTTTTTTTTTTTTAAATGACTTAATTTATCTGGATTTCAGAGCTATATAAACAAGCTTTATTGTTAGGCTATGATTCGGTATATTATTGCTTTATAATGACAAAGATGAGACAGCTTTAAGACCAATCAAATGTGTGTTTATTGTTAAATACAGAACAGAGCAGGGATGTGCGTCTTTTCTCTATTAAAAAAGGTTTAAATTAAGCTTCTAGCCTAGGCTAGATATACACTGTGAAACGAAAAAAAAGTGTTTAGGCTAAATATTTTAAATGCACATCTAATCAAAATATGGTAAAAAAAAATAGAATAAAGAATAAAGTCTGTAAGAGTTTAAACCTGCGTTATCATGCGCGCTAGAAGAACCAACATGTTCATCTGATGTGGTTTAGAGAGGATCTGAGTGGGGTAGAGATGTTCCCGGCGTTACCGATGTTGCACTAATACACGTGTACTGATCCTGCATGCGACTTTACAGATCAAAGCAAATCTAGCCTGGTTGTCGCGTCACTATTAACCATCTATTTAGTAGGTATAATTAACATAACAATATAATATATAAAATAATACTACATTTTAAGTTATTATTCGTTTCAATACATTTTTATTCAACGAAAAAATACATTTAAATCATTTCAGCAAGCCAGCAAGAGAATATTTGCAGGCTGCAATGCCATATTAACTGTCATTAAGTGTTTTAGTTCGCCAAGGCTTTTTTAAGGTTTGAATATAGTCTAAATTACAAGTATTTTATTGAGTGTGAACTCAATTTGATCATTAATAAACTTGCCTGTAATTCCTGTTGCCATTAACCGTTTCCATCCAAACATTTCGCAAGTGTAATGCGCATTTATGAAATATCGGCAGAAAAAAAAGCGGAAAATGTTGCGTTTCCATCAACTACAGTTATGTGAAAAAACCTTTACATGACGTGAGAGACGTCGGGCAGAACGAGCAATGGCCCGTCTAATGTGGGCTCAAATCTCCGTGCCACGGCGACGTTCACCTCGCATCTGGGAACGTAAAACGCACTAAACAATTTTGAAGGACATCGTGCAGAACCATTTTTCAAACGAGCTTTGGATCAAGAATTTCAGAATGTCAAAATCAGCCTTTGATGAGCTATGATCGGGTCATCTGTAGAGCCAAAAGTTTACAGTCACCGGCCACCCGTGCCAACTGAAAAGAGGATTGCTATTGCCTTATACAAGTAGTAGTGGGCGAGACGTTCGGCGTGAGCGTAACAACAGTTCACCATAGTGTATACGCTGTATGCCAAGCAATAACATCAAAACCAATTAAACATTACGTCGTATTACCAAATGCGCAGGAGGCAGAAGAAATAGCACCGCGTAATTACGCAGCGCATCATATACCACAGGTGTACGCTGCACTGGATGGTACACACATTCCAATCCTCCCTCCAGCAGTCGGGTACAGGGGCTATGTACATAGAAGGGATGGCCATTGATTGTTTTGCAGGCACTTGTGGATGACCAGTTGTTGATTCGTGATGTATGTGTTGGCTTTCTCAGCAGCGCACATAACGCAGCAGTTATTAAAACATCACACCTTTTCAGGTACACTACACAAGTTGACAGTGATTCAGTTTTAAAATATATATATACAGTGTATCACAAAAGTGAGTACACCGCTCACATTTCTGCAAATATTTTATTATATCTTTTCATGGGACAACACTATAGACATGAAACTTGGATATAACTTAGAGTAGTCAGTGTACAGCTTGTATAGCAGTGTAGATTTACTGTCTTCTGAAAATAACTCAACACACAGCCATTAATGTCTAAATAGCTGGCAACATAAGTGAGTACACCCCACAGTGAACATGTTCAAATTGTGCCCAAAGTGTCAATATTTTGTGTGACCACCATTATTATCCAGCACTGCCTTAACCCTCCTGGGCATGGAATTCACCAGAGCTGCACAGGTTGCTACTGGAATCCTCTTCCACTCCTCCATGATGACATCACGGAGCTGGTGGATGTTAGACACCTTGAACTCCTCCACCTTCCACTTGAGGATGCGCCACAGGTGCTCAATTGGGTTTAGTCCATCACCTTTACCTTCAGCTTCCTCAGCAAGGCAGTTGTCATCTTGGAGGTTGTGTTTGGGGTCGTTATCCTGTTGGAAAACTGCCATGAGGCCCAGTTTTCGAAAGGAGGGGATCATGCTCTGTTTCAGAATGTCACAGTACATGTTGGAATTCATGTTTCCCTCAATGAACCGCAGCTCCCCAGTGCCAGCAACACTCATGCAGCCCAAGACCATGATGCTACCACCACCATGCTTGACTGTAGGCAAGATACAGCTGTCTTGGTACTTCTCACCAGGGCGCCGCCACACATGCTGGACACCATCTGAGCCAAACAAGTTTATCTTGGTGTCGTCAGACCACAGGGCATTCCAGTAATCCATGTTCTTGGACTGCTTGTCTTCAGCAAACTGTTTGCTGGCTTTCTTGTGCGTCAGCTTCCTTCTGGGATGACGACCATGCAGACCGAGTTGATGCAGTGTGCGGCGTATGGTCTGAGCACTGACAGGCTGACCTCCCACGTCTTTAACCTCTGCAGCAATGCTGGCAGCACTCATGTGTCTATTTTTTAAAGCCAACCTCTGGATATGACGCCGAACAGGTGGACTCAACTTCTTTGGTCGACCCTGGCGAAGCCTGTTCCGAGTGGAACCTGTCCTGGAAAACCGCTGTATGACCTTGGCCACCATGCTGTAGCTCAGTTTCAGGGTGTTAGCAATCTTCTTATAGCCCAGGCCATCTTTGTGGAGAGCAACAATTCTATTTCTCACATCCTCAGAGAGTTCTTTGCCATGAGGTGCCATGTTGAATATCCAGTGGCCAGTATGAGAGAATTGTACCCAAAACACCAAATTTAACAGCCCTGCTCCCCATTTACACCTGGGACCTTGACACATGACACCAGGGAGGGACAACGACACATTTGGGCACAATTTGGACATGTTCACTGTGGGGTGTACTCACTTATGTTGCCAGCTATTTAGACATTAATGGCTGTGTGTTGAGTTATTTTCAGAAGACAGTAAATCTACACTGCTATACACGCTGTACACTGACTACTCTAAGTTATATCCAAGTTTCATGTCTATAGTGTTGTCCCATGAAAAGATATAATGAAATATTTGCAGAAATGTGAGGGGTGTACTCACTTTTGTGATACACTGTATATATATGCGTGTGTGTGTGACTTAGAGCTTGAAACGTCATCGTTTATTCGCAAAACCCGTTTCCATACCCTTTTTTCGCATTTCGGCGATGCGATATTCTAACTTTTCCACCTCGTTCAAGCGTGAAAACTTTTTTTTGCGATATTTGGGTCGTTTTTCGAATTTTTAGCTTTTCCATCTAGGTGTTTTAATGCGCAGTTTTCAAAATTCGCAAAAAGTTGGTGGATGGAAAACCGTCTAGTGTTTCCATCTTAAAACACAAAGCCTGACACTCAGCAGCAACGCATGTGAACAGTTTGCAGGAAAATGACGCACTTAGCTCTTTTTCATTATGAATTTATTTAACATTTATTATGCCCGATTGTAAGCGAAAAACAAGATGGACCCTGCAACAACAACAACAACAAAAAAAACGTGAATATCGCGGTGTGGCGGTTGCTTGGCATGCCCTGCGGTTGGCTGGTCTATACCGCGATATTTCAAAATTGCGGTTAGCGCGACAGCCCTAGTTACATCAACATGGTAACTAACATTTACAAACAACATTCAACAATCAACATACAAGCACATTAGTTAGTAAAGTCTATCTCATGTGGACTATATACACTATATTGCCAAAAGTATATGGACAGCTCTTTTAATGACTGACCTCAGGTACTTCAGCCACCCACATTGCTAATAAGTAAATGAAAACATTCTCTTTCAACTTAACGTACGAACAAATTTCGGATTATGAACAGAAATTTGCGAAACACTTGATGTCATGAACAAGTTCACTCCAACCATCTCTCTCTCTCTCTCTCTCTCTCTCTCTCTCTCTCTCTCTCTATATATACAGTGTATCACAAAAGTGAGTACACCCCTCACATTTCTGCAGATATTTAAGTATATCTTTTCATGGGACAACACTGACAAAATGACACTTTGACACAATGAAAAGTAGTCTGTGTGCAGCTTATATAACAGTGTAAATTTATTCTTCCCTCAAAATAACTCAATATACAGCCATTAATGTCTAAACCACCAGCAACAAAAGTGAGTACACCCCTTAGTGAAAGTTCCTGAAGTGTCAATATTTTGTGTGGCCACCATTATTTCCCAGAACTGCCTTAACTCTCCTGGGCATGGAGTTTACCAGAGCTTCACAGGTTGCCACTGGAATGCTTTTCCACTCCTCCATGACGACATCACGGAGCTGGCGGATATTCGAGACTTTGCGCTCCTCCACCTTCCGCTTGAGGATGCCCCAAAGATGTTCTATTGGGTTTAGGTCTGGAGACATGCTTGGCCAGTCCATCACCTTTACCCTCAGCCTCTTCAATAAAGCAGTGGTCGTCTTAGAGGTGTGTTTGGGGTCATTATCATGCTGGAACACTGCCCTGCGACCCAGTTTCCGGAGGGAGGGGATCATGCTCTGCTTCAGTATTTCACAGTACATATTGGAGTTCATGTGTCCCTCAATGAAATGTAACTCCCCAACACCTGCTGCACTCATGCAGCTCCAGACCATGGCATTCCCACAACCATGCTTGACTGTAGGCATGACACACTTATCTTTGTACTCCTCACCTGATTGCCGCCACACATGCTTGAGACCATCTGAACCAAACAAATTAATCTTGGTCTCATCAGACCATAGGACATGGTTCCAGTAATCCATGTCCTTTGTTGACATGTCTTTAGCAAACTGTTTGCGGGCTTTCTTGTGTAGAGACTTCAGAAGAGGCTTCCTTCTGGGGTGACAGCCATGCAGACCAATTTGATGTAGTGTGCGGCGTATGGTCTGAGCACTGACAGGCTGACCCCCCACCTTTTCAATCTCTGCAGCAATGCTGACAGCACTCCTGCGCCTATCTTTCAAAGACAGCAGTTGGATGTGACGCTGAGCACGTGCACTCAGCTTCTTTGAACGACCAACGCGAGGTCTGTTCTGAGTGGACCCTGCTCTTTTAAAATGCTGGATGATCTTGGCCACTGTGCTGCAGCTCAGTTTCAGGGTGTTGGCAATCTTCTTGTAGCCTTGGCCATCTTCATGTAGCGCAACAATTCGTCTTTTAAGATCCTCAGAGAGTTCTTTGCCATGAGGTGCCATGTTGGAACTTTCAGTGACCAGTATGAGAGAGTGTGAGAGCTGTACTACTAAATTGAACACACCTGCTCTCTATGCACACCTGAGACCTAGTAACACTAACGAGTCACATGACATTTTGGAGGGAAAATGACAAGCAGTGCTCAATTTGGACATTTAGGGGTGTAGTCTCTTAGGGGTGTACTCACTTTTGTTGCCGGTGGTTTAGACATTAATGGCTGTATATTGAGTTATTTTGAGGGAAGAATAAATTTACACTGTAATATAAGCTGCACACAGACTACTTTTCATTGTGTCAAAGTGTCATTTTGTCAGTGTTGTCCCATGAAAAGATATACTTAAATATCTGCAGAAATGTGAGGGTTGTACTCACTTTTGTGATACACTGTATATATATACAATTTGGACATACAATGTCCAAATTGAGCACTGCTTGTCATTTTCCCTCCAAAATGTCATGTGATTTGTTAGTGTTACTAGGTCTCAAGTGTGCATAGGGAGCAGGTGTGTTCAATTTAGTAGTACAGCTCTCACACTCTCTCATACTGGTCACTGAAAGTTCCAACATGGCACCTCATGGCAAAGAACTCTCTGAGGATCTTAAAAGACGAATTGTTGCGCTACATGAAGATGGCCAAGGCTACAAGAAGATTGCCAACACCCTGAAACTGAGCTGCAGCACAGTGGCCAAGATCATCCAGCGTTTTAAAAGAGCAGGGTCCACTCAGAACAGACCTCGCGTTGGTCGTCCAAAGAAGCTGAGTGCACGTGCTCAGCGTCACATCCAACTGCTGTCTTTGAAAGATAGGCGCAGGAGTGCTGTCAGCATTGCTGCAGAGATTGAAAAGGTGGGGGGTCAGCCTGTCAGTGCTCAGACCATACGCCGCACACTACATCAAATTGGTCTGCATGGCTGTCACCCCAGAAGGAAGCCTCTTCTGAAGTCTCTACACAAGAAAGCCCGCAAACAGTTTGCTGAAGACATGTCAACGAAGGACATGGATTACTGGAACCATGTCCTATGGTCTGATGAGACCAAGATTAATTTGTTTGGTTCAGATGGTCTCAAGCATGTGTGGCGGCAATCAGGTGAGGAGTACAAAGATAAGTGTGTCATGCCTACAGTCAAGCATGGTGGTGGGAATGCCATGGTCTGGGGCTGCATGAGTGCAGCAGGTGTTGGGGAGTTACATTTCATTGAGGGACACATGAACTCCAATATGTACTGTGAAATACTGAAGCAGAGCATGATCCCCTCCCTCCGGAAACTGGGTCGCAGGGCAGTGTTCCAGCATGATAATGACCCCAAACACACCTCTAAGACGACCACTGCTTTATTGAAGAGGCTGAGGGTAAAGGTGATGGACTGGCCAAGCATGTCTCCAGACCTAAACCCAATAGAACATCTTTGGGGCATCCTCAAGCGGAAGGTGGAGGAGCGCAAAGTCTCGAATATCCGCCAGCTCCGTGATGTCGTCATGGAGGAGTGGAAAAGCATTCCAGTGGCAACCTGTGAAGCTCTGGTAAACTCCATGCCCAGGAGAGTTAAGGCAGTTCTGGGAAATAATGGTGGCCACACAAAATATTGACACTTCAGGAACTTTCACTAAGGGGTGTACTCACTTTTGTTGCCGGTGGTTTAGACATTAATGGCTGTATATTGAGTTATTTTGAGGGAAAAATAAATTTACACTGTTATATAAGCTGCACACAGACTACTTTTCATTGTGTCAAAGTGTCATTTTGTCAGTGTTGTCCCATGAAAAGATATACTTAAATATTTGCAGAAATGTGAGGGGTGTACTCACTTTTGTGATACACTGTATATATATATATATATATATATATATATATATATATATTAGGGCTGTCGAAGTTAACGCGATAATAACACATTAATTCGATCTCAATTTAACGCGACGAAAAAAAAGTGCCGTTAACGCAAATTATATTTGGCCCTGCGAGTCATCCGTAGTTCATGTTGAGACTTGACCGTGCACGGCATCTCTCATTAAGACAGCGTTTCTCAAATGTAACCGAGCGTCGTACTGATGCACTTTCTTAATAAAGAAATAAATACACGGTATATTCACAAGTTGTCGGGAGAATAACACTTTATTACTTTTACGGTACCGAATAGCGGACAGCTATAGTTAGCCAAGCATGCTATTCCATGAACTATGGAAGCCCCAAATGGTCAAAACACACTCACTCACACTCACAATACAACCACAGAAAAGTCTGTTACAATACTTACGACTTATCCCACCTGAAGCACCGCTGATCTACAATGTTTGCTGATGAAGAAATTTTAACCTACAATCTGACATATATACGAAGTCAAGGGTCTCTGCTGGATAGTATTACTGCCTAGTATGTGAGTGAATAAAACTCCCTTACAGTTTTCTCTTGTCCCAGCAGTTTTTAACATAAGTACATTTAGCATAAAATGTGTTCACCATTTTAATTCTAACATTTCACTTAAAAATCCTTGTTTTCTATAACATTTACACAGATTTTTTTTTAATGCGATTAATCGCGATTAACTATATGAAATTCTGAGATTAATCGCGATTAAAATGTTTAATCGTTTGACAGCCCTAATATATATATATATATATATATATATATATATACAGTCATGGCCGAAAGTGTTTGCACCCCTGAAATTTTTCCAGAAAATGAAGTATTTCTCCCAGAAAATTATTGCAATTACACATGTTTTGTTATACACATGTTTATTTCCTTTGTGTGTATTGGAACAACACAAAAAAGCAGAGAAGAAAAGGCAAATTTGACATAATTTCACACAAAACTCCAAAAATGGGCCGGACAAAATTATTGGCACCCTCAACTTAATATTTGGTTGCACACGCTTTGGAAAAAATAACTGAAATCAATCGCTTCCTATAACCATCAACAAGCTTCTTACACCTCTCAACTGGAATTCTGGACCACTCTTCTTTTGCAAACTGCTCCAGGTCTCTCATATTTGAAGGGTGCCTTCTCCCAACAGCAATTTTAAGATCTCTCCAAAGGTGTTCAATGGGATTTAGATCCGGACTCATTGCTGGCCACTTCAGAACTCTCCAGCGCTTTGTTTCCATCCATTTCTGGGTGCTTTTTGAAGTATGTTTGGGGTCATTGTCCTGCTGGAAGACCCATGACCTAGGACGCAAACCCAGCTTTCTGACACTGCGCCCTACATTGCGACCCAAAATCCTTTGGTAATCTTCAGATTTCATGAAGCCTTGCACACAGTCAAGGCACCCAGGGCCAGAGGCAGCAAAACAACCCCAAAACATCTTTGAACCTCCATATTTGACTGTAGGTACTGTGTTCTTTTCTTTGTAGGCCTCATTCCGTTTTCGGTAAACAGTAGAATGATGTGCTTTACCAAAAAGCTCTATCTTGGTCTCATCTGTCCACAAGACGTTTTCCAAGAAGGATTTTGGCTTACTCACATACATTTAGCAAACTGCAGTCTAGCTTTTTTATGTCTCTGTGTCAGCAGTGGGGTCCTCCTGGGTCTCCTGCCATAGCGTTTCATTTCATTCAAATGTCGACGGATAGTTCGCACTGACACTGATGCACTCTGAGCCTGCAGGACAGCTTGAATTTCTTTGGAACTTGATTGGGGCTGCTTATCCACCATCCGGACTATTCTGCGTTGCAACCTTTCATCAATTTTTCTCTTCCGTCCACGTCCAGGGAGATTAGCTACAGTGCCATGGGTTGTAAACTTCTTGATTATGTTGCGCACCGTGGACAAAGGAACATCAAGATCTCTGGAGATGGACTTGTAACCTTGAGATTGTTGATATTTTTCCACAATTTTGGTTCTCAAGTCCTCAGACAGTTCTCTTCTCCTCTTTCTGTTCTCCATTCTTAGTGTGGCACACACAGACACACAATGCCAAGACTGAGTCAACTTCTCTCATTTTTATCTGGTTTTAGGTGTGATTTTTATATTGCCCACACCTGTTACTTGCCACAGGTGAGTTTAAACGAGCATCACATGCTTGAAACAAAGTTATTTACCCACAATTTTGAAAGGGTGCCAATAATTTTGTCCGGCCCATTTTTGGAGTTTTGTGTGAAATTATGTCAAATTTGCCTTTTCTTCTCTGCTTTTTTGTGTTGTTCCAATACACACAAAGGAAATAAACATGTGTATAACAAAACATGTGTCATTGCAATAATTTTCTAGGAGGAATACTTCATTTTCTGGAAAAAATTCAGGGGTGCCAACACTTTTGGCCATGACTGTATATATATACAGTGAGCAAACATTCAAACATTCAGAGGAAATGCAGTGATGAGAAAATGAAAAAAAAAAAAAAAATCACTATTTGTTGTATAATTACTCCTGCCAGTAGCTGTCACTGTGTATCAGACAGAGGGGACAGTGAGTGAGAGAGAAGAAGGAACTTGTCTGAGTAAAGTATTCTTTCTTTCGTGCAATTACACCTACAAAATACAACACTATTGAAATAAAGAAGGAAATAATAAAGAAATATGAGAGTTATTGTTGTTTCTGGTAGATACATTTTATATAAAAAGAAGGAAATGTATTATGGTGTATGGTAAAGCACACGTACTGTACTGAAATGGGATGTGTGTTTTTTTATGTACAGTACAGTACTACTGTGTATTGTTTATTATTGTTTATTACAGTATTATCTATTCTATAATTTAAGATTAAGGGAAATATACTTGTATTTATAACAAAAAAGACCATTTAAGACATTAGAAAGGTTAGGTAAGGGGGTGGTTTGGGAGGTCTGGCATGGATTAATTCTATGTACATGATTTCTTATGGGAAAAACAGGTTTAACTAACGAACATTTTGACTTAAGAACAGAACTTTGGAACCAATTAAATTCGTAAGTTAAGGGTCTACTGTATATGGTTTAAACTTTTTGGTGACAAGCTGAGGATGGCCCTTTCTGCTCTAGCACAACTGTGTCCCTCTGCACAAAGCAAGTTCCGTTATGACATGTTTGAATGAGTTGAATGCTGAGGAGCTCCGGTACAAAAGACTGACCTTATTCCTACTAAACACATGTGGGATGAATTATAACATAAGCCTGGTCTTCTCAGCCAACATCAGCACATAACTTTGGATATCTGAGCCCTTTCAGTGTAAATTTTCACATGCACACCAACATGTGAAGCAAATTATGCTTAACTTATTACTTTCCAAGACAACCCAAACCCTTTTCTACTGGCCTTTTCTAATCCCACACCAAGAAACAGCTCCACAGAAGTCAAAACTCTACAGCTTAGAAGCGGTCAGGTGGCGCAGCGGTAAAACACGCTAGCACACCAGAGCTGACATTTCAAACTCGTCGGTTCCGGCAGGCTGGGCACCAACATGAACGATTGGCTGTTGTTCTAGGCGGGTGCCGGACGGGACCTCATATAACTGCTATTCCGACCTGTGCTGGCTGATTGATGCCGCCTGCACAGAGTCGAGGGATAATGTGTTGATCAGGGTGTGGCTCTCCGTACACAAAGCTGATCCGCATATGAACTCGCCTCGTGCAGGTGAAAAGATGCAGTTGGTTACTGCACACGTGTCAGTCTCTGCTCTGTTCAACCAGGGTGGAGATCAACATCAGCAGAGAGAAAGCGTAATGCAATCGGGTAATTGGATACGACTACAGCTTAAAAAACAGAGAAGAAGGAGAAGCAAGAGAAACTCACTACTTCATAAAGCAAAATTTGCCTGCTTTGGCTGAAACTACACATTGCAGACTGCACAGTCCCAAACTACATTCCAGCAGCATGACTGAAAGAGGTCACATGGTTTCCAGAGTGATGAAGACCTTGCTGTTAAAAGCTTGGTGGGATACTAGGCACAGAGTGTACTGGAAATAAATAACACTTTTGACTTATTATTGCACAGTCGGGATTTGTACCGCTGTGTACCGGGATTTGTAACATGTACTATACTTATAAGTATGTAAGTGAGTAAGCAAGCAAGAAAGAAAAAAGGTGGAAAGCATGACACACACACACACACACACACACACACACACACACACAGAAAGAGAGAGAGAGCAATGTAGGTAAGAGTTGCTGGTAAAACCCATCTACAGACTCACAGAGGGACAACATTCCACTGAAGTGTCTTACTGCACAGCCTCAGAGAGAAGAGAGAGAGCTTCTCTTCAGCACAAACTTCAAAAGTCCCGACTTTAGGGTCGGGATACACCTGCAAATAATCTCAAATTTCACAGGACCTTAAAAGTAGCGTTTATGTGACACACAAAAAAAAAAAAAAGAACCATAATAAAACAGAACAGGTGCTGCACTGCAACCCTGAGTTCAATCCACCTCTCAGTAACTGACTGTAAGGAGACTTTCTGTGTCTGTGTGGGTTTTTAGTGGGTATTCTGGATATGAAAAATTGGCATTCGTTCCAGTATCAAAAATCCAAAACAGAGGCTGATCACGTTTTACCATGGCTTTATTCTGTTCAGGGTCGCTGTGAGTCCGCCTTCTTCAGAATCACTGGGTGCAATGCAGTAAAGCACCCTGAACACAAGACACCAATCCTACACAGGGGCTCGGCCAAGAGACATTCCCCTCCACCCCCCAGACAAAGCCAATCATGTCCATATATAGACACCCAACCGGCGACTAGCACTGCTGGGGATTCCAGTGGTAGTAAGCTAGTGTAAGTTATATTAACTTACTTTTATTATTACTATCAAACTGCCAGGAACAACTGTTAATGACTATGACATTTTAAAATACACTGAATGAATGAGTCCTCCCGTTATAGGATAACCACAGCAGATCATTCTTGATTTGGCACCGATTTTACACCAGATGCAATTCTTGACACAACAGAGATGTTCACAAGTCACAAAATACGAGTCAGAGTCGACTGTATTTTGCCGTTTTACTTAGTGCCTTTACTTTCCTAGTCATTGTGCAAACGAATGTAATTTCCGTAACAAGAAGATATCAGTTAAAAGCTTAAACTGACGTTTTGTTTTCAAAACAAAAGCGCGATAAATCACGGCACAGAGGCCCAAATCCCAAACACAGCAAAAAATCCATAATACTGCTTACCTTAGCTTATGTTGTTCCAGATGCTATTAAATTTATAACCGTGTGTCCCATTAGGAATATAATCCGTTATTTTGTAAATGTGCTTATAATTAAAAACCTCCAAACTTTTCCCGGTTGTGAAGTAAAACACTAACTCGTTAGAAAGCCAATCAAGCGTTTCATTCACACATCATCTGTGTGTCGCTTCAAACTAAATACATGCAAATAACAGCATTTCTTACTAACAGTTAAAATCAGAAGGTCTGATTGATTCAGAAAGCGGTTCTTACAATCATTAGCGCCAATTCTGTAGGAGTGTTCCATTCACATTATCTGTTACTGTGAAGTGCACTACGTAGGGAATTCCACCATTTTAAGTAGGGAGCGACGCTTCATCAGCTGGCTGGAACATTAACCCATTGCGTGTGTTGCCGGTTTAGACAGCCAGAGAGTTATTACAGAGAAAATGACACAATCAGAATGATGTCGGATCATATATACAGTGGGGGAAATAAGTATTTGATCCCCTGCTGATTTTGTAAGTTTACCCTCTTACAAAGACTTGAACAGTCTATAATTTTTATGGAAGGTTTATTTTAACAGAGAGAGACAGAATATCAACAAAAAATCCAGAAAAAAAACATTAAATAAAAGTTATAAATTAATTTGTATTTAATTAAGGGAAATAAGTATTTGATCCCCTACCAACCAGCAAGAATTCTGACCCCCACAGACCGGTTATGTGCCCATGAGGCACACAAATTAGTCCTGTCCCTGTATAAAAGACTCCTGTAACAGAATCAGTTTCTTCCGTTCAAATCTCTCGACCACCATGGGCAAGACCAAAGAGCTATCAAAGGACGTCAGGGACAAGATTGTAGACCTGCACAAGGCTGGAATGGGCTACAAGACCATCAGCAAGAAGCTTGGTGAGAAAGAGACCACTGTTGGTGCGATAATTCGAAAATGGAAGAAATACAAGATCACAGTCAATCACCCTCACTCTGGAGCTCCATGCAAGATCTCACCTGGTGGGGTAAGAATGATTCTGAGAAAGGTGAGGTCAGTCCAGAATTACACGGGAGGAGCTTGTCAATGATCTCAATGGAGCTGGGAGCACAGTCACCAAGAAAACCATTAGTAACACACTTCGCCGTAATGGATTGACATCCTGCAGTGCCCGCAAAGTCCCTTTGCTCAAGAAGGCTCATGTACAGGCCCGTCTGAAGTTTGCCAATGAACACCTGGATGATTCAGAGAAAGCTTGGGAGAATGTGATATGGTCAGATGAGACCAAAATTGAGCTCTTTGGCATCAACTCCACTCGCCGTGTTTGGAGGCAGAGAAATGCCCAGTGGGGATGGTGTTCTTGGGGTCATATCCAGCATTTCTCTGCTCCCAGTTCCCTTGAGATCATTGACAAGCTCCTCCCGTGTAATTCTGGGCTGACCTCACCTTTCTCAGAATCATTCTTACCCCACCAGGTGAGATCTTGCATGGAGCTCCAGAGTGAGGGTGATTGTGATCTTGTATTTCTTCCATTTTCGAATGATCGCACCAACAGTGGTCTCTTTCTCACCAAGCGTCTTGCTGATGGTCTTGTAGCCCATTCCAGCCTTGTGCAGGTCTACAATCTTGTCCCGGACGTCCTTTGATAGCTCTTTGGTCTTGCCCATGGTGGTCGAGAGATTTGAATGGAAGAAACTGATTCTGTGACAGGAGTCTTTTATACAGGGACAGGACTAATTTGTGTGCCTCATCGGCACATAACCGGTCTGTGGGGGTCAGAATTCTTGCTGGTTGGTAGGGGATCAAATACTTATTTCCCTTAATTAAATACAAATTAATTTATTTAATGTTTTTTTATCTGGATTTTTTGTTGATATTCTGTCTCTCTCTGTTAAAATAAACCTTCCATAAAAATTATAGACTGTTCAAGTCTTTGTAAGCAGGTAAACTTACAAAATCAGCAGGGGATCAAATACTTATTTCCCCCACTGTATATATACTGTATATATATAAAATTGTTACACGTAACTAATGTTCCTGACTTTTGTTGTCTACAAGTAAATTTCTGCGAGTAACGAGTCGAGTCTGAGTCATTTAAAACGAGTCCGAGTCAAGTCAGAAGTCGCTGTCGTTTCGCAGACTCGAGTCCCCATCTCTGTGACACAACCCTTCTATTTATCCAGGCTTGGGACTGGCAGTAAGGGTGCAATCATACGAGTCACACCAATAGCTAGGTTCACGTACCGCCATACACCTTTCTGTGTTTGTTAACCCGGCCCAGGAGTCAAACCCTACTTGTTTGCCTAATGTTTTTAAGCAAAAGAACAGCTGAAAGAACGTGCTTAAATCACAAATTTGAACTACCAGAAATATAGCACCACAACAAATTGCCTATTACACAAATGTCTGCTACAAAATAAATGTATGTTGCGTTGAGCCAGAAGCACATTTGCACATAAGTATTTTTCACTTGAACAAAGAGTCGGGTGCCCAGTGGGTTGGCTGTGCCCAAGGGAGGTAGGGTGACTAGGTTCCTCAGTGCTGCTGCAAATGCGACTCTGCCTCTGGTGAGAGAGGGGTTATATCACTGGATAAACATTACTTATATACACCAATCAGCCATAACATTAAAACCACCTCCTTGTTTCTACACTCACTGTCCATTTTATCAGCTCCACTTACAATATAGAAGCACTTTGTAGTTCTACAATTACTGACTGTAGTCCATTTGTTTCTCTACATGCTTTGTTAGCCCCCTTTCATGCTGTTCTTCAATTGTCAGAACCCCCACAGGACCACTACAGAGCAGGTATTATTTGGGTGGTGGATGATTCTCAGCACTGCAGTGACACTGACATGGTAGTGGTGTGTTAGTGTGTGTTGTGCTGGTATGAGTGGATCAGACACAGCAGCGCTGCTGGAGTTGTTAAATACCGTGTCCACTCACTGTCCACTCTATTAGACACTCCTACCTAGTTGGTCCACCTTGTAGATGTAAAGTCAGAGACGATCGCTCATCTATTGCTGCTGTTTGAGCTGGTCATCTTCAAGACCTTCATCAGTGGTCACAGGACGCTGCCTACGCGGCGCTGTTGGCTGGATATATTTTTGGTTGGTGGACTATTCTCAGTCCAGCAGTGACAGTGAGGTGTTTAAAAACTCCATCAGCACTGCTGTGTCTTATTCACTCATACCAGCACAACACACACTAACACACCACCACCATGTCAGTGTCACTGCAGTGCTGAGAATGATCCACCACCTAAATAATACCTACTCTGTGGTGGTCCTGGGAGAGCCCTGACCATTGAAGAACAGCATGAAAGGGGGCTAACAAAGCATGCAGAGAAACAGATGGACTACAGTCAGTAATTGTAGAACTACAAAGTGCTTCTATATGGTAAGTGGAGCTGATAAAATGGACGGTGAGTAGAAACAAGGAGGTGGTTTTAATGTTATGGCTGATTGGTGTAAGTGGTATATTACTTGTTGAATATACTGAGTATTTGAGCAAGCTTGTGTGAACGTGAAGGTGGGTTGCCAGTCTAGCTTTCGGATGAGTCATATTTTTACTATTGACCTGGTGTATTCCATTATTCTGTACTGTTGAGTTAAACTGTATTAGCTTTGCCAAAATTGCCAGTATGATGAAATTGTTTTGAAGCACCAGTGCCAACAGCCAATGTCTTTTCTTTTCATCAAAAGCACAGACAATAAAAAAAAGTTTGTCCCCAAGTAGGTCAGCAAGTTGCTTCTCATACTACCCCAAAGTAAAAAGCAGATCAGATTTTCTACCATGGTGAATCAGACTTCACTCCTGACAAGTCAAACTGGAAACAAATCACAGTTAAATATTTAACAGGGAATTTCCCTTTGACTGTTCACATGTGAAATGACTAGACATTTACTTTATTCACATTATTGTCACAACAAAGTTCACTTTATTTTTTTCTAAACATTTGGAGGCTTCTGTTAAAAGTGCAACAGGAAATTCCAGACAATATACTAAGGCCAACTTTCTAAGCAAAAACAGACGGCTGTTTGTTTTTTTAATATTATGAAAACTTGGGAACAATGTTCATGGATTGTATTTTTTTAGGATTCAGAAACGGAAAGGCTAGCCAGTTTGAATAGCACAAATAAAACATAATTTTATGTCTGGATAAAAAAATTGAAAATTTTATCTGGCTTTCCATCAGACTGATGGCCATTTGTGTTAAAGTGTGATAAGACTTGAAGAATATCTCACGTGCCAATAGCACATGTAGCACCTGCACTGCACATGAAGGCAACCATTACTATTACACATGTATGAAGCATATGAAAACACACAGGAATAGTGGTAACGGAATACATCAGACAATGAATGGCTATTTCTTTACAAATAGTAACAGAGCTCTTAAAAGAAGTCTTGGTCTCAAGGATGGTCATGAGACAGGATAATGTCTGTTACGAGCAGTGTTAGTTATGTGCGCCTCTTTAACCCATCTGTTGACCATAAGTAGAAAGACAGAAGAATATGATTCCATAACTGTAAACCACCAGCTACAAAAATCTATAATAATACAGTGATACCTTGTAACTCAATGTCCACGAAACTTGACGCCCTTCATCGAGAAATTTGCACCCTTAAACTCAACATTTCTCTTAAACTCAACATGTTCACCTTTTTTTTTTTTAAACTAATTTTAAACTTTGTGTAGCGTTTGGCTTGAGTGGTGTGATAAAACGGCATCAAAGTGTGCATATGAGACAAATCTGCCTTTGTGTGAAATCCACTCTAAAAGCTCCACATGTATCTGTGTTTATCTGGATTTTTCTCCTGTTTCACTTTTAAACTTGTGTTACAGCTCAAGGTTTGAGAAACTGTAAGAATCAGCTTTTTTTTGAGAAAGTCTAAAATGCTTATTGTTAAAAAAAGCTTAACATGACTTCATGTATTCAAATTATGACATAGAAACACTAAACTTCTCTTAATTATTACTGCTCATAAAATCTCTCCACTAATGAAATTCCTTGCTCATTTTAGTACAATAAGTCACGTTAAGCTTTGTGAAACAGTTTTTTTTTTTTTTAACTGTTTTCAATTGTATTGTATTGTATTTCAGTGTTATTTATAGGGTTGGCTCGATACCACTTTTTTATGTCTGACACCGATACCAATCCGATACGTCATTTCTTCTCTCAAACAACTAAGCAGTAATAACACATGTCTTATTGCACCATGGTTAAACTAGCTATCTAAATAACAATGCTCAGACTGTGAAACAAATATTCTGAAGGAATAAATACAGAATCTACAACATCACACTAATGCAAAACTGCTGTTTTTATTTTCACTTTTACACTCAGAACATTTAGCAGCATTTTTGGTTTCACTTACGTTCGAGCAATCAAACACGATGGACCAATTACAATTGACGTTGAGATTTTCCGTTAAAGTTCTGTCATGTTTTTAGATGATTAAAAACCAAAGCACGCTTATTAAAAAATCTGCTGGATTTTGAAAAGGAAATCTGTGGCTAAACGGGAAACGGTGTAGTTTGTTTTATTTCATAATACTAATGGATTAATCGTTGAGGATGTGAGAGATCTCCAAGCCGGAACAAAATAGGTTTTCTTTATCTCAGGTGAGCGATTTATCATTTATAAAGCCATTTTTATTGTGTTTAAACAGTGTTTTTTTTAGATGTGGCAGTAGTAGATGATTTTTTAAAATGCTAAAAGTTTAAGTAGATCAGTGTGTTTTTATTTCTGAATGGCTGTTGCAGATGAGTTGTAGATCAGTGGCACATGTTAATGATGTCATCAAGACGCACCTTGTTACAGCAGTTGCTGAGTGAGCTGGCAATAAATGGCGCTCTATTGGAACATATCTTCGCGTGTTATTTGTTTTACACACAAACAATGGCCTTATTTACATGAAGAGTTATTTACATTAAGCAACAGTATCGGATCGGATTACACTTTTTTTTCCTTCCGATATCCGATCCAGTGATTTAGGCCAATATCGGTGCCAGCCCTAATTATTTATATTATATTTGTGTTATTTTCAGGGTATAAGTGTCAAAAACAACCCCATTATTTTCCATGAGCCTAAAATATATGCAGGTCCACAGGACCATGGAATGCATTAACAGGTTTCCCATACATCCTTATGGGAAAAATACCTTAAAACTCAACGTCTTTTAAACTCAATGCCACTTCCAAAACCAACTGACGTTGAGTTTCAAGGTACCACTGTATAGCAGTATACACTGAGACTAACATATTAAAATCCCACTTAATTACATGACAAATGCATTAGACTGACAATAATACAATGATAGAAATAAAGATCAAGACTAAAAAACATCCAAATTTGTTACTTGTGACCAACAGAAGCTAAGGTAATTATTAGTCAGTGACCTATCCTGCCGGGTACTGTTGGGTTCTGGAATATTTTAATCAAAAAAAGACACTCAACCTAATTTATTTAATATCAAATTAACAATAAACAGCCACTTCATTTAGCATTTGGCTTGAGCGGTGCAATAAAACATCATCAGTGTGAATATGAGACAAATCTGCATTTGTGTGAAAACTTGTGACCTACACAAGGTAGGTAATTATTAGTTAGTGACCTATCCTGCTTGGTACTGTTGGGTTCTAGTATATGTTACTCAAAAAAGACACGCAACCCTTCAAAATAAATAATTCCTGAATACAAACGTAACATTTTTGAACCAAGTAAAAAAGACAACAGCAAATTCACCTACCAGCTGCTTTCCTAAGGTAAGGAAAGGCAGAAACCCACACAGACATAAACTTCAGATAGAAATTGAATAAAAGAAAAAAAATGACAAAACTCCAGACAGTCCCCTGTACACATCTTCATAACAGCCTGAGAGATGAAAAATGGAGGAAGTAAAATAGAAAAAAGAACACACACTACATTATTTTTTAATAGTGCTAATGTTGCTTGACACTCTCCAATTGTGCATGGCTGGATATGTCTAGAGGGGTAAACAAAGTAAACACTGAGCAGAGAGAAAACAGTGCATGGGGTTTACAGTTAAAGATTGAAAGTAGAAGTTTAAACTGAATGACAGCTTGGAGATAAAAAATTGAGAAGCTGGTTATGGCTGAAGATTAAGACAGCTAGCAGCTGTTTTTGAAACTGACATGAACAGAGTGAAAAGAATAAAAATAAGATATAGGGGGTTGAAAATGAGCTGCTGAGCTTAAAGGTTATTCTTCCTACATGGATCGCATTGGCATTTCTGTATGTAGTGCATTTTTCTCTCTAATGTTGCTTTTGTGGGAGGAACAAACATGGGTTACAACATGAGTAAACTGTGAACTCATTGACCCTTCATTTGCTTCAGCTGTGATGCGTTATATAAACACCACCCAAAGATTCAATAGTTTAAGGTGTGTTTTAACCACGGTGAAAACTAAGCCGAGAGGAGATCATTTCATTGCACCAAAACGGCAAAGGTGTTGTAAGAAGAAATGGCAACATTTCAAAGTGGTTAATTGCTTCTTCTTTTTTTTGCAGGCCTCAAATGCAGGAATGGGTGTATATTAACAAATTAAAATAAGTTAAGATCCTGTCTGCTTTTTTTTACCTGTATTTCCGATACTGTCCCAACCTTTTTTTTTTACCCATCAACCATATCCAAAAAGCACTTGTAATTGAAGCAAAAGGTGCTTCTATAAAAAGTATTAAATGAAGAATCTGAATACTTGTGTGAAAAAAGGCATTTCAGCTTTTGAAAAATCTGTTCACTTATTTATTAGGATTTGAACGTCATGTTTTACACTTTGGTTACATTCATGACAGAAACGGTAGTTACTAATTACACAAGATTCATCAGTTCACAAGTTTAATGTCAAACACAGTCATGGACAATTTTGTATCTCCAATTTACCTCACTTGCATGTCTTGCACAGTCTGGATTGTGGGAGGAAACCTGAGCTCCTGGAGGAAACCCACACAGACACGAAGAGAACATGCAAACTCCACACAGAAAGGACCTGGAGTGCTTTACCAAGGAATCGAACCCAAGTGATCATCTTATGGTTTCCACTGACGCATTTGTACCAACCCATGGTTGCAATAAACCTTGAACGCTTCAATCTCTGGGTGATGTTTATATAACACATCACATGTTCATATAACATCACAGCTACAGTAAATAGAGGGTTGTTATTGAGTGCCCAATGGTTTAATCATGTTGTATTACAACATTACATCATACATGCTAACAAAAGGTTTTAACATCAGTTAAAAAGTGATCATCTTATGGTTTCCACTGACGCATTTGTACCAACTCATGGTTGCAATAAACCTTGAACACTTGAATCTCTGGGTGATGTTTATATAAAACATCACAGCTAAAGTAAATAAAGGGTTTTTATTCAGTGCCCAGTGATTAAATCATGTTGTATTACAACATTAGATCATACATCCTCACAGAAGATCAGCAATATTATGTACGTGTTGAATAACTGTGACATGGCAGCATTAACAAATGTCCTGCGACCCCATAATACTACATCGCTCATTTTTTTCTTAATTTACTGCCAACCGCTATGGCAGTTGTAGCCTAGCAGTTCAGATACTAAAGAAGTAATCAGAAGGTCGCTGGTTCAAGCCCCGCTACTGCCAGGTTGTTGCTGTTGGGCCCTTGAGCAAGGCCATTAACCCTCAATTGCTCAGACTGTATAATGTCACAGTACTTTAAGTCACTTTGGATAAAGGGCAGTGATAGTCTAGCGGTCAAGGCACTGGACTAGTAAGTAAAAGCAGATTTGCTGCATCATTTAAATTACAGACTTTATTTAAAGCAAAAACTAGCTCTTAAAAAAAGTTCAGAGTTATAAATCATTATTTTCTTTGGCGTGTTGAATATTTCATATTGCAACTGTGTTCATATATCTTTCTGATCTGTTGATTTATCAGTCACATTTTTATTTATAATGATTGTTGGTAAAAACGCTGATAACAGAATTTTCTGATGATGTTAATATGATTTGTTCGGAAGCAAACAGTGGGAAATGAAGAAGTTTGTGTCTCAATGTTGCGAATCTCAGGTTTAAACCAGGGCTGGCACCGATCTGATACTCGTATCGGTATCAGTCCGATATTAGTCCGATATTGGCCCAAATCACTGGATCGGATATCCAAAAAAAAAAAAAAAAAAGAAAAAAAAAAAAAAAAAAAAAGTGTAATCCGATCCGATACTGTTGCTTAATGTAAAAAAACACTTAATGTAAATAGGCCATTGTTTGTGTGTAAAGCAAATAACACACAAAGATACAGGGGTTGGACAAAATAACTGAAACACCTGTCATTTTAGTGTGGGAGGTTTCATGGCTAAATTGGACCAGTCTGGTGGCCAATCTTCATTAATTGCACATTGCACCAGTAAGAGCAGAGTGTGAAGGTTCAATTAGCAGGGTAAGAGCACAGTTTTGCTCAAAATATTGCAATGCACACAACATTATGGGTGACATACCAGAGTTCAAAAGAGGACAAATTGTTGGTGCACGTCTTGCTGGCGCATCTGTGACCAAGACAGCAAGTCTTTGTGATGTATCAAGAGCCACGGTATCCAGGGTAATGTCAGCATACCACCAAGAAGGACAAACCACATCCAACAGGATTAACTGTGGACGCAAGAGGAAGCTGTCTGAAAGGGATGTTCGGGTGCTAACCCGGATTGTATCCAAAAAACATAAAACCACGGCTGCCCAAATCACGGCAGAATTAAATGTGCACCTCAACTCTCCTGTTTCCACCAGAACTGTCCGTCGGGAGCTCCACAGGGTCAATATACACGGCCGGGCTGCTATAGCCAAACCTTTGGTCACTCGTGCCAATGCCAAACGTCGGTTTCAATGGTGCAAGGAGCGCAAATCTTGGGCTGTGGACAATGTGAAACATGTATTGTTCTCTGATGAGTCCACCTTTACTGTTTTCCCCACATCCGGGAGAGTTACGGTGTGGAGAAGCCCCAAAGAAGCGTACCACCCAGACTGTTGCATGCCCAGAGTGAAGCATGGGGGTGGATCAGTGATGGTTTGGGCTGCCATATCATGGCATTCCCTTGGCCCAATACTTGTGCTAGATGGGCGCGTCACTGCCAAGGACTACCGAACCATTCTGGAGGACCATGTGCATCCAATGGCGGTGCCGTGTATCAGGATGACAATGCACCAATACACACAGCAAGACTGGTGAAAGATTGGTTTGATGAACATGAAAGTGAAGTTGAACATCTCCCATGGCCTGCACAGTCACCAGATCTAAATATTATTGAGCCTTTTTGGGGTGTTTTGGAGAAGCGAGTCAGGAAACGTTTTCCTCCACCAGCATCACGTAGTGACCTGGCCACTATCCTGCAAGAAGAATGGCTTAAAATCCCTCTGACCACTGTGCAGGACTTGTATATGTCATTTCCAAGACGAATTGACGCTGTATTGGCCGCAAAAGGAGGCCCTACACCATACTAATAAATTATTGTGGTCTAAAACCAGGTGTTTCAGTTATTTTGTCCAACCCCTGTACGTTCCAACAGAGTGCTGTTTATTGCCACTCACTCCTGATGACATCATTAACATGTGCCACACACAAAAATGGCTTTATAAATGATAAATCGCTCACCTAAGATAAAAAAAAAAAAATCTTGTCCTGGCTTGGAGATCTCTCACATCCTCAACGATTAATCCATTAGTATTATGAAATAAAACAAACTACACCGTTTCCCGTTTAGCCACAGATTTCCTCTTCAAAATCCAGCAGGATTTTTTAAATAAGCGAGCTTTGGTTTTTAATCATCTAAAAGTGTGACAGAACTTGAACTGAAAATCTCAACTCAATTCTAACTGGTACAATTGCCTTTGATTGACATCCACATCTTCCAATTGTAGACACTTTTGTTAAACAAGCCAAAAATGCTGCTAAATGTTCTGTGTGTAAACGTTAAAATAAAAGCATAAAAGTTTTGCATAAGTGTTATGTTGTAGGTTCTGTATTTATTCCTGAGCATTGTTATTTAGATAGCTAGTTTAACCATGGTGCATTGAGACATGTACAGTATTATTACTGCTTAGTTGTTTGAGAGGAGAAATGACGGTATCGGATTGGTATCGGTATCGGCAGATACTCAATTTGCAGTTTCGGTATCGGACATAAAAAAGTGGTATCAAACCAGCCCTAGTTTAAACCTATTCTGTGCTGCTGTATCATTTATACTATGCTTGGCATCAGTAATCTACCATAGTTATTAAAACGTATGAGCAATAATAATATAATTAGCCATAAAGTCAATAATATAAAGCTGTCGATCACTTAGGTATAAGTGTTTTTTCTCTTGCTTACATTCATAATTAGAGAGGAATAAGCTCCATGTGATAAAGCAGAGAAGTTACTTTATAAGATGACTCCTTCATTCTTTATTGCAGCTAATTATCGTCACCTGTTTTTTATTTGAACAGTGTGTTTTTCTACAGCATAGTGACCTGCTTAACACACACACACTTTAGTGACTGGTCACCTGTTTCCATTTCTGAGTAATGTGAACATACACATACACACCCCCACACACAAAGTGACACATTTATGACTAACGGCAGCTCTCTCATTCATCCTGTGTTAAACACAAACAGCTAGACTTTAAACACAAGCATGGCAGGATACACAAACCCAGTATCATCTAATTACAGAGTGGCAGCTCTTTTACACACATGCCCTGTCATTCAGTCTGAGCGTGCCAGCTCCAGCTGTCTCGTACACAACAAACACACAGTGACTCAGCTAGCTACAGCAGTGATAGAGCTGTGTGTGTGTGTGTGTGTGTGTGTGTGTGCATGTGTGTGATTCTTTAAAGTTAATGGGATCAAGATATGTATAATCACGACCGATTCTGACCAAGCCTGGTTTGCTTAGAGTTCACACTCACATATTTACAACTGAACCAAAATGACTAACATTAAAATAATAGTAAAGTACATCATATACACCAGTCAGCCATAACATTAAAACCACCTCCTTGTTTCTACACTCACTGTCCATTTTATCAGCTCCACTTACCATATAAAAGGGCTTTGTAGTTCTACAATTACTGACTGTAGTCCATCTGTTTCTCGACATGCTTTGTTAGCCCCCTTTTATGCTGTTCTTCAATGGTCAGGACTCTCCCAGGACCACTACAGAGCAGGTATTATTTGGGTGGTGGATCATTCTCAGCACTGCAGTGACACTGACATGGTGGTGGTGTGTTAGTGTGTGTTGTGCTGGTATGAGTGGATAAGACACACCAATGCTGATGGAGTTTTTAAACACCTCACTGTCACTGCTGGACTGAGAATAGTCCACCGACCAAAAATATATCCAGCCAACAGCGCCTCGTGGGCAGCATCCTGTGACCACTGATGAAGGTCTAGAAGATGACCAACTCAAACAGCAGCAATAGATGAGTGATCGTCTCTTACTTTACATCTACAAGGTGGACCAACAAGTTAGGAGTGTCTAATAGAGTGGACAGTAAGTGGACACGATATTTAAAAACTCCAGCAGAGCTGTTGTCTGATCCACTCATACCAGCACAACACACACCAACACACCACCACCATGTCAGTGTCACTGCAGTGCTGAGAATGATTCACTACCTAAATAATACCTGCTCTGTGGTGGTCCTGTAGGAGTCCTGACAATTGAAGAACAGCATGAAAGGGGGCTAACAAAGCATGCAGAGAAACAGATGGACTACAGTCAGTAATTGTAGAACTACAAAGTGCTTCTATATGGTAAGTGGAGCTGAAAAAATGGACAGTGAGTGTAGAAACAAGGAGGTGGTACATTGACAAAGTATGCATTCACATAAAATATAAATACCACAGAAGTGAATGTTGTAAGCCAACTTGAGGTCATACAAACTAGCAGAAGGTGTTAAAATGAGCAATATTACATAAACTTTTTTAAGCTTGTCAGGGTCTATGCTATGCCTTAGAGGTTGTGCATAACTTGTCTGCTAAGAATTTTTCTGAGGTATGAGGTTACCAAGCATTGAATAAGTCATAAGCTGATGTTCAAAGCATTCATATCAGTTTTTGAGTGTGTGTAGTGTTTATTACAGGTTTAAGTGTATAAACCTATTTTCCAGCCAGCAAGCTAAGTAATGTTTTTAAAACTGATAAAATCTGTTCACCTCAGTTTGGGGCTGATGTCTGGTTTATAAACTGTAGTGCTTTATTGGATCCTTGGCCATCAAACATTTAAATTAGGATAAAGTTAGTTACAGAAATGAATAAACATTGGTTGTCTGGTAGGCCATGGTGAGTCAAATTTAAACGGATCATGGCCACTCAGGTTGCACAGCGGTAAAAACACACACTAGCGAATACATCGTATTGAATCTCAGCTCTGCCATACGGCTGGGCTGAGCGGCCACATGAACAACGATTGGCCTGCTGTTCATATAAGGGTTGGGTATTAAGCCGGATAGGGACTCCTCGTAACTGATGCACTACGACCTCTGCTGGCTGATTGATGGCGCCTGCACAGAGGCGAGGAGAAAGAGTGTGGATCAGGGTGTGTCTCTCTGTACACAAGGCTGATTCGCATTTATGCACTCGCCTAGTATGGGTGACAAAATGCATACGGCTGCTGCCCAAGTGTCGGAGGGGGCGTGGGTTAGCTTCGTTCTGCTCAAATCGGAGCGGTATCGGCATTAGTGGAGAGAAAGCGTGACTAGAATATTCTTTAAAAACTGTTAGAATAAAATGTTATATTGTGATACTGATTAACATTATAAAATATTCATTTTTGGCATAATGTAAAGTCATTCAAGCAGTAATGATCAGTTATTCAAGCTTAGCAGATCTTGTTAGTGGCAGTACTTCACAGCCTGAAAATAATTAAATATGTATGCAGTAAACAGGATTTATATATTTTTTTTAAAAGTGAACTTATGTTAGCTAGAGTTGCTATTAGTGTCCGAGTCCCCTCTCAAACCATTTAGCTGCAGTTGGGGATTAGTATCACAAGGTCAAATAAAAAATCCTGAGTTCATAATGCAGTATTAGTAAATGACAGCTCATCAATAAAAGCTCATTAATCATTTAAAAGTTTCCTTTTGCTGTCTCTGCTGAGATACTAATGTTGCCCTTAATTCTACACTTAAACCCTGGATTATCTCCAGCTGGAGCTTAGAAGCCTACTATTGATGTGGTTAAAGAGCAAAATGTACATTGATTATGTGTTTTGTAACACCATGAGACCAAAAAGCTTTTGGAAAGATGTAGTGTTACCTACATCACAGTATCCTTGCCTAATGTTTCTTCCACTTGTCAGGAAAGTCACAATCCTGACACTGTGTATCATTTCATATGATGGGTTATCTTTAAACAACAAGCATGGAATGGATGTACCAACAACAATATAAGCCGATCAAGCATAACATTATGACCACCTCCTTGTTTCTACACTTACTGTCCATTTTATCAGCTCCACTTACCATATAGAAGCACTTTGTAGTTCTACAATTACTGACTGTAGTCCAGCTATTTCTCTACATACCTTTTTCGCTTGCTTTCACCCTGTTCTTCAATGGTCAGGTATTATTTGGGTGGTGGGTCATTCTCAGCACTGCAGTGACACTGACATGGTGGTGGTGTGTTAGTGTGTGTTGTGCTGGTATGAGTGGATAAGACACAGCAGCGCTGATGGAGTTTTTAAACACATCACTGTCACTGCTGTACTAAGAATAGTCCACCAACCAAAAATATCCAACCAACAGCACCCTGCAGGCAGCATCCTGTGACCACTGATGAAGGTCCAGAAGATGACCAACTCAAACAGCAGCAATAGATGAGCGATCGTCTCTGACTTTACATCTACAAGGTGGACCAACTAGGTAGGAGTGTCTAATAGAGTGGACAGTGAGTGGACACGGTATTTAAAAACTCCAGCAGCGCTGCTGTGTCTGATTCACTCATACCAGCACAACACACACTAACACACCACCACCATGTCAGTGTCACTGCAGTGCTGAGAATGATCCACCACCTAAATAATACCTGCTCTGTGGTGGTCCAGTGGGGGTCCTGACCATTGAAGAACAGGGTGAAAGCAGGCTAAAAAAGTATGAGAAAAACAGATGGACTACAGTCAGTAATTGTACACCTACAAAGTGCTTCTATATGGTAAACGGAGCTGATAAAAAGGACAGTGAGTGTAGAAACAAGGAGGTGGTTTTAATGTTATGGTTGATCGGTGTAATATCACAATACATACTTTAAATATTCTTTTCACCCTTTATGGTAGGTCTGGCTTCCACAATGGAAAATGACCCAATTCCAGTCACAGAAGTGAATTCACCACATGCAAACTTAAAGCAATGTTGATTTTGCAAGGGCTTACATTTACATGTAGAATATTCGTATGACAGCTTGAGAACCAAGTACCTTTTCTAAATAATTAAAGAACAGTCGAAGACATAATTAATCTATGTGCCTAATAATAATAATCCGACTCCATGGAATTAACAATTACCCACCCCAGCCACATGGCCGCAAGCGATTTAAAACTGTTCTTGGTAAATAGAAGATATTACATGCAAAACCATCCCAATTACCCAGAGTAAATTAAACTTTCTACTTAAGGCATAAGCCTCATTCTATTTATTCAGATAAGGGAACAAATCAAAGTTTGCATATTCCCAAAAGCATGTCACATTTGGAATTGTGAGTTTCATATATGAAAAAAGTTTCATTTATAAAACGCAGCCCAATTCTACCTGAAATTGGGCACAAAAGGTTTCACACGTTCTAGCATTCATTTGTGAAAATTGAACAGATGCTGCCTTTTGCCTATGGGCAGCATGGAAAATGAAAGGTCGTGATTTATTCTTGCTTTTTCTATCTGTCTTTTATTGAGTAATTTGATCCTGGATCATGTTGTATTCTGTGGCCAGGGACTTTTTTCCTAATGCAAGCCAGAGGTAAACTTGACATTTACAACTGGCAAAAATTAGCTAACAACATGATCCAGACCACTTTCAAAAATGTGATTCAATTTAATCTGGTTGTTGGTCAGTAACACCTGTTTATAAATGAAGGCATATGCTATATATACACAGTATATATACCTGGAAAACCAGAAATGCATGTTAGAATAGCAACACAAATGAACTAATGACAAGGTGCCGTTTGTTTGAATTAGGCAGCTTGGTTTCTGCTGTATATGCTGTTCACATGTAGCTGGCAAATGAACCCTAGAGAAAAGAGTAGACGGATTTTTAGAGGGCCTGCATTCACATAGTATCAAACAATTACATTCTCCAAGCCAGATGACATCACTAACATGACATCAGCTAAGAAATTACGTTTACACTGGTATGGAAGCCAATGCCATTTTTTCCAAGACTAAGGCTGCTCACATTTCTCACTGCGGTCTGTGGCTTCTGATGCCTATACACCGATCAGCCATAACATTAAAACCACCTCCTTGTTTCTACACTCACTGTCCATTTTATCAGCTCCACTTACCATACAGAAGTTGTAGTTCTACAATTACTGACTGTAGATCGAACTTGGCTCTCTGTGTGAACTGCTCAACAACTCGATCTGAGCGGCCAAAGAGAGATTTCTAGCATGTCAAATACCTGGATCTGAGTTGCCCGACTGGCAATGAGTGCAGTGTCGAACAGCCAGTGAGAACGCAAAATACTAGGTGAGGGGAAACGCAGGGGAGAAGTTGTAAAAAGGTGGGACAGGGGCATAATATAGTTTAAATCAGAATACATCGACACACACAAGCTTTACAGTATTTCTGACCTTATTGTTCTCTACAAAACATAACACCAACATTGCATTGCAAAAAAAATATTTATTAACCTCCAACTCACTATAGAACAATCTATGCTGTTCCTATTTTTCCTACTTGTTTTTACACTGCACATCAGCATACACAATTTGATCGCTCGCTACTGGTTTTTGGACGTGGTATCATTAAACCTTTCGTCACTTCTCGCGTTTGTTTTTGTGACAGAATGTAGTTTGGGAGACCAGAGAAGCTCACCTGCGATTCCAGTTGGTGATAGATGGTGTAGTGTGAAACCCCCTATCGCCGATCAGTCGTGTAGTGTGAAATACACAGCGACTTGAAAGACTCCCGATTACAAGAGATCCAGTTGTGTAGTGTGAACTGTATAGCGACCTGACGACTTGGAAAGTCGCGTAGTGTGAACTTGGCATGCTAAGTGAAGACACCAAAGTGTGTGGAGTACTGGAGATGACAAGTGCTGTATAAATGACTAAAGATGTACATAGAAACTCCATAATGTAGCTGCTTAAAATGCAATGTTGGTTAACTTTAAGCTGATTTGGCCAGACTGGTCTCTAGCATATATTAGTTACGGTGCTTAATAATAGCTATTATGTCAGAAGCTGTTACATGTTTAATATAAAACGTTGAGCTCTAGCTGGTTTGTGAGAGAATGTATCATAATCGCATTCGATTGGTAATCAATTTGAAATACATTTCTAAAAGCATATTAGTTATGAAAAAACACAGTTTTGTTAAACTTAATCAAAATTTTCAGCAGTTTTAATGTAAAAAAAAACAATGTATTATTTTTGGGCCATGAAAACAAACAAAAAAGCATATTGTCCTAACTTGATATATACACTCTGGCACTTTTGTAAATGAACAATGCAATAAAGAGTGCTGAAAACCATTTGAATAAACGGTGGTCAGGCTTAGTGGCTGTTTGGCATTAACTCTTAATAGGGTGTAGGTAACTGTCAGTTCAGAATAACATCATTTGTGCCTCCATGTCCCATCTGCCAGCCATTAAAGGCAAAAATGAGGAGAATGATTCTGTGTCTGTGCTTATCGGTTAACAATTGACTAATGGTGGTCGTTTATAATTTTTCAAAGAACTAGCAAAATTTTAATTCCTAGTTGAAATACTAGTCAATATAGTAATAAGCGAAACTCTGGTGGTTGTATTGTTATTTTTGCGTTAATATGCTTAAGGTATGTTATTGACATTCAAACAGTAGTTATAGGAGTTCCATGTTAAGCTCTTGCTTATAATAAATGAAGAAAATAGGCATTATTCACCATCACTACAATCAATAAAAGTATATCAGAAGGATACATTTGTTATCTGGCTGGTAAATGTATATTTATTTATTTATTAGGATTTTAATGTCATGTTTTACACTTTGGTTACATTCATGACAGAAATGGTAGTTACTCATTACACAAGTTTAATATCAAACACAGTCATGGACAATTTAGTATCTCCAATTCACCTCACTTGCATGTCTTTGGACTGTGGGAGGAAACCAGAGCTCCCTGAGAAAATCCACACAGACACAAGGAGAACATGCAAACTCCACACAGAAAGGACCCGGACCGCCCCACCTGGGGATCGAACCCAGAAGCTTCTTGCTGTGAAACAACAGTGCTACCCACTGAGCCACATGCTGCCCCTTTTCGCTCATAATAAATCCACAAGAAAGGCTATACTCACCATCAACACATTCAATACATATTGAGTAGGATATCGGTAGGATAGATTTGGTTTCTAGCTGGTAAATTAAGAATTTAAATGTCTGTTTAAAAAATAAAGCACTTTATTCTCTTATTGTATTGACTACATGCCCCCTTGATTGATGATGGACAGCTGGGAACTGTCCTTTTAAAGCATGAAAGCCACAAGTTTTCTGATGTCTGAGGAATCATAGCACAGTCTTTTATCTCAGCCATTCGAGGACCTGATAAGAAACCTAAGCACCATGACAAAATGCTTTATGCTTGTGGTTGAGGTTTAGGTCAGTTCTACTTACGCTAATTGAGCCGCACCTGCTCCGGTTCGGTACAGTGGATTCCCTTTCAGCACAGCAGAGCAATCTAGAAAAACAAGAGATCATTCATAAGAGAATACATTCTCATCATGCAAATCTGCTTTTAGAAAGCCTGAAAGCAGAAGCAGCTTTCTAGCATTACAGCATACACCGATCACTCATAACATTAAAACCACCTCCTGGTTTCTACACACACTGTCCATTGTATCAGCTCCACTTACCATATAAAAGCACTTGCCTGCTTTCACCCTGTTCTTCAATGGTCAGGACCCCCACAGGACCACCACAGAGTAGGTAATATTTAGGTGGTGGATCATTCTCAGCACTGCAGTGACACTGACATGGTGGTGGTGTGTTAGTGAGTGTTGTGCTGGTATGAGTGGATCAGACACAGCAGCGCTGCTGGAGTTTTTAAATACCGTGTCCACTCACTGTCCACTCTATTAGACACTCCTACCTAGTTGGTCCACCTTGTTGATGTAAAGTCAGAGACGATCGTTCATCTATTGCTGCTGTTTGAGTTGGTCATCTTCTAGACCTTCATCAGTGGTCACAGGACGCTGCTCACGGGGTGCTGTTGGCTGGATATTTTTGGTCGGTGGACTATTCTCAGTCCAGCAGTGACAGTGAGGTGACTGCATCAGCGCTGCTGTGTCTTATCCACTCATACCAGCACAACACACACTAACACACAATCACCAGGTCATTGTCACTGCAGTGCTGAGAATGGTCCTGACCATTAAAGAACAGAGTGAAAGCAGGCTAAAAAGGTATGGACTACAGTCAGTAATTGATATGGTAAGTGGAGCTGATAAAATAAACAGTGCGTAGAAACAAGGAGGTGGTCATAATGTTATGCCTGATCGGTGTATATTATCAAGCCTCTGCTCTAGGGTTTATTCATTGCAGAAGACATGGCCACAACTTCTCCACTGCAAAACATACTACATGAAGTCTTTACAGGATCTTTACAGAGTCTTTACAAAATCTGTATCAGTAATTGTATGTAGAAATTCATGATTTCATGAGGGAAAACAGTGCTCACCCTGACACTACACACTAGGTGAAACTGTTAAAGAAGTGCTTGGTGTGGAAGCCCTCATTAAAAGTCTGGGGCTGTGTGGCTGTGCTTCACAGTCCTCGGTTTCTCCAGCAATTTAACCACCTGTCTGCTGTACTACTCTGCTATCAGCTATGCTGTACAGCACACAAACACACACACACACACACACACACACACACACACACACACACACACACACACAGACACACACACACACACACACAGAAATTCTGTACAAGGGTGATTCTTCAATTGGGGGAACTTTTACATCCCTAAGTTATAAATTTGTGTTAAAAATACTTTATTACAAAACAAATATTTTAGGTATTAAAAAGATCATTCATTGCATCACTAAAAAAATTACATACCAAAATAATTATGATTTCCATTTTTTATGATGATTTAAACATCAATATTTTGCTACTTTGGCTTTGTCCCAACCCAGACTTTAAAACTTCTCTGCTCTAATAAAATGCTAAAAAGTGATCAATTCATTATAAAAATCACAATATGAGTTTTATTATAACTTAAAAAGAAACAAAATGTAAATTTTTATTTTCATATTTGTACAATCTATGCATATTTTTGAGCAATATATTACTGTCCCCAGCATTATCGTCATTACCGCAACAGTGTATGGTTTCTGTAGGGAATCATCTGAAGGTAACACTTGTTTATGTTGTAACCATGGAAACAAAGACTCACAAGGAAGCACATGCCAGCCATGAGAGAAGATTGACATTTTAATGTCTGGAAATGTGAGTAATTTAATCATGTATTCCTCCTGATCATATATTTATTCAGCGTCATTACCAGTTACATCAGTATGGCAGTACTTTACCAAAAAAAAAAAGAAATTTACACATTATTTATATGTATTTAAAGTGCATCTTGTACTAGCTGTTGACTAGCTTTAGCAAATCCATGGCCTAGCTAGTTTTCTTCTTAAAAAAAGTAAAAATTGTCATTACCGCAACACGTCATTACCAACACATAATGACATTTTGCTATTCCACTTTGCTAATAAATATGAAATATTAAAATTCTATATAAGCTCAATTGTAGCCATCATTAAGTCTTTGCTCTAAAGCATGTAAGCATTATCTTGACATAATTAAAACTAAATTATTCCTAATTTTATTTTTCAAAAGTTAAGATGGTCAAAAGAGCCCGCAATTGAAGAATCACCCACAAATGAAAAGTTTGTGTCCTGATGTTGGTAAGCAGCTAAGCAGTGCGAACCAAAACCACAGACCCAGTTGCTATGGCAACCCCAAAATCCACAAACACACACCTTGAAAAACTTTAGTCATTGATGCTAATTTCCATGAAATTCTGCCAAACCTTGTTTCACTGTCACTGCCTTTTATCCCTGACCAATTAGGAACAGCATCATTTTTCTTTGGTTTACAAAAGCATTCACCATGCTTAATGTGTGTGCCAGTCTTGCTCTACTCCTATGGGAAATGTCTCAAAGATTCTAGTAATAATAAAAGTAGAAAATAATAAATTAACAGTGCTTTTACATGCAAGAATTGGGGGTGTTTATCACAGCTCATTCTCAACCATCCTCACCCTTGTATTGAAACTGAAGCCTGTTGACTTTCATTCATTAGAATAGAAAAGAAAACATTTAAGGGGTTTGACCAATATTTCCTGCATTTTACATAAAATATTGGCCAACACAAACATGGCAGACTCCTGTGCTAAACGGTCAGCATTGTGGAGCCAAAGAGAAAAGCCATTTTAATATATCCTGTACCTTGTAACTGCTGAACTTTTACCAGCAGACCTTAATCCAGGCTCTGCTATGAAGACACTGTTGGGTCCTTGAGCAAGGCCCTTAACCCTGTCTGCCTCAGGGGCGCCGTAAGATGGCTGACCCTGCGCTCTGACCCCAGCTTCCAAACAAGCTGGGATATGCGAAGAAAGAATTTCGTTGTACTGTACACATGTATATGTATATATGACAAATAAAGTATATCTTATCTATCTTATCTTAAAGAAAGGGTTCAAGACTCAAGTCATGCAAAATCTGTTTAATGCACTACCCCCCAGGACCACCGCAGGTTGTGCTATTAACCAGTAAGGCGCCTACACAGACACGATTGCCTGTGTCTGTCAGGAAGAGATGGTCAAAGAGACTTCTCTTTACTGCCCCAATCGGGGCCTCTGCTGGCTGGTTAAAGACACAGATTTACTGTATTCACTGATACTGTTCTCTGTGTAAACCCGTGACCGTCAGATGAAAACAAGCTGATCAGCACTGCATTTAAAAGCTGACTAAATAATTTGATAGCCACTCAGGTGGCGCAGCGGTAAAATACACTAGCACACCAGAGCTGGGTTTTTGAATATATTGTATTGAATCTTAGCTCTGCTCGGTTATATGAACAACGTTTGGCTGTTGCTCATCCAGGGATAGAGCCGGATAGGGACCTCATAACCAATACGATTACGACCTTTGCTGGCTGATTGATGGCGGCTGCACAGAGTAAAGAAATAATGCTGATCAGGGTGTGGCTCTCTATGCACAGGGCTGATCCGCATATGAACTCGCCTCGTGCAGGTGAAAAGATGCAGTCTTTTCTACTGCGCATGTGTCGGAGGGGGCGTGTGTCAGTTCGCTCTCCTCAATTGGGGCAGGGGTCAGCACCAGTAGAGAGGAAGCATAACTAGGGATGTCCCGATCATTAATTTTGATCCTGATCCGAAACCGAGTCTCAAACCAATACTTGTATTTTCTAGATATTGTCTAGATAAGAACTTGATAATACTGTTCACACAGTGCACACTTCAAGTACATTACAGTTATTCAAATTAATCCAATGTATATGTTTAACAACTGAATAGCTCTGCAGTGCTGAAGGAAAAAATTGCCTGCATCCAAGCTATTGCTAAATTTACTAAATAAAAGTGAACAAACTTAGTGCAGCATTGTAGTAGTAAAACTAGAACATTCAAAATGAAGTGAAGGTTCTTTCTGAGGAAAATCAGCATCTCTGCCGTGTTAGCGGACAGCCGGTTCCTCTTCTCATCATATAATAATAAACTCGCTGTATTCGATTGAGTGTTTATTTTTCAGGTGCCATATCAAATTGGTAGTAATTGTAGATCGTTTGGTTAAATTATATCTGGTTTGTTTTTTATGAGCCACCGTACTTGTATGCATGTTGTAACTGTAACAAACTTTACTGTCGTTGTATTGTGACAGTGGTTCGATGGACATTTCTACGCGAAGTGAGTGTGTTGTGACCCTTTGGGGCTTCCATAGTGCATGGAATAGCGTGCTTGGTTAACGCAATGACTCTAGCTGTCCGCTATTCGGTACCGTAACAGAAGAAGTTAATAAAGTGTTATGCTCCCGACAATTGTGAATATACCGTGTATTTACTTCTTTATTAAGCAAGTGCATCACTACGTTGTTTTGTAAACCGGCGTGATCCCTGACTCACACACCATATAAATAGTAAAATTCTACAGTAATGAACGCAGCTCTGCTCCTACCGCCTCGTGAAACGCATTACACTTCACTGGTGGACTTGTTTCACTTTCCAATTTAAAGTATTTCCACACAGCGGACATGCTGATGTAAAGCAAAGGATCGGGATTAGGATCGGCCTTAGTAAAGTCGATACCGATCAGTTAAAAAATGCCTTGATCGGCCCCGATCTTTGAAATTGGATTGGGACATCCCTAAGCATAACGCTAAAAATTGGACGTGCTAAAAATCGGGAGAAAAAGGGGAAAAAGCATTTAAAAAATAAATAAATTTAAAAATGTTAAATAAAAAGAATTTGATTCAGGGTCTGAATTTTAAGACTACTTTGCTTTAGTCCTTGAAGCCCAGAGGCTAAGGACCATAATTCTATCCAAAACATATAGACTGAGACACACCCAAGAAGCAGATTAAAGCAGGACCTACAGAAACCCTCTAACAAAACATACGATCCAGCATAATTTAGAACCTACAGATTTAGACAAGCTCTAGTTTATGAAATCCTATAGAACCTACAGGCCAATAAATTCTTCATAACTGACACATAAGCGCATGTAAAAGAAAATTGGATAATAGAAATATGTAATGGAAAATTTTCTACCAGTCTATCAAACCAGTGTGAAGAATTTGTTTCGCCAACTCAACACATGACCTCAGCCTCCTCAGTTCTTAAACTATAAACAAAGCCAAGAGAGAATGAAATCACTGACATGGCACAACCATTTAACATGTAATCACATTTTGGAGCAATTTGTACTGATTAAATCTTTTCTGAGCTCAATAATGCCGAGAGTAACATGAGAAGAATGATGGAACCAACATGAAACGTAACCAGTGAGGGAGCCAGCCAGGTCATTTGAGATGTAAGTGAAGTCTTTGTAGTAGGAAATTTGTCCTACAAGGCTAAAATAGTAGAATATAAACCTTACTTATTAAAGCCTGAGAAATAAAGGGACCAGATTAACAATGTGATCCCTGCCTACTATCAAGAATCAAGTATTAAGATAACTGTTATGCCATTCTCTTACCTGCTGAGTGATTAGCATTCACAGCCACCCAGCAGCTAAGAAGCACAATTTCCTAGATTCTGTATCATGCACAGAAAAAATGAAAATTGCTAATGTATTTCACTTGAATAGGCTCCGTTACAGAATGAAAGATCAAAGCTGCCTTTCTTCAGGTCAGCATGAAAATGAGAACACCAAACACACACAAAAACGCTTGCACAGTAAGATGAGGCTTCCAAGCGTGTAGATTATATAACCCACCTTATCTTTCTCACAATATTCCAGTTCATATTCTTCTAATCCTGTCTGTTGCTCTCTTCCCCCTCACTTTCTCACAGCAGTGCTATGAAAGGTGCTTAAGTTGCGAGAGAGCAAATGGGCTTTTAGAATTAGAAGGAAAAGCAGAACAGTACTGGTCTCCCTGCTGTCATTTTGTGTAAAGTGACATTTCATCACCAAAACCGCTGTAGAGGCAGTAGTACACTTTAATGTAGCCAGGCATTATGACACATGCGGCATTCAGCCAGATGCTGTTTGTCTTGGGAATCAATAACAGAAACTGGAAGACCACAGTTTGGGAGACTTGTCGGATATGGCTATGTGCCAACATAGGAGCTCCTCAAGGATTGTTCTGGGTCCTTTCTAATTTAACCTGTACACCTTAGATTTTACATACTGCTCTGGCTTCCGTCATCTGAATCATCAAAATCTCCACACAGGCATTGTGGGGCATCAAAGGTGGACAGGAGGTGGAGTACATGGCTTAAAAAACAAGCTACGGCTCAAAATGAGCAAGATCATGGAGATGATGGTAGATTTCCAAGGTCCAAGCCTCCTCTGCTACCAGTTACCAGTGATGCTGTGGGTGTCGAATTGGTAAGGAGCTATAAATACTCGGGAGTGCACTTGGACCACATACTGGAGTGGACTACTAATACGGATGCTGTGTACAAGAGCGGCCAGAGTCGCCTCTATTTTCTGAAGAAACCCCGGTCCTTTGGTGTGTGCTCATCCCTGCTGTGATATTCTACCAAGTCTGTCTTTGAAAGTGCTCAGTTTTACACTATTCTGTGTAGCATCAATGGCATCAAATAGACTCAATAAAATAATCAACAAGGCTGGCTCAGGCACTGGAGTTCAGCTGGATTCCCTTGAAACTGTTGCTGAGCAAAAGACACTTAAAGAGGTTTATTTAGGGCCACTAAATGACATAACTTACTACAGAGATAAAAATATACCATATGGTCAAAAGTATTTGGTCATCTGACCAAGAGCTTGTTGGGCAAATGGTATAAACTGAATAAACTGATAAAGAAGAAACTGGATAAACTGATTAGAAAGGCGAGTTCTGTCCTGGGCTGCACCCTGGACTCGGTGGAAGCAGTGGGGGAGAGAAGGATGATGACCAAGCTGTCATCCTTAATGGAGAGCACTGATCACCCACTGCATGAAACTGTGACTGCACTGGGCAGCTCCTTTAGCGACAGGCTTCTTCACCCGCGTTGCTCAAAGGAGAGATATCGCAGCTCCTTTCTTCCTTCTGCTGTCAGGCTATACAACCAGCACCGTCCCAAACGTAGACAATTACCATCACAATAATTCACTTGGTTTTTAGTACTTCTCTGTGCAATTACTTTTAAATGATGTGCAATACCTGCTGTACCTGCTGTACTTTGTGCAATATATTTTAATAACTGTGCATTTGGTTAACTTCATCTATAAATACTGTTTATATTTTTGTAATTTTTACTTTTGTAATTTTTTTGTAACTTTGCACTTTACTGCTGTACTTTGTGCAATATTTCTAATAACTGCAATATTTGGTTTAACTTCCTCTATAAATACTGTTTATATTTTGGTAATTTTTATATATTCTTACTATTTAGTATATGTGTACATACATGTAAACATTTTGTAATTTTCTATTTTTTGTATTCTTGAAAGCTGCTGTAACACTACAAATTTCCCCCTGTGGGATAATAAAAGGCTATCTTATCTTATCTTATCTTATAAAACTGGACCTTGTAAAATCTACCATCAATCTCTATGATCTTGCTGATGTTGAGCTGTAGCTTGTAGAGTGACCTCTATGTGATCCTTTAATAAGCTATAAAAACAGCCACTTCTCTAAGAAACATTGTATGGCTGGACACTGACGTGGGTCAAGAAAGCATCAACTAATATTTCAATGAATTTCAAAGCTGTTTAGTGGAGCTGACGTCAGGGATCTGTGCAGGTCACTGGATTTTCAAGTCAAGCTTTTATATGGCAGGTTGGGTTAATGGATTCATGCTATGTAACACCATGTTTTCACCCTACAATGTGCATGTAACAGGACTGTCTAATTTTGGTGAGCCTGTGCCCACTGTAGCCTAAACCTAACAAGAAAGCAATCCTTTTGCTGTTTTTTATTTGCTTTTTTACTTATTTATGTATTGCAGTCTGGTCCAGATAACTGCTCTGGCACAGTTTTAGGCCAAATGCCCCTACTGACACATCCCTGCTACTTTTATCTGGGCTTTAAACAGGCACTGATTTGTATGTTAGATTTTAACGCCATATCAGCACATTAAGGCTATTTATACGGCGGTACATAGGTTGCATTCTTATTCTATGTCATTTAAAACAAAGTATAAGAGATGTTTTAGACATAAATGTGTCAAAAAAATGTTGTATTTTCCCTAGTGATGTAGCCTTAAGCAGGTTTTGTATAATATATATTCTTTCTGTGTTTAGTGTTTGGCAGTCCGTCAGTTTGTGTTTAATTGTTAGTCTAGCTTTGCATAGATGGCAAGTTGGTGTAACTTCCCCTGTAAGAAGGTGCTTGTGTGTTAGCTTGGAGTGTCCGATGCGGCATCTTGTAAGAATAGTCTGATTTAGTCGACTGTCCATTCTAGTGTAGGATTGTCCTACCTTCGACTCAGTTTCATACAATTTGTTGTGTGGTTTACTGTCCCATTCATTTTGCCATTTGTTTTTAATTTAAACAAGCACTGAGAGCACAATGATAAGTGCACCTCCCAAAATCCTTGTTTCTACACTCACTATCCATTTTATCAGCTCCACATACCATATAGGAGCACTTTGTAGTTCTACAATTACTGACTGTAGTCCATCTGTTTCTCTACATACTTTTTTAGCCTGCTTTCCCCCTGTTCTTCAATGGGAAGGACCCCCACAGGACCACCACAGAGCAGGTATTATTTGGGTGATGGATCATTCTCAGCACTGCAGTGACACTGACATGGTGGTGGTGTGTTAGTGTGTGTTGTGCTGGTATGAGTGGATCAGACACAGCAGCGCTGCTGGAGTTTTTAAATGCCGTGTCCACTCACTGTCCACTCTATTAGACACTCCTACCTAGTTGGTCCACCTTGTAGATGTAAAGTCAGAGATGATCGCTCATCTATTGCTGCTGTTTGAGTTGTTCATCTTCTAGACCTTCATCAGTGGTCACAGGACGCTGCCCACAGGGCGCTGTTGGCTGAATATGTTTTTGGTTGGTGGACTATTCTCAGTCCAGCAGGGACAGTGAGGTGTTAAAAACTGCAGCAGCACCACCATGTCAGTGTCATTGCAGTGCTGAGAATGACCCACCACCCAAATAATACCTGCTCTGTAGTGGTCCTGTGAGAGTCCTGACCATTGAAGAACAGCATGAAAGGGGGCTAACAAAGCATGTCGAGAAACAGATGGACTACAGTCTGTAATTGTAGAACTACAAAGTGCTCCTATATGGTAAGTGAAGCTGATAAAATGGACAGTGAGTGTAGAAACAAGGAGGTGGTTTTAATGTTATGGCTGATCAGTGTAGTGTGCAGTAGTAACACTACTACTGATGGTGTAAACAGTACGGAAACAACACAAGTCAGGCTTTTGCCATAAAAAATAATTTTCCTTGTGTTTTGTTGTCTTTGCTTGTTTGTTTTTTACAAGCAGCTTCACTTTTCAAAATCACATGAGTCTTTTGACTAACAGAACACACTGACATTGTTCTCCAAGAAATCCACTGGAGTTTGCCAGTTCATCTTGTTATGCTAAGCACAGGGAGTGTGATAAGACTCAGTGTCTAAATGTCACTTCTTGTGAGACATATCAGCAGGCAAATCATTCCACCATATATTACACAATCCAAGAGTTTAGTAAGTACATTATCTACCCCCCTCTCTCTCTCTCTCTCTGAGAGAAGCTGCACTTTTTTTGCTCAGGATCTATTTGGTGGTTGCTAGGGAATTGGCATTAACAAAAAAAGAGAGGTATGCATGGATGGCACCGATAAACCAGGCACCAGTGAAAATGAGTGCAAAAAAAAAAAAAGATAAAAACTGCTCGGTTTTTTCAAGCAAAGCTTTAAAGATGAGAAAGCAGCAGGTGTGGAAGACATATGGAGATATAAGAAACTAATCTCTCTAATTCACTGCATTCATGCATGTTATCATCTGTGGAGAGAAACAGCTACACTGAACAGCTAGACTGAAGCTGATGGGAAGAGAATCAGTCAACATCATGAGAGCTAGGAGCATTAGGTTACTCATTATGGTTAACTTAGGGCGCACACACACACACACACACACACACACACACACACACAAACACACACACACACACACACACACACACACACACACACACACACACACACACACACAGACACACAGCTCTCTTACATGTATACTCCATATGTGGCCAGTATTGTTGACAAATGAGAACAGAGTGCTCTGAGGAGACACCCATTATAGCTTTCTATAGGAAATCTTTCTCAATTTTGGAAATGAATACATAAGTACAGACATAAATCTAATTTCTTCACACACACACACACACACACACACACACACACACACACACACACACACACACACACACACAAAGAGAGAGAAAGACATTAGCTTACCCACTCTCAGCAGTGAGCCTGCATACATACAACATGCAGCTCAAACAGAGGCAAGAGACGCCACCAGACAGGATGATAAATGGCCCATTTAGGCAGAACTGCACTAAAGAGAATTACACACTTATAAATTACTGAAAGAGTGAGACAGAGAGAGAGAGAGAGAGAGAGAGAGAGAGAGAGAGAGAGAGAGAGAGAGAGAAAGAGGGAGAAACACTAACGCCAACACTAATAGTTACACATCAGGACAAATCTGCAATACAAACAATCAGACTAAACCAAATCTAGGGTTAAAAAACGCAGGTGGCGCAGCGGTAAAAACACACGCTGGAACCAGAGCTGGGATCTCGAATACATCGTATCGAATCTCCGCTCTGCCTGCCGGCTGGGCTGAGCAACCACATGAACAACGATTGGCCTGTTGTTCAGATATTCCCATGACTGGTGCAATTACGACCTCTGCTGGCTGATTGATGGCGCCTGCACAGAGATGAGAAAAGAGTGCTCTCAGGGTGTGTCTGTCCATACACAGTGCTGAGTTGCACTGCACTCGTCAAAATGTAGGCGATAAGATGCATACGGCATGCTGCCCACGTGTCGGAGGGGGCGTGGGTTAGCTTCGTTCTCCTCAATCAGAGCAGGGATCAGCACTGGTGGAGAGGAAGCATAATGCAACGGAGAAAAAGGGGAGAAAATGCATAAAATAAATAAATAAATTAAAACCTACATCACCCATTGAAACCCAGACACAAGCACCTAGCAAGATGCAGTGCTTTCTGGCCCTAAAATGACAATACACTGTAAAGGTGTGCCTGAGAACATTAAGTGATCTTAAAGACAGAACCACGCTGACAAAGTACAGACTCAGTGAACACAGCCTGGCCATATAGACCAGCTGCTACAAGAAATCCCAGCTTCATAAAAAGCAGCAAAGAATTAATAATTAAATCATTTCCAAACTACTATTCTATCCCTTTATGCTAGAGATGGGACGATCGGGGTTTTTGGCACCGATTCCGATCTCCGATCTCCTTTCAGGGACATAGCCGATAGCCGATTGCGATCGGGGGTGGGGGTGGGGGGTGGGGGGGGGGGGGGGGTTAGCAGTAAATAAAATAAATAAACTTAAAAAGAGCCTCACAGTGAAGATAAACCGGAGCAGCGCGCGCGCGTTTGTGTGTGTGTGCGCGCCTTTAGAAGAGACGCTTTGTTCACTGTATCGCTATAAGTGATTCATTGATTCACGAGTCATTTTTCGCGAAGCGTAAGTTTCTCTTCTCAGTTATCTCTCCGTGTTTACTGTTATTAATTCAATGTCGTGGTTTTAAATAAACACCAGCTACTACAGAACATTCTGTGTGACTCTCTTACATTAAAAAGCTTCATTAAAAAGCTTAATTAAACTGCTATTACCACAGAGCGGTCACCGAGTCAGACTCGTTCCGTCTAAGGAGCTAAAAGTTCAGCAGATGATCCTGAACTAACGAATTTGGTAATGAATAAACTTTTGCCTCTGATTGGCTCTGTAACGTTTTCTGTTCTCATCTACATCACAAGTAAGAACCGCTTACGATTTACCAAAGTGAACCAGGAGTTTATATAACGTGCTGATAGAATCGACTCAGATATGACCGGGTTGAATTATCTTTTTAAAGTAAATATTACAATCAGCAAAATTACATCGTATGTGTGATGCACAAAGTTAATGATGTTATTTTAGGTCATGAAGAGCTTTCACTGTGGTTTCTGTAGGATGGTTGATGAATGGTGATGCGATGGTTGGTGCTTCGTAGCTCAAAGTCTGGATCAATCCACTGAGCTGTTAACTTAACATGGTCTTTATATATCACACGATCGAATCGGCTACTTTTAGGAAATATCGCCGATAGCATATTTTGATTAAAAATCGGCCGATACCGATTCATAGCCGATCGATCGTCCCATCTCTACTTTATGCCATAATCTTTGTTATAATTGTTCCTTCTTGGTACCATCTTGATGATGCATTGGCAATACTGTAATTGAATATGGTCATGCATGCCAATAAAGCTTGCCAATTGAAATGCATTAAACTGAAAGACAGAAACAGAGAGAGAGAGCAAGAGAGAGACAGACAGGGAGAGAGAGCAGACGAGCTTTTGGCTACCAGTCAGTCGTTCAATATTTTTACATTAGCAATAAATGACTATCGAGCAATACAACTTGTGTTTACAGGAAATCATGCGTTTTTCGTCTCCCTCTGTCGATGCCTACATACCATTCTGTCTAATCATGTAACTGTGCCCAGAAAACGAAACAAAAAGTAATGTAGAGAAGTAATGGCAGAATGCTTAGTGCACTAATCAATGTTTATTCATTTATCATTTAGGGAACACATGCAGCTGGTGGACAAGATAACAAAAGCACTATATAAATAAAAACTAATTTACCATTAAGTCCCAATTATAAAGACAAACTCACAGGCAGGTGAAATTAGGTTTGCAATTTACAGGATGTATAAAATGTGTTATTTATTTATAAATATTTTAATGTCATGTTTTACACACTTTGGTTATACAGTAGACCCTTGACTTATGAATTTAATTGGTTCTGAAGGGCTGTTCTTAAGTCAAAATGTTTGTTAGTTAAACCTATTTTTCCCATAAGACATAATGTAAACAGAATTAATCTGTGCCAGACCCCCCAAACCCCTCCCTTACATAACCTTTCTAATGTCTTAAATGCTCTTTTTTGTTATAAATACAAGTATATTTTCCCTTAAATCTTAAATTATAGAATAGACATTCCTGTAATAAACAATAATAAACAACAATACACAGTAGTACTGTACATAAAACACACACATCTCAGTATAGTACGTGGGCTGTACTATACACCATAATACATTTCCTTCTTTTATATAAAATGTATCTACCAGAAACAACAATAACTCTCATATTTCTCTATTATTTCCTTCTTTATTTCAATAGTGTTGTATTTTGTAGGTGTAATTGCATGAAAGAAAGAATACTTTACTGAGCCGAATTCCTTCTTCTCTCTCACTCACTGTCCCCGCTGTCTGATACACAGTGACAGCTACTGGCAGGAGTAATTATACAACAACAAATCGTAATAGATTTGTTTATTTTCTCACCACTAAGTTTTCTCTGCACCTTATTTGGGGACATTTTAATATAAAATTTTACAAAATATAAAGAAAACACCGGAAAAACACTGTCCGCTGTCCGAATGTTCGCTCACTGTATATATATATATATATATATATATATATATATATATATATATATATATATATATATATATATATATATATATATATATATATAAAGAGAAAGAGCGAGACGCTCGGAGTCAACTTGTTTGTGACGTCACATGTTTTGCGTTAAGTTGAAACGGATCGTTCGTAACCCGAAATGTTCATATGGTAAACGGTTTGTAACTCAAAGGTCAACTGTATTCATGACAGAACAGGTAGTTGATTCATCAATTCAAGTCTTTTATGTCAAACACAGTCATGAACAATATCTGTATCTCACTTGCATGTCTTTGGACTGTGGTAGGAAACCCACACAGACACTGGGAGAACATACTAACTCCACACAGAAAGGACACGGACTGCTCCACCCGGGAATCAAACCCAGGACCTTCCTGCTGTGAGACGACCCCACTAAGCCAACATGCCGCCCCCAGCATGTATAAAAGTAATGTAAAAAAAAAGCTGTAATTTCCATTCATTGATGTTGGGCCACCTCCTGCACAGCCTCATGATTTTTTATTTTATTTTACTAACTATGGTAAAAATAAGTTTGATTGCGAAACACCTTGTCCTTCTTTTAGAGTGCCTATAACCTTGAAAGTAGTGGAAAGGAGATAAAGGACATGAAAAATGTGTGACGTTTCGATACCACTTTTTTATGTGCGATACCGATACGATACTGCAAATTGAGTATCTGCCGATGCCGATACCAATCCGATACCATAATTTCTCCTCCAAACAACTAAGCAGTAATAATACATGTCTCAATGCACCATGGTTAAACTATCTAAATAACAATGCTCAGACTGTGAAACAAATATTCTGAAGAAATAAATACAGAATCTACAACATCACACTAATGCAAAACTGCTGTTTTCATTTTAACTTTTACACTCAGAACATTTAGCAGCATTTTTGGCTTGTTTAACAAAAGTGTCTACAATTGGAAGATGTGGATGCCAATCAAACTCGATGGACCAGTTAAAATTGACGCAGAGTTGAGATTTTTAACGTTAAAGTTCTGTCACGTTTTTAGATTATTAAAAACCAAAGCTCGCTTATTAAAAAAACCCTGCTGGATTTTGAAGAGGAAAACGAGAAACGGTGTAGTTCGTTTTATTTCATAACACTAATGGATTAATCGTTGATGATGTGAGAGATCTAAGATAGGTTTTTTAATCTCAGGTGAGTGATTCATCATTTATAAAGCAATTGTTATTGTGTTTAAACAGTGTGTTTAGGTGTGGCAGTAGTAGATGATTGTTTAAAATGCTAAAAGTTGAAGTAGATCAGTGTGTTTTAATTTCTGAATGGCTGTAGCGGATGAGTTGTAGATCAGTGGTACATGTTAATGATGTCATCAAGCGTGGCAATAAACGGCACTGTGTTGGAATGTATCTTCGTGTGTTATTTGCTTTACACACAAACAATGACATTATTTACATTAAGTGCTATTTACATTAAGCAACAGTATCAGATCGGATTACACGGAATATTGGACTATCGGAATATTGGGCCATCGGTGCCAGCCCTAGTACAGATGATGAATTTGATTTCACTAAATATATACAATGCCCTCAAATCGCACTGTCAATTGCTTCAAGAAGCAAAGACTGGACCTTCGGAAATGTGTTAGTGTGACCTTCCTTTACACTTGAGCAATAGCTGGAACCTAGCTCTCCCAATCCTACATGGAATAAAACCCTAATTAATGTCATTGCTAACACCTGAATTTGTCTTAATACTTAATGTCCAAATGACTGCTACGAAAAGGTCTTTTACACCAGCTTTATGTATAAGATCAACTTGCAATCATTTGATTCCATTCTAAATGCTAAATATCACCACCTTTGATAGACATGAAATCATATTTTCACATCAGCAAAGCCACTTTCAAAGGAAAAACAAAAAAAAAACATGTAGAATTCAAGCTGTTGCAATGAAATGTGAAGAATCAGAAAAAGTCAAGGACAAAAAAAAGACTGAAAGCCAAGAAAACTTTCAAAATGTGATGAAAAGTTTCTCAAAGTTCATTCTTTAAGAGACCGGATGAAGCCTAGCAAGGAGCTTCAACAGGATGCCAACTTGATCCTTCTACAGTCCAAAGAAGCTTGAATGGTCTTTTTGGAAAGGCAGCATCCAAGATGAACCCTAATTGGTAAAAAGGCTAAGATATGCTAAAACTCAAAAGTATTTGATTGAAGTTAAGTGGTAAAGAGTATTATGGAGTGATAAATACAAGCTTGAAATTCTTGGGTCTAATTGTCAAAGGTTGTGAGAAAAAGAGCTGCAGAGAGGTGGAAGAACGAGTGCTTGCAGCCTTCTGCTAATACACTGCTAATGCAATAAAATCAAATATGAAGAGAAAAAAAAACACTGATAAAACAATGCCTCCAGAGTCCAGACCTGAATATTAGAGGCAGTATGTGATCACCTGTTTATAACTGAATAAGAAGACCATAAAATAATATAGATGGTCATTACGTATAAACACTGCCCGGCCAAAAAAAAGGTCACCACCTGGATTTAACTAAGCAAATAGGTAAGAGCCTCCCACTGGATAATTACTGCATGGGTGATTATGTTTCAGCTGGCAACAAGTTATTTAACCCTAACTGATGCAGTGAGTAGCTTCTCATTTGTTAAACAACCATGTCGAAAGACTCATCCTGTGGTCGTGGAAAAGATGTTAATCTGTTTCAGAAGGGTCAAATTACTGGCATGCATCAAGCAGAGAAAACATCTAAGGAGATTGCTGAAACTACTAAAATCGGGTTAAGAACTGTCCAACGCATTATTAAAAAGTGGAAGGACAGTGGGGAAACATCATCTTCGAGGAAGGAATGTGGTCGGAAAAAAATCTTAAATGATCGTGATCGGCGATCACTTAAACGTTTGGTGAAATCAGATAGTAGAAAAACTACAGTAGAACTCAGGGATATGTTTAATAGTGAAAGTAAGAGCATTTCCACACGCACAATGCGAAGGGAACTCAAGGGATTGGGACTAAACAGCTGTGTAGCCTTAAGAAAACCACTTGTCAGTGAGGCTAACTGGCAAAAACGGCTTAAATTTGCTAGGGAGCATAAAGATTGGACTCTGGAGCAATGGAGGAAGGTCATGTGGTCTGATGAGTGCAGATTTACCCTGTTCCAGAGTGATGGGCACATCAGGGTAAGAAGAGAGGCGGCTGAAGTGATGCACCCATCATGCCTAGTGCCTACCGTACAAGCCTGTGGGGGCAGTGCTATGATCTGGGGTTGCTGCAGTTGGTCAAGTCTAGGTTCAGCAACGTTATGTGCCCAAAGAATGAGGTCAGCTGACTACCTGAATATACTGAAGGACCAGGTTATTGCATCAATGGATTTTTTCTTCCCTGATGGCACGGGCATATTCCAAGATGACACTGCCAGGATTCATCGGGCTCAACTTGTGAAAGAGTCCAGACCTGAACCCCATTGAGAATCTTTGGGATGTGCTGGAGAAGACTTTGTGCAGTGGTCCAAATCTCCCATCATCAATACAAGATCTTGGGGAAAAATTAATGCAACTCTGGACAGAAATAAATATTGTGACACTGCAGAAGCATGTAATCAAAGCTAAAGGCAGTCCAACAAAATATTAGAGTGTGTGACCTTGTTTTGGCCAGGCAGTGAATGTTGTTTAAGGCAGCTAATCAATTATTTAAAAAAAACTTATCTAAAAAAAAGATATATCGATTATTTGCAAATTTTGTATAACTCAGTTTAATGTAAGTCCTTAATGTACATTAAAAAGACAGTGTTACAGATGAACAGTGGTAAATAACTACAGATAAAAACAGTGCACATTCTTCAAAACTGTCACTCACATGCAGATACACACTGGTACACAGTACTAATGATGTTCATCTGTTATGGAGCAACGAACGCATTGGGAACAGGATTAGACAAATAAACGTGGGCTGAAATAGCAGCAACATACAATCGTGAGATGCTGAAACTAGCCCACAAACATACAAATGTGTGTTCGTGTTTTCTCTCATGTGCATCCAGACCATTAACGGCAGTGAGTGTGTGTGTGTGTGTGTGTGTGTGTGTGTGTGTGTGAGAGAGAGAGAGAGAGAGAGAGAGAGAACAGGATGTGGCTCTAAGAAAATAAATCCCTTTGCTGCAGTCCTGCAATTTCACTATAATGACCTCACTTATTATCCAATCAGCATCCAGCCCAATTAGGTCAGTTTTCCCCTGAACCCTCTGGAGATGACAAATATTCCAGAAAGAAAGATAAAAGCTATCATTACATACCAGTGCAGATCAGTTGAGTTCATAAAAAAAGTAGTCTGGCAGCTTTACATTTCTCTACTATGCTACAGCCTGAAAATGTGTCAGAAATAAGTACATTTTCAGATACTCAAGCACAGACAGACAACAAAGGGATTTTTGATAGTTAGCAGCATAAAAACCTGCAGCTACACCAACACAGACTAACACTGATTTAAAATACGCTGTGCAAAACACCCACATACACACTTGAGTTTTATCATTCGTTTTTTTTCTTCTAACAGTCAGGCAGATGCTGCATGTATGCATAAGAGAGTGACGTGGATTTTTGCACAACACAGGCCGTTTCTCAAGGCTGATGTGTTGTTTCCGCAACAGCAGTCTTCACTCTGTTCTTAAATAAGAGTTTAAATACAGTGCTGTAGAAAGAATAATTGTCCCAAATAATTGTCAAACTACTTTAAACAATAGACAAAGATAACCCGAGTGAACACAAAATGCTTTTTTTTTTTTTTTTTTTTAATAATGATTTCATTTATTAAGTCCCAGAAAGCAGAACATGGTGGCACAATCTAAAGCAATTTAAATACAGATTTAAAACAAAATCATTTAATCTACCAGTCAGGAAGGAGTTACAGAGGCATTGCTAAGACTCCAGCAAACCACAGCGAGAGACATTATCCACAAATGAAAAAAACATGGAACAGTGATGAACTTTCCCAGGAGTGGCCAGCCTACCAAAGTTTCACCAAGAATACATCAATCACTCATTTGGGATATCACAAAAGAAACCTGACAAATATATTAAGAACTGCAGGCCTCAGTTGCATCAGTTAGGGTCAGTCTACACCAGTGGTCCCCAAATAGTTCCTTATAAGGGGCCAAAACTAAAAGATTTCAACGGATGAAAGAAATTTTTTCTTTTTAGGAGCAGAAACATTTGAACAAATGTAAATTTGTAAAGAAAAACATGCAGAGCAAAATATTCTCTTTGAAAGAAGATGAGATTTAGAGGTAACTCGCCACTGTACTTTGAGAACAGGTGTTGACATTGTTTCGTAATGCTGACGGATGTTATACTCCTTTAGCACAGCCACTCTCTGTCCGCAGATGAGGCAAACTGCGGTCGAATCTATTTCAGTGAAAAAATATTCATGCCGTCAACTGTTTTAAAATTTCCGTTTATCCGTATGCCACTGCCTCATACGCTCCATGATTAACAGCCTCACTCGTGTCATCATAGGTTACTTGATCTCTGCTTACAGGAGCTCCACAGCGCCCCCCTCTCCTCAACACTGTCTCATGTAAAATTGTGGTCAGCTAATGGATTGCAGCTAGCGTTATAGGCAGTTCAACACCTGTTGAAAGAAATTCCCAGCTAATGACAAAAGAAGGACCTGCTTTGATCTAGCGAGGCGGGCCAAAAAAAAAAAGAGACGGCAGGCCAACGGGCCCCAAATTGGGCAGCCCTGGTCTACACGATTTCACAATAAGAAAATGGCATCCATGGAAGAGTTTCAAAATGCAAACCACAGCTGACCAAAAAGAACACAGACTCGTCTCGCATTTGCCAGAAAAAATATCTGGATGAACCCCAAGATTTTTAGATTGATATTCTATGTATTAATGAATCAAAGGTATAACTTTCTGAAGGACATGGGTTTCGTTACATGTATACAAAAAGCTAGCATCGCATTCCACAATAAGAACATCATGCCAACAGTCAGACTGCTTCCACAGGACCTGGATGACTTGTCATAATTGATGTAACCATCATCTCTATCAGAAAATCCTTAAGGTACACCTATTAGTTTGTGACTACCAAAGCACATAAGTAAGTCCACCTTTAAATTTCTAAAAGAAACAAAATGAAACAGTGATGTAAAAGACCCATTTGAATGCAGCTGTTACTGCCAAGGGTGGCACATATATAAGGTTTTGGGGGTGCGGGGGATTACTTCTTCACATGGGTTATATAAGTTTTGAATGAATCTTTATGTTTAATAAATGTAATGATCATTTTTTTAAGCTGCATTTTCTGTTTACTCGTGTTGAGGCTAAAAGATCTGAAACATTTAACTGTGACAAATTTGTAAATGCATTTCACTTTCCCTATTTTTATTATTAATAATTTATATGTATTAGGTTATTACTATTATATTAGGTTTCTGTATGACTATTATTTATCTAGGATTTTAACGTCATGTTTTACACTCTTTGGTTACATTCATGACAATGTGGCTACATATTTAGCCTATTATGACAAGAGCGTGTCGGTTCCTCCTCTACAACATCAGGAAGATTCGTCCATTTCTCTCAAGGGAAGCTACTCAGATTCTGGTGCAATCACTTGTAATCTCACGGTTGGACTACTGCAACTCCCTTCTGGCTGGAGCTCCCATGTCCACGATTAAACCCTTACAGCTCATTCAAAATGCAGCTGCCCGTCTGGTTTTTAACCAGCCCAAACACTGCCACATCACCCAACTGCTACGTTCTCTTCACTGGCTTCCTGTAGCTGCCCGCATTCAGTTTAAAACACTGATGCTCGCCTACAAAGCCAAAAATGGACCAGCCCCAAGCTACCTTCGCGGTCTAATCAAACCCCGCCCTGTACCACGCAACCTCCAAGCCTCTAGTCTCGCTCGACTTGAGCCTCCATCCAGGACTAAAGGAAGACAAGCATCAAGGCTCTTCTCTGTTCTAGCGCCCAAATGGTGGAACGAACTTCCTCTGTCTGTCCGAACATCTGAGTCTCTTGCTGTCTTTAAAAAAAGATTAAAAACCCACCTTTTTACTAAACACTTAGGCTGACTTGTACTTATTTACTAACTCTTTATTCCAATCTTTTCCATTTCCAAAAAAAATAAAAATAAAAAAATAAAAAAAGCCACTTTGGTTCTAACAGGTTTTAGCAGATTTGTGTTCTTCGACTGTTGTTTACCTAAACTTGAGAAATGAAATGTTTACTATAGAAGCACTTCTGTAAGTCGCTCTGGATAAGAGCGTCTGCTAAATGCAGAAAATGTAAATGTAAATGTATTCACAGTAATGTTTGTTTAGTAAAAAGGGGTATTGCTTTAAAAGTAATGACACAAAAAAAATAAATACATGAAAATTCTAGTCTATAAACAATAAAGCCAAGAATTACAAAACCGATATTGCTACCCTGCAGCATGTCTGTACATGCCCATGTCCATTTCCAAGGCTGTGAGAAACACATTTAAGCTTTTATAGCCAGTCCTGCTCTAAGTGTACACACCCACGTTACTACATTCTTAAGTATACACTGTTTGTAAGTGCTTCCGGTGTTGGTTTAATTCCCATCTCTTTTTCTGCCTTCCACCAAAAGTTTGTCGGACTGCTATACAGGACTCTCTGTTCTCGCACAACTTACGGTGACTTAAGACCTTAGACAGCCAACAAGCAGAGACTCTAATACATCTGCTTAGAGCACATACACACCTGGGGTTTTTACGGTTTTACTGATTCTGGTGATCTGCACAGAGCTTAAGAAAGCTGGAAAGCAGAGCCACAGATACTCAGCTCCTTAGTGCTAAAGACCAAAAGAAAGAAAGAAAGTAAAAGGTGTAAAGTGCAGTTAGAAATAGAGTTTGTTTATGTCCTCCCACTAAAAGGAAAGCCAATTAACCCAGACACAACCCATTAAAAAAAACGCTCGATTTAAATAAATCCTAATGTTGTGTGCCTAATGCTTCCTGTCTGCATGAGTTAAATTGCTGGATGGATTACTTCCTCCTTTCTAGCCTTGAATCCATGAGTTTGGAATCAGTTTAAACCATTTTAGTGACCTCAGTTTAAACAGGGCATCCTCCACTCATTAGATCTTAGAGTTGTATTAGTAAACATAGTTACTACCAGGAAACCGGTAGTATTGAGAAGCCTTGGCATGACCGAACACCCAGCAGCTGAATAGAATGGAAAAGATTTTAATACAATGCCAAACTTACATGATAGTCTGCAGCACTCAATGGTCAGTGTGTGTGTGTGTGTGGGGGGGGGGCATGAGACGATGGAATAGCATTCAGGAATTTAAAACAGTTAGACTGGGAATAAAAGAGAACAATAAAAAAAAATTAAACTAATCAAAATGTTTCTGCAGCTGTAATCTAAACAAATTATCGACTTTTCACAGCATCAAGAGTCCATGAAGAGCATTAGTCCTTGAAGCTGTGAAAACTAGACCCTATATAAGGTGTGTTCGAAAAGCTAGTGTGCTGTCTACATAGGCAGCATTTACGTCATCCTGTGCGCGCTCCCGAGAAGGAGGCTGTTCGAAATCCTAGATGCCTTAATATCCTCACTACTGAGGCATCTTAATATTTCAATGTTATTTTGGCTCAAGAACGAGTGAGCATCCGACGCTGCCTTAGTGATCAAGGCAATCCCAGCATTCATTGCGGGTCGGGCGCTCTTCTCTCACAGAAAAATAAACATGGCTGACGGGGCGGAGAAACGAATGGAGTTATTTTCAAACATAAATAAAATATTACTGATTTTTAACTTGTACCGTTTTTATTTACCGATGGAATCGCTGTCTAAGTAGCGCGTTCGAATAACCTGACTCTCTACTGAGGCAGCTGCCTATGTTTTCGAACACACCCATAGTGTCAAAAAAAAAACCACCTTGTCCAATCTAAATAGAATAAATGTATGGACACACACACACACACACACACACACCATGTACTTTCACACTATTACTCTGAAGAACACAACAAACAAAACATCAAAATAAGAATTTACGCCGCTCAGGTGGCACAGAAGTAAAGTACGCTATAGCACACCAGAGTTGGGGTTTCGAATACATCGTATCAAATCTCACCTCTGCACTCTGACTGGGCTGGGCAGCAGCATGAACAACATGAACAAGGATTGGCTGTTGTTCAGGGTTAGAGGGTAAAAAGTCGGATCATAGGTCCTCATAACTGGTGCGACTGCGGCCCCTGCTGGCTGACTGATGGCGCTTGCACAGGGCTGAGGAATAATGCTGATGGGGGTGTGGCCCTCCATACACAGTGCCCGTCGGTGTATGAACTCGACTCGTGCAGGTGAAAAATGCAGTCTGTACTGACTGTACAGGGGGTGGGGTGTACGTCAGTTGAGAGGCGTCCTCAGTCAGCGGTGAAGGGTCGAATCAGTATAGAGGACGCATTCAAGGTAATTTTGGACACGACTAGATTAGGGGAGAAAAATTGGGGGAAAAAAGTGGGAAAAATTATTTTAAAAAATTAAAAAATAAATAAGAATTTACATCTTTACACATTTGTATGGACAAAAGTATTGGGACACACCTTTTAGTTATTAATTTCATGAGTTTCAACCACAACAATTGCTAACAGGTATAATACATTTATTATATAAAAGAAATTATATGATTCCAACTTTGCAGCAACAGTTTGGGGAAGGCCTTTTGCTGTTTCAGCATGACTGTACCTGTGCACAAAGCAAGGTCTAGAAAGACATGAAGAGAAGCTTACACAGAGCCCCACTGCACTGCTTTAGAATGAACTAGAATATCAGTCGAGGCTTTCTTGACCAACATCAGTGCCCAGGCATACAAATATCCTTTTTATTAAATGGGCACATATTCCCAGACATACTTCAAAGTCGTGTGTGAAGCCTTCTCAGAAGAGTGTCTGTTGTTATAGCTGAAAAGATCACATAAACGTCACTCTATTTTAATACAATTTGTTTTTGAAATGGGATGCACTGTAAAAACTCATAGTCAAATGTTCAAATACTTATGGCCATACAGAGTATGTATATATTGTGTTAGAACACCCCACATGTGTCCAGATAGACAGCAGAAGAGAGCCAACAAAGAGGAATGACACTATATAAGGACATTATTTCATGCCACTAAACACTTTGAGCCTGTTTACTGTCTTCTCCCTCTTAGCTATCCTTCTTAAGCAAACTCCCACCGAAGTCCTGCCATGCCCTGAAGCCTCTCTCTGGATTCAGTGTGCTGTGGTCAGACAGTAGAAAACACAAGATGCTGGAGTTTGTGAGGATGCATCTAAAATCTGATATGTTGAACATGCAATGAGAAAAGCTCTCTACTGTTCCTCACTACTGTTTTATTACCTGTATTGTGTGCCTCTACAGATCTGGATACATCTCTATTGCATCGCAACAGGAGATGCAAATGTTCCTTCAGACAAGATTAGGGTCTAAAGAGTTTGGCTTAAAGGTGGGTGGGAAGAGAATCTCATTAGAGTGTAAACAAATGATATAAGCCAAATCATGCCAGCTAAAGGTGAAGCTCAAAGACGGCATTGATGCGGCTGTGTCCTGAATACCACAATACAATACAATGCCCTTGAGTTACGAACAGTTTACCATACAAACACTTCAGGTTATGAACAATCTTTTTCAACTTAACGTACGAACAAATTTCGGATTACGAACAGAAATTCGCAAAACACGTGACGTCACGAACAAGTTGACTCCAACCGTCTCTCTCTCTCTCTATACTGTATATATACAGTATATACAGTGAGCGAACATTCGGACAGTGGGAGGTGTTTTTCCGGTGTTTTCTTTATATTTTGTCAAATTCAATATTAAAATGTCTCCAAAGAATGTGCAGAGAAAGTGCAGTGGTGAGAAAATGAACATGAGAAAATGGGTGGTTTGGGAGGTCTGGCACGGATTAATTGTATTTACATGATTTCTTATGGGAAAAACAGGTTTAACTAACGAACATTTTGACTTAAGAACAGCCCTTTGGAACCAATTAAATTCGTAAGTCAAGGGTCTACTGCACTGTACTAAATAGTATGTCTAATCTGATTAAATAGTAATTATACTAATCAATGCACAATGTTTAATTTTCAAAATCAATTGATAATGTCTGTATAATTTAATATCACCAGGTAATATTGTTATCACAGTGTTACTGGAGAGTGTTTCGGTTTTAGAAATAATGTCGATTCAGCTCAGCTTTTGTTAAAGAGAATGGTGACTGGCTTTGCAAGACTAAGAGTTACATGTTAAACATAATAATAACCCATTAAAATAGCAAACACAAACAACAGAGCAGGTAATCATTCAGAACACAGATTTAAACACTGTAGGTCAGTTCCTAGCAGTCCATTACAAATTTGTTTGTTTATTAGGATTTTAACATCATGTTTTACACTTTGGTTACATTCATGACAGGAACAGTAGTTACTCATTACACAAGATTCATCAGTTCACAAGTATTAGAGTCAAACACAATCATGGACAATTTTGTATCTTCAATTCACTTTACTTGCATGTCTTTGGACTGTGGGAGGAAACCGGAGCTCCTAAAGGAAACCAACGCAGACATGGGGAGAACATGCAAACTCCACACAGAAAGTACCTGTTGGAAAAATTTCCCATTTTCTTATGATAAGAAATAACAATCACTACATATCCAAAGATATGTTAAATATACAACCTTGTATATTGCTTATGGCATTGATAGCTTATTATGGTAGTGGACTAGTAATCAAGAGGTTGTTGGTTCAAACTACACCACCAACAAGTTTCCACTGTTGGGCCCCTTTAGCAAAGGCATTAAGCCCTTAATTGTCTCTGCATAGGACTTTAAAAACCGTTTTTGCATGACTGTTGTGTTATTTCTTATCTCGCTTAAAAAGTCCTTGCATGATTGCCCAGTATGGCATAAGTTTAATGTTATGCCAAGCTCCTTTCGTCTTTAAATTACTCTGGTCCTGGGACACTTAAAGCCTTAGATATTAATTAAGAATTATAATTTTCAAAAACTCCATGAGCGTGATTTAACTTATTCATTATAAGTAAATACATTTACATTGGTGGGTAAAAATGGAAATTATATCCACAACACAGAGTGCTTAAAAAGTCAAGGGATGTGAAGTTTCTAAATCCACTTTATATTTGTTCCTTTTCAATCCTGTCTTTTTTTCTTAAAAGTTGGTTGGCTAAACTCATTTGCTGCCTCTTAGAATGTTAACCACATTCTCACTCCCCTCCAGGGCTTATCCCTCTTTCTCATATTTTTCCCATATACTCTGCAATACACGGATGACAGACGCCTACTGAGACACAGAGCGAAGAGAGAGCTAGATATGAGAGAAGGAGAAACAAAATACTGCTCATGCTAGTGGAGCTAGGTAATAGTTATTTTTGGTATTGCAAAGTGCCAACAGTTTACTTTAAACCCTAATTAAACCTAATTTAGGATTAATAGTTGCAGCATGGTCTGACAGCAACAAATAAAATAATGATTGGAAATTGCATGTAAAATAGAACAACCAAAAAAATTTGCTCATTTACAAAATACCAGATTATTTTGTATTATTAGTGCCAGATGCTTATAAAATGCTTCTCAACTACTGGTGCAACTAGTTAAAGAAACTATAATAGTAGCATGGTAGATAAAATATAAGGAAATCAATATTAAAAAGTAGGAACAACCTACCAGCCAAGAACAGAAATCTAAGGCTACAGTGAGCACAGTCTGACAGAAGAGATTTACAGCATGAATGTGTAGCTGAAAACACAGACCAAGATCTTGAGGAAAGCATACAAATGTGTTAGTTAACACATCTGAAACAGGAGATCAAGACAACCTGACTACAGACTTCAAGTTTGCATCTGTTTCGATGTTTATTACCATTAGAAATGAGGAAGAAAATAACTTATAAGCGCACAAAAAACAAGCAAGACTGAATATTTGCATGAATGCATAAATGCATAAAATATGGATGAATTACAACTGACATAACTTTAATACCTAACAAGTTAATACCTAACTAGTTATAAAGCCAATTTTCCAACAGGGCAAAGACAACAGCTTAATGGCATCTAGCTTGTTAGATTAGTGTGTGTGTGTGTGTGTGTGTGTGTGTTTTTTCTTTTATGAGGTGGATATTTCGCATCATGTTCCAGGTAAAGGTAAAACTCAGTTTATAACGTTATAATAACTACTGTGTAGTGCTTGGCAGTATGACGGTACATTTGATATACCGTCTTTGATTCCTCATACTGTATGAATTTTTGAAATACTGTAGCACAGTTAATAAAACAGCTGTAGGCTTCAGTGGGCAGCAAATCATATAATACTGTTTGCTACAAAAAGGGCTATGGAGCGCTGTGCAGATTAGAGCAGCTCACGAGTTAGCCAGGTAGCGTTTACGATGAGAGTGTTAACAGATGAGAGAGGTTTTCTTGATATGGTGGGAAAAAAAAAAAAAAACAGATGGAGGATGAAGAGAGGAAGACCACATATGCACCAGAAGAACCTGCCAAAGAAATGAGCCGTGTCGGCAGTTTAGAACAGACTAAAACACTGTCATATATACTGTATGGTTTGTCGAGCCACGGCTGTTGCAAACAACATTACAAACGCAGTAACAATCCACATATGCAAGGACACGATTCCTCTATAGACAGTCGAGAAAAAAGCTTTCAGAGCGATAATTAAAACAGTGGATTCCAGGTTTGTCTTACTGGGCGAAAATACATCAGGTCAGTTGCTAAACCAACGTTATAAGCAAACTGGAATCCAAGATATATACAGTCGTCCACTTTTCTACAGCAGACCTGTGGTCAAGTTGTACAGAGGAGTTTGCAAACGTGGTTTTATTTGTTAAAGGAAGAGCTAGGGGTAATTGTATAATACTTCAATATTAAATAAACAATAAAATTTTTATTTATTGCAACTGTTTCACGTGTACTGATTCCATCATATATTGTGTCATTTTGTGGGGCCAAGCAAAGCTTATAGTACTCAAAACCTTCATTATATACATGGTGAAATTAAAATGTTCTATGTACTTATGACAGTAGAATAAACAACAGACATGTAAAAAGTCCAAATCATACAAGTTATAAAGCTAATTTACCAACAGAGCAAAGACAACATCTAACTGGCATTTAGCTTGTTAGAGTGTGTGTGAGTGTGTGTGAGTGTGTGTGTGTGTGTGTGTGTGTGTGTGTGTGTGTGTGTGTGTGTGTGTGTGTGTGTGTGTGTGTGTGTGTGTGTGTGTGTGTGTGTGTTTCTATAATGAGGTAGATATTTCACATCATGTTCCAGGTAACAGTGAAACTCTGCTTACAATGTTATAACTACAGTACAATGATATAAGGAAAAGCTTAAAGATTCATGAGTTGTAATAGGATTGATTCATTCTGAACACAGCCACATCCCCAACAAGAGCATGTGCGCAACCACATGAGGTTTATTTTTGACCTCTTAACGATTTTAGTTTGTTTTTCAATTGAACTGCGCAGATTCTAGGTCACATTAAAGATGAAAATACATCTGAAATGATTTTTCTTGGTATGATTTTACAGCCAGAAACATTAGAAAAACCTGACATTTTAACAGGGGTGTGTAGCCTTTTTATATCTACTGTAACGGATCAACTTTAAGATCAGTCTGTAGTAGATTAAAGTCTGTTAGTGAGTTCTGGACATTGTGAATGCAGCCCCTGCTTTTTACAGAAAAGCACTAGCTACATACACTATATCATTGATAACAGTTATTCGCAGCCTTTGTAGCTGCGTCTAGAATTAATAGGCAGCAAAAAAATTTGTTTATCCCCTGTGTTGAGTGCAGACACCATGAGGTCGAGACCATACTCGGTAGCAAAAGCCTCGGCTCAAAATATGCTTCCTTTCAGCTGAGCTTAAGGAATTTACCAGACAGCAAAAAGGTCCCAGAGAGAGAGAATTTATCTCAGCACAGCCATTCTCAGGCTTTTCATTACTAATATTCTAGCAATATGCAGCCTGATGCTGCATAACTGCCCTGTAGAATCATTTTATATTATTCTAAGCATGTCTTTTCACTCATTTTTATTTTCTGGTTTTACTGTGTAACATGACAAACAATAAATACAAATGAATTAGAAGACCGTAAAGAAGAGCAAGCAAGAATGTGAGTGAGCGAGACACAAAGCAAGACAGAAAATGATGTAATGAGGTCGACCTCCAAACCCATTCTCGGAGGGAATATCAGGCTTAAATATAGTACGCGATGTTGCATGCTTAGTGTGTGCTGTCATCACTGGGGCATTTTTTCCATTTTGCCTGCCAGCAGATAAACAATGATATCATAAAGAATCTGACCAATGACATAGAATGTAAAACATTGCTATCACAAATATTGGTATTGTAATAACTGACAACCACATTGCTGTCTGGGACAGCATGTCCTTGTGTCTACAGTTCATTGTTTTTTTTTTTATTCATGGTGCAATATTACTTGGGCTTTTCAGGCATTATTGCAAGTCGAAGGTTACACAAGATTCATCAGTTCAAGTCTTTAATGTCAAACACAGTCAGTCATGGACAATTTAGTATCACCAATTCACCTCACTTGCATGTCTTTGGACTGTGGGAGGAAATCTGTGCTCCCGGAGGAAACCCACACAGACACGGGGAGAAGATGCAAACTGCACACAGAAAGGACCCGGACCGCTTCACCTGGGAACCCAGGACCTTCTTGCTGTGAAATGCTTCATTAATTTATCTCAATGTTTGTGACAGTTAGGTGGTACAACAAAAAACGTTCACCACATAACCTGCAGGCCGTGAGTTAAAGAACTGCAAAGTGAGAAGTCAAGACCAGGATGGGATTGTTAGTGCTCTTTGCATGGAAGTAATGGCATTATAGTCCCCAATGTTAATCATGTGACTCATTTTTGTAATCTATGTAAACCCACTTGTATGGGTAAGGGTAGTTGGTATCATCTAGGGCATTTACAGTCATGTGAAAACCTTACAGTCATGAGAACCTTTGTCTTTTTGAACGTATTTAAACATATGGACATTTGAGCTTCATTTGAACAGTATTGAGAGATGGAGCTTATATAACTAAACAAATAAAACTAAAAAGAAAAACATTTTTAAACACAAGTTGTAAAATGTAATAAACAAAAACGGAAATTTATTGTGAGGAAAAAGTTAGGACACCCTATGCTCTTATAGCTTAGACGTCTCCTATAACCATCTACCAGTCTCTGACATCGACTGGGAGGAAGTTTCTCCCCCTCCTCCATGCAGAATTTCTTCAGCTGTGTGAGGTTTAAGGGGTTTCTTGCATGCACAGCCCATTTTTGACCTGGCCATTCCAGAACTCTCCATTTCGTTCTTTTGAGCCATTCCTTTGTGGATTTACTGGAATGTTTTGGGGCGTTGTCATGCTGCATTGTCGTTGTCATGCACTTCAACAATCAAGAGCAAACCAAACTAACGTCTGAGGTTTTAAATAAAACTCCAATGTCCTCTAACGATGGTCTAAATCATTGCAGCTGATGTGGTGCACCTCATTCTAATTTTAGACATTTTAAGTAGTAATAAATGTGGGAGTGTCCTAACTTTTTCCTCACAATAAATTTCCTTTTTTGTTTATTACATTTTACAACTTGTGTTTAAAAGTATTTTTTTCAGTTTTATTTGTTTAGTTATATAAGCTCCATCTCTCAGTACTGTTCAAATGAAGCTCGAATGTTTAAATGTTTAAATATGTTCAAAAAGACAAAGGTTTTCTTGGGGTGTCCTAACTTTTTCACATGACTGTATGTCCCCAGTTACATCACATAATAAGCACTTTAGGAAGCACATGTTAGCCTCTCTCTTACAGATTTAATTGGAGAAAATCAGAGGGTGAGATTTTCAATTGTCTAAATGCAGTCTTCATGTATGTATGTAACATTAGTTAACATTGTGGATTGATAGTGGAACAGATCAATAAATTAGTGGATTAGATGCATTATTAATCAGGCAAGCTACAGACTGGTGCATCAATTTAACCGAGCAGAATTGCTGTAACTTGTTGCCACAGTGGATCATTCATCTCCCTACACGATTTGGCACAGTTTTTATGCTGGATGTCCTTCTTCATGCAACTCTCCTATTTATTCAGGCTTGGTACTGGCACTAATGGTGCACTAATGTGTCCCCCCCCCCACAGATATAACAGGGATGATAGCTTTTCTACTTCCTTTTTGTGCTGGACTGCAGCACTTGAGTCCAAAGGAAAGCCAGTCATGGAGAACGCAGCCATGCATGGAAATGGCCAAAGTGTTTGTGCCTGGCTGTAATTACAGTTTGGTAGACTCCCAAGTCTGCTTAACATCCTCACACAGGTTCACAAACACAACCACAAAGTATGCAAACACACCCCTGGAGAACAGCACAACCCAGACAATCCAGCAATAGTGACTTATTTATTTAGGACTAGCTTTATATAAAAATACTTTACTCCTACTTTATATAGGATGACGTCAGCTTAGAGAATAGTGGGATGAATTCAGCTTTAGATAATAGTGATTTTTTTAGAATAATAAATGATTGCATTAGCAACTATGCTTTAAAGTTCACAGCGTGATTGTTGTGCAGCAATACGTGAAAGCAACTGAGTTTTGTGCTGAATCCTACATCATCTGAGTTCAACTTTTTTGATGTCACTGAGTCAACGTCTGCTCACTGTTACTCAGTGGAAAGTTGTCCTGAACAACATACCATCTATAGTTGTAATGGAGAGATACGGTACTAGACAGCTCTGCTTTTTATACGCACAAATAACATTACACACTCACTCACATCTCGGGGTAAATTCAATCAGCCAATTTACCTACCGATTCAAACAGCAGCAGCAGTAGTGTTTAGTTCGCTTTATATTAAGAAGCAACAACTAATTACCTTGGGCAATAGGAAATATTAATAGTGGCTTTAACATGATAAGCATTTTGCTCTTCATTCACCTCGAGGCTGGGCGCATGTTGTTGGTTACTTCAGAGTTTAGGCCTTGAGCAAATGGAGCAAAACCGCTTTCTTCTGGCTGTGCCACTGAACATTTTATTATATTATTTTATTACAACTACGCTAATGTTAACAGCATGAGCTTTAATATACCAACTCCATCTGTAGTCATTATGATTAGCATGTTTAGTTAGTGCTTGTGATTAACTGTTTGCTCTTAAATATACCATCAAAATGTTGAACTTGTTCTGCTCACAATGTTCACGTTCATCTTGCTGTACTACATTACGCTTGTTTTTAATTTAATTAAGCATAGATTTAATTAAACAGATCTAAGAAACTTGCTGATGTGTTTTATAATTTAATTTAATGTTACAAAAACCATTTATATATTTAAGTTTGAATGCCATGTTTAACACATATCTGTGTAATTCGTGGCATGATCCTGGTTATTGGTTACAAGTAACTGGCAAATTACCATTCCAAATTATTATTATTATTACGTAAGGTTAATAGGTTATGACTTTATTATGTATTTATAATCTAGAGCAGAATTTATTTTTTATTGCATAGACTTGGTTGTATTTTGTCTTACTGGCATTTGTACATGTTTAGGGGTAAAGGTCTTTTTGTGCTCCATGTGAAAATACTAAAGATAATTGTGTTTTTATAAATATTCTGTTCTTGAGCTTACACTTGTGCTTACAAGAAGAACTGTTATTGCGTTTACATTATAGGAACTGCTTTTGGATACCTATATTGGTGCATCTCCAAATACAATCTAAATTCCCCAATGCAAAAATGTTGTAAAAGTAAAATTCTAAATGAAGACAGAAGCCAGTCATTTATAAACTATAAATGTCTTTTAATGGTATTTAACTGGCAACAGTGCAAAGAAGATATTTATAATGTTTTATGTTAGTAAATGTATTGATTTTTGTAAATAAACGCTAATTCCTATTTGATGCCTGCAAAACAGTACGAAATATTGGGACAAATTAAGACCAGGAATGCAGCGAAAGATTTATTTATTTATTAGGATTGTAACGTCATGTTTTACACACTTTGGTTACATTTACGACAGGATAGGTAGTAATTTGTTACACAAAATTCATCAGTTCAAGTATTTAATGTCAAACAATTTTTGTCATAATTCTGTATCTCCAATTCACCTCACTTGCATGTCTTTGGACTGTGGGAGGAAACCGGAGCATCTGGAGGAAACCCACGAAGACACGGGGAGAACATGCCAACTCCACACAGAAAGGACCCGGACCACTCAACCTGGGGATCGAATGGCTGTCATTAAATCCCATGCACAGCACTACATTAAACATCAACATGCTTCTTTAATACATTTAACCACATGGGTTTGAGAATACTTTAGAATACCTCTGTCTGTAAACATAGCTTGTTGCTGCATCTACACAATCAAGTTAAGTCTTTACTATGCAGAGCAGAATCCGTATCACTAACATCCATAAACGCTGATGATTTATCTGGGCTCAAGCTTGCCTGAGACTGTTAAGCAGATAAATTGATTTGTCAAGCAAGAATGGGGAAAAGAAATTAAACTTTCACAACAACAACAGTTTTGGGTTTTTCTTTTTACTGTTTTTGTATTTAGGAGTCTGGTTCACATACCAGACTAGGCACAGTTTTTTTAATGCAATTCTTATCTGGGTGGGGGACTGGTTCTGACAAGTGCACCTCCCAATGGCTAGGCTGTTTCGGGCAACCCCCGCAACATGCACACACACATACACAAATTACCTCAGACTCCTGATTAACTGTGAACCGCGCTGGTGCATTTTTTATGCAATAATTATTCAAAGGTTGGGTATTGCTGCATAAAATCAGAGCCAGTACGTTGTCAGAGCTTGTGCCATTTTGGATCAAGTGTAATGCTCAACATAGTAAAGCAGCTCTGCTATTGGTCAACGTACTCAACGTGGTCATTTGAATAGTTATTTAAATTACATCAACAGAGTATAATTATACCCCCCCCCCCCCCCCACACACACACACACCCTGAATATCCTGCCATCTGATTGGAACACACTGATGCTGTCTGATTTATGTAAGCACTTCAGCCTACTGAAGAGACTGAAAAAGGGACTTGCATGTAAAATACCAAATGACAAGGACTCTAAATCTTAAACAGGGGACATTCTTATGCATCAGTATGAAGCCACTGGTCTGTCTGGAATATATTCCACTCGGCACAAATGGATAAGATTGTTCTTCTTAAAAAGCTGCATGACTGCTGACCATATTAATGCTAGCAAAAACAGCTTTGTGATAGGTTTCTTTGCTCAAACTATGCAGTCTGAATCCCAGTTACCAGATAATTGACTAATAACAGTTATTATTTAAAAGTAATCAGTTTAAAAAAAATAATTAATAAATAGCACTTGGATGGCACTGCGGTCTATTACAGTAGCCCTCCACTGCTCAGATCCGGGTTCAAATCTGCTATCGTCTGGTCGGGTGTCTACACAAACATGATTGGCTTGGTCTAGTTGACAAAGCCCTGTGACAAATTAGTGTCTGCTTTGTGTCCTTGTATCCCGGTGGAGCCAGACCCGACTCGACCCTGACCGGGATAAAGCACTTGATGAAAATGAAATGAACTGGATTCCTAATCCATACTATGTAAACATTTTACCCTGTGTCTGTATAAATGACAAACTTGAAACTAAATAATATGAATGGTTTGATAAAATCACCCCTTACAGAAACACAGACACAAATGCATACACACACGATGCCAGGATCCTGAGGAGAAGACTCAAGGCCACAGGATGGAGCACCTCATGCTACATCCTGTTTGGTACTGTATTTTACTGACTCTGCATATTCCTGCTCGATAGGGTGTTTAGGGCTCTAAATGTTTGGTCTATGCTGACCATATCTTCATTGCCTAGCTTCACTGGGTTTTCATCTTTATCTGTTAAGACTGGGCAGTGGAACAGAAAAAATCTGTCCAGATGGCTATACAGTGGTTTGGTACACACGTCGAATTATGCTTTGCTCAAAAACTGCTCTGATAAGTTTAATTTCAATTTGCATTTTAGAGCAATGAAGTGGGGTCGCCACTGTGGATCAGTCGTCTGCATACTTGATTTGACAGCATACAGATTTTATGCCAGGCGCCTTTGCTTGACCCAACCCCTCTATTTATTCAGGCTTGGGATCGGCACTAAGAATGTACTGATGTGTCCCCCCAATGGCTAGGTTTACATCCCACCATGCACATTCTGTATTTGTGAGCCACACAAGCTTAAACAAGGAACCCACATTTCGAATATTACCCAGGTTTCATTAAACATCAATCAGAAATGTGATTCCAGGGCTCGGGTGGCACAATATTCTATTACACTAGCCCACAAGGTTCAAATTTCAGCGGTGCTTGCGGCCAACAGGGTGTCTGCACAGACATGATTGGCAGTGTCTGGAGAGTTTACGGAATGGCCAAAGCCCTGAGATGGATTGGCACACTGGTGTATCCAGTGTTTCCTAATGGAACAGGACTGAAATTAAGTTAAAAAAAAGAAGTGCATAATGTCATAATACTGAAATGGGTGTACGGTAGAAATGTCCTGTTCCGAATAGCAGTATCTGGACTACCAGGGCAGAAAAACTGGTTGGCGGTTGATTGGATGTTGATTGGATTTCATGAATTATTAAACAAGCTGTTAAGACAGTGATATGCACTTCTCAGAAGAGGGATGAAGAGGGCAAGTTGACAAGAGTATATTAAGAGCAACCATGAAACAGTGCTCCTTAGTATGTTAACATCTGGGGAATAGCCACAGACATAGCAACAAGCACTCACTTAATAGAATAGTTCAACAAAAACAACAGCAATTTGTGTGGAAAAACTAACCACAGTATTGGCAACACACACGCCTTAAAATCCTGCTCCCCTCCGTTCACCTCAACCTGCAGCCCACTGCTGGTACTATGTCACCAGTGGCTACATGCCCACAACTACACATGACCAGTTCACCACCTACACACACCCTCACACTATAAATCTCTCTCACATTCTCTCCAGATCCACTGCCTCAATGCAGCACGTATGCTAAATTATACATCATTCTCAGACAAGGACGTCAGACCCTTACATGTGCACAAGTCCACGTATACCATATCACACACACACACACACACACACACACACACACACACACACACACACACACACACACACACACACACACACACACAACTTTTTAACAAGCTTGATGCTGTCACTGTACTGAGCCTCAAACAAAAGCCTGTGAGGTACTTGCGGAGAAAAGGCTTATGCAAAAAAAGGTTTCAAATCAAATTTCACACCCATAGCCTAATCTGCTTTACAATTATTAACAGGCCGAGACATTTATTTACTTTTTGAAGGCTGCAAATTTGGCCAAATTGGTCTAGTCAAGAGACTACAGTTATTAGTCAGTCAAAAATACAGCAGTGTGTTTTATGTCAACATTGCTTTAGAGTTTAAAGTAGCAAAAATGACAGGAAAATATTTACATTTACACCATAAAAAAGCTTTAGTATATTAGTTTAATTAACAAGCTAATTGAATAATACAGTGCAGCCGGCACCATTAAGCTCAGCCCGACACCATTAGTTATTATGGTTATTAGAGTTCATAATTTTTATTAGGACATCATTGTGCTGGGATGGTAAGCTCAAGTTCAGATCTCAGCAGTGCCACTGACCTGGCCGACAGTCCAACAAAAACAGTTGGCCATGTCTAAGGGAGAGACGGTTGGACGGGGTTTCTCCTCTCTGAAGCTGCATTTCTCTAGTCAAGTGGTTCTTTAATTAAGTGTAACACTATGTGCCCGATAAAGCTTTGTGTGAGAACTCACCGCTGGCTGGTGAATAAGAAGCTAGCTACTATCATACGTTACTTACATTTACTTACTAACATCTGGGGGCAATCACACCTACTGGCATGTACAGCCCCAAATCAGAAAAAATTAGGGCAGAATGGAAATTATTATTGGGTATAAAAAGGAGGATCCATCGAAGAATCATCCTTTACAAGCAATGATGAGTTGTGGCTCACAACTTTGTGCAAAAGATCATAAAAGAATTGCCAATCAGTTAAAAAAAGTACATTTCCCAGTGTAAGACTGCAAATAATTTAAGTATTTCACCATCTACTGTTCATAATATTGTAAAAAGATTCAGGAAACCTGGAGAGATCTAAGTTTGTGTAGGGCAAAGCCAAAAACCACTGTTGGATGTGCTTAACCTTTGAGCTCTCAGGAGGCACTGCATGGGAAACCATCATGCTACTGTGATAAATATAGCCACATGGGAATGGGAGTTCTTCAGAAACTTAACCCAGTCTGCATTAAGAAATGCAATCTGGAACTCAATTACACAGAGAAATCCTATAGTGTATTCATATGCAGAAACACATCTGAGCTCTCTAGTCCTGTGTCAATCTCAGATGGTCCGAAAGACAGAGAAAACGTGCTGTGGTCAGATGAGTCCATGGATCAGCTTGTTTACAGAAAAAATGGACATTGTGTTCTCTGTGCCAAAGATGGAATGAACTACCCAGACTGTTATCAGTGAAAGTTGCAAAAGCCAACATCTGTCGTGGAATGGGGGTGCATCAGTGCCCACAGCATGGGCGCCTTGCATACATCTCTATGTACCAACACAAAATGTATATTGGGAGACACATGCTGCCATCGAGGAAACTTATTTTCCTGGGAAGTACATGATTACTTCATTAAGATGATGCCAGACCTCATTCTATACGCCCCACAACAGCATGGCACAGCACTATATACTTTACAGTGCCATTTTATTGAATGATGTGCTATTTGGGACACAACAGTTCTTGTTATTGGCTGTTTCTGACCACTAGTTGCTGCATAGCGCACAGTACATGAATGATTTTAAACATGACTGACATGCAGAGTCACTGATCACATTGAAATGTCCCACTGACTGATATCAGGACCTGCCAGATATAATACAAAAGATAAGAGAGACAAAGAGAAAGAGAGAGAGAGAGGTAAAACTAAGCTAAATGTAGTGTCTCATCATGCCAGTCTTGCTGGGGGCAGAGAGGGTCTGAAAAAAAAACAGCCAAACAAAAGCAAACACAAAAATGCTTTTTACTTACACATTATATGATTTTGGATTGTTTATTTGATCATTTAAGACACTTATGGTGTACCACATTTGATAAACACAGAGCAACTTGTTTGCCTCGGTACAGCTGTCACCTATGCCCTTAAAATCGTGTCATGAAAACTACAAGCACATTTTTGGAGTTTCCACCATGTGCCAGCAGTACTGAACGTTTCTGTGAAAGCCAACTGGCTGCTGTGAATGAGCAGGAATGTTGTATTTGTGTGCTGACGCTGCTGCTGCTATGGTAATTCCTGTAATCACTGCTGGGAAAAGTAAAAGTGGAAGAATATAAAGGGGGAAAAGACAAAGGAGTGGGAAAGAGGGAGGGTTAAGGAGAGTAAACCTGCTACAGCAATCAGATTAGGACCCACATGGCTCATACAGATGTAGCAAAATAAATAAACAAGCACAGACAGATTTAAATAGATATGTTTTTTTTCCCTAGACTCTTTACTTTATGCAATTTCAGGCAACAACATTAACAGATTAAAGAGGTTGGAAACACACAGGTGGTGGCTCTGTCGGGAAGTGGGGGTCTAGGAAACGTAGTATCTATAAATAAACCTGACTCTGTTAGGGGGTAAAAGTCTTGTATGGGTGAGGTGTGTTTATTACATACAGAACACCAGAGGCCAAGCAATCCTACAGTTCGAATGGCAGGTGCTTTGGATCTGCCTCGTTTTTTTTTTGACTGTTATATCCAACCAATGCATAACAGTTAGTTCTCTCTGTGTGTGTGTGTGTGTGTGTGTGTGTGTGTTGTAAAGTTGACTGAATTCCTGTTGTTTTCAGCATGGAGGTTGAACAGTGTCATTATGGTTTTAACATAGACTGACAATCTTTTTCAAAGCATCAAAGTTTTTCATTAGTCATTTCCATTTCCTAAATCTATCTACTATCGCTGTCTGTCTGTCTGTCTGTCTGTCTGTCTGTCTGTCTGTCTGTCTGTCTGTCTGTCTGTCTGTCTGTCTGTCTGTCTGTCTGTCTGTCTGTGCCGTGTTTACTCTTGTAAGTTACATGCACGGCAGGACAGGTTTATGTGGGTGCTTTGTATCCATTAGGTAGTCTCTGATATTATATGTGTATTCCTAATTTAGTGATTGTAATTAAGTTTAAAAGTTTTTCTGCTTTTCCAAAGTTAAAAATGTCTTTCATTGTTCCAGCTATTGAGAATTTTTGTCTTTCCCTTTGGTATTTAGGGCACTCAGTTAGTATGTGTTTAATCATGATGGGTAATTGGCAGGATTCGCATTGCGGGGCATCCTCTCCCTTTATCAAGTAGGAATGTGTAAGTCTGGTGTGGAGTAGATAACTTGATCTTTACATTTTCCTGGGTATGATTTCTGGCGGATTTTTAAATCAGGGCATATTTCATAAAGCTTATTCTGTGTTAATGTGTTTCCTGAATCTTTAAAATACAATTAATTTCTACCATAGATTATGCACTAAACAATAATAACATCTTCTAGACATTTCTAAGCCCCATATAAAGTCAATACTAAGTTATTTCTTAGAATAACCATGTAACACAAACAAGCCCATCTTACATCTCCTTTAACAACAACAGAACCACCTGATGTATAAACGTACTGTAAATTTTGTTTTTGTCCCAGGGATCTGTCCTATCATCTGCTCTTTTGGTTTTTGTCTTTTTTTTGTCCTTGCTTTTACAAAACATCCTGTCTGGGTTTTTTTTATCTTCTTTTTTTTATCACTGCTTAATGCGGTCAAGTCAACACAAAGACCTACAGCTTGTAAACAAGACCTGTAGACCAATCATGGTAAAAATCCAACCTACTGCATTCTCTGCCTCCAATCATGTTATTCAACTTATCACCTTGTCCTTATCACTGATTTGCTAATGTGTGGATATTACAATCTACATTTACACAATCTGCAATGGCCAATAAATGATGTGTAGACCTGCAGTAACTGTGCAGATCTAAGATTTGCATCTGTATGGGTCATTTATGAGTTCCGAAGCACCATGCCTGCAAGCAATATTCAATGATAAGAATTATTGTTCCTATTGTATTTGGATTTCTGCACAAGCTAAAGGCCAAGCTTAACCAAAACGCTGCTGCCAAGATACTTGTCTACCCAACAGTTTTTTAACATTTTTCATATGCATTTTCCATACTTCGGAAAACTGTTGTCACTTGACACAGTCCACTGCCACTTTTAAAAAATGCAACCTGAAACTCTGTTATGCAAGGAAATAGCCATACATTAGTTCTATGCAGAAACACTACTGAGTTCGGTTGGCACAAACTCATCTCAGATGGATCAAAAGAAAAAATGTCTTTGGGGAAAAATGGATGGTGAGTTTTCCATGCCAAAGATGAAAAGGACCATGCACACTGTGATCAAGCAGCCCCAAACCATGACATTTCCACCTCCATGCTTCACAGTTGGTATGAGGTTCTTGTTCCCAAATGCTGTGTTGGGTTTGCGCCAAACATGTCTTCTGTTATTGTGCCCAAATAATTCAGCTTTGGATTCATCTGTCTAAAGCACATTGTTCCAGAAGTCCTGGTCTTTGTCTAGGTGTTCTCTTGTAAACTTTAGTCTTGCCCTGATGTTTTTTTCACAGCAAGGGTTTCCTCCTTGCTCACCTCCCATGAAAATCAAACGTGTGCAGTCTCTTTCTGATGGTAGATGCATGTACCTTGCTATCAACTATGGCAAAAGCTACCTGTAGGTCCCGTGATGACATTGAAGGATTATTGGAAACTTCTTTACGCATCACACTTGTAAATTATTTTCCGTATAGTGGAATGGCTGATTTCTAATTGTTTTGAGATCTTTTTAAATCCTGTCCCAGACTAATATGCATCTACAACCTTCTTTCTGAAGGCCTCAGAAAGCTCTTTAGATCTCACCATGGTGATACCACTTACTTCAACAATCAAGAGCAAACCAAACTAATGTCTGAGGTTTAAATAAAACTCCAATGTCCTGTAACTATGGTCTAATATTTGCAGCTGATGTGGTGCACTGGATTCTAATTTTAGACATTTTAAGTAGTAATAAATGTGGGGGTGTCCTAACTTTTTCCTCACAATAAATTTCCACTTTTGTTTATTACATTTTACAACTTGAGTTTAAAAGTAAATTTTAACATGTGTTTTTGTTTAGTAATAAAAGCTTCATCTCTCAGTACTGTTCAAATGAAGTTCAAATGTTCATATGTTTAAATATGTTCAAAAAGACAAAGGATTTCATGGGGTGTCCTAACTTTTTCACATGACTGTATATGGATATAAGGGAGACATATGCTGTCATCATGACTGCCTGCAGTCCAGAGCTGTCTCATATTAAAAACATATGGCAAATCATGAATAGGAGAATTTAACAATGGCGACTACTGTTGAGCAGTTGAAGTCTTTTGTCAAGCAAAATGGGCAAAACAGTAACAATTAGTGTCCTTATTTCCCAACTGATAGGAAAGGTGATGCAGCAAAGTGGTAAACAAGCCTCTGTCCCAATTTTTAAGTCTGTTTCAGGCATCAAATTCTAAATAAGTTTATGTTTAAAAATACTATCAAAGTTGGTCAGTAAAAAAATTCTAAATTCTTTTGTATTTTAATTTTTTTTTTATTTAATCAAATTTTTTGAATTATAATAGGCATCAGATATGACATAAGACATAGTGTGATTGGTCCCAATAAACCCAACACCAACCATCTCCCACTTTTGAAAATCTTTAACCCGCTAAAACATTAGTGAATACCAAGTCTTAGCAAGGCTTGGCCTTTAAAAAGAATGATTACAGTAAATGAATACCAGACTTAATCCCCCTGGTCTGCTTACTAGACTCCAGACCTCAATGTTTTGGTTTCAAACGGGTCTTGAACTAGAGTTATAAAAATGACCTAAGCCTAGACTGTTTGGTGTGTGTGTGTAAACACATGTGAGCGTGAGGCCCAGCTCACTCATTTAGTCTGCACACCCCCAGGCCTCTTGGTTCACACCTGTTCTGTGGCTCAGAGTTTTGAGAGAGACACTGTGTTTAAGCTTTGAGAGGAAGACCAGGGAAAGCTGGAGAGTACCGGTGTCACATAACAGTCCTCTGCCATGGACACAACTGGCCATGGGAATGTTCACTACAAGACAATGCACAACACTGTAGGTGAGTAAAGTCGGCTCAATACTGGACACATGCTTCCAGACAGGATATTTCACTGATCAGTAATATATATACTAGGGCTGGGCGATATGGATCAAAAATAATATCTCGATATTTTTTCGCGGAATGGCGATATACGATATACAGTGTATCACAAAAGTGAGTACACCCCTCACATTTCTGCAGATATTTAAGTATATCTTTTCATGGGACAACACTGACAAAATGACACTTTGACACAATGAAAAGTAGTCTGTGTGCAGCTTATATAACAGTGTAAATTTATTCTTCCCTCAAAATAACTCAATATACAGCCATTAATGTCTAAACCACCGGCAACAAAAGTGAGTACACCCCTTAGTGAAAGTTCCTGAAGTGTCAATATTTTGTGTGGCCACCATTATTTCCCAGAACTGCCTTAACTCTCCTGGGCATGGAGTTTACCAGAGCTTCACAGGTTGCCACTGGAATGCTTTTCCACTCCTCCATGACGACATCACGGAGCTGGCGGATATTCGAGACTTTGCACTCCTCCACCTTCCGCTTGAGGATGCCCCAAAGATGTTCGATTGGGTTTAGGTCTGGAGACATGCTTGGCCAGTCCATCACCTTTACCCTCAGCCTCTTTAATAAAGCAGTGGTCGTCTTAGAGGTGTGTTTGGGGTCATTATCATGCTGGAACACTGCCCTGCGACCCAGTTTCCGGAGGGAGGGGATCATGCTCTGCTCAGTATTTCACAGTACATATTGGAGTTCATGTGTCCCTCAATGAAATGTAACTCCCCAACACCTGCTGCACTCATGCAGCCCCAGACCATGGCATTCCCACCACCATGCTTGACTGTAGGCATGACACACTTATCTTTGTACTCCTCACCTGATTGCCGCCACACATGCTTGAGACCATCTGAACCAAACAAATTAATCTTGGTCTCATCAGACCATAGGACATGGTTCCAGTAATCCATGTCCTTTGTTGACATGTCTTCAGCAAACTGTTTGCGGGCTTTCTTGTGTAGAGACTTCAAAAGAGGCTTCCTTCTGGGGTGACAGCCATGCAGACCAATTTGATGTAGTGTGCGGCGTATGGTCTGAGCACTGACAGGCTGACCCCCCACCTTTTCAATCTCTGCAGCAATGCTGACAGCACTCCTGCGCCTATCTTTCAAAGACAGCAGTTGGATGTGACGCTGAGCACGTGCACTCAGCTTCTTTGGACGACCAACGCGAGGTCTGTTCTGAGTGGACCCTGCTCTTTTAAAACGCTGGATGATCTTGGCCACTGTGCTGCAGCTCAGTTTCAGGGTGTTGGCAATCTTCTTGTAGCCTTGGCCATCTTCATGTAGCGCAACAATTCGTCTTTTAAGATCCTCAGAGAGTTCTTTGCCATGAGGTGCCATGTTGGAACTTTCAGTGACCAGTATGAGAGAGTGTGAGAGCTGTACTACTAAATTGAACACACCTGCTCCCTATGCACACCTGAGACCTAGTAACACTAACAAATCACATGACATTTTGGAGGGAAAATGACAAGCAGTGCTCAATTTGGACATTTAGGGGTGTAGTCTCTTAGGGGTGTACTCACTTTTGTTGCCGGTGGTTTAGACATTAATGGCTGTATATTGAGTTATTTTGAGGAAAGAATAAATTTACACTGTTATATAAGCTGCACACAGACTACTTTTCATTGTGTCAAAGTGTCATTTTTTCAATGTTGTCCCATGAAAAGATATACTTAAATATCTGCAGAAATGTGAGGGGTGTACTCACTTTTGTGATACACTGTATATCTCGATATTTTTTTATCCCATAAGGTAATAACAAAAAGACACTTCTGAGACAAAGCTACATGTTCTAAATTTTTTACAGGCACTTTTAATAAAATTCATGCTGGGGAAGCTTCACACAAGAACTATTTTTATAAAAAAAAAAAAAAAAAGAGCTATTCTAAGAAAAAGAAAGTTGTTTCTAAGGTATCTCCTGTCATGTAATGTGAATTACAAATATATTGTCTGGCCCTTTAAGAATGTTAAGTGCACTATAGGGCGCAGGGAGCGAGTGTGTAGGGAAGGTATCAGAATTTATCGTTTCAAACGGGTCTTGAACTAGAGTTATAAAAATGACCTAAGCCTAGACTGTTTGGTGTGTGTGTGTAAACACATGTGAGCGTGAGGCCCAGCTCACTCATTTAGTCTGCACACCCCCAGGCCTCTTGGTTCACACCTGTTCTGTGGCTCAGAGTTTTGAGAGAGACACTGTGTTTAAGCTTTGAGAGGAAGACCAGGGAAAGCTGGAGAGTACCGGTGTCACATAACAGTCCTCTGCCATGGACACAACTGGCCATGGGAATGTTCACTACAAGACAATGCACAACACTGTAGGTGAGTAAAGTCGGCTCAATACTGGACACATGCTTCCAGACAGGATATTTCACTGATCAGTAATATATATACTAGGGCTGGGCGATATGGATCAAAAATAATATCTCGATATTTTTTCGCGGAATGGCGATATACGATATACAGTGTATCACAAAAGTGAGTACACCCCTCACATTTCTGCAGATATTTAAGTATATCTTTTCATGGGACAACACTGACAAAATGACACTTTGACACAATGAAAAGTAGTCTGTGTGCAGCTTATATAACAGTGTAAATTTATTCTTCCCTCAAAATAACTCAATATACAGCCATTAATGTCTAAACCACCGGCAACAAAAGTGAGTACACCCCTTAGTGAAAGTTCCTGAAGTGTCAATATTTTGTGTGGCCACCATTATTTCCCAGAACTGCCTTAACTCTCCTGGGCATGGAGTTTACCAGAGCTTCACAGGTTGCCACTGGAATGCTTTTCCACTCCTCCATGACGACATCACGGAGCTGGCGGATATTCGAGACTTTGCACTCCTCCACCTTCCGCTTGAGGATGCCCCAAAGATGTTCGATTGGGTTTAGGTCTGGAGACATGCTTGGCCAGTCCATCACCTTTACCCTCAGCCTCTTTAATAAAGCAGTGGTCGTCTTAGAGGTGTGTTTGGGGTCATTATCATGCTGGAACACTGCCCTGCGACCCAGTTTCCGGAGGGAGGGGATCATGCTCTGCTCAGTATTTCACAGTACATATTGGAGTTCATGTGTCCCTCAATGAAATGTAACTCCCCAACACCTGCTGCACTCATGCAGCCCCAGACCATGGCATTCCCACCACCATGCTTGACTGTAGGCATGACACACTTATCTTTGTACTCCTCACCTGATTGCCGCCACACATGCTTGAGACCATCTGAACCAAACAAATTAATCTTGGTCTCATCAGACCATAGGACATGGTTCCAGTAATCCATGTCCTTTGTTGACATGTCTTCAGCAAACTGTTTGCGGGCTTTCTTGTGTAGAGACTTCAAAAGAGGCTTCCTTCTGGGGTGACAGCCATGCAGACCAATTTGATGTAGTGTGCGGCGTATGGTCTGAGCACTGACAGGCTGACCCCCCACCTTTTCAATCTCTGCAGCAATGCTGACAGCACTCCTGCGCCTATCTTTCAAAGACAGCAGTTGGATGTGACGCTGAGCACGTGCACTCAGCTTCTTTGGACGACCAACGCGAGGTCTGTTCTGAGTGGACCCTGCTCTTTTAAAACGCTGGATGATCTTGGCCACTGTGCTGCAGCTCAGTTTCAGGGTGTTGGCAATCTTCTTGTAGCCTTGGCCATCTTCATGTAGCGCAACAATTCGTCTTTTAAGATCCTCAGAGAGTTCTTTGCCATGAGGTGCCATGTTGGAACTTTCAGTGACCAGTATGAGAGAGTGTGAGAGCTGTACTACTAAATTGAACACACCTGCTCCCTATGCACACCTGAGACCTAGTAACACTAACAAATCACATGACATTTTGGAGGGAAAATGACAAGCAGTGCTCAATTTGGACATTTAGGGGTGTAGTCTCTTAGGGGTGTACTCACTTTTGTTGCCGGTGGTTTAGACATTAATGGCTGTATATTGAGTTATTTTGAGGAAAGAATAAATTTACACTGTTATATAAGCTGCACACAGACTACTTTTCATTGTGTCAAAGTGTCATTTTTTCAATGTTGTCCCATGAAAAGATATACTTAAATATCTGCAGAAATGTGAGGGGTGTACTCACTTTTGTGATACACTGTATATCTCGATATTTTTTTATCCCATAAGGTAATAACAAAAAGACACTTCTGAGACAAAGCTACATGTTCTAAATTTTTTACAGGCACTTTTAATAAAATTCATGCTGGGGAAGCTTCACACAAGAACTATTTTTATAAAAAAAAAAAAAAAAAGAGCTATTCTAAGAAAAAGAAAGTTGTTTCTAAGGTATCTCCTGTCATGTAATGTGAATTACAAATATATTGTCTGGCCCTTTAAGAATGTTAAGTGCACTATAGGGCGCAGGGAGCGAGTGTGTAGGGAAGGTATCAGAATTTATCGTTTCCGGCTGTGCTCATGTTCTTCTGTTGTTTTGCGCTGAGCTTGTGTGGTATTAAAAGTAGCGTTCTTGTTAAACCACCTTCACATATTTGGACTTTGAATTATTTTACATCACCGTCGCCACAACATTTACATTAATATTTTCTTTTACTGTATAGAACTCAGTTCTGTAATACAGGCAGAACTAATCGTTCATGTTACTGTGTAACTATTACAACATTTCATGCATTTTAATCAGCGTTCGGCTTCATGCACTTTATTATTATTTAACAGATTTATTTGTTGTTTAATTGCTGTTTGCTCCTTGTTTACTGCAGAGTTAGTTCATGCAATTGTATTAATTTTTGGTTGTTTATTGGCCGACAACAAGAAATACTATAAAAAGAAGATAAATAAATAAATGACGACGTCGGGCGATCGTCCAGTATAAACTAACATGACCACGTACAACATCCAGTACAGAAATCACTCCCCATAATGTTTGTTTTTTACAGATATATGCACATCACATATACAAACACACAAGTCAGAACAACAGGAGACGCACCGTTACGTTATTATTACTTTCTCAACACTTGCATGATTTACACTGTATATGAAGTAAATACATGTCAGCGCGTGCATGCACTTGTATATTTATATTGGTTTTTGAAACGAATAGCGACTCGTTTTCTTGTTGAGGGAATGGTTGGGTGGACTGTTGAGAAAACGTTTGGGTGGTTCCCTCAACGTTCCTTCACGAACGTTCCCCCAACATTCCCCCACGAACGTTCCCCCAACGTTCCCACAACGTTCCCCCCGAACGTTCGAGAAAACACTATGTTCAGTTTTTATTTAGAATTAATATAAGTTAAGACTTCGTAAAAAAATGTAAGACGTATGTAAGAACTATGCACACTTTTCTGTATTTTGTCTTTCCAGTAAAAATAATATAACATAATGTAATGGCAGAGTCAGACAATTTCCATAGGGGTGGCCAGACTGAGACCATTGCTCACACAGGGGTCGCACAGAAACTAATACCTTTTTTTATGTGGTCACTCAAACATTTACCTATACAGGCAGTAAGTGCCATGTAGAATTACATCACGAAGACCCGCATACTACTAAGCTTTTTTTCTCTTCATTTTCCCTGACAAGTAAAAAAAATCAAAATATAGCAACATTAACATTATGAGGAAGAATTTCAAAGATATTCCTTTGCAATACTTTATAATTTGGCTGCCAACTTGTGTGTAATGATGACACTCAATTGAACCCCAGAACATGCTAGCGTGAATGCATGGAAAACTAATTTTAATTTTCTTTTAACAATATGATACAGACTGACCAACACTATTAAGCCAAATCAGCATTGAAAATAGACTTTACTTTTAATAGCCTTCTACAATGCTGGAGCTTTTTAAAATGGAATATTTTCTTTAAAATAGAAGTGTTATTTAACTGCTATTAAATTGTTTCAATGTTAAGAGTATTCCTGAACTGTTTGGTGGAGGTGCGCTGTTGAATTGCATCCCTGTGTAAACCTGCGTGCAGAAATACTTCCGCAAAAAAGTTGCCGGCAAAGCGGTGGTTGGGGTTTGGGTTGCCAAAGATTAATTTATGGTGGACTTGGAGTTTTTGGAACGAGCTCCTCCACTGCAGAGCCACTTTCCGCCATACTTGTTGCTGTGCCCAAATGACCCACGTAACGAACGTACGCCATTTGCGTAGCTGTGTGACGTCATTACGTAAACAACGCAGAATATCGCTATTATTACGATATGGGCTTTTTTGTATCGTTTTAAAAATGATACCGGTATTATCGTGAACGATACGATATAGCACACCCCTAATATATACTAATGAACAACTTGAATTCAATGATTAAGAGGTGTGCCCTATATACAAATACACATTTTACCCCACTAGCCTTTGTTATTCTCTGTCAATGCATGGATTCTGACCGCTCTAAAGATGGAATGGTGTGGGCAATGATTATTTTAGACTGTTCTCTGTAGATTCTCGGTACAAAAACTGTAGAGTTTGGCTTGGAGAGAAACTGTTTTGGACAGAAAACAGAACAAAAATCTTTGTATGTATTTATTAGCAGTTTTTTTAGTGAACATTAATCAGTATTCTAAACATGCCAGCAAGTTCCTGGTAAGCATCACATGGCACAACATGAATAACAGAGATAGCAGCTAAATGTCAGTACAGAAAACTTGACCATAATGTATGTGCAAATAAAATTAGGTCACAGGGCTGCATAGTGTCCAGCTGTCTGTTTTACCTTTACATTTTCTTTAGTACTTCATGGAGAAATATTGGTGATATCGTAATTAGGCCTGTCATAATACATCTGCTCACTGCATGATGCAAAAACCTAAAAGCTTAGGGCAATTGATTTCTCACAAAAAGTTTCCAATAAAGATTTTTCAGCATGTTATTGGTTTGAAGGCTCATGTTTTCCCCATCTCAAATATAATGGCTTCATGGTGTAAGAATAACCACTAAATATCAATCAAATGTCAACAGTACAACTCTGGCTAATGACAGCTATTCAATTAGGATCAACAATAAAGACATCTAAAATTAAACAGCAGCATTACAACCCATAATAATGTTGACAGACTGAGAATATGCTTCATTTATCTCAAGGCAACCACCTGACAAACCAACTAGTGTTGACAAAATGAAGAATATCATATAACAATGAAATACTAAATTTTTTTAGTCTAGTGAAGCTCTTGCGTGTTCTGTTATAGAATGCCTGGTTAAAATTCTACATTTACTACGGCAGGGGAACCATTGATTTATTATTAAAGCTGACTTGCAGAAAAAACACATATAAAATATACTGCACCGAGTATCGGTATCTTGGCCAATACTAGCATTAAATGTATGGTCAGCTTCCTTTCAGACAAGGTTTTACTGTAAATATGCAACAACTGACAAAGAAAGACAATCCATGTTAACTAAGAGCACAAATGCTCTTAAAGCATGGCACCATAACTTGCTTGCAAAGTCAGCTTGGTCACTGTGAATCTGTCAGTAATCAGATCAGCATCAGCTGTTCATCAATAGTAACTAACAGCTTAGATACCATTTACAAAATGAAATAACTAAAAAGGGACAAGTAAAGCCTACATAAAGCAAAGCACCACCTTTGGATCAGCTCGCATATCTGCACAAACAGGCAGAGTGAATTATAATGAAAGGGTAATAAAGAGTTTTAAACTACTGTTTTTAACAGTACACCAACCCTGTGGGCTAGCGTAATAGACTGGACAGAAATTCAGAAAGACACATGCTGCCATCAGGGCAACGTCTTTTCTTTGAAAGTCCATGATTATTTCTGCAAGACAATACCAGGCCTGATTCTACAAACACTCCAACAGTGTGGCTTTGTAGCACAGAATGCGCTTGACTGGCCTGTCTGTTGTCCAGATCTGTCTTCTATTAAAAATGTATGGTGCAACATGAAAAAGAGAATCGGACGACAAGCAAGCGTGGACAAACACTCCACTTGCAAAACTGCAACAATTAGTGTCCATAGTTCCCAAACCATTAAAAAGTGTCATTAATAGGAAGGGTGAGGAAACACAGGGGTAAACACACTTGGTGTGTATCAGGCATTAAATTATAAATGTGTTTATCTTTACAAAATACAATAAAGTCGATCTGTGAAAACAGCGGAAATCTTTTCTTTCCACTTTTATCAGTTAAATAAATATTCAAGAGAATTAACAGATTACAGATTATTTTTTACTGCATTTCCAATCATTTTCTATTTCAATTTGACTATCACAGCTTATTATTATTATTATTATCTTATTAATTGAACATGAAGAAACCTAATATGAAACCCAAACCGTGACTAATGATTATTATCATTATTACCATGCAATACATCTGTTGTTGTGTGGAATGTAGCTTAAACACATCATTAATTAATATAAGTGAATAAAGGCTACCGGATTAATGATTTGAAAATTATGTCTTTTTTGTGTCAGCTATGTATATAATCTATCAAGTACTAAAGACTTAAAATTTACACCAGGGTGCACTGAATCTGTTCTGGTGGCCACACATTATGCTGTTCTCATTCCTGTTGCACATCTGTGCATAAAAAGATCAGCAGAAACTCTCTCTAGATAAACAAAAATACTGTTTCACAAAACACACAAACATCACACTTTCTTGATTAGGTTCAAAATTTTAAATACAATCCATATTAGCTTATGTGAATTAATATTAATCTAGACAACAAGACTGTTTGACATACACCACAATCAATGATCAGACCACTGGTGTCTACGGAAGGAGGTGAAAGTGTTTGTACATTGATGATTTGCCAAGACAAATGGGTCAAAATTGACTTCGCTGTAGACTGTAGACCTCTCAAAGCCGTAACTAACAACAACAGCTTTGCGCCTTTACTGAACGGAATATGGTATTCCAAGATCAAGCATCTCCACGATTAAGAAGCATAAGGAAACAATAAAGAAGTAAAGGTAAAGTGCAGGTTTTATTGTATTTTATTTTTTTTTTTTTCATTTTTTTTTTTTCAATTTTATTGATTTTATTAATTGTATTTCAGAGATTTTTATATTATACTTTTGTTATTTTCAGTGTATAAGTGTCAAAAAACAACCCCATTATTTTACATAAGCCCAAAATATATCCAGTTCCACGGGACCATAGAACACATTAACAGGTTTCCCATACATCCTTATAAGAAAAAATACCTTAAAACTTAAGCCTTTTAAACTCAACGCCACTCCCAGAACCAACTGATGTCAAGTTTCAAGGTACAACTGTAGTTGAATTGCTGGTTGGCTTAGAAATGAGGACTTAGGGACTCGCTCAGGGAGCCATCAGTGGAAAGGTGAACAGGTGACCTTTTAATCACTAGTCCAGTCCCTTAACAACTAAGCTACCACTAGCCTTGATAAAAGTGATTAAAGAATAGAATTTAGTTCATCTGTTTGATAATCTGCTTCATAAAGACAGTTATGTCACTGCTCCAAGCAGTCTGAGAGCATATTTTTGAGTGCCTATCCAGTTATGTCACTGGTCTATAGATCTGTATAAAATGTTATACCAGTGTAAAGGGTTTCACTCACAAATCTTAAGAACCTCAAGAATCCCTGTAGTGGCATAAACTAGGAGGTACACCAGTAAAAAGCAGTCTGAGAGCATATTTTTGAGTTCCTATCCAGTTATGTAACTGCTCTAGGTTATACCAGTGTAAAGGTTTTCACTCACAAAACCCAAGAACCCCAAGATTGATGTAGTGACATAAACTAAAAGGTACACCAGTAAAAAGCAGTCTGGGAGCATTATTTTGAGTATCTATCCTGTTATGTAACTGGTCTATAGCCCAGTATAAAAGGTTATACCAGTGTAAAGGGTTTCACCCACAAATCCCAAGAACCCCAAACATAGTGTAGTGGCATAAACTAGGAGACTGCTTTAACAACAAGTTAAAAGCAGTCTGGGAGCATATTTTTGAGTTCCTATTCGGTTATGTAACTGGTCTACACCAGTATAAAAGGTTATACCAGTGTAAAGGGTTTCACCCACAAATCCCAAGAACCCCAAGAATCCCTGTAGTGGCATAAACAAGGAGGTACACCAGTACAGAGCAATCTGAGCATATTTTTGAGTTCTTATCAGGTTATATAACTGGTTTAGACCAGTATAAAGGGTTATACCAGCATAAAGGGTTTCACCCACAAATCCAAAACACCCCAAGAATCCCTGTAGTGGCATCAACCAGAAGGTACACGAGAAAATAAAAGCAGTCTGGGAGCATATTTTTGAGTTCTATCTGGGTATGTAACTGGTCTAGACCAGTATAAAAGGGTATACCAGTGTAAAGGGTTTCACCCACTAATCCCAAGAACCCCAAGAATGGTGTAGTGGCATACACTAGAAGGTACACCAGTAAAAAGCAGTCTGGGAGCATATTTTTGAGTTCCTATCCGGTTATGTAACTGGTCTAGACCAGTATAAGAGGGTATACCAGTGTAAAGGATTTCACACACAAATCCAAAGCTCCCCAAGAGTAATGTAGTGACATAAACTAGAAGGTACACAAGTAGAAAAGCAGTCTGAGCATATTTTTGAATTCCTATCTGGGTATGTAACTGGTCTAGACCAGTATAAAAGGTTATACCAGTGTAAAGGGTTTCACCCACAAATCCCAAGAACCCCAAACATAGTGTAGTGGCATAAACTAGGAGGTACACCAGTAAATAAAAGCAGTCTGAGCATATTTGTGAATTCCTATCCAGTTATGTAACGGGTCTATAGACCAGTATAAAAGGTCAGACCAGTGTAAAGGGTTTCACCCACAAAACCCAAGAACCCCAAACATAGTGTAGTGGCATAAACTAGGAGGTACACGAGTAAATAAAAGCAGTCTGGGAGCATATTTTTGAGCTCCTATCTGGGTATGTAACTGGTCTAGACCAGTATAAAAGGGTATACCAGTGTAAAGGGTTTCACCCACAAATCCCAAGAACCCCAAGAATAATGTAGTGGCATAAACTAGGTGACCTATGGTCTGCTTGATACAGACAAAGAACTGTAAGTAGTCCAGGTCTCTGACTTTTCTCTTACTGGTGGGTTTGAGAGAAAAATAACGCATTTTTTAGAGCTCTGGCATTTTGATAATAAACAAATAGCCAAACATGACAGTTCGCCTTTAAACTCGCCTGAAACATAAAACGTGTCACGTCACCCTTTAAACCATTAGAAACATGTAAATTGTGTAACATGTAAAAACAAAAAACAGTTAGCACCAAATACAAACACAGCAGGAATGCTTTTTTTAGGGAATTTAAAAACCCAGTTCTGTGCTACATGTTAGCTAAACTCCAGAGCCAAAGTTTTAGCACAGCTGCCCTGAAGTAACAAACTATCCAAGGCAGCGACCAACCGCTACGCAAACATCCAGAAAAGCCACGCTCGTTCACAAACCTGCTGTAGCCATATTGTCCACAAAGCTAATGTAAAGCCGTACTGAGCGCTGACAGTCGTGTCCATGTTGAAAGTTAAGCCGGGAGGAGCAGAAGGAGGAAAGATTTACAGACTTTAACTAGGCTGAGAGGAGCTGAACTTTCCGTTGCTTACCGTCAGGCGCTGCTGCTCCTCTGTCGGCGCCGCTGTGGATTTCTACCGTTCACATTGTCAGTCATTCGGAGCGGTTAGGAACTCATTTAATTTCAGACTAGTTTTTTATAATTGCGGTTAAGCGTCAGTTATCTTTCCTTACACGCTCACACGAACACACAGACACACTCAACACCGAAGCGCTTCAGCTGTACCTAAGACGCTACAGCGCGGGCACGCGCGTACGTAGCTGAGGGCAGGGCGACGCACGCTGGAATGTCATGAACGCGCATTCTTCTCCTCAAGCTTCAAGTTTGTGCGGTGACTGTTAGTGAGTTTCTCCAAACAACGTTTGAAATGTAACATGTATAACTGCATGTTCTCACAGGATTAATTATGGTCTCCATGAACCCAAAGCAATTTTGCTCGATTTTAGACCCCATTTCCAGAAAAGCTGGGACACTTTCTAAAAATGCAATGTTTGTTTGTTTGTTTATTAGGATTTTAATGTCATGTTTTACACTTTGGTTACATTCATGACAGGAACGGTAGTTACTCATCACACAAGGTTCATCAGTTCACAAGGTTATATTAAACACAGTCTTGGAATTTAGTGTCTCCAATTCACCTCACTTGCATGTCTTTGGACTGTGGGAGAAAACCGGAGCCCCCAGAGGAAACATGCAGACTCCACACAGAAATGACCCGGACCGCCCCACCTGGGGATCGAACCCAGGACCTTCTTGCTGTGAGGCGACAGTGCTACCACTTAGCCACCTTACCACCCTCTAAAAGTGCAACAAAAACCAAAATCTGTCATTTGTTATTTCACTGCCCACGTGTCAGAGGAGGCGTGGGTTAGCTTCGTTGTCCAAATCAGAGCGGGGATCAGCATTAGTGGAGAGGAAGCGTGACGGCCATATATATATATATATATATATGTACATACATATACAGTGTATCACAAAAGTGAGTACACCCCTCACATTTCTGCAAATATTTTATTATATCTTTTCATGGGACAACACTATAGAAATAAAACTTGGATATAACTTAGAGTAGTCAGTGTACAACTTGTATAGCAGTGTAGATTTACTGTCTTCTGAAAATAACTCAACACACAGCCATTAATGTCTTAATGGCTGGCAACATAAGTGAGTACACCCCACAGTGAACATGTCCAAATTGTGCCCAAAGTGTCAATATTTTGTGTGACCACCATTATTATCCAGCACTGCCTTAACCCTCCTGGGCATGGAATTCACCAGCGCAGCACAGGTTGCTACTGGAATCCTCTTCCACTCCTCCATGATGACATCACGGAGCTGGTGGATGTTAGACACCTTGAACTCCTCCACCTTCCACTTGAGGATGCGCCACAGGTGCTCAATTGGGTTTAGTCCATCACCTTTACCTTCAGCTTCCTCAGCAAGGCAGTTGTCATCTTGGAGGTTGTGTTTGGGGTCGTTATCCTGTTGGAAAACTGCCATGAGGCCCAGTTTTCGAAGGGAGGGGATCATGCTCTGTTTCAGAATGTCACAGTACATGTTGGAATTCATGTTTCCCTCAATGAACTGCAGCTCCCCAGTGCCAGCAACACTCATGCAGCCCAAGACCATGATGCTACCACCACCATGCTTGACTGTAGGCAAGATACAGTTGTCTTGGTACTTCTTACCAGGGCGCCGCCACACATGCTGGACACCATCTGAGCCAAACAAGTTTATCTTGGTCTCGTCAGACCACAGGGCATTCCAGTAATCCATGTTCTTGGACTGCTTGTCTTCAGCAAACTGTTTGCGGGCTTTCTTGTGCGTCAGCTTCCTTCTGGGATGACGACCATGCAGACCGAGTTGATGCAGTGTGCGGCGTATGGTCTGAGCACTGACAGGCTGACCTCCCACGTCTTCAACCTCTGCAGCAATGCTGGCAGCACTCATGTGTCTATTTTTTAAAGCCAACCTCTGGATATGACGCCGAACACGTGGACTCAACTTCTTTGGTCGACCCTGGCGAAGCCTGTTCCGAGTGGAACCTGTCCTGGAAAACCGCTGTATGACCTTGGCCACCATGCTGTAGCTCAGTTTCAGGGTGTTAGCAATCTTCTTATAGCCCAGGCCATCTTTGTGGAGAGCAACAATTCTATTTCTCACATCCTCAGAGAGTTCTTTGCCATGAAGTGCCATGTTGAATATCCAGTGGCCAGTATGAGAGAATTGTACCCAAAACACCAAATTTAACACACCTGCTCCCCATTCACACCTGGGACCTTGACACATGACACCAGGGAGGGACAACGACACATTTGGGCACAATTTGGACATGTTCACTGTGGGGTGTACTCACTTATGTTGCCAGCTATTTAGACATTAATGGCTGTGTGTTGAGTTATTTTCAGAAGACAGTAAATCTACACTGCTATACAAGCTGTACACTGACTACTCTAAGTTATATCCAAGTTTCATGTCTATAGTGTTGTCCCATGAAAAGATATAATGAAATATTTGCAGAAATGTGAGGGGTGTACTCACTTTTGTGATACACTGTAACTGATGCAGTGAGTAGCTTCTCATTTGTTAAACAACCAGGTCGAAAGACACATACTGTGGTCGTGGAAAAGATGTTAATCTGTTTCAGGAGGGTCAAATTATTGGCATGCATCAAGCAGAGAAAACATCTAAGGAGATTGCTGAAACAACTAAAATCGGATTAAGAACTGTCCAACGCATTATTAAAAAGTGGAAGCAATGTTTCGAAGCAATGAAAAAAAAAAACCCATGCAGCCCCATAGAAGTGAAGAGACGCTCAGCTTCTGCGGGCAAATGCATTGACGCTAAGGGAAAGTATGATAGGTAGCTGATTCTGAACGAACTCGTCTTCGAGATGAACGTGTTCTAACGCATTTGTAGTCAATGAAATGTTAACACAACTGTACATATTTGACCATTTAATATATATATATATATATATATGTACATACATATACAGTGTATCACAAAAGTGAGTACACCCCTCACATTTCTGCAAATATTTTATTATATCTTTTCATGGGACAACACTATAGAAATAAAACTTGGATATAACTTAGAGTAGTCAGTGTACAACTTGTATAGCAGTGTAGATTTACTGTCTTCTGAAAATAACTCAACACACAGCCATTAATGTCTTAATGGCTGGCAACATAAGTGAGTACACCCCACAGTGAACATGTCCAAATTGTGCCCAAAGTGTCAATATTTTGTGTGACCACCATTATTATCCAGCACTGCCTTAACCCTCCTGGGCATGGAATTCACCAGCGCAGCACAGGTTGCTACTGGAATCCTCTTCCACTCCTCCATGATGACATCACGGAGCTGGTGGATGTTAGACACCTTGAACTCCTCCACCTTCCACTTGAGGATGCGCCACAGGTGCTCAATTGGGTTTAGTCCATCACCTTTACCTTCAGCTTCCTCAGCAAGGCAGTTGTCATCTTGGAGGTTGTGTTTGGGGTCGTTATCCTGTTGGAAAACTGCCATGAGGCCCAGTTTTCGAAGGGAGGGGATCATGCTCTGTTTCAGAATGTCACAGTACATGTTGGAATTCATGTTTCCCTCAATGAACTGCAGCTCCCCAGTGCCAGCAACACTCATGCAGCCCAAGACCATGATGCTACCACCACCATGCTTGACTGTAGGCAAGATACAGTTGTCTTGGTACTTCTTACCAGGGCGCCGCCACACATGCTGGACACCATCTGAGCCAAACAAGTTTATCTTGGTCTCGTCAGACCACAGGGCATTCCAGTAATCCATGTTCTTGGACTGCTTGTCTTCAGCAAACTGTTTGCGGGCTTTCTTGTGCGTCAGCTTCCTTCTGGGATGACGACCATGCAGACCGAGTTGATGCAGTGTGCGGCGTATGGTCTGAGCACTGACAGGCTGACCTCCCACGTCTTCAACCTCTGCAGCAATGCTGGCAGCACTCATGTGTCTATTTTTTAAAGCCAACCTCTGGATATGACGCCGAACACGTGGACTCAACTTCTTTGGTCGACCCTGGCGAAGCCTGTTCCGAGTGGAACCTGTCCTGGAAAACCGCTGTATGACCTTGGCCACCATGCTGTAGCTCAGTTTCAGGGTGTTAGCAATCTTCTTATAGCCCAGGCCATCTTTGTGGAGAGCAACAATTCTATTTCTCACATCCTCAGAGAGTTCTTTGCCATGAAGTGCCATGTTGAATATCCAGTGGCCAGTATGAGAGAATTGTACCCAAAACACCAAATTTAACACACCTGCTCCCCATTCACACCTGGGACCTTGACACATGACACCAGGGAGGGACAACGACACATTTGGGCACAATTTGGACATGTTCACTGTGGGGTGTACTCACTTATGTTGCCAGCTATTTAGACATTAATGGCTGTGTGTTGAGTTATTTTCAGAAGACAGTAAATCTACACTGCTATACAAGCTGTACACTGACTACTCTAAGTTATATCCAAGTTTCATGTCTATAGTGTTGTCCCATGAAAAGATATAATGAAATATTTGCAGAAATGTGAGGGGTGTACTCACTTTTGTGATACACTGTAACTGATGCAGTGAGTAGCTTCTCATTTGTTAAACAACCAGGTCGAAAGACACATACTGTGGTCGTGGAAAAGATGTTAATCTGTTTCAGGAGGGTCAAATTATTGGCATGCATCAAGCAGAGAAAACATCTAAGGAGATTGCTGAAACAACTAAAATCGGATTAAGAACTGTCCAACGCATTATTAAAAAGTGGAAGCAATGTTTCGAAGCAATGAAAAAAAAAAACCCATGCAGCCCCATAGAAGTGAAGAGACGCTCAGCTTCTGCGGGCAAATGCATTGACGCTAAGGGAAAGTATGATAGGTAGCTGATTCTGAACGAACTCGTCTTCGAGATGAACGTGTTCTAACGCATTTGTAGTCAATGAAATGTTAACACAACTGTACATATTTGACCATTTAATATATATATATATATATATACATATATATATATATATATATATATATATATATATATATATATATATATATATATATATATATATATATACACATATATAATTACCCATGCCATCACAGTTTTACACTTTTGTTAGGAACAGGCTGGATGGTCTTTTTCCACCATTCTCAGTCCATCTCAGAAGACACTGGGTCCAACAAACTAAAATATGGCTTCCTCTTCATAATACAGTTTTAGTTTGTTTTTCTTGATGCAGCGGACTGTGTTAAGAGACAATGATCCAAAGTACTTCCAAGCCCATGTGGCTATGTCAGTCACAAAAGCATTACAGTTTCTCAAACAATACCGCCTGAGGGCTTGATGGTCACGCACATTCAGAGATTTCCCCTGCTTCCCTAAATCTTTTCATGATATTATGAGCTGTAGGTAGGTAAAGACCTAAATACTTTGCAAACATTTTGAAACACGTTTTTGAACCAACTAATAATTTACTCACAAAGTTTGGCACAAAGTGTCTTTGCCAAACCTATCATTGCTTGCAAAGACTAAGCCTTTAGTGGATTCTTTTATACTCAATCTTGATGACTTTGCCTGTTACCAGTTAAACTGCTAATTGTGGAGCCTTCCACAAAAGTGTGATTTGTACCTTAGTCTTATTTTGTCTCTGTCCCAACCTTTTTAGAGTGTGTTGCAGGCGTCACAGTTTACAAAATACAAAAATGTTTGTCAGTGAAGGTTTAAGCAATTAAAAAAAACTACAGTTTAAGTTTTTATTGAATATTTAAAGTGTCCCAACTTTTCTTGAAATGTGGTTTGTACAAACACAGTTTCTAACAGTAGAAACACATGTAAATTAAATAAGACAGCAATAAGTTCACATGAGTTTTCAACATTTGATTTAATCAGCTTGACGTTTATAGCCAGACAGCTTGACTGAAATATCTCAGAAACAGCAAGAGGTGCTCACATGCAGCTGTGGTCCGAGGAGGGAAAAGCCAAAAACTTCCAAAAGGTTGGTCATGACTTACTGATGCCTGAGGACATGAAGGCTATGCCATTTGGTATTCACCAACAAAAGGGCTACTGTAGCTCAAATTGCAGATAACCTGAGTATACGTGCATGAATGAAAGGGAGGGCGGTGGAAGGTGATCAAATTGAACGAGTTTAAATACTTCGGGTTGAGTGTACAAAGTAATAGAAAGTGTGGTAGAGAGGTAAAGATGAGATTCAGACAGGGTGGAGTTGATGGCATAGAGTGGCATGACTGATTTGTGACAGAGGTGTATCTACTAGAGTAAAAAAGAAAGTTTACAAGACAGTATTGAGACCTGCTACAGAAAGTAAAGGACTGGTAATGTCCTGGTACCAGATACTACAGATACCACTCAGTCAGATGTCTTGTAGAGTTCATGTCTCTGCAAGTCAGAGCTGATTGACAGCATATTAAGCAGATGGTCCTAATGTTTTTGCTCATTAATGTATTGTGTTTACTGTTGGCTTGTCTGAAGCAGGTTTAGTGTAACTATGGATACTAAAACTGGAATAGATTTTTTAACAGTTCAAACATGAGCAGCACAGTGATGCATCTTGTAGAGCAGCGGTCCCCAACCTTTTTTGCACCACGGACCAGTTTCATATAAGACATAATTTCACGGCCCGGCGGAGGCGGACGTATTTAACCATACTGCTCAAAAAAAATTAAAAATAAGCTTTTTTCGCTGCAACGAGACTCTGCTCCCACCTAGGGGTGATGGGAGACAATAACACCCGAACAACACCCGAAATGAAAGCAGTGAAAACTAATTTTCTGTCGATCTCTAATTATTCGTTCTTTCTGTGCGGCCCACGGACCGGTACCGGTCCACGGCCCGGTGGTTGGTGACCACTGTTCTAGAGAGTAAAAGGATCTTGGGGAACTGGGTTTAATTCTTACTCAATTAACTATATGAGGGAGTTTTGCATGTTTTCTTTTGCATGAATATCATTGGGCCTCCTTTGGCTACTCCTCAGAACATGCAGTAGGTGAACTGGCTGCTCTAAACTGCCCTTAGGTGCAATAAAGTGAGTGAATAAGTAAATGAAAATGTGTGTGTTGCCCTGTTATGGATTGGCGCCCTTTCCACAGTGCATTCTATCCTGGCACACAGTGTTGTATTTACATAATCCAAACAACCATAGAGTTGATATAATTGATAAAGTACAATTTTGTCAGATCTTGCTATCCTTAAAACAGTGTAAAACATTACAATGCAGTGTGTAATAACACCAGAAATGTGGTAGAATCATGTGCCCACGGCCTATTCACAGTAATGACAAGGAAAGTACCTTGGTAAAGATGAGGATGACATGGAAATTCCTTGTCAGTGACTCCAACCTAAAAATGCTATTGTCTGTGCTTTGCAATATCCTATTTTTAGGAAAAGACGATAAAGGTGGAGCAGCATGATTATGCAGCTGGTATAGTGGTTAAAGCATAGTATCATCAAGGCCATGGTTCCATCTTTGCCTTTGGTTACTGTCTGTAAGGATTTTAGCTTACTTACCCTCTGTTCACACTGGTTTTTTGAATATTCCATTTAAATTCCATCTGCTAAAGAAACATGCAGAAGGTCACCTGGGTATTTTTAGTTGGCCCAAGGAGTCTTATTTGTACAGGAAAAGGTATAAAACAGTTAAAACCATGAAAGAACAAACACACAACAAAACAATTCCCGGATTAATTTAATATTTCTCTATTTGATTTTCATTTCTTAAACTTTATCATTATGGTTGTAGTGCAACAGGATGTACCGCTGCTGGACAGCTTGAGGATCCTGGGGTAGATTAGTCCTTGCCTTTGGTTGTTAAGTGTGCAAAGTTTGGCACTTTTTTTTCTATATAAATGTGGGTTCCCTCCATGTGATCAGATATTCTTCCACCTCCAAAACATACCAGAATGTGAACTAACTTCTATACATTGCCCCTAGGTTTGAGTAAGTGAATAAATGGCATGGTGCCATCTTCTGCAATTTTACTTTTACCAAGTGGATTCTGGTGCTTCTGTGTCCCCTTTCTTAATGTTCTATTTAGTGTTATCTGTTTGTCAGGTGGTGCGTGATAAACGATCCATCCAGATGTGTTTCTTGGTCTTTGACACATAGAAATATTGAGAGGGTTATTGCAGCAACTGCAGCTGAACAGGACAAACTATTCTTTCCCAGATACAATGCTATGGACTGATGTTAACTTGCACTCTGTATCTAGATTTGGCCCACTTTATTGGAAGGTTTTGACTGCCTGTCTTGTTAAATTGCTATATTTTATGTGGAGATCTTTTACCTCCTTGTGTTCAACTACTGTCATGTTATGGCCTCTGTAGTGTCTATGAGTTGTCTTTATTTGTTAGTGACGTCAAACTTTTACCCTTCATTTACCCACCACTCAACCTCGTTGAGGTTTTAATACTACAGTAGACCCTTGAGTTAAGAACGGTTTACCATACAAACATTTCGGGTTACGAACGATCTGTTTCAACTTAACATACAAACAAATTTCAGATTACGAACAGAAATGCGAACATTCGGACAGCGGACAGTGTTTTTCCGGTGTTTTCTTTATATTTTGTAAAATTCAATATTAAAATGGCCCCAAATAAGGTGCAGAGAAAACTTAGTGGTGAGAAAATGAACAAATCTATTACATTTGTTGTTGTATAATTACTCCTGCCAGTAGCTGTCACTGTGTATCAGACAGAGGGGACAGTGAGTGAGAGAGAAGAAGGAAATCACTGAGTAAGGTATTCTTTCTTTCGTGCAGTTACACCAGAAAATACAACACTATTGAAATAAAGAAGGAAATAATAGAGAAATATGAGAGTTATTGTTGTTTCTGCTAGATACATTTTATATAAAAAGAAAGAAATTTATTATGGTGTATGGAACAGCACACATACTGTACTGAAATGTGATGTGTGTGTTTCTTATGTACTGTACAGTACTACTGTGTATTGTTGTTTATTATTGTTTATTATAGGAATGTCTATTCTATAATTTAAGATTTAAGGGAAAATTTACTTGAATTTATAACAAAAAAGACAATTTAAGACATTAGAAAGGTTATGTAAGGGGGTGGTTTGGGAGGTCTGGCATGGATTAATTCTATTTACATGATTTCTTATGGGAAAAACAGGTTTAACTAACGATTAAATTCGTAAGTCAAGGGTCTACTGTATTTGCTCACCAGTGGCAGCATTTGGTGCTAAATTAGTATAGATATCAGGAAAAATGCAAATGCCTACACTAGGTAGCTCAATTACTATTCAGAATATTTGGCCTTTAGGTTTTGACACATTTGAATACACCTAAATATACACTCTAGATTACTGCTGTAGAACACCTGGTTACTGTTTATTAACAGATTTTGCAAAAATGATGTGTTCAGGTTAACGTTTTGTGTTATATAACACTTCTTGTTTACCTCTCTCAGAACATATATCTGTAAGAAACATTAAACAATGAGTATTATGAATGCTCCAGAGCTCCGGGGTCCTAACAAACTGGCTTAAACATTTGATCGTGTTCACTTTCTGTTAGGAGTTTTGCATGTTTTTCCATTGTTTGTATTTTTTAAAACATGTATATGTTAAAACATGCAACAGGAGTGCCCAGGTGGCACAGCGGGATATTCCTTAAAGTGCGAATAAATGACAAATCTGCATTTGTATGGAATAACAGTCAAATCCACTCTAAAAGCATCCATATGTATATGTGTTTAGCTGGATTTTCCTCACTATAGCTCAGGACTCTGAAAAATGGTGAGAATCAGCTTTTCCTAGAGAGTCTAAAATGAGTCTAAAATCATTAAAAAAAAAAGCTTAATGTGACAATGTAATAAAAGAACGACATGGAAACACTAAACTTCTCTTAATTATTACTGCTCATAAGTCTCCACTAATGAAATTCCTCACTCATTGTTTTAGTACAATAAGTCACGTTAAGCTTTGTGTACTGCCACACTCGATAGGAAATAACAGCAGAGCCAGTGCAAAAGCTATTGTGTCACTTCTCATGTAAATGTGCCTTTAGTGAACGGAATACAGTATTTCAAGATCAAGCATCTTCATGATTAAGAAGCATAAGGAAACAATAAAGAAGTAAAGAGCAGGTTTTATTATATTTCACTGTTTTTTTTTTCAATTGTATTTCAGTGCTTTTGTTTTATATTATATTTGTGTTATTTTCAATGTATAAGTGTCAAAAACAACCCCCCCCCCTAAATATATGCAGTTCCACTGGACCATAGAACGCATTAACAGGTTTTCCATTCATCCTAATTGGAAAAAATACCTTGAAACTCAATGCCTTATAAACTCAACACCACTTCCAGAATCAACTGGCGTCGGGTTTCAAGGTACCACTGTATTAAATATTTATTTTAAGAGCAAAGTGGGGTCCTTCCCAGTATTAGTATGGTTTACCTAATAAAGTGACCAGTGAGTTAACTGATATAAAAGTCATTTGTCATTTTTACACAAAAATAACACACTGGCAATCTCTCTAAAACTAGCATAAGTGACATTCCCAGCATGTGAACTATTTAGCTCTTTTGCTACCATGACCGCTAATTGTCAATATTTGTGAGATGTTCTGTGGCCCTCAGGAATTTTGGCATTTCCCTACTGTCCAAGAGCCACACTGGGAAATGCATTTGAGCAGAAATTAAGAACATTAGCAGCAGTACACTTGACCTCACAATAAAATACACAGAGGGGGACATTTCAGACTCGGTACAGAGGAATTATTCTCTGCCTCTGAAAGAATTTTACTGACAACTCTAACTGAGCAAATCTGCTTTAAGTACATTAAAGCCATGTTTTAAAGAAGCTGACAGCTGCTCTGGTGTCAATTACACAAAAATGAGAAAAAAAATCTGAAGTTTGTGATGAATGATAATCAGTAGAGTTTAGATAGACAGGTCTGAACCCAGGACCTTCTTGCTATGAGCCACAGTGCACCATACAAAGTAACAAAACTACTGCAGTGGCATCCTTCAAAAACTTGGAGCTGCTCAAATGCTTAAAGCTTTCAGGCTAATGGAACCGTGTTCTGTTCAATTAAACACCGTCAGCTATAATGCTGTGCCTCATATCATGAGATACCACAAGAGGGAGCAGCTCTGCTTTACTTATGAACCCACTTTAACACATTTGAAAGTACGTTTTTGCTTACACATTTCTAATTGCAGTACTGAACTGTGTTGTTTTTGTGAGTAATATGTTTTACGTCTGGTGTGGTACAGGTATGCTCAGGATACGAGGGCAGTAGGGCACATGGAAGCTGGCTCACACAGCCTCCCTATCCACTATGCCACTACCCCCTCTCCACTCTTCCAGACTTTCCAACCGCATGGTCCAGGAAACACTTACACCCTCCGTCCATTCTGTCCAACTCTCTCCTCTGGATTCCGGTAAAAGGAAGCATAAAGGTCATCCTGAGGGCACGACCGGGGTGAGCAAGATATATTTTAGTCACACAAAAGCATTGAGGTGAGCCTTTTCCAAACTGATGCAGATACACAAACTTTTAGAATCTAAACAAAAAAGAAATGTAAAGACAAATATAAGAGGCTAGCCTAGCTCAGCCTTTATAAAGATTTATGGTACTCTTTCTTTTACAGCAGCAGAAAGGCCCCCAAAAATGTAATTCACATTGGGTAGCGCTTACTTATTCAACATTTAGTGTTACCTTTACAACAATATACACTTAAAAACATTTAATTCAATGTAGCCCTGCACAAAGTACAATAAACTAAATGTCAACAGGCCATTTAAGAGTCCTTTCTATTTAGACAGGAGTGAGAACTCAATGTAGTTTTCCTTTCCTGATAGTTAAAGAGTGCACAGCAAACAGAATGATGTCATCTAAACCACCTGTGAGTGGGACTGCCTTTCTAAAGGGTAGTAATATGTTTTCCTAGTGCAGAGTAACCTTGTTTTGGGTGGTGAACCAACCGTATTTGCCCATTTGTTCACAGACCTGCCATAACATTAAAACCACCTCCTTATTTCTACACTCACTGTCCATTTTATCAGCTCCACCTACCATATAGGAGCACTTTAGTTCTACAATTACTGACTGTAGTTCATCTATTTCTCTACATACTTTTTTAGCCTGCTTTCACTCTGTTCTTCAATGGTCAGGACCCCCACAGAAACATGACAGAGCAGGTATTATTTGGGTGTTGGATCATTCTCAGCACTGCAGTGACAATGACATGGTGCTGGTATGAGTGGATCAGACACAGCAGTGCTACTGGAGTTTTTAAATACCGCGTCCACTCCATTAGACACTCCTACCTAGTTGGTCCACCTTGTAGATGTAAAGTCAGAGACGATCACTCATCCATTGCTGCTGTTTGAGTTGGTCATCTTCTAGACCTAGGCTGGATATTTTTGGTTGGTGGACTATTCTCAGTCCAGCAGTGACAGTGAGGTTTAAAAACTCCAGCAGCGCTGCTGTGTCTGATCCGCTCATACCGGCACAACACACACTAACACACCACCACCATGTCAGTGTCACTACAGTGCTGAGAATGACCCACCACGCAAATAATACCTACTCTGTAGTGGTCCTGGGAAAGTCCTGACCATTGAAGAACAGCATAAAGGGGGCTAACAAAGCATGCAGAGAAACAGATGGACTACAGTCAGTAATTGTAGAACTACAAAGTGCTTCTATATGGTAAGTGGAGCTGATAAAATGGACAATGTGTGTAGAAACAAGGAGGTGGTTTTAATGTTATGGCTGATCAGTGTATATATATATATATATATTAGGGCTGTCGAAGTTAACGCGATAATAACGCATTAACGCAATCTCAATTTAACGCGATTAAGATAAATAGTGCCATTAACGCAAATTCTAGTTCATGTTGAGACTTGACTGGTAAAACAAACGTTTTAATGTCGGACATGTCACCGTTTTTCATTTGCGGTTTGTTAACAAAATGTAAAAGAGCGTCGTAGCATCTGCACTTGCATAATAAAGAAATAAATACACGCTATATTCACAAGTTGTCGGGAGCAGAACACTTTATTAACTTATTCTGTTACGGTAAAGAATACCGGACAGCTGAGTCAAGCACGTTGTCCATGAACTATGGAAGCCCCAAAGGGTCAAAACACACTCACTTCGTGTAGAAACGTCCATCAAACCATTGGATAGTATTACTGCCTAGTATGTGAGTGAATAAAACTCCCTTACAGTTTTCTCTTGTCCCAGCAGTTTTTAACATCAGTACATTTAGCATAAAATGTGTTCACCATTTTAATTCTAACATTTCACTTAAAAATCCTTGTTTTCTATAACATTTACACAGATTTTTTTTAATGCGATTAATCGCGATTAACTATATGAAATTCTGAGATTAATCGCGATTAAAAATTTTAATCGTTTGACAGCCCTAATATATATATATATATATATACAGTATATATATATATCATCTTTCACCCATATATATATATGGGTGAAAGATGAATAGGGTGTTCCAAGTACCAAAAAAATAAAATGGTTAAATTGTATAATTTTTTTATTTAATATTGTGCACAAATGTGTCACCTATGTAAATATGTATTTTTTTTCTGAGCATTTTGCTTATTTGATAATTTTAGTGTTGTTGACACACAACAAGTGCACAAAAATGTCATTCAGTGCAACGACTAATTTATGACAAAATACACACACAAGGAACAATCTTAGCCATTTCAAATTTATAAGTTTAGTATATCTCTTACAAAAGATTTAAAACCTCAGAAGAAACTGTACTTACTCTGTTTTGAATTTTCTGTGCATTGCTTGTACTCTAATGCGCCTTGGGATTTTGTTTATTTGTATACAAGACGTTTTTGCTACACATTCTATTCTATTTGAAACCTAATCAAACTCTGTTTTCTATGAAGCAGGCCTGGATTCTCTTGCATTCACATGAAAAAAATATATAATAATTACTTATTACAGTTATTTTAAGCAAATGTTTTTGTTGCACTGTATGATGATTTTATGTTGCACTGAATGACGTACTCCAAATTATCCTGTTACATCAGAATATTCATGACTTAATTTGTTTTTAAGTTCTTTATTGATTAAAGTAGCAGTAGTAGAATGAAAATATGCCACACCAGTAGCAAGTATGTGTTTTAATATTACTACATCATGAAAAAAGTAAGGCAATGAAAAACATAGCTAATGAAGCCATCATAACAACTTGTAAGGCACCAGAACAGTGTGGAAGTGTGGAATGTGTCATAACACGTGAAAAAGTTGCTGCAGTAAATCTAAATTCATTCAGCAGTAAAAACCATTTGAAGTCGCATTTTATTTCATGAACTGAACAAATGTTTTCCAGTCTTTTGTTGTAAACCTTGAGGTTCTTGCTGTACATGGCTTTGGTTCTGCGATTATGATTTTGACATCAGACTTAAGGTAGTAAATTTCATCATGTGGATTTGGCCACACAAAGGAATTTGTTTCAATTTTGTAGCATGCAGCTAACTTGCACCTCATCTCCTACAGACAGCAGTACCTGCCCAACGAATGGCAGGTCATCGTACTTAACAATAACAAAATCTCAGGGACCACTTCATCAAAAACATAATTATTAAGGAAGACTAGAATGGAAAAAAGTGGTTTTAATATTTAAAAATAATTTTAAAACATTATAAAGTCAGTATAACAATGTCATTGTCAATTTAGTGCAACAGTGAAATTCTGTTGCACTGAATGACTGTTGTTGTACTGAATGACAGACATTTTTACTTTAGCACATTTTACAGTTATCCCAGTGGTTAGCAAAAGCTAACATTGACCTTAGCTCAAAGACATTTCTACACATATTCACATTTAAATGTTAATAACCTTGTTTGTTTACAAGATTAACCATAATATAACGTTTTCTGTGTTGTACTGAATGACACTCAGTTTTGTTCTTTAATGTACTGTGTCAGTAAAAAGACATTTTTATCAAATAATGTTAAAATGCATTGACCTCGTGTGTGTGCTGAAGGGTCCCCAGGTGTCTTCTTTTGTTGTTATAATTGGTCACATGACTGCAGTAGCTTGATTGCATATTAAAATAAGGCTTTTTATTAACGTTGTACTGAATGACAACTGAAGATTGGGAAAATGGGGACTGAAAGTATCCTGAATATTATTAATATTAAAAAACACATCTGATTGAATATTATTTAATATGTCACACATGACATTTGTACAATTATGCCAAAGCAGTAAATTTTAAGTTTTACTTAAGATTAATTAGTTTTTTCTTAATGTTTTATTGCTTAAAGAGGTAGGGGGACCGTTGCACTGAATGACATTTTGGGGGTTTCAAGGGTTATTTTTTCAAAAATCATACATTTTCCGTAAAAATTACTTTAGGTTTCAGTAAAGATGTACAAATGGAGTAGATTGAAGGTATATCCACTTATATTAATATAATTGTATATTATTTATCAAGTGGGGACACTAAAAAGTTACGTCTCGTCTTTGACCCATATATATATATATATATATATATATATATATATATATATATATATATATATATAAACTTTTACCTCATCACTGACTCCCAAAGTAGATTAAAATTGTCCTTGTTATTGTCAATTACTTTTTCTGCATTGTTCCACATCCAAGATAGCACACTGCACAAATTTAAACTAAGTCTACATGATTTGTGTATCAGAGTGCATCAGACACATGATCCATCCAGACCGATGTTTACTGCAAATGTAATTTATTTTCAGTGTTTTTTTTTATGTAGTTATGTAATGCTGGCACAGAGAAGAATGGCAATCTAAAAGTACTATTTATATCAAATAAAAAGTCACTTCTCAAGTTCATTTGAAATGATATTTAAAATGTAAACCTATTTTAAAAAAAGACAATCATGCAGATTTGGGGAATCTTCTTTTTTTTTTTTTACACTCATTAAAAATTCTAAACTCATAGCGGACCGACATTAATAAACACCAACATATGAAGTAAACAAAGTCTGATAAAAATAGCACTATAAAATAAATATTTCAGTTTTGAATAATTGTTTGTAGGAAAACAAGTTAAAAAAATTCATTGGGGTGCATGTTGTGAATAAAAGGGATTATGCGGCATCGATCACAGGATTCCTCGATTACCTGCAAAGGGAACAATCACAGCACTCGTTAGATACAGGCCTGTTTTTATACTAAACACCAATCCCTCTTTTTTAAGGATGACTGAGAACTATTCACTTTTACATAAGCTACACATCTTGAGATCATGGTGCCAACAGAATGATTAATAGAACAAATAATGAAGGGACTGTTATGATTCTATAACATGCATGAATTAATGCAGGGTTGGTACATAAGTAGTGTTACTGAAAACACTTTGGGCTAGATGTACCAAGCTTATGATGCGTATTTCGGCTGGATTTTTGTCTTACTCTGCATGTAAAACTATTGTTACATTTAAGAAATTTAGCAGCTGCTTTTATCCACATTTTTACAATTTGCAGTTGTGACAATACAGCGCAGGCGTTAAAGGATGACGGGCCTTGCCCAGAGGCCCAGCTGTGGCAACTTGGCGGTGGTGGGGCTTACATACAGTAGAAAAAAAGGTATACACACCTCTATTACAATGCCAGGTTTTTGTGATGTAAAATTTTTTGTGGGCAGTCAGTGATGAGCTACAGCTTTAGATGCAATGGTACAAATTTACAGTGCACCTTTTACATCTAACCCTCTTAGGCATAGTTAAGACTGTATTATTGTTCATGTATCTGAAGGAGTGTGTAAGCCTAGGAATTACCTCTCGAGGCGGTTCACCACATCACGCACCAGACTAACAAGGTGCTCGTGCTCTTGAGGGTTGGACATCACAATGCTGTGGAGCTTCTTCATGTAGGAATCAATGGAGTCCAGGCTGGCTGTTTCTCCACTGCCTATAGAAACAGCAATGTGGCACATGAGGGCTAAAAGAGTACTGACAAAACACTGGTACAACACTATAGTACTACAGGCATTTAGCGGACGCTTTTATCCAAAGCGACTTACAGTACTGTGACAGTTTACTGTCTAAGCAATTGAAGGTTAAGGGCCTTGCTCAAGGGCACAACAGTGGCAACCTGGCAGTGGTGGGGCTTGAACCAGTGACCTTTTGATTGCTAGTCCAGTACCTTACCTGCTAGGCCACAACTGCCTTATGTGTTTCATATACACACGCATACACATACATTCACATACTGTACTTTGTCCTGTTCAGAGTGGCTGTGAGTTCAGTGTCCCCAAAATCTCTAGGCGCAATGCAGTAACCCACCCCAGACACCAATCCATAGCAGGGCCTCGACCATCCCCTCCCATCAGACATAGCACCTCTGTTCCCAGCAGTAGTGGGCTAGTATTATTTACAGCTGTGTAACCCAAGCACCTTTATTGAAGAACTGCTTTTATATACCCATTAGCAATTGATGTGGCTGAAACACCTGACCTCTTAAGGTAAGTAGGGGCAGTGTTTACATACTTTTGACCATACTACGTGTACGCAGTTTAATTGTTTTGTTTTATTAGGATTTGTAAAGTCATGTTTTACACTTTTGGTTACATTCATGACAGAAACAGTGGTTACACAAGATTCATCAGTTCACAAGGTTATATCGAACACAGTCATGGACAATTTAGTATTTCCAATTCACCTCACTTGCATGTCTTTGCAGTACTTCACACATATTACAGTGTGTTTGTGGTGCATCAGTCTGTTTTGTATGTGTCTCTCACCAGGTAGAGGTACGTTGCCGAAACTGTGTGTGAGCACAGAGCGCAGTGAGTCCAGGTGCTGCTGCAGCAGGCTGTTGCGTGTGCGCTCCTGCAACACGTCTCCTTCCAGGCGCTCGACTGCGCTGCGCATGCTCTCCACGTGTTTCTGCAGGGCTGCATTACGCTCCTCATACTCCATGTTAGTCTTACGCAGCTGTCGCATCTCTGCCTCACGTGCTGGCCAAAAACGCACAGGTTAGATTAGGCATAAGCATATAAGCATTGTAGGATACAATCATGGCAAACTGCAGGTACCTGGGAATGTCTTGCAAGGCCAGCTGTCTTTTCTAACTTAATTTGATGGCTGGAGAAATATTTGGCTTAAAGGTGGGAGAAAATTTAGTATTGCTAGGGCAGGATTAAGTTTGGAATTTTTAAGCCAAATTTTTGCCTCCTAAAAATGTAGCTTAAAGTGAAAAAAATGCATGTCTAAGTAGTGCACCATGAGTGATATCTAGATGCTGTTTGTGATGCAACCAGAAAATGTCAGCTTCCCTACATTTTCTTTATCATTAAAAGTAAAAAATGTACACTGGTACATGTAATATTTTGATAAACTAAATAGGAAGGTAAAACAATTTCTGAAAATGAGCCTTGAGGACTTCGCTTGTTCATTAAGCAGGCAATGTTGTGTGTGCTGTGCACAAAAAAACCTCTGGAGTGGGTTTACAGTGGCACTAAATTCCTGCATTGTTTACAGCCAACCTGAGCGATGACTTTTCCCAGATGTCAAATCTCATTAGGAATGATGGCTGGCTTTATGAAATGCTGACAAACTGCTGATAGTAAACAAATACACTTTACACACAGTATGAGCACCTGGGTTAGACCGTAACCCAGAGCTGTATTGATTTTTTATAACATATTACAACCTGACCGCTCATTCAAAGGCCAGCTCTATTATTTTGAAACATTAGTAGAGGAACATGTTCATTGGAAAAGACAATTATGCTTGGAAGAATATGCTTGGAGGGTAAAAGAGGAAGAAATTGACCAACAACAAGATAGATGGATACAGTCAAAGGAATTAAGACAGTACAAACTACTATTTATATGGTTGCCAGGAGTTGAAATCTACTTGCAACACAACTGTTCTGGTTCAACAGCTGCTAATGATTTTAATTTCATTTTATTTTTTATGTTTTACTGCCACCTTATCCTGATCAGGGTTGCGGTGGGTCTGGTTTCACTAGTAATCACTAGACGCAATGCAGTAACGCAAAGGACAGGACACCAATCCATTGTGCAATCTCGGCCAACACCTTACCCCACCCCCCTCCTCAGACACAGCCAATCATTTCTCTATGTAGACACCTGACCAGCCATAGCTCGGGGGTTCAAACCCTGGATCCCAGTGTTAGTAAGCTAGGCTAAATTAGTACTCCCAAGCACCACAGCTACTAAAGTAATAATGAAAAGAAATGAATTAGCAAATTTTTCAAAACTGAGTTCTAGTATTTCTTCTTTAGTGTTAAAAAATGAACAGGTTTGGTTCTGCCATAGATTGTGCAATTATTAAGACAATTATTATTCATAGATGGGGTGCTCAGGTGGCGCAGCGGTAAAACATGCTAGCACACCAGAGCTGACATCTCGAACTCGTCAGTTCAAATCTAAGCTCTGCTCCAGTCAGGGTGAGTGTCTACACAAACCATGATTGGCTTGTTGTTGTTGCCGGAGGGGATTCCTCATAACTGATGCAATTACGAACTCTGCTGGCTGATTGATGGTGTCTGCACAGAGACTGGGGATAATGTGTGATTAAGGCGTGTCTCTCCATACACAAAGCTGATCCACATATGAACTCGTCTCCAGCAGGTGAAAATAAGCTGTCGGCTACTGCACACGTGTCAGAAGGGGTACGTGTAAGTCACAGCTCTTCTCGGTCAGAGTGGAGGTCAACATCAGTAGAGGCGAAGCATAATGCAATCGGGTAATTGAATACGACTAGATAGGAGGAAAATTGGGGGGGGAATGCTAGTTAGCTGCCTAATACTGTCAGGCTATAGAAAACCTATGATGCTGAAAAAATTGATAGACACTCAGATTTAAATGTTATTTATTTTCAGCGTAATGTGAATATAAACTGAGATTAAGTAGATTAAGAGTAAGTAGTAATTCTGGAGGATTATTAGAGTAAAGCAATAAGCCACGAGAGACCGTGCGTTACTGCGATTTTATCACGGGGAAGGAAGCGAAGTGCCTAAAACGTCTTTCCCCATGATAAAATAATATAAAACGGCGGTCAACATAAAATATAATAAAATACAACAATGTTCAATTTATAAATGTTTTTATTTACAAAAACACTTACAAAAAGCATTCTTCCGCGAAATCAGGTAGTCCGTTAACAGTGTTGCTAGGCAACATGAGGGCGAACATAACATTCGCAATAAACTTTTCTCCACAAACACCCGCTTAATGATTAGGATTACTGTTTATATTAATCTGAACATTTCCATGTATAGTACATGACCTAAAATAGTGTTCAACCAAGTTTGAACTTTTTCTTTTCAGTGGCGTATTAATATGGAATGATGTGAGGTGGTCATAGGTGTGCGTTTATCGGGGATTTTACAACGGCTTCGAACGCGGCTTAGCCAATCAGATTTTAGGACCGGAACTATCCATTTTATAAGATTATTTTTATATTTATTGTTTTGATCACTTACGTATTTTCATGTGCTGTTTATGTAGTGTAAGCAGATAGAGCAGCATTAGGCTTAGTGTGGACAATAGCGCATTAATCAAAGTTGCGACTGTAATGCATACAGTATTCTGTTTTAATAGCCTATAATAAACTGATGTAAAATGAAAGTAACACACTGAACTGTTGCAGTGAGTAACAATAAAGTCTCAGGAAAAGAAGTTCCAGCAAACCGATGGCACTATTAACAATATTAGGAATCCAGTCAAATAAAAAGAGTATGTATAGAGAATATATGGAGTGTTTTCCTAATAAAAAGTGCTACATAAACATAAATAATACATTCATTTTCACACTGTAATAGTTCATTCCATGTACTGTTTTGATCAGTTGCACTACAGCTTTGGAGTGCAGGCTCACAATTGTGCTGCTTATACATTACTTATAGCTTGCTACATTCTAAAACAATGAGGTGAAATTGGCAGGTAAAACAATGAAGCTGTAACAAAATTTAGGATTATTAAAATCATAATACGCTTCAGTATTGGGACAGGTCTTCTCCCCGTGCATGATTTGTAGTGGACCCAAAATTTCTATCGATACCCATGCCTGAACTCAATTTCTTACCTTTGCTATGGTTGAGAAACTCCTCAGTGAAGATAGGAATATCAAAGACAGAGCGATCCTTTAATCCTCCATCATTCTGACCAATGGGACAGAAAAAAGCACAAGTCAAAGAGAGACATAATTTTATAAAAAAATTAGCAAAGCTAGAATTCTTGATGACTTCGCTAGTGCAAATAATACAATGTTTTAAGTGTCTCAATGACCCAATTTACTGTTTTGTTTTTATTCCATCGGTTTGTGTATCAGGATTGTTTCTGAACTACACAAAAGGTCGAGTATAACGTGCTCATTTGCATAACGTCATCAGACTTTAAGAGGGCTGACAGGAGACACGTGTAAATGAAAGGAGTTGAAGTACTATCAGGAATGGGAAAAGTAAATTGCAAAATTTAACTGTAACAGGTCTCTCTACAGATACTCAGTGGTTTTAAAGTCTGGGCTTTGGCTGGGCCACTTAAGGCCACTTTAGGTGCTTTAGCATTATGCTTTAATAAAGTCAATAAAATGTTGAAAGGTGAATTTATGATTCAGTCTAAGGATGCATTTGCAACCAGTTGGTTCTAGACACATCTCAAGGATAATTAAAGCAACCAGGATGAATCTGACCACAATTTGGAGTGCCACACAAAGAGTCTAAATTCTGTTGTGAATACAAGATTTCAGTGGGTTTTTTTTTTATTAATGACTAAAATCTAAATCATGTTTTTATTTTGGCATTATGGGTGATTAGCAATTATATTAATTTACAATCAAATCCACAATGCAGTAAGGTGTGCAAAATAACTGGACAAATTGGACTAGTAATCAGAAGATTACCTGGCCTGGTTCAAGGCCAACCACCGCCAGGTTGTCACTGTTGGGCTTTTGAGCCAAGCTCTTATCCCTCAATTGTTTGTACTGTATATGGTCGCACATTTTTAATGGCTTTGGATAAAAGCAATAAATGTAAAAAAAAAGGCTGCAAGGGGTCCAAAAACCTCCCTCATCCACTGCATGCAAACTTTTGACTTTAACCATGAATGAGGTCTTTGAGTCATTTGAGTACACCGAGTACCAGTCAATTTATAGGACTAAATTTTCATTAAAACCCTCAGACCATTACATCTCAGACAGCTGATAACCAGTAGCTTGGTTAAGACATCTTAAACATCCTAAAGCAAAGACATTACTCCTGCAATAAAAGATACAGAGTGCTAACTCAAAGTGCTCTTGTGTGTAGCTTGAGATTAGTGCTTGTCCTACCTCCTGAAGCACTTCCCTGGCAGCCTGCCGGCCCACGTCTCCTGCACAAAGAGAGAAAGAGAGACTTTAAGAGCCCATGATTAATGTATCATGCCTCTAAAGACCTCATTCCATTCTGAACCGATAAGCTGGTGAGAGCTAGTGCAATTTGTTGACTGGACATTCCACACAGAAAAATATTGTATCTAAAATAACTTAAGCTTCATAAAAACTTTCTATCTCCCATATGTAGTTCCTCGAATCATTTGTATAGTTACTGTCAGTTATAGTTACACATACAGTGTTGGGATTTTATTGATTTATGCATCTGTTCTTTTTCTGTGATCATTAAAACACATTTGTTATATTAAAAAAAATGTTACTAATGTTACTAATCACACACAAACATTTGAACCTTAAAGCTTGACCTTGACTAAGTCCCATGCATGCCAGCCTCTGAGCCCATGACACTGTAGCTCACTTGACTGGCCAGTTTGGAAGCTGTTTTAGCAGTTTCACACTTGTAGTCCTTGGATTACTTCTTACCATTCTGACCAGATCATGGTATGAAACCATTGTACCAACCCATGTTGTTTTTTCCTTACTTGGTATGCAGTGTGGCGACCCTTAAATATGGCATCCTCTATTTATTTATTTTCCCTTATTTCCCCAATGTCCAATTGGTGCCCATCTCTTTCTTGTCACTGCCGGTACCCCCACATCCGAATGGGGAGGGCTGTGGCTGTCACATGCGCCCTCTGACACGATTGCCTCTTATTGCCTGGCAGGGGCAGGACAGCCACGTGCTGCCATCCATGAGCTGCCCCCTGACCCTAATGCAGGTGCCTCAAACGTTTGGCAGAGGTTGTAATTGCTGCAGCAACGAGGAACCCTGCCTTCTACAGACACACATCCAATTATGTCAATAACACAGCTGGGATTTGAACAAAAAAGTTAACTGACATTACAGAAATGTTTGCATTACCAAATTATTATTCTCAGTTGTTGAATATTAAAGAAGTTTTGCTATGTTTTAATTATTCAAAGAAAAACAACAATTGAAAAAATTATTAAAATCTCCAAACATGTTCCTTAACAGGTACAGGTAAAATATTTACTTTTTGAAGCCACACTAAGACATTGAGACGTATTGCTGCAGAAAGAGGTTCATCTAACCTTCCCTTCCTCCAACACAGCCAGCTGTGTTTGTGTTCAAACTCTCCACAGTGGTATGCTAGCGTGTTAGACTGCTGCCCCACCCAAGTACTGTTTGGTTATTTTATGTTGTCCTGGTCAGTATCACAGTGGGCACAGTGCAGTAACACACTCCAGACAGGATGCCAAGCCATCAGGCCAAAAAACAACCTTCCCCCAGACATAGCGAAGCATTTCTGTATTTAGGTGCCTGACCAGCTGATAGCAGTGCTGGGGATATGAACCCTGAATCCCAGCAGTAATGGGTTAAGAGCAATTTACCGCTGCGCCATTTAAACATTCAGTATTTAATATTTCTGCTGCGTGTGCATCTGAAGACAAACTCTGTTTACAGTGCAACAGATGCAGGTCTCTGTACCTCCTCGCATTCGCTTCCCCTTCTGTTTCTCCTGCACCTTTCTCTTAAAGTGCTTATAGGCCTCTGTCTGTTGATACTTCTCCAGCTCCCTCATGTAGCGTTCCTTATCCTTCTCTGCCTCATCCAAATAGCGCTGTTGAGAAAAAGAAGAGGGAAAAAATGAAATAGTTCACTTAAATGAGAATTTGCAAACAGTTTTTATACAACAGTTAGTTCCGACCTTACAATCTGATTGGTTGAGAAGTGTTCTAACCGTGCTGATATTCGTGATAACAGCACGGCCTTTTCACACCACAACTGTATTACTCCGCTGACGCATTGCCAGTAACGACAAGCTTCATGCACACAAACGCGCACGCAGGCGACACAGACCTTATTCCCGATCACGTTTTAAATCCGTTATCTGATATAAAATCTAGTGCACTATGTAGGGAACATAAATCCGCGATCTGATACACAATCTAGTGCACTATGTAGGGAACATAAATCCGCGATCTGATACACAATCTAGTGCACTATGTAGGGAACATAAATCTGCGATCTGATACACAATCTAGTGCACTATGTAGGGAACATTAATGTGTTTGTAACGCGAACAGTTAGCTTAATAGCCCAGTTAGCAGCTCCTAAGAGTTCTGTTATCACCCATATCATTTGGTGTGTGCGAGAGGTTTTTTATTTCTTTTTTTTTTCCCTTCAGAGGTTCTTGCCTTTTTTTTCTTGTTGTTCTTACCTCCCTAAAATGAGTTTTTGTAACTTGGGATGTCTGCTTTGTAGTGTTAAACTTTATCAGGGTATCTGCAGGTATTGGGAAATTAAATTTAAGACTTTTTAATACCACTCTGAGACAAAAATTAAGACCACTGTCGCAGTAACAAAGCAGCAAAAAGCACACATCAACATTATGTTTACAGACTTTATTGTAAGCATGCGAGTGCTGTATTTTCTGTTTAACCAATATTTAATGATTTAAACTTAAATGAACAGTTTTGTATAAACCAAAACCATTTATACTTATATTTTGTATAAACCAGAACCGTCTGTACACTGAAAAGGGGGTCTCAGTTTTCTGCTCGGGAATAATCTGTCCTGTTACATGTTAGCATAATTAAACAAGTTTATTTCTTAATTATTTGTCATTATACTAAGAGCATTGCTTATTTTCTGCATGTTCTATCTGTTGCTCCGTTACGGCTCTGTGTGTGTGTGTGCGAGCGCGTGTCTCTCGCTCGCTCTTTATTATGCCTCTCATTGTGACTGATTAATTCCCTTTACTGATGGAAGCAGAATGGGTGGATTACAGTCGATAAGAACTGCGCAAAACTATAAAAAAAAAAATACACCTAACGGCTCCCAGAGGCGCGACTCGGTTCATTTCGTTCATTTTAAAGAGCCGTTCAATAGAATCGGATCCTTCGCGAACACATGAATACAGACTGGCAGATCGCAGTCACACACACTAGCTGTCGGTCGCGAACGAGCTCTTTGAGCCAACAATTTTCTCCGTGGCACGGGCAGGCACTCCACAGGCAGAAGTGGTAAAATTGAAGAGCCATTTTGGAGCAGAAAGAGCCGACTCTTCTCGGTGAGCTGAGCCAAATGGCTCACCAAAAAGAGCCGGAATTCGCATCACTCTTAAACACAGGCGGAGCAGTTTTCATTTTAGGCTCTGTGACTTTTTTTATTTCTCTAATAAGGGAACTATTCGGTCAGATAGCTATTTGTAGTGAAAGAAATACTGTTATGATTTCAAGCATTTTCAAGCACTTTACCCAAAATTCCAGCACTTTTCAAACCTGGAAAATACGAGATTAAAATTCAAGCATTTTCAAGGATTTCAAGCACCCGTACGAACCCTGTTATTCAATGTACACTTTTTTACGGGTTTAGCAAGTAATGAGCGTAAGGTTACCTCAAATTAGCGCCCCTCGGAACCATTAAGACTGCCGTTGGTTCCGCTTAGTTCAGTCCGCCGTTTAAACAGTTAAACTATTTGCATACGAAATCTGGAAATTATGACATACAATCCGCGAAAATAAAACCTAAATTATATTTACACTCTGTGGCATTTTTAAGACCAGTGGCAGATGAATTTAAGTCTTTTTAAGACAAATTAAGGCCTTTTTTTAAGATAAACGAATTTAAGACTTTTTAAGGATCCGCGGACACCCTGTTTATATTCGTTGTGGAACTACTTTTTGGCGGAAGGTATTGTCAATATTAAAGCATATTTAATATGAAATTCAGGGCTTCTTAGATTTATTTTCTTTCTTTATTTTGTAAAAACTGTTATATAAAAGCAATAGAACACTTGAGGTCGTGTGTTATCGCGAATAACATCACGGCTGTGATGATCTATGGCACTCGCCTTCGGCTCGTGCCTGCGACCGAATCAGAGAGCACACTCCCTCTCGTGTTCTATTGCTTAAATGAAGTATAAAAGGACTCTCCTAATGCTTTATTTCAGGTCTGACTAAGTAGTTTTGTAGGGGTACTGGACTGGCCTATCCTGCAGTCCTGACCTGTCCCCAATAAAAAATGTGTTGAGAATTTAGAAATGAAAAACTCCATACTGTTGCACACCTTAAGGTGTATTTGCCGGTAGAATGGGACAGAATAACACCTGATGATAACACTTCACGGTTTGGTTTCCTCTGTGCCAAAACGTCTTTTAATTGTTTAAATAGGAATGGAAACATTACAAAGTGGTAAATGCTTTATTATCCCGACTTCTTTTGGAATGTGTTACAGGTCTGAAATGCAGGAATGGATGTTTATTAACAAATGAAATGAAGTTGACCAAACAAAGCAAGAAATCTCTTTGGTTCATACAAAGTAAATGTAAGAAACACTGTGTTTTTTTTTTATTTGAGGTTTTACATGTGTTCGCAATGGGTGTGAACTAAATATTTGGTAATTACAGGCATTTGCCTTGTACTGTTCAATCAGCAAAGTCTGAGACATGAGATAGGTGTGTTGTGTGCTGGAAGCTGTAGACTTTGCTACGTCCCATTCTCCAATTGTCTCCAGTTGTCCGAACTGATGTTATGCTGTGCATACCTGTATTTAAATAACAGAGCTATGTGCAGTAAGAAGGATGGGCCTGCTTATGATATTGGCCTTCATAAGACCATACGACTGAATTTTATCCCTTTTTTCTCATCATTTGGATCAATCCCTATTATTATTACACTTGCACTCTCTACCACAATATTTAAACAATATTTTTAATAATATGAAATAATTTATGGTAAATAACAAAGTCTGACTGCATGTAGACTGCAGTTGCTGACCTGTTTCTCTTCAGGGGGCAGCTTGCTCCACTCGTTGCCCAGCATCCTAGTAATCTCCGGGAATGGCACATCTGGTCTCTCTGCCCTCAGCTGCTCTCGCCGGTCATTCATAAACCGAACATATCCTGTTAAAGGGGCTTTGGGGGCATTACTGTCCTTCATCGGCTTCTTCCTCTTCCTGCCTTTAGTCCAGTTGGTCTTGAGTTGCTTCTTTGGAGCAAGACAGAGAGAGGCATTTTTGAAACCAAATTCATTTGGCACATCTGCAGGTCACTTCTGTTGGATGCTTGTACTGACTACTACTCTTGTGCTGATCCATTACACTATGTTCAGTATTCTGTATAACTCTTCAGTGCAGAATTATTTGATATTTCTATCTATTCATGGAAACACCATAGCTACTCTGCAACTTAAAGCAACACTGAATAATTAAATTAAAAGAAAACAACTATTCTAGAAACGAGTGCTCTACATTCTGGCTTATTATGTAAGCTTAACAAAATATATACTGTTAAGAAATGTCCAGGCATGTTACCATATAGTAAGCAGTATCAAAACCACTGGTGGAGTACAAATGTCCCATACTATTTAGAATTGTAGCATGTGGTTGGACAAATCCTCATTGTGTAAATGGAATTGCCATGGTGCATTTACTATTACTTTGATTATGATTATGGTTCCATTGAATTGTTTCTTTGCTGCATAAAGCATTAAGAAATTTTTTTTATCATTTTCAAGTATGTTACCAATTTAGCATTCGGTTCAGTTAAAACCTCAGTTTAAATGAGCAAAGAATTTTTTTTTAACTTTTTTCTGTATCTCTCAGGTCTGGAAAACATTGTTTAACTATGTGTCTTGATATTATAGCCTTCCAGCCAACATATAAACTATTAGAATGGTTATTAAATTATAGTAATGTTCAAGATTCAGCATAGAAAACTCTATCGGGAAAAAGAGTAATGAGGATGGAGCCACCAGGCAGGTGGAGAGGAAGGCCAAAAAGGAGGGTTATGGAGGTGGCATGCAAGTGATTGAAGTGACAGAGGAGGATGTTCAGGACAGGTCAAAATTGAGACAAATGATCCACTGTGGCGATCCCAAATGGGAGCAGCTGAAAGAATTGTAGAAGATTAAAAGCTATAAGTTGAATGACAGAGAACCTATAAGTCTTACCCTGCTGTATACCAAAAATTAAACAAGTGTTATATGAAATACATCATTAGCAAGCTACCCAGCCTATTAATTATCACACTAATTACACATAGCATAATACACAATGATCATTTTACAATATTTTAAACATTATAAAGGTTATTTTGCGATGGCTGTTTAAATCTCCACTGCATTGAATTAGTGATGGAAAATAGTGCTCTTGATATTAGTGCAACTTGGTGAGTAATCACTTGGCATATTGGAGGCTGCCAGTAATGCTGTACCTACTGGATGTCATGGAAGCATACAGTGGATGCACTGGACAACTTTATTCTACCACGGACATCTCTCTAGTATGATAAGCTCTAATTACTTTCATTATACTTTTAGTTGTGATCATTTTCTTCTATTTTGCATGTATTTTGTAAATTGCAATATAAACAACTATCTGTGATTTAGCAATGTTTTAACAACCAACTTAAAGGTATTGTGTAAATTATTATTATTTTTTTTTAATTAGGACAATGGCCAAATAAGAGTAAAAAGTTTACAGAATATGCAAGTTACAGTTTATAATCAGGTGAATTGGTAACAGCTAAGGGTTTCATGATTGGATATAAAGGGAGGATCCACTAAGCCAGACCTCATCTCACATGGACAGAAAAACATTGAAACGTGTGCTGTGGTCAGCTGAGTCCATGCTTAAGCTTGTTTTCTGGAAAACTGACTTATCTGCAACAGGTGCCAAAGCCTACATTGATCATGGTATGGAGGTGCATCAGCACGAGTAAAAGTACCGCTGACGCAAAAACATATATTGGAATTTTAGAAACGTGCAGCCATCATGGATATTTTTCCTTGCCACTATGGGCTTTAATATGAATTGGGGCAGCACGATGGCTCACTGGGTAGCACTGTCGCCTCACAGCAAAAAGGTCCTTGGTTCGATTCCCAGATAAAGCAGTCCAGATCCTTTCTGTGTGGAATTTGCATGTTTTCGCGTGGGTTTCCTCCGGATGCTCCGGTTTCCTCCCACAGTCCAAAGACATGCAAGTGAGGTCAACTGGGATACTAAATTGTCCATGACTGTGTTTGACATTAAAGACAGAACTGATTAATCTTGTGTAACCAGTGATTACCTGTCCTGTCAAGAATGTAACCAAAGTGTGTAAAACATGACATCTTAAATCTTAATAAATAAATAATATGAACGAAATTGTATTGAAATCGGCTTATTTTCCAGTGGATTCATGGTCATATTTAACACTGTAAAATGTGGCATGACACAGGCCATGCTGATTGTTGGGTGGCCAAGACTCATTTATGCCAGAGTACATAAAGTGTCTGGTACAGAACAACAGAAAAGCTAATGTGGCTCAAATTGCAGTTTAATACTTGTGGTGAGGTAAATTAGTGTATAAAATCCCTCTGTGTATGAGGCAGTGAACAATTAAAGTGTCCATGCTAACTCCTGTTCACTGTCGAAAGCACATACAATGAGAACAGAGGCATCAGAACTTGACCTCAGTGATGGAGGAAGGTTACAGGGATGTTCTGCATACTTATCCTACAAAAAGCTAAAGTTATTACTGTAAGGATATTATTATTGGATCAGTCTAGACTGACAGAGTGGTATTATGTTATTGCTAATGAACACATGCCAACAAGACACCTAGTTTGCTCATTAACACAAAGCCATACATGCAAGTGTAATCGATACCAGATACTGGGTTACCTCCTCTCCATTTCTTTGGCTGCCATTATCTGTGTTTCCCCCAGGTGAAGCACTCTGCTCTTCCATGACCTTGAATCTTTTACTGGATGAACTGCAGAAAGCACATAACACACAATAATGTTCATAATGTTCAATATAGTGATCAATATAGATCACAACATAATCAATATAGACAAACAATTGTATTAAAAAACAACACTTATGACTTCTGTAGGACTACCTAATATCAGGTGTTTTTTGATCCAGTCAGTAATGTTTGCTCCTCTTAAGTATAATTGTTATACTGTAAATAATGAAAACCTTATATCAACCTTATATTTTTGGTGTCACCCAGAGAGGGGTTGGTTCTTATTTTAAACCTGAGACATGCTTACACACTAACCCACCACTGCTGAGATCTCTAACTCTCGAATCTTGTGTCTGAGGATGGGTGGCCCTGACCTGTCGAGGAATGGACTCCACTAGACCCCTGAAGGTGTGCTGTGGTATCTGCCACCAAGATGTTAGCAGCAGATCCTTTAACTCCTGTAAGCTGCGAGGTGGGGCCTCCATGGATCAGACTTGTTTGGCCAGCACATCCCACAGATGCTCGATTGGATTGAGATCTGGGGAATTTGGAGGCCAAGTCAAAACCTCAAACTCATTGTTGACCATCAGACCAGGCCACCTTCTTCCTCTGCTCCGTGGTCCAGTTCAGATGCTCACGTGCCTATTGTTGGCACTTTCGGTGGTGGACAGGGGTCAGCATGAGCACTCTGAATTGTCTGCGGCTATGCAGCCCCATGTGATGCACTGTGTATTCTGACACCTTTCTATCAGAACCAGCATTAACTTCTTCAGCGATTTGAGCTAAAGTAGCTCAATAGTGGTCCAATTCAGATGGGATCATTATCACCAAGATACAAGGCATATAACATTCCTCCTCAAAAAGCTTTTGAATTTCTGCAAATCCATGATGTCAGTAAAACATGCAAGATTCCTGATGAGATTGATCTGAATGTTGGGCTTTCCCTTATGGCTGCATAATATGTATGTAATTTCTTTAGTTTTCACCATGGTTCCAACACACCTTGAACCCTTGGTGGTTTTTATATAACACATGACAGCTGAAGACTAACAGTAGGTTTTAAGATCAGTAATATTTTATGGGGGTTGAATAATTGTGGCATGGCGGTATTAACAAAATATTTTGCTACAATAAAATACATCATTAATTTTCTTTCTTTATGTGTTGTATTGATAAAGACTTCCTTTAATGCAAATGTACCATGCTAAAGGATTTTGGATGTGTCACTCACACCTATCCTGTGGAGGATACAGGACAACACACACTCACATTCATTCACTCATATCCAAGTACATATTACAGCAGCCTATTCATCTTCTGTAGGTTTTGTTAGGTGTGAGAAAACCGAACTATTCGGACAAAACCAACACGGACACTGGATGATCAGAGACTGAATCCAGTCCTCAGGTCCTGTTTCTGTGCAGCACCCACACTACCAGCTGTCACGACGACATATGTGGATATACAATATACAGTATACAAAACACCGTGAACTTACTGTCAAATAAGAATTCCTTTACTTTGGCAAATGCCTACAACAAATATATTCCCAAAATCGGTACAAACCTATTTTACCACCAGTAAGGGTTCAAACTACAATTCCTTACCGTTTCAAATTAGTAAACACAAAGCACTGCAACTGCTGCGATTCCTTTCTAGTGCGATGACAAAGGACGTATCCCAAAAAGCCCCTTTCCTACCTTTGTGCACTACACTCTTACTGAAACAAAACAGCCATACCTGGAGCATATGTAGTGCACTTTATTCCCATTATGAAAGTATTGGGAATTGAGCCATAAAGTCAGTTCGTCGTGTTAGCCCCCATGCTAGCTAAGCCAAGCTTTTGGTTAAATGTCTCGCCAGACCTATTCTAATTTCTAATATTCTAATTCATTCTAATAGTAAAAGCAAAAGTGAATCAACGTCATTCATTTATCGAAATTCATACTAACCTGTAATTTGATATAAAGCGAATGCTTCAGTGTAGCTTGTATGAAAGGGAGCTTTACTAATCAAAACAATACAAACAAGCAAGCGCTTATACGTCACCTCACCGCGAGATTTACGCAACCGAACGTATTTTGGTAGCATCTCAAATTACTTCCTACAGCTTAAACACTATTTAGTTTGGTAGTATGTGATTTGAGACGTGGCCATTTATTTACGAACAAAAACATGCACTGTTAGACTCATGTATAAAAAATCAAATCATGTGTAATTAGTATTACATAATTCTATTTGTGTATATTTTCAGAACCGTCTATAACACAACTTTTGTTGTAGTGTTTATTTTATTAGGCGGATGGATTTTAGGCAAGTCATGAATAGTCCACTTCTTCTTACACGCTAAATATGTGGCACGCAGGAGAGACAGAGCGTAGCGCCGTCACACAGCCAGAAGCGGACGGTAGCCATCCACCCGGCCACTTTTTGAGAACACAAATCAATATTGTGGAGCTCGCTAAAGCTAACCAATTTAAATTAGAGGTTTTTAATAAAAATAGTTCGTTTTATGTGAAATGAAAATTGTGTTCATTACTTTGCAATAATGTACCTATATCTATCTGTCTGTCTGTCTGTCTATCCATCCATCCACCCACCCATCCATCCATCCATCCACCCACCCACCCATCCATCCACCCACCCATCCATCCATCCATCCATCCATCCATCCATCCACCTGTTGATGACACCGACAGAACAACCTCTTCACGTTACACTAAATTCTGTAATATTAAATAAATAGTTTTAGCTATGCCTTTCTAAACAAACAAACTAACAAAAAAAAAAAATAATAATATAAAGAAAAACAAATGGGCCCCTTGAACAGTGGTGGTTATTCTGTCCCTCTGTGTGTGTTTGTGTTTATAAGTGATGATGTGTGTTGTACGTGTTTGTGGCAGATTTTGATGCCTTGTTGACCGATATTGGGGGCTCCCATTTAAAGCACTGTGGTTCAATATCAGCCATTTTCACGGTCATGATGGATGACAGAGTTCCATCCAGAGCCAACATGTTCCTGGCTTTGGTTTTATTAAGCCTCACCATAGAAAAAAACCCTCTCTGCATCTGCATTTGAATGTGGCAGAACTAATACCAGTTTGGCAATCGTAGACAGCCTCAGAAATCTGCTCATACCAGTCACCTTTGAAAAAAATGAACCAAGGAAGCCTAATTACACTCCTACATATTTTTATTTTATATTTTGCAGTTATTAAGTTGCTCATGTCAGTGGGTGTGTACTGAGTATAGGTCTTATACAAAGAGTAGGAAAACTATAGTGACTATAGTAACTAATGAAAGATTAAAGATTAAAATAAATGATAAAGATATTACCTGATGATCCTGACGGTTCTCCTCCACCTCCAGCTCGTCTACAACTATGTGCACATACCTCACCCAGCAACAAGAAATTCTATTTTCTGATTGGCTGAGAAATTCTATTTTCTGATTGGCCGGTAGGTCGCTAATTCAAGACAGCTGCATGAGCGCAGCGTAGTCTGCCTTTGACTCGTTTGTAGGATAGGATATAGTTATTTCTGTTCATCATTTCTCAGCGTGAGAAATGCCATGTGTGGCGTGTGAGCGTGTGAGATGAAATGCGTGTGTCTCACTCTCAATGCGTGAGACTTGAGAGCCCTGATCTATCTATCTATCCATCTATCCATCCATCCATCTACATGTGTTAATGCTTTTTTGTTATCCTAGACCTGTTGTGCCTGAAATAGTAAAAAAAAATATATAATATCAATAGATTCCTCTCAATAGAAGAGCACAAATGTTTCCTAATGCCTCATCCTTGAATTTACTGACTACTGTCATGTTTGATAAAGTATGCAATCCAAAGACTATTCATCCATGGACTGGTTTGGTTGTTGGTGTCAGACAGGCTAACTTGGGTGTGTCAATAAACAACTGATCCTGAAACAAAATAGAGCAGGGGTTGGCAAGCTTTGGCTCGTGTACCACAGCTGGCATGTATGTATGTCTGCCATGCTGAGTTGTAAGAGTAAATACAAAGGGTAAATACAAAAAAGGTATTTCAAAGAACTGCCTGTGCATTATTGGTTAGACCCTTACTTAGGGCAAGCAGTTAAGTTAGGATGGGCCTAAATGATTGGATTTGGTATCGATCTGATACCAAGTAAATACAGGGCCAGGATCGCTGATACTAATACCGATACCGATACTTTTTAATTATACAGCAGCTTATTTACTTTCATGTAGGAAAGAGCAGTGTGTCATGATTTATGAGGTCAATGTATCATCAATATGCTTTGACGACTAAATGATTTTGTGTTAATTAGTTAATCATGTGCATGTGAAAACCCACTACAGTTTTTTAGGTGAAGTCTGGGTTTTTTGTTCAGAAACAATTATATAATAAGAAAGCATAATTCCTACTCTCATTGCACTCTCTGGGTTTTTGTAAAATAAAGTATATTAAACAAAAAATATTAAAGAACGTCAATTCTTTTTTCAGTGAAAGGTTTTTGTTCATAAACAATAATATAATAAAACTACATTTATTCCCTTCACTGCACTTCTTCTCTGGCTTAAAACAAAGTACAGTACAGTACAACATTATAACTGAAGAACAAATGTTTAAATTTTTTAAATTGAACTACATTTCTTAAGTCACTGACATAAAATATCCACTTTTTCTCTCTGCCTTTCACTTACTGCTATATGTATTTTCTCTCAGTGTCACTTAGTCACGTGACGGCACGACAATAAAACAGTGGAGCAGGGAAGAGCAAAGTGTGCATGTTAGATGTGAAAGAGCAATGTTGGCACACACACACACGTGTACTTTTTGATAAAACAGGAGGAACATACTGAATGTAGCGGAGAAAAAACTGAAACTAAAGTATCGATACCATCACGCTAGTATCGATCCGATTCCAATACCAACATTGGTATCGATACTATCGATATTTGGATTGATCCGCCCACCACTAGTTCACACTACACAACTGGATCTCTTGTAATCGGGAGTCTTTTAAGTCATTGTGGTTTTCACACTACACGACTGATCGACGACAGGGGGTCACACACTACACGATCTATCACCAGGAGGAATCTCAGACGAGTCTATCCAAACTACATTTTGTAACGAAAACACACAAGAGAAGTGACAAGGGGTTTAATGATACCATGTCCAAAAATGCACGCCAACAAGAAGCAAGCGGTCAAAGTTGTTTGTGTGCCGATGTGTAGCGTAAAAGCAAGTAGGAAAAATAAATGAATCTGGCTGAAGAAGTGGACAGAGCAGGAATTGTCTGTATTGCAGAGTTGGAAGTCAAATAAATATATTTTTTTGCAATGCATTGTTGGTATTATGATTTGGTGTGGAAGATCAGTTACAAATACTTTATGCCCCTGATCCACACATTTACAACTCCTCCCCAAGGGATTCTCTTCTGTATCTTGTGTTCATAACAATTACAACCTGATCGCAACACCTTATTTAAGTGTCTGCAAGCGATTGGCAAGCTGCTCAGATCAAGTCGCTGAACAGTTCACACACAGTGATCAAGAGCCGATTTTTGAGCCCCGATTTGAGCCGATTTTTGAGGCCATTGTCATGTTGAAAGGTGAACTGTTGATCCAGTCTAAGTTTGCATGCACTTTGGAGAAGGTTTTCTAAAGATTTTGTATTTGTATTTGGCTGCATTAATCTGCCCTTAATTCTTACCCCCTTTATCATGATTCACTCTAAGTTTTGCATCAGTAAAGTATTTTGCAGTGGCTTTTTTGGCAGATATTGTTCTTGCTGTTCTGTCCAAAGAATTACATTTCTGTGCAATCAGACCATAAAATTCTCATGTTTTCAGAGTTCTTTAGTGGCTTTCATCCTGCCCCCTGCCTCTTATAGAGTTCTGTAGAGATTGTTGTCTGCAATTGGAGCTCTTTCATAGTGATTAATGACTTATTTCTTACTTACATAACAAGGTTTTTTGGCTCAGATGCCCAATTAGGCCAGACGGCCAACTCAAGCTTCTTTTTTATGTCAAGCTTCTTCCACTTTAGGATTATTGAGACCACCATGGTCCTGGGAGCACTCAAAGCTTTTGATAATGCATTATATCCTGGCTCTGATCAATACCTTGCCACAACGAGATTCCTTGGAGACAGTTCCTTGGACTTTATGGCTTGACTTTTGTTCTGACAATACAGTGTAAATTGTAAGCCATCGTAGACCCAGGTGTGTGTGCCTGGCCAAAATATATCCAATGGATTTAAAATATAACAGCTTGACTTAAATTAAGTTCCAAACACATCTCACATATAATTAAAGCATACAGGATGCACCTGAACACATTTTGGAGTGCCACAGCAAATGTTCTGAATACTTATGTGCATAAGAGTTTTCAGGTTTTCATTTTTAATTTATTTTCATTCATTTTGAAATGTTGTTTGAGTGATTATGTATAGATTACTGGGTAAATGGAATACCTATTAAAATCAAATCCACAACATAATAAAGCCTGCAAAAAGTAAAGGGTTCTGAAAACTTAATACACTGTACTGGTTGCTAGGTCTACCTTTTACTAGAGACACTGGGGACTGTGCCCACCATCATTGCACTTTTTGACTTTCTTGTTCTTATCAGTACTCACTGAAAAGGCTATAATTGAGTGTTTAGGAACATTGGAGTGGTGCAGTGATTCAGATCTCTGATCAAATCATGCTCCTATCTGTGTGTGGGCAGAGCGAAAGGATCAGGTTGGACTGGTCTCTTGCTCCCCCTACTGTTCAACTCAAAAAACAACCACACCTGTATAATGCCATATTCACTGGCTCCTAAAAGCGAAGCGGAGATAAAGGATATCATAACATCACTGCAGGCTCAGGGAGTACTTGTGTTCACCCCTATAAACCCGTTTCACACAAGATTTACGATGTATAAATGACATTGTCCCTATTTTATCTATTGTGCCTGGTGTACTTTCTGTTGTAAACAGCATTTCTGCCCCTCACAGATTTGTTTTATTGTTCTTCGAAGACCTACTTTCAAATGATTAAGACCAAGCCACTTGTCAGCAAAGGCACTGTGCAGCTGTTGTCATCTTGGGATCCAATGCTTTATGGTCTCTTTGGAAAAGTTTTTTGCAAAAGAAAAGCCTTCAAGCCACTGAGTACCAAAAAGCTGATGCTGGGTTTTCTAGGACTGATCAATTACTGCCATGTCTGGATCCCAGACTCCTCCTTTCATGATAAAGTTTTGTGGACTGCAAAGACTCTGTCCTGACAACATCCAGGGAAATGAGGGAGGCCTTCACAGCCCTAAAAGCTGCTCTCTGTTTTAGCTTCGGTCTTGGGACTGCCCAGCTTTGCTCTTCCCTCCCATTTGTACACTTCCCAGTAAGGTATGGCTACAGGTGTACTGGCTCAAACACATGGGGGTAATACTGTCTTGTGGCATATCTTTCCAAAACACTCAATTCCATGGTTTAGGGCTTGTTCTTCTGTTTATGAGCGGTGGCTGTCTATATATGACTATGCAGCTAAGTTAATTGAAAAACCTTCCATTTTTTTCCTATTTATTTATTTTTCTCCCGTTTTAGTGGACCCCTTCTTTCACCCATGCTTTCTGCACAGGCGCCTCTATCTGCTAACCAGGGTCTTTCCACAGCTTTTATAGACCCCACCCACTTAGTCCGATCATCCCATCCAGCAGACACGGTGGCCAATTATTGTCTGCTGCAGGCACTGCCAATTGTGCCCGCTAGATGGTGCCCAGCCGACCGGTGGCAGATTCGAACCAGGGTGTTCAGAATCTTGTGCTGGTGTGCTAGCGGAATATCCCCGGTATTCATTTTTATGTAGCTTCCTCTCTTCCTCATCCAAGAGGACAATATACACATCAGTTTAAACCAGGTGACAAAGTACTAAGTGTTTGCTTCCCAGGAAATTCGTAGAAGCATGTTATGGACCACCTACTATGATGATTGCGGTTTCTAGGACTGCTGTGTTATCCGATGCTCAATTACAATGAATTCATACTATTAGACTAAAATGGGCACCCCACTGTCAGTTAGAATGTTATTTTCCTCCTCTTTTGTCATTCTGCTGTAAACACTTTTAGGAATCTGGCCCACAGGACTTAGAGAAGAACCACCTATCATCATGCAGTTTTGGTGGTGTCTTAGTTAGTGGTTAACTTTACAGGCAGGGCTTGTTGAAGACCTCTGTGGAGATATCATTTGTATAACTTTATGGCATACTGTGCCTGGAACCTCTCTCGGGTTGTTTTGTCTGCCACTTCACCCTAACACGGCATTTTGTAATTCCTGTGCCTAATAAATTCACAAGTGCTGTTTAGAAGCTTGGGGGAGCAGTAGGAAGTATATATCACCTCCTAGATGCAGTATCTGAACAAAACCTGACTCTTTCGTCTACTACATAAAATTCATCTGCTATAGACTATAATTGCACTGACCTATGGTATATCCAAGCTAGATCTGTTGGCCCATATTATTACAATCCTGTTAATACTGTAAGTCATTTGTGCAACTTAATTACTTCTACAGTCTGTAATCTTATATGAATGAGACTGAGGTACATGGCTTTATCCCTGCAAATTTGACTTCTAAAAATCGGCAACTAGTTTCTGGGGTAACTACATCGATCAGCCATAACATTAAAACCACCTCCTTGTTTCTACACTCACTCACTGTCCATTTTATCAGCTCCACTTACCATATAGAAACACTTTGTGGTTCTAATATTACTTACTGTACTCCATCTGTTTCTCTGCATGCTTTGTTAGGTCAGGACTCTCCCAGGACCACTACAGAGTAGGTATTATTTGGGTGGTGGGTTATTCTCAGCACTGCAGTGATGCAGTGACAATGACATGGTGATTGTGTGTTAGTGTGAGTTGTGCTGGTATAAGTGGATAAGACACAGCAGCGCTGACACCACACTGTCACTGCTGGACTGAGAATAGTCCACCGACCAAAAACATCCAGCCAACAGTGCCCCATGGGCAGTGTCCTGTGACCAATGATGAAGGTCTAGAAGATGACCAACTCAAACAGCAGCAATAGATGAGCGATCGTCTCTGACTTTACATCTACAAGGTAGACCAACCAGGTAGGAGTGTCTAATAGAGTGGACAGTGAGTGGTCACAGTATTTAAAAACTCCAGCAGCGCTGCTGAGTCTGATTCGCTCATACCAGCACAACACACACTAACACACCACCACCATGTCAGTGTCACTGCAGGGCTGAGAATGAACCAACACCCAAATAATACCTGCTCTGTGGTGGTCCTGTGGGGGTCCTGACCATTGAAGAACAGGGTGAAAGCAGGCTAAAAAGATATGAAGAGAAATAGATGGACTACAGTCAGTAATTGTAAAACTACAAAGTGCTTCTATATGGTAAGTGGAGCTGATAAAATGGGCAGTGAGTGTAGACACAAGGAGGTGGTTTTAATGTTATGGCTGATCAGTGTAAGTCTCAATAATATGGTGTCTCTACCTTATGTGGTTTACTGGGTTTGTGGAAACAAGGCATATACCAAAATTCCCACAGATTTAGACCACTGGTGTGACCATTGGTCTTGCTGCTATCATTGTGGCAGTAGTAATGGTGTCCAGTCCCTGTGCTCTTTGGAATATTGACCAGGTATCCACTTCCTTAATGATCCATGTGTGACATCAGGGCCACTGGGAAAATTTTACTGTGAAAGTGGTGTTTGGACTAATTCTGCTGAAGGGGTTAGGTGGTATTTATTTCCTTTTGGAGAGGTGGCTATTGCCCCACAGATAATTAACACTTTGGCATACATGCTACAGTCCTTTTGCCAATAACAGGGGTGAAGCTTTTGGGATGAATGTGGAAATTAAAGCCCTCTGACAAATGGATTTTAATCTTAAAAAAGGAGGGGTCTGTATTATAATAAATACATTCTTTTCTATATATATTTCTGGTAATTATGACAACCTTGTTCGTGCCTACCAAGCCAAACTGCGCTCTCAATAACCTTCCACACCCCCAAAATACGTGTGGTTTAGTTGGTTTAGCGGACTTGGGGTAGGGCATAGGGACATTGGTTTATTGCCATTGCTTTTCCTGTATGCTTATTTCTGTTGTTTATCAATTACCCAATTGCATTATGTTTCCTCTCTGCTGATGTTGGCCTCCACTCTGATTGAGGAGAGCCGAGACTAACACACACTCCCTCCGACACGTGTGCAGTAGCCGACTGCATCTTTTCACCTGCACGATGCGAGTTCATATGCGGATCAGCTTTGTGTACGGAGAGCCACACCCCGATCAACGCATTATTCCTCGTCTCTGTGCAGGCGCCATCAATCAGACAGCAGAGGAATTCCCATCCGGCTCCCACCGTGTATGAACAACAGCCAATCGTTGTTAATGTAGGCGCCCAGCCTGCCAAATAGGAGAGCTGAGATTCAAAACGACAAGTTCAAAATGTCAGCTCTGGTGTGCTAGCGTGTTTTACCGCTGCCCCACCTGAGCACCCTACGTTTGTTTTTATGGATGCTGAAATCCCTGGTCAAATGCTCCAAGCTTTGGTCAACAGTGTATATGGTGTTTCCAATGTGGCTCGTGACAGCTGGGAAGACAGAACAAGCCTTCACTTTAATTGATTTTTTGTTTGTTAAATTGATGTAATTTATTAATGTTTAATTAATTTTAACTAATTTAATTTGTTTGGTTTATTTTTGTTCAAAGTTAATTAACATTTTGCATATTTAATCTTTTGTTTGTACCAAAATATACCAAAATAAAATTGCTTTTTGTTCTGTATTCTTTGATTTTGTGCTGTGCCTTGCATCTACTTCCTATCTGTTTACTACGGTGGCCGAGAAGTGCAAAACAAATTTACATTTCAGAAAACAAAATTACAAAAAAACCAAAACAAATTTACAACAAAAGCAAAAACAAATTTACAAGTGCTCGGGTACCCAGTGTTTGTAAATTTGTTTTGGCATATGTAAAAGTGTTTCAGCACTTGTAAATTTATTTTCGGCATATGTAATTTTGTTTCCTAAAATGTATATTTGTTTTGCACTTCCCGGCCGCACATTTCTGACGGAAAAGGCAGGGACAATAAACCGGAAGTGCGTGTTGCTTACCTGCTGTCAATCAAACTGTTTCTCAGCGATAAAGTGAACGGAGTTTGTGATGGTGACGATAAACAAGGTTTTGTCTAGTTTGTGGAAATCATTTTATCCAGTTGACCTGCTATTGTTTTTCTTGTGGAAAGTTATTAGATAGTTTGTGCAGATGTTTAGACGTGGCGTGTGCATCTCTATTTACCGTCCGCTCTTCTAAACATCTAAGGAATTCCCACAAGAACAACAAGCGAAATAATGAAAATAATTAACACAAAATGGACAAAACATTGTTTATTAGGGACGGAACATTTGATACCGAGGCTTTAAAACTTGTTTCACTTTTGTAACACTGGACTCAGTGTATCGGAGCTTATATTAAAGCAGCATGTGCGGGACTGATGAAGCTTTGTGCTGAGTTTTATCTCACTCACTATATAAGAGACAATCAAACCAGGGTTACCCACCGTCCTGTAACATACACAATCCTTCTTTATCTGGAGACTAAACGCCGCGTTCAGTATTGAACTGATACAGGACGCTTTGTTCCGTATTTTTATCAATGGGAGACGGTGGGAATTATATTAAGTAGTATTCACTTTTATTCTTAGTAACGGTGTGTGTGCGCTGGTTATAACAGCAGGGGGGGACCTTACACAGTCATGAGAACAAAGGTTTTATTTATGGTGTTTAAAATTTATTATTTTCATTCTTTATAATAAGTCAGAACCATATTTTAGGCAAAACAACGCACTCCGCCCACTGTGCTACTCATACAGCGGTGTATTAAACAGGTTATGTCACGTTACTAAGAATAAAAGTGAACACTACTTAATATAATGAATTAAGCAGCAGTTTCCTTCTGTTTTATACACCACACCGTCTCCCACTGATAAAAATACGGAACAAAGCGTCCTGTATCAGTTCAGTACTGAACGCGGCGTTTAGTTTCCAGATAAAGAAGGATTGTGTATGTTACAGGACGGTGGGTAACCCTGGTTTGATTGTCTCTTATATAGTGAGTGAGATAAAACACAGCACCAAAGCTTCATCAGTCCCGCACATGCTGCTTTAATATAAGCTCCGATACACTGAGTCCAGTGTTACAAAAGTGAAACAAGTTTTAAAGCCTCGGTATCAGATGTTCCGTCCCTAATAAACAATGTTTTGTCCATTTTGTGTTAATTATTTTCATTATTTCGCTTTTGTTGTTCTTGTGGGAATTTCTTAGATGTTTAGAAGAGCGGACGGTAAATAGAGATGCACACGCCACGTCTAAACATCTGCACAAAACTTTCCACAAGAAAAACAATAGCGGATCAACTGGATAAAATGATTTCCACAAACTAGACAAAACCTTGTTTATCGTCACCATCACAAACTCCGTTCACTTTATCGCTGAGAAACAGTTTGATTGACAGCAGGTAAGCAACACGCACTTCCGGTTTATTGTCCCTGCCTTTTCCGTCAGAAATGTGCGGCCGGGAAGTGCAAAACAAATATACATTTTAGAAAACAAAATTACATATGCCGAAAATAAATTTACAAGTGCTGAAACACTTTTACATATGCCAAAACAAATTTACAAACACTGGGTACCCGAGCACTTGTAAATTTGTTTTTGCTTTTGTTGTAAATTTGTTTTGGTTTTTTTGTAATTTTGTTTTCTGAAATGTAAATTTGTTTTGCACTTCTCGGCCACCGTAGTTTACACACATACACACACACAAAATTGGATTAGCAATATTGTTACGCTTACTCAAACACATCAGCTTGAATATTTTTGTATTAACCAATAACTAGTTCAGTGACGCATATTCTTATGCACACTCGCATTCTGGAAATATTCCACTGCTCATTGTTCTGTATAAAAACCCTGCCCTAATTGTCAATAAACTGAATGCTTCTGATGGTACATCATGTGTGTGCTGATTCTAAGTATATTCTCCTAAGCTGAGTAAGTTAACATGGCACACAGACTTCTCTGACACTTCTGGGTCTAAAGCACTGCAACTCAGTTTGAATGCCTTACAAATGCAAGATTGCAAATAATTCAATCTTTTACCCTCTACTCATCATAACATTGTGAAAACATTCAGGGAATCTGCAGAGATTTTAGTTGGAAACCACTGTTGAATGTGTGTTTTGTTTTAGCTCTCAGATGGCATTGCTTTAGAAACTGTCATGCTACTGTGATAAATATAGCCACATGGGCTCTGGGGTTCATCAGTGTCCATGGGATGGGTGACGTACATATGTGTGAAGGTATTATTGATGCCAAGGTGTATACTGGGGTTTTAGAGAGACACATGGTGCCATCAAGGTGCCATCTTTTCCCAAGAAGTCCATAAATATTTCAGCAAGATGATGCCAGGCTAAACACAGAGAGTGTGTGTGTGAACTTGACTGGCTTGGCTACAGTCCAGATCTGTCTCCTAATGAAAATGTATGGTGCAACATGAACAGGAGAATTTGACTACAATTATTACAGACTGTTGAGCAGCTAAAGTCTCGTATCAAGCAAGAATGCAACAATTAGTGTCCTCTTGAGTGTTTGAGTTGAACGCAACTAATGATGGAACCCGGGGGTAAACACGCCTCTGCCCAACCTTTTTGAAATGTGTTGCAGGCATACAATTCTAAATGTCATAAATAGTAATGTTCTAAATAGTCCATTTCTAAACGCTAGAAATGAACAGAATTAAAAGTTTATTAATGGCATAAACACATAATATTTTATAAATGTTATTAAATAATAAAAATGTACAATCCCAAATCAGAAAAAGTTAGGACAGTATGAAAATTAAAATAAAATAAAAATGCAGTGTTCCTTACATTTATTTTGACTTTTATTTCATTGGATGAACCTGAGATATTTCATTTTTTGTCTGCTCAACTTCATTTCATTTGTTAATATACCTCCATTCCTGCATTTCAGGCCTGCAACACATTCCAAAAAAGTTGGGATGGGGGCAATTTAGGGTTAGTAATGAGGTGAAAAAACTAAATGATGTGATTCCCAAAAGGTGATTGTTATCATGGTTTGGTACAAAAGCAGCATCCAGGAATGGCTGAGTCTTTGATGAGCAAAGATGATAAGAGGATCTCCAGTTTGTCAACAAATGTGTGAGAAAACTATTGAAATGTTTAAAAACAATGTACCTCAAAGAAAGAGGTACATATTTGCATATTTCTCCCTCTGCAGTGCATAATATCATTAAACCATTCAAAGAATCGGGAGGAATTTCAGTGCGTAAAAGCCAAGAGCGCAAGCTTAAGCTGAACACCCGTGATCTTCGATACCTCAGACGGCACCGCATCAAGAACCACCACTCAACAATAGCTGATATAACCACATGGGTGAGGGATTACTTTGGCAAACCTTTGTCAAGCACTACAATACAGAGTTACATGCACAATTACCACTTAAAACTTTACTGTGCAAAAAATCTTATGTCTTATGTTAACCATGTCCAGAAGCGGCGTCGACTTCTCAGGGCTCGGAGGCATCTAGGATGGACCATCACACAGTAGAACTTGTATTGTGGTCAGATGAATCAGCATTCCAGGATTTTTTTGGAGAAAAGGACACCATGTGCTCCGTACCAAAGACAAAAAATACCATCCAAAAGTATAATTGTAATAAAATATCAGACAGAGATTACTTTTAAAATAATGCTAAACATTCATGTCTTTTTTTTTTTTTTTTAAGAGCTGCATTACTTTGGATATTTTGGAAGACAAGTGTATAGCTGACATTATGCTTGAATTCTGATTCTGGTGTTTCTAATGATGTGGATAGCAAATTGTATTTTTTTTTATTAGTTATGGAACCCAAAAGAGGGGGCAAGGAAAAAGACTGGTTTGTGTGGCTGTTCGAAGTTCTGTATATAGGACACAAAACACAGAGGTGTCATTTAACTAATAAGCAAAAGAGGTGATCTGTTTACCCGCCATGTTTAAACTCATAAATGCACTTGTGTGGATTATGTGGCATTAAAGGAAACAGAGCAGAGGGCTGAGGGCTTAATTGGAGGCAATTTTTAAAACTGGGATCTTCACTTAAACTAATTCATATATATATATACTGATATATATAATGAAACTCGATATATATATATATATATATATATACAGTATATATACAGTATAATGAAACTTGATAAATATAAAATAAAAACTGATATATATATACGTATATATGTATATATACAGTATATATACAATGAAACTCGATATATATAAAATGAAACTTTATAAATACAAAATGAAACTCGATATATATAAAATGAAACTAGAAATATATACAATGAACTGATATATATATATATATATATATATAAAATGAAACTCAATATATATATATATATAATGAAACTCGATATATATAAAATGAAACTTGATATACATAAAATGAAAACTGATATATATAAAATGAAAACTGATATAATATAATATAATATATATATATATATATATATATATATATATATATACATCAGTATTCATTCCATATACAGTATATCGAGTTTTATTATATATATATATATATATCAGTCAGTCTCTCTCCTGTTTTGAACTCCCAGATACATCTATCATTTCCGATCTTATTATCAAATCAAAGCCTTCTACATGTCAGCTTGATCCTTTCCCTACAGTTTTAGTCAAATCCTGTCTTTCCTCTCTGCTCCCCCTCATAACTGCCATTATTCATTCCTCACTTACTAGTGGAACTGTTCCTACACTCTTCAAAACAGCAGCCATTACTCCTATTTTGAAAAAACCTGGCTCAGATCCCAATAATTTTAATAACCTCCGCCCCATTTCTAACCTCCCGTTTATTTCCAAAATACTTGAAAAAGTTATTGCCACTCAACTCCATACCTTTTTATCCCAAAATTGCCTCTACGAGCAATTCCAGTCTGGTTTTCGCCCCCTCCATAGTACAGAAACTGCTCTTATTAAGATCACAAATGACCTTCTTATGGCAGCTGATTCAGGTTTATTTTCCATTCTCATTCTTCTCGATCTGAGCGCAGCCTTTGACACTATTTCTCATACCATTCTTCTAAATAGACTATCTTCCATAGGCATTAACCATATCGCACTTGACTGGTTTCATTCATATCTCTCAGGCCGCACTCAGTTCATTCAACTCAAATCCTTCAGATCTCAGTTTTCTCCTGTTTTATTTGGTGTGCCCCAGGGTTCTGTGCTGGGGCCCCTCCTATTCATCATTTACCTTCTGCCCCTTGGCAATATATTTCACACTTTTAACATAAATTTCCACTGCTATGCGGATGATACCCAGCTCTACCTATCTAGTAAACCAAGTACTTTGTTCCCACCCTTATCCCTTTTAAACTGTTTATCTGAAATAAAAACATGGTTCACCTCTAACTTCCTAAAACTCAATAGTGATAAAACTGAAATATTGCTTTGCGGTTCAAAATCCACACTATCTAAAGTTGACAGTTTCTCCATCCCGATCGACAGCTCCTTAGTCTCCCCCTCACCTCAGGTTAAGAGTCTGGGTGTCATCCTAGATAGCTCTTTATCCTTTCACTCCCACATCAGTAATATAACCCGGTCTGCATATTTTCATCTCCGTAACATTAATCGTCTACGCCCCTCCCTCACCCCCCATACTGCCTCTATTCTTGTTCATAGTCTTGTTACCTCCCGTATTGACTATTGTAATTCTCTCCTTTTTGGCCTTCCTCATAAATCCCTCCATAAGCTTCAGCTGGTCCAGAATGCAGCTGGTCGTATTATTTCTAAAACTCCTTCATTTCATCACATTACACCTGTCCTTCAACAACTCCACTGGCTTCCTGTTAAATATAGAATCAATTTCAAAATTCTTCTCTATACATTCAAGGCCATCCATAATCTTGCCCCCCCATATCTGTCAAATCTTCTCAATATCGCATCTTCCTCCCGCTCGCTCAGATCCTCCTCCTCCACTCATCTCTCTTTGCCTTCTGCTCGTCTGAGTACCATGGGGAGCAGAGCTTTCAGCCGCTCTGCTCCCAAACTCTGGAACTCCCTCCCACCCGACATCCGTAACATAGATTCTCTTCCTCTTTTTAAATCTACACTCAAAACTCACCTGTTCAAAATAGCCTATTCTCTGTAATTTCCACTTTATTGTCCCTGTATGTTTTGTGTCCTTTTGTATGTTTGGTGTCCTTTTGTATGTATGTTTTAAAAACTCTTGTAAAGTGTCCTTGAGTGTTATGAAAGGCGCTTATAAATAAAATTTATTATTATTATTATTATTATATACAGGGGTTGGACAAAATAACTGAAACACCTGTCATTTTAGTGTGGGAGGTTTCATGGCTAAATTGGACCAGTCTGGTGGCCAATCTTCATTAATTGCACATTGCACCAGTAAGAGCAGAGTGTGAAGGTTCAATTAGCAGGGTAAGAGCACAGTTTTGCTCAAAATATTGCAATGCACACAACATTATGGGTGACATACCAGAGTTCAAAAGAGGACAAATTGTTGGTGCACGTCTTGCTGGCGCATCTGTGACCAAGACAGCAAGTCTTTGTGATGTATCAAGAGCCACGGTATCCAGGGTAATGTCAGCATACCACCAAGAAGGACAAACCACATCCAACAGGATTAACTGTGGACGCAAGAGGAAGCTGTCTGAAAGGGATGTTCGGGTGCTAACCCGGATTGTATCCAAAAAACATAAAACCACGGCTGCCCAAATCACGGCAGAATTAAATGTGCACCTCAACTCTCCTGTTTCCACCAGAACTGTCCGTCGGGAGCTCCACAGGGTCAATATACACGGCCGGGCTGCTATAGCCAAACCTTTGGTCACTCGTGTTAATGCCAAACGTCGGTTTCAATGGTGCAAGGAGCGCAAATCTTGGGCTGTGGACAATGTGAAACATGTATTGTTCTCTGATGAGTCCACCTTTACTGTTTTCCCCACATCCGGGAGAGTTACGGTGTGGAGAAGCCCCAAAGAAGCGTACCACCCAGACTGTTGCATGCCCAGAGTGAAGCATGGGGGTGGATCAGTGATGGTTTGGGCTGCCATATCATGGCATTCCCTCGGCCCAATACTTGTGCTAGATGGGCGCGTCACTGCCAAGGACTATCGAACCATTCTGGAGGACCATGTGCATCCAATGGCGGTGCCGTGTATCAGGATGACAATGCACCAATACACACAGCAAGACTGGTGAAAGATTGGTTTGATGAACATGAAAGTGAAGTTGAACATCTCCCATGGCCTGCACAGTCACCAGATCTAAATATTATTGAGCCACTTTGGGGTGTTTTGGAGAAGCGAGTCAGGAAACGTTTTCCTCCACCAGCATCACGTACTGACCTGGCCACTATCCTGCAAGAAGAATGGCTTAAAATCCCTCTGACCACTGTGCAGGACTTGTATATGTCATTTCCAAGACGAATTGACGCTGTATTGGCCGCAAAAGGAGGCCCTACACCATACTAATAAATTATTGTGGTCTAAAACCAGGTGTTTCAGTTATTTTGTCCAACCCCTGTATATATATATATATCAGTTTTCGATCCATATATATCTGTTTTCATTCCATATATATTGGTTTAATTTTATATATATCGGTTTTCATTCCATATATATCAGTTTCATTCCAAATATATCGAGTTTAATTCCATATATATCAGTGTTTGCTATATATTTCCTGTTTGGCTTGCCATAATATATATATATTATGGTTTTTCTCCCATTTTTGCATAGTCAGTTGGTCTTCCGCTGCTGGGGATCCCTTATTTCTTGCAGTTGAGGAGGGTATATTGCCCAGCCGACCAGTGGCAACGCTGAGTTTCGAACCGAAGAGTTCAGAATCTTGGCGCTGGTGTGCTAGCGGAATATCCCGCTACGCTGCCTGGGCTCATTTTGTCTATTTTAAATATTTTTTTCTTTGCTGCTCTTTGCACTACATTAATTTTTTTAGACTTGCATTATTTGCTCAAGTCTGAGAGGTTAAAAAACTGGATGTAGCAGGGCCTGGTCTCAGAATAATGTAAAGCCAAAGTTTTTGAATTACATTTCTCAGATGCCATATCTTACAAGAGAATGGTGGCTGACCTTGCAAGACTAAAACATGTACACACACACACACATATATATTTATGCATTAGCTGCACTGATCCGTACAGTCTGAGCCACAGAATTAATACCTTTAGTGATTTATTATTGAATAAAGACCGCCAAATAAATCCTGTGAAAATGAGAGGAATAATTAAAGCAAAGGGCATTTAGGAAGGCAAGTGAGGCAGACAGCTATAAAGAGACGCACAGAGAAACAGGCCAATACATCAAAGCCAGGAGCTCATTATTGCTAGAGAAACGGCATGAAAAGACAGCTTTTAATTCTGCTACCTCTCGTTATTAGCACAGTCTAAACTCTTTCTGTCACTTGGCTGGATACATGAAAGTGGTGAAGTGCAATTTAAAGGGTACCTTTATTCGAATTACACTGCTTCTGCCATTAGAGCCCTGTTAAAACCGAAGCTCGTCCCACAACTTGTGCTAGGTGCCACTGTTAGTGCAGAGAAGCTGTCAAATGGTTATAACCGGCAGCCTGAAAATCCATACTGGACAAAAAATTAATTCAGGTTAAAAAATACAAATGCAAAGTTGTTAGAATAAATAAATAAACTAATAATTAATATAGTCATATAAAAGTGTAAAATACAAAGCTGAAATGCAATTTTTGTAGTGCAGTCTTCCAGGTAGCCAGAAATGCCTACCATAATCTACAAATAGACAGCCTATTAAAAGCAATGGTGAAACAATATTGTTTACCTTCTTAGTTTGTATCACATGTAACACTTTCATTCATGTGGGCTGCTCAGGTGGCACAGCGGTAAAATACGCTCGCACACCACAGCTGAGATTTCGAACACTCGAATCCCAGCTCTGCCATCCGGCTGGGCTGGGCAGCTATATGAACAACGATTGGCTGTTGTTCATCCAGGGAGGGAGCCGAATAGGGACATTATAACTAATGTGATTACTGCTGGCTGATTGATGGCGTCTTGCACAGAGTAGAGGAATAATGCGATTAGGGTGTGGCATATGAACTCGCCTTGTGCAGGTGAAAAGATGCAGTCGGCTACTGCGCATGTGTCGGAGGGGGTGTGTGTCAGTTCGCTCTCCTCAGTCAGGGTGGGGGTGAGCACCTGTAGAGAGGAAGCATAATGCAATTGGGTAAAAACTGGACGCGCTAAAAATCAGGAGAAAATGCATTAAAAAACAAATCTTTAATGTGGATACCAAATCAATTTAATTCTAATGAGAAGAGATCTGGCAACTAATTTGAGCAACACAGCTGTAACCGATTTACACCTAGATTTGAAAGGTGAAACTTCCAGCTAAAACTGTAAGTGTTAATGTACAAGTAAGCATTATGTCTTCTGACAGACTTATATCAGGTTTGGGTGTATATCAGGCAGGGGCGTAACTACCGGGGGGCAGGTGCACTGGGGCCCATGGCGGGGGAAGGGTCCTCCACGACATGACCTCAACCCCCCCATCGCACTGCCCCCCCCCCCCCCCCCCCCCCCCCCCCCCCCCCCTCCATTGGCTGGACTCGCCAGGTCGTTATTATTATTTTACAATATTTTTGTTAAGTAAAATATTAAAATAACTAAAAGACAATTAAATATTAGAATACATGTAATCAAAATACAGTATACAGTGAGTGCACAGCAAGGGATTTTGGGAATCTGTGTAATCTGCTTAATGTTACTAGACTAATGGAACATCAGGCTGAACTTGACGTGTGACTACTGCAAACCAAACGGATCTGTCTGTGGTGAGCAAACGGGCAAGATGCTCAGTAAATTAAAGCAAAAAAAGTGGTGCTCAGAAGCAAAAAGAAAGGCGTGAGCAGTCAGAGCAGTTGAATAAACTTCCTAAATTGGATGCTTACTTCAAGAGCAGAAATATTACAGAGGAATCCACAGCAAGGCACGCCGCATGAACTTCTGAGTGGGTACCTTTAAATCAATCTGATCAGCTATCAGCATACAGCATTTATATATGGGTCATTCCTGGGATTGGGTGCCTTTTGGACCTTAAAACCTTTTGAAAATGAAACACTGTTTTAATTTGTTTTTCATGTTTCATTATAAAAAGAACGTATTATACTTTTCCAAACTAATATTGGTCAAGCTAAATTATACATGCACCTCAAATACACTGTGACGTCCACCCTGGACCATAACAGGGTGGACATTCTGACATAAAATTAGCCATTAGCTAGCGAGTGAGCAAAAACATGCTTTTAAGTATGATTATTTTTTAAATGATTATGCTTTTTCTGATATATCCCGTAACAGGGTGGACATGTTATGGTTGACTTTTAGGATAAAATGTGGAAAAAACAACATTAAAATGAGGAGTTTAATAAGCCACTTATCTTCCACAGTTGTTTTCCCTCTAAAAAGATCATGTGAGCTCCAGGAAATGATGTCAGTATGTAAAACAGCTGTTCATTTTAAGAGATGGTAGTAAGAGATAACAGGGTGGACAGCAACTTGAGGGACGTGTGAAAAACCCTTATAATCAGCAATAAAATAAAACTCATTAAGAAAATAAAATCCAAGGTTTAGAGGGACTTAAGAAAAACCTTTAAAACAGTATTGAAAGAGTGAGATATTTTCATGATTAAACCTCATATATCCATCACTAAATCAGAATGTACAGCACTGGGGACATGGGAAAACCTCTGGTATCTAAGAGATAAAAACAGTGTAAAATGTATACAGTAATTTTTTTTTTGGGGGGTAGAAAACATTGTGTTTAGTATTTGAAAGTGTTAATTATTTCAGTAAGATGTTTAGAAACTGTATTGTTTAAAATTTACTTAATAAATACAATGATCAGTACTGGGGACACAAAAGGCACCAAATTGTAGAATGATCCATATGAAATTTGTTGAGGGGGCCCAATTTTTTTTGGCACTGGGGCCTATGAGCTCCTAGTTACGCCACTGATATCAGGTTTGGCTTTTCCATTTAACATAGGTCCTAAGGACACCTCCGGTCACTGTCTTTAAGAAGTTTTGCACAGATATGAATTTGGATTTCCTACTGGTAAACAGGTTTCAGTGAGCTGATGCCCTGTCCAGGGTGTATTAGTGCCTTGTGCCCAGTGTTTGACCAGTCACCAAAACCCAAACAAATGAATATTTCAAGTGTGTGTAAAACCTTATAAGTGCTGATCATTTTAAAATCCTATACAGCAGAGGGCAGCAGAACTCAGCATTGAAAAGATACAATGCTGGGAGGCTAGAAAATTAAAAGGATTTAGGGTCAATGCTTTGTGTTGTTATCCAGTCAAGAGATGGACAGAAAAATTAACCTTCCAGACTTACATTTTTTAAAACTCTGACAGACAAAGCTCAATGTGTCAGTAAAGCCTAGTGCACGCTACAATCCTAGTTCAAGTTTGTTCAGCTCAAACTGTGTCGTCTCTCGCCTCTTGAAATGAGTCCCCAACATACTCAATTTTTAATTCTTTCAGATTCAAGTAGGTCATATTTAGATTCAGTTTTACTTCTGTCTTCTCTGTCCATCTTTATCCGAAACCTCACATAGTTCGCTCACTGATCCGATCTCATTAATACAGAGAACATCACATTCTATTAAACAGCCAAATGTAGCTGTCTAATTACACAATGAGCTTTCAGTAAATGTGAAACGTAGCCTTTACAAACTTAATGGCTCAATCAATATATAATAATTTTTTAAATGCAGCAAAAATAGAAATTGCATCTTTTATTCTGTCTTTCACTTCTTATGAATGAATGAACTAAAACGCTAACATACACCAATCAGGCATAACATTATGATCTCCTTCCTAATATTGTGTTGGTCCCCCTTTTGCTGCCAAAACAGCCCTGCCCCGTCGTGGCATGGACTCCACCTCAAACTCGTTGTTGTGCTCCTCAAACCATTCCTGAACTATTTTTGCCTTGTGGCAGGGAGCATTATCCTGCTGAAAGAGGCCACAGCCATCAGGGAATACCGTTTCCATGAAAGGGTGTACATGGTCTGCAACAATGCTTAGGTAGGTGGTACGTGTAAAAGTAACATCCACATGGATGGCAGGACCCAAGGTTTCCCAGCAGAACATTGCCCAAAGCATCACATTGCCTCCGTCGGCTTGCCTTTTTCCCACAGTGCATCCTGGTGCCATGTGTTCCCCAGGTAAGTGACGCACACGCACCCGGCCATCCACGTGATGTAGAAAAAAACGTGATTATTCAGACCAGGCCACTTGCTTCCATTGGTCCAGTTCCGATGCTCACGTGCCCATTGTTGGCGCTTTCAGTTGTGGACAGGGGTCAGCATGGGCACCCTGACTGGTCTGCGGCTACGCAGCCCCATACGCAACAAACTGCGATGCACTGTGTATTCTGACACCTTTCTATCAGAACCAGCATTAACTTCTTCAGCAATCTGAGCTACCGTAGCTCATCTGTTGGATCGGACCACACGGGCCAGCCTTCTCTCTCCATGTGCATTAATGAACCTTGGTCGCCCATAACTCTGTCGCCAGTTTACCACTGTTCCTTGCTTGGACCACTTTTGATAGATACTGAGCACTGCAGACTGAGAACACCACACAAGAGCTACAGTTTTGGAGATGCTCTGACCCAGTCATCTAGCCATCACAATTTGGCTCTTGTCAAACTCGCTCAAATCCTTACGCTTGCCAATTTTTGAGGATAAAATGTTCAATTGCTGCCTAATATATCCCACCCACTAACAGGTGCCGTGATAAAGAGATAGTGTTATTCACTTCACCTGTCAGTGGTCATAATGTTATGCCTAGTCGGTGTATGTGCGTGAGCTGTTTCTTTTTTTTGGCTTCGTTTGGTTTGCTGACTGATTATATTTGTTTAAACTGCTATTTTGGCTGATAAATCTGCCTGGTGCCTATACTGTACCTATACTGTGCCTATTTATTATTAAAAAAACTACTTTGTCTTACAAGTTTGACTGCACTACCACAGAAAACCAGTGTATAATCAAAGTTTTACTTTATGTTATGGTATATATACTGTATATATATGTTATAGTTTGATACAGACTAGTACGAAAGTGTCCCTGTGACAGAAAATAATACAGGGGTTTGGCATTTCTAGGTATAACTACATTTTACATTTACATTTTCAGCATTTAGCAGACGCTTTTATCCAAAGCGACTTACACAATGAGCAATTGAGGGTTAAGGGCCTTGCTCAGGGACCCAACAGTGGCAACTTGGTGGTGGCGGGGCTTGAACCGGCAACCTTCTGTTTACTAGTCCAGTACCTTAACCACTGAGCTATCACTGGCCCCATAACTAGGTAAAACAGGCATGGTGCTTTTAGTCACAGTGTACATGACCCGTGTACTGTGCTTCTAGAGTTAATCAATGAAATTAGCTTATGTGATGCCAAAGACCAGGGAAAAAGTTGCAGCAATCTGTGCATAACAAAGCAAAAACATGGGAAGCGAGCCAAGCTAGGCTGATGCCCTGCCCCCACCTCATTTATTCAGACCACATCTCTGTTATGCTCATTCCAGCATACAAACAACTTATCAGATGCTCCAAACTGATTCTAAAACAGGTGAAGTCCTGGCCAGCTTAAGCAATCTCTGTTGGAACAAAAGACACTATAGTACCAAAAGACAAGTGTGGTGTTGGCCAGTACATGGTACTGATTAAGAAAAAAGATCATACATATTTTGATATATAAGTGGGTAAGCACTGTCGCCTCACAGCGAGAAGTTCCTGGGTTCGATCCCCAGGTGGGGCGGTCTGGGTCCTTTCTGTGCGGAGTTTGCATGTTCTCCCCGTGTCTGCGTGGGTTTCCTCCGGGTGCTCTGGTTTCCTCCCACAGTCCAAAGATATGCCGCTAGGCTAATTGGAGACACTGAATTGTCCCATAGTTACCTAGCCACTGGGATGCACAGACCAGTGCATTGTAGTGCCGGTCCCAAGTCCGGATGAATAGGGAGGGTTGTGTCAGGAAGGGCATCCGGCGTAAAACTGTGCCAAATCCCGCCGGCGACCCCTAACGGGAAAAAGCCGGAATAGCCGACCCCGTAACCGAAAAACGGGACATAGGCTGAGGAACAAGATATTTTGATATATAAGTGTAGGGCTTGTATAGCGGCCATTATATTAGTCGTCTAGCTATCACAATTTGGCCCTTGTCAAACTCGCTCAAATCTTTATGCTTTTCCATTTTTTCCTGCTTCTAACACATCAACTTATATATTATATATTATATATAATATATATTATATATTATAATAAAGAATAAAGTGCAAAAATCAATATTGTGCAAGTGATAATATAGTCACTGAGTAGTTGTATGTATTTTTGGAGCTGTCAGTCCAGTGAGCAAAAGCAGTGTGTCAGTTGTGTGTGTATGTTTGTGTTTATGTGTGTGTGTGCGTTCGTGTGTTCGTGTATGTGTGAGTGTGTGTGAGTCTATTGGTGACCTGCTACATCAGCAAGTCCATTGTTGACATCACTGTCACCACGACAATCACCACACGACATATAGTTGGGGATAACTGTGGTGTTGCATGAACTGCTGAGGGTCTGAGACTCAAAGCAGACGATATACACACTTCTAGAACAGCACTGACACATGGCGCATAAGGCATCTCTTCCAGATGTGCTGAACAACTTCTGTGCTCGGTTTGGGGCACATAATAGCATGGTGACAAGGAAGACCTCCTCCCAATGGCCAGGTGCTTCATCTCATTATGACTGTGGCAAAGAAGTCACCAGTATCCTGCCTCATTGACTGCTGTCCCAATGCACTAATGTCCACTGTCATGAAGTGCTTTGAGAGGCTTGTCATGAGGCATATCAAAACTCTGCTGTCTCCCTTAATAAACCCTCTGCAATTCGCATATCATCACGATAGCTTTACAGATGATGCCATAGCCATCATACTTTATTTAAAAAGAAGGACACATACTGTTCAGCGTTCAACACCATCATTTTCTAGCACCTGAATGGAAAGCTGATCTCACTGGGCCTGAACACCTCTCTCTGCAACTGGATCCTGGACTTTCTGACTAGGAGAACTCTTAGTCTAGTCTCTTAGTCCATTGCTGTTTACTTTGCTGACTCACAACTGTGCAGCAATGCACAGCTCCAATCTCATGATCAACTTTGCGGATGACACGACTGCTTTGGGTCTCATCAGCAAGAACGATGAGTCAGCAAACTTAGAGGAGGTGCAATGTATAACTGACTGATGTAAAGTCAATAACCTGTTGTTGAATGTTGGCAAAACTAAAGAGATGTTTGTTGACTTCAGAAGAACACAGAGTGACCACTCTCTGCTGAACAATGGATCTTCCTTGGAGATCATCAAGAGCACAAAATTTCTCAACACAAGAATCATAAACAACAAAACCTTGCAGTGTCTCAGCGCGTTCTACAAAGGTACTATTAAAAGCATCCTCAGCAGGTGCATCACTGTCAGGTTTGGGAATTGCACTGTACCTGACTGCAAGACTTTCCAGCAAATAGTGGAGACATATGAAAATAACCTTCAGGGTCTTTCTTCCATCTCTCTTGGGCATTCACAAAGCCATCAGCATTGTAAACGACCCCTCACACTACTTACACAAACTCTCTTGCCATCGGGAAGAAGGTATCATAGCATTCAGTCCCTCATTCCAACACACACTCAGACTCACACACACCATATGACATATATACTAGCTTTTTTGAGATGCTAACCACTTGGAGGCCCCTTTGAGCCAGACCGCTGGGACATCCTCGATGGACCACTGCAATGTTCAAGGCATGTCTTAGCTTAAGGTTGGATTAAGGGATTACTTTTAATACATTGCAGCGATGAAGCTGCCTCGAACTTTGGTTCTTAGGCCCTGACAAACTGCTTGCTGACAAACTGCACCCTGGTAAGCACACACACACAAACACACACAAAGAAGACATCTGAGTAGGGGCACCAGGGGTATGATCATAAACTCTGCCCACTCAGGTGGAGCCCACATGCCCTGCCACATCAGGACGGACCAGGGGGCTCACACTGACATTGCTTCGGGGCAGCAAATGCGATCTGAACTGGGGCACCACGCCTGCTCAGGTGGAGACACATGCACCACCAGCCGGACCGGGGGGAACTGACATTGACATTGATCCGGGACAGCGATGCCTATTATAGTGGAGCCACCACCATAACAACCACTCACACATTAGCCTGTTTTTAAGCATTGGGCACTGTACGTATAACTGAAGGCTAAATGCTATCAAGTGTTGCAATCAAATAGCGTTTTATACCATGTTATTCGGCTTCATTTTTTAATTTATGCTCCATTACTCATTAGTGTTCTGAAGCACACAAAACTTACAGCCTGTTTTAAACTCAAAGAAATGCAGCCGCTCCCGTTCCTGCCACCACTATGTGTTCTGTGCTGTCTTTCTCGTCATCGCCCATTTCCATATCACACAACCACATGAGCATGAACTCTCACTATTAATTTTAAAAGTTTACTGAGAACAGGTGGCATTTCTGTCAGGCACAATTAAATGCAATGCTAAAAGGATTTTTATAATATAATTTGTGTTTTAAGTTTGGGGACATGAGTGTTTTGTTCCATTTTAACCATTTATTAGACATTTGTTCTTTTTTGGTCCTGTCCTTTTCACTTTTTAGGTCTAAAAATGTGCCTTGTATTTATTGTAAGTCTTTGTATTTACTGTACTCTTTTTATTTGCACATTGCACATTGTGTACTTTGCACCTTGGTCCTGGAGGAACATTTTTTGTTTTGTATGTACAGTAGACCCTTGAGTTACGAACGGTTTACCATACAAACATTTCGGGTTACGAACGATCTTTTTCAACTCTCTCTATATATATACAGTGAGCGATCATTCAGACAGAGGACAGTGTTTTTCCAGTGTTTTCTTTATATTCTTCTATATTCTATAAGTTCTATATTAAAATGTTCTCAAAGAATGTGCAAAGAAAGTCCAGTGGTAAGAAAATGAAAAAAAATCACTATTAGTTGTGTATAATTACTCCTGCCAGTAGCTGTCACTGTGTATCAGACAGAGGGGACAGTGAGTGAGAGAGAAGAAGGAAAGTATTCTTTCTTTTGTGCAATTACACCTACAAAATGCAACACTATTGAAATAAAGAAGGAAATAATAGAGAAATATGAGAGTTATTGTTGTTTCTGGTAGATACATTTTATATTAAAAAAAGGAAATGTATTATGATGTATAGTACAGCACACGTACTGTACTGAAATGTGGTGTGTGTTTTAAGTTTTATTACAGTAATGTATATTCTATAATTTAAGATTTTAGGGAAAATATACTTGTATTTATAACAAAAAAGACCATTTAAGACATTAGAAAGGTTAGGTAAGGGGGTGGTTTGGGAGGTCTGGCACGGATTAATTGTATTTACATGATTTCTTATGGGAAAAATAGGTTTAACTAACGAACATTTTGACTTAAGAACAGCCCTTCAGAACCAATTAAATTCATAAGTCAAAGGTCCACTGTACTTGTATATTGTTGAAATGACAATAAAGCCTCTTAAATCTTGTTACACCAGGCTTGTACTCTTTACGAACAAGCCGAAAAAGTCATTTGAGATTCCCTGCACTCTGGACACAACCTTTCTCAACTCCTTCCCTCAGGCAGATGCTACAGAACCTTGTTTCTTTCCTCATGCCATCACCCTCATAAATAGCTGACCTGTAATATCATCTGATAAACCAAAGTTACTCCTGTTTGTCTTCTGATACACCCTGCTTCACATCCATAACATTATACACTTTTTGTCTGTAAACAATACAACCCTAAATAAAAAAAAGTTGGGACAGTATGAAATATGAAAATAAACAAAAACACTGTTTTTTTACATACACTGATTAGGCATAACATTATGACCACCTTCCTAATATTGGGTTGGTTCCCCTTTTGCTGCCAAAACAGCCCTGACCCATCGAGGCATGGACTCCACTAGACCCCTGAAGGTGTGCTGTGGTATGTGGCACCAAGATGTTAGCAGCAGATCCTTTTACTCCTGTAAGTTGTGAGGTGGGGCCTCCATGGATCGGACTTGTTTGTCCAGCACATCCCACAGATGCTCGATTGGATTGAGATCTGGGGAATTTGGAGGCCAAGTCAACACCTCAAACTCATTGTTGTGCTCCTCAAACCATTCCTGAACCATTGTTGCTTTGTGGCAGGGAGCATTATCCTGCTGAAAGAGGCCACAGCCGTCAGGGAATATCGTTTCCATGAAAGGGTGTACATGGTCTGCAACAATGCTTAGGTAAGTGGTACGTGTCAAAGTAACATCTACATGGATGGCAGGAACCAAGGTTTCCCAGCAGAACAATGCCCAAAGCATCACACTGCCTCTGTTGGCTTGCTTTTTTCCCCATAGTGCATCCTGGTGCCATGTGTTCCCCCGGTAAGCGATGCACACGCACCCGGCCATCCACGTGATGTAAAAGAAAACGTGATTCATCAGACCAGGCCACCTTCTTCCATTGCTCTGTGGTCCAGTTTTGATGCTCACGTACCCATTGTTGGCGCTTTCGGTGGTGGACAGGAGTCAGCATGGGCACCCTAAATGGTCTCGGCTATGCAGCCCCATACCCAACTGTGATGCATTGTGTATTCTGACACCTTTCTATCAGAACCAGCATTAACTTCTTCAGCAATTTGAGCTACAGCAGCTCGTCTGTTGGAAAGAACAGTGGTAAACCGGCAACAGGGTCATGGGCGGTCAAAGCTCATTGATGCACTTGGGGAGCGAAGGCTGGCCCATGTGGTCAAAAGTGGTCCAAGGAAAGAACAGTGGTAAACCGGCAACAGGGTCACGGGCGGTCAAAGCTCATTGATGCACTTGGGGAGCGAAGGCTGGCCCATGTGGTTGGACCACTTTTGACCACATGGGCCAGCCTTCGCTCCCCAAGTGCATCAATGAGCTTTGACCGCCCGTGACCCTGTTGCCGGTTTACCACTGTTCTTTCCTTGGACCACTTTTGATAGATACTGACCACTGCAGACTGGGAACACCCCACAAGAGCTGCAGTTTTGGAGATGCTCTGACCCAGTCGTCTAGCCATCACAATTTGGTCCTTGTCAAACCCACTCAAATTCTTACGCTCGCCCATTTTTCCTGCTTCTAACACATCAACTTTGAGGATACAATGTTCACTTGCTGCCTAATATATCCCACCCACTATCAGGTGCCGTGATGAAGAGATAATCAGTGTTAATTACTTCACCTGTCATAATGTTATGCCTCGTCAGTGTATATCTTTCATTTTATTGCAGACAGTACAAATCCATGTTTTGTCTGGTCAACATTTCATTTGTTACTATACATTAATTCCTGCATTTCAGGCCTGCAGCACATTCCAAAAAGTAAAGCCATTACCACATTGTATCTTATTACTAGCCCTAAATTTTCACTTTCCCATAGTTTTTTTAATGTATTGCAGGCCCAAAATGCAGGAATGGATGTATATTAACAAATCAAATGAGGTTGAGCAGACAAAACATGAAATATATAGTTTTATCCTGTCTGCAATAAAATAAATGTCTGATTTGGGGTTGTATATGTACATTCTCTACAAACTGCATTTAAGTTAGACACCATAGACTGGAACCAAATTCAAAGGAATGTGTGTCAACAGACAGTACTTGGCCAATTAATCTAATTCTGATATTGGCCAGACCTGTAAGACACTCACCTTGGTTTTGACTTGTTTTCCTTCTACCACTTTCTCTTTCAGTATTTCGTTCTCCTTATTTTGCCCAAGGCTTAATGAAAGGTGTTTCCACTGGGATCCAGCAGAAATGACCCTCTACAGCCTCTATTAACTCTGCTATAGAACTGAACATTTCTTCCACCCAACTTCCACTAATCAAAAGAACCATGAGCAACACTGAACAATAATTTGAATATTTCAGTCAAAGGAGTCTGTCTGGAATTTAAAATCATTAAATCTACAAAGAGTTTCCTAATCTTTAATCATAAAGATTACTATCTCCGCTGCATTCGCAACACCCACGCTGGCCAAAAAGGCCTCCATGAAGCCGTCGGCTCCTTTTTATCAGACACTCATTAAATTTTACTTGTTTGTTACAGTCAGGAGCGTAGGAACAATTTGTAGCAACAGTACTGAATTTCCTCAATTGGTAGATTATTTGGGTTATTGTGGGTTGACAGAGTTTTTAAAGCCTGTTTAGCATCTCCATGGATGCATCATCCTGGCATATTTGTAATGATCAGGGCATGACAAGACATAATAAGCATACTAGGGTTTTCTGGTACCAGCCAACATTTACATTCTGCTCTCAGAGCATCTTACATTTTGTATGTTCTCTTCACATTCTGCTCTCAGAGCATCTTACATTTTGTATGTTCTCTCCACATTCTGCTCTCAGAGCATCTTACATTTTGTATGTTCTCTCTACATTCTGCTCTTAAAGCAGCTTTTGGTACTAACATTTAAATTCTGCTCTCAGAGCATCTTACATTTTGTATGTTCTCTCTCTACATTCTACTCTTAAAGCAGCTTTTGGTACTAACATTTAAATTCTGCTCTCAGAGCATCTTACATTTTGTATGTTCTCTCCACATTCTGCTCTCAGAGCATCTTACATTTTGTATGTTCTCTCTCTACATTCTGCTCTTAAAGCAGCTTTTGGTACTAACATTTAAATTATGCTCTCAGAGCATCTTACATTTTGTATGTTCTCTCTACATTCTACTCTTAAAGCAGCTTTTGGTACTAACATTTAAATTCTGCTCTCAGAGCATCTTACATTTTGTATGTTCTCTCTCTACATTCTGCTCTTAAAGCAGCTTTTGGTACTAACATTTAAATTCTGCTCTCAGAGCATCTTACATTGTGTATGTTCTCTCTACATTCTGCTCTGTTTCATAACCATTGCATATCTTGAGTTGGGCACACACACACACACACACACACACACACACACAGAGTTGTAGATTTATGAGTTGATGTGGTGCTCAGTGCAAGACTGAGCATTAACATAAGCCAGGTTGTGCTAATAAGAGATTGTGCTTTATTGTCAGGTAGCAGACTCTGTAGCATCCGTTTTATCTTGGCTCTGCACATAGATGACTCATCTATTGTTTAGGTTTGCTTTGTAACCAAGTTCTAAGGTCATCTACTTTAACATTAAAGATATATTTAAAGTGACACTGCTTTCACTAACACTTTCATTAACCCTCATGTTCTGTTTGGAGTCCCTAAGACCCTCCCTCCTACCTCTTTCTCTGTCTCTTTCTCTATCTCTCTAATTAATTTGGTTAATTTTGAACTCAATATCATTTTATTTTACCCACACACAATACAAGGACAAGGCAGTAAGGTAAACAACAGAACAGAAGGGTTAAACTGAGCTGAATAGGGGTGTCATATGGTGATATAACTCTCGCCAGATCTGGGCCAGCTTGAACTGTCTGCTGAGAAGTTCTTTCATGCTTTAATCTCAGTAAGTCTCCCTAACAAGGCACCCAGTGTCCCTAAGGCTGCAGAAGTTAATACATTTCAAAATAGTTGTGTAGTTTCTCAAACATAGACTTGAGATAAAAATAGCACATTTATAGGACATATTGCTGTAGCAGATGAAGCGTGGTTTAGCATTTAATGTGGTAGAAAAAAGGGAAGATTCTGGTGGAAGGGTGAATGAGTGGGATGTTACACCTGTTGCCTATTAATGGGTCTACTTAATCACCCTCTCTGCCTGTTGTTTTGTGTGTATGTGTTTTAGTAAGAAAATGACAAGTATAGTATATAAAATACACATAAGAGAAGGGCTAACTCTCCCTGGGTCTTCCATGTTCTTCATGCACATTGTCTGAATTTATAATTGGCGCATCATTCTTCATGAAGCAGGTACATATTTTAATATTTTTGCATACATTAAATCTAGATGGTGAACAATAATTTGTTTCAAGATCAAAAATCAAATAACAAACAGGCAGAAATTGAAAAACAGCTCGTATTTTAATTTACCAAAATCATAATTTTTTATAAGTTCAACCAAAAATGAACACACAAGCGTGTGCATGCGCTGACATGCACATATTTACTTAATATATAGAGAGTGTAAATCAAGCACAAGTTTTAAGAAGACGGAGCAAAAAGTAATAATAACGTTACTCCGCGTCCCCTGTTCTGACTTTTGTGTCTGCCGTAGTTTTTCCTGCCCTTATAATTAACTATTTTTTTCACAAAAAAAGCGCTATTCTAAGGAAAAAGAATGTTGTTTTCTAACGTCTCACCTGTCGTGTAATGTGAATTACAAATATTGTCTGGCCCTTATGTTGTTTTGCACTGAGCTTGTGTGACATTAAACGTAGCGTTCTCTTTAAACCCCCACTCAAATGTTTGAACGTTGAATTATTTTACATTATTTTACATCACCGTCGTCACAACATTAACATTTACATTAATATTTTTTTTATCGTATAGAACTCAGTTTTGTAATACAGGTATAACTAATCATACACGTCACTGTGTAATTATTACAACATTTAATGCATTTTAATCATCGTTCTGCTTCATGCACTTTTAAGAAATAGCTTTAACTAAAAATTAACCAAATAACTTTTTGAAATATATTTAATTGTTGTTTGCTCCTTGTTTACTGCAGAGTTAGTTCATGCAATTTTATAAATTTTTGGATGTTTATTGGCCGAGAACAAGAAATACTATAATACAAAATAAATAAATAAATGACGTCTGGGACGTCAGGCGATCATCCAGTATAAACTAACATGATCATGGCGGTGTACAACGTCCAGTACGAAAATCGCTTCCCCATATTGTTTTTTTTCTTTTTAGCACATAGAGCAAATACATGCATACAAAAGTCAGAACAACAGGGGACACGTCGTTATGGTATTATTACTTTTTTAACACTTGTGCTTGATTTACACTCTCTATATATTAAGTAAATACGTGCATGTCAGCGCGTGCACGCGCTTGTGTGTTCATTTCCGGTTGAACTTATAAAAAATTATGATTTTGGAAAATTAAAATACGAGCCGTTTTTCAATTTCTGCCTGTTTGTTATTTGATTTTTGATCTTGAAACGAAAAACGAATAACGCCCCGTTTTCCCGTTTTTCAATTTTGGTTTTTGAAACAAAATACGAAAAACAACCCGTTTTCTTGTTTTTCAACTTTGGGATTTGAAGTGAAAAACGAATGACCAAAGGTACACGGACCAAAACCAATAACACCCATGTGAAAAAGAATTACTCACCTTAACCTAATAATTGATTGTTCCACCCTTGGCAATAACATATGCAATCAAACTTATGCAACTTCTATTATAGAACTGTGAATGTATTTTGACTCTTCTTTGCAGAATTGTTGTAGTTTAGCTACAATAGAAGGCTTTCAAGTGTGGTATTATGGTTGTTTTTTTCCACCTATTTGAGTATTTATTTATTTATTTTCGGCCATTTAACAGGTTTGGCAATAATCATGCCTGGGTGTGGCTAGTAAAAATGAAACAAATTGTTAATTAAAATTGCTTTAATTATTAATTTAGTAGCTAAGAGGCAATTGTTTTAGTAGTTTAGGGGGCAGTTATAAATGAAATCATAATTAAAAGCATTTTGTGGCTGATTGGGTTATCTTTAAGCATATTGCAAAATAAGTGAAAATTATGTAAGTAAATGATGAATAAATATATATGAAATAGTGAATAAAAACTGTTAAAATACAATAGATATATTAATACAATAGATTTTAAAATACTGTATGTGAAATTATAAACATGAGTTGAAATTTTTGTAGCTTTTTGAAGCTTTAACATTTAAATGTTTTATACTTAAGTAAATTTCTACTGATTACCTTGTACTCCAGTCTGGGAGGGCAAAAACTGCATTTCTCCATTTTATGTAATCTTTAATATCTTATGGAGATGTTTAATCTGAATAATGCAATAGCTTGTGATTTTTTTTTTACCTTTACCACACTGGTTTTGCATTCTAAAGACACACACGCATGTCTCTTGAGACTAGCTCTATCCCGATGTCATACATTGTACTACATGGTGTGTCCTCAGGCTATGTCTTAATAACTGATAGCTACATGCACTCTTTGTATTATTCTGTGTAGGTTTCCACACAGTTCTCTGGAATTGTCTATAGCATGGGGGACCTTACTGCAAAAGCTAACATTTTTTTCTTTGACATATATACAACCCCAAATCAGAAAAAGTTGGGACAGTAGTGGGACATGACAGAGTTTCTTAGATTTACTTTGACTTTTATTTGATTGCAGACAGGATGATTCTGAGATATTTTATGTTTTGTCTGCTCAACTTAATTTCATTTATTAATAAACATTCATTCCTGTATTTCAGGCCTGCAACACATTCCAAAAAACGTTGGGACAGTAAAGCATTTACCACTTTGTAATGTTGCCATTCCTTTTCACCACATTTAAAAGACATTTTGGCACTGAGGATACCAAGTGATTTAGTGTTTCAGCTTTTATTTTGTCCCATTCTTCCTGCAAACACGTTGTTGCATTTGTCCAGTACCTGTACCCTCTTCTTCCATAGCCATGCCTTTGTAATGTGTGCAGCATGTGGTTTTGCATTGTCTTGTTGAAAAATGCATGGACGTCCCTGGAAAAGATGACGTCTTGAAGGCAGCATATGTTGCTCTAAGATCTCAATGTAACTTTTCTGCATTAATGCTGCCATCACAGAAATGTAAATTACCTTTGCCAAGGGCACTGACACAACCTCATACCATGACAGACCCTGGCTTTAGGACTTGTTGCTGGTAACAGTCTGACCACAATACACGTTCCTACTGTGTGATGGTCCATCCTAGATGCCTCTGAGCCCAGAGAAGTCGACGCTGCTTCTGGACATGGTTAACACAAGGCTTCTTTTTTTGCACAGTAAAGTTTTAAGTGGCATTTGTGCATGTGACTCTGTATTGTAGTGCTTGACAAAGGTTTGCCAAAGTAATCCCTCACCCATGTGGTTATATCAGCTATTGTTGAGTGGTGGTTCTTGATGCAGTGCCGTCTGAGGGATCAAAGATCACGGGAGTTCAGCTTAAGCTTATGCCCATGGCCTTCCGATTCTTTGAATCATTTAATGATATTATCCACTGTAGCGGGAGAAATTTGCAAATCCCTTCCAATCTTTCTTTGAGGTACATTGTTTTTAAACATTTCAATCATTTTCTCACACATTTGTTGACACACTGGAGATCGTCTGATCATCTTTGCTCATCAAAGACTCAGCCTTTCCTGACCATGATTACAATCACCTGTTGACATCACCTGTTTGGAATCACATCATTACTTAGTTTTTTCACCTAAATTGATCTAACCAGGCATTAATCAGTTGATAACCTTTCTCAACTCTAATGTCAAAAAAGACTTAATCTCATACAAATGAGCTTCCTATTATTGAGGATTGAGGATGATTAAGGAAATTAAAAAAAGATGTCCAATAGTGATAGCACAACTTATGACTTATTAATCTTAAAATCATTTATCTCTTTTAAAACCTGTTTTGACATTGTCCTGCTGAAACATCATTCAGGAACTTTAAAGTCTTCTTCTTTTATGTTTTCACCCAATCTAGCAAATAACTTTAGTTGAGCTTAACGGCATATATTTATGTTTTAAATGGTAGCCTTTATCCCTATGGTAAAGCTTGCTTGAAAGTGGACAGTGGCAGTCTTTCATTCATGACAGATCTGTCTTTTTTGGTCTTGAATTACATCTGATCAACTGGACAAAAACCAAACATCATTAGATCCACATATATGTAAACCAAACTAGTGCTTGCACATGGAGAGTCACAATTTAGCATTCTCAGTCTGTACCGCTTAGACATCTGTAGCTCCATTCTCAGTTCAAACCAACAACATTAATCAAACAATGACTTCTTTGTCAGTTATCGCTTAATCTGTGAATCATTAACATCCCTATGCCCAACCTAGACAAAGAGACCAATGTTTCATGCACAGATAATTTTGCCATCTGAAAATGCCAGGAAATGCCTTTAGGTGATATGTGTACAAAGTCTTAAAACCTTCCCATTGTGAGGCTCAGTCTCGTGTTGGTGCAGTTAAACTAGCCATATTTATACTGTATATGCACAGAGAAGTCATCAGTTATAGTCAATCATACTCACAAGGAATTAGATGGTCATGTCATGAAGTTAAATGACTTTATAGCATTCCTTATGAGCAAGCAGATTATCAAAGTTTATGCATACATTTTGTTGACCAAGCAAATTTCAAATAACTAGGCATGTCCATTACCTCCTTCTTGGAAATCTTTACATGAAATTGGATAAATCCCAGTTTCACTGAACAAGGTAACCTTATGTTTCATGGTCTCCAAAGAAAGCATCCAGATGGATCAAACCGAAACCAAGGACCAACCATCTCAGAGTGGCCCTATCACACCTTGGTGCAGTTGGTTCCTCTGCCTCATTTTACCCAATTTTAGTACCTCTAATCAACATGACAAAAAAGAGTTCGAGCCAATTCAAGTGGACATCCAAAACCCAGGAAGCTTCTGACTGGATCAAGGTGTGCCTCATATCTGCCCCAGTGCTCAGACTATTGGACCCTCACCAATGTAAGGGTTGAAGCAGTCCTCTCCCAATGCGCAGACCCCAATAACTTGCTTACATCCCTGCACCTATTTCTCTTACTGACTGACCCAGGCTGTGAGAAATTGTGATGTTAGGAATAAGGAACTGCTGGAAGTCAAGGCTGCATTGGTTAGAGGAGACGAATCATCAATGTGTGGTCTGGATGGACCATAAGAACTTGGCATACATCTAAGACACCAAGCTGCCAGGCCAGATGGGCACTGTTCTTTGGCCAGTTAGACTTTGTCCTCTCCTAGCATCCAATGGGATGCTGCAACCTACTTTTTCTTCAGTGAGCAGATATTAACAGGACTCTGAATAGTGTCCCCACTTCAATGGGACCTCGAGGAGACTATTTGACAAGCTCTACAGCAAAAGCCAGATCACGGTGATATGCCCCCAGGGAGCATCATTTGTACCCACATCGGTCACTGAGGGTATTTCTTCACATTTGCAGGACACCCAGTGGCCAATTCTATCCTGGTCTCATCTTTCCCTAGATTTCATCATGGGTCTGCTGCCCTCAAAGGGCAATACTCATTCTAATAATAGTGGACAGATTCTTTAAGGATAAATCCAAAGGGACTGCCAAGATACTCCTGGACACGGTGGTTAAAGTTCACAGCTTGCCTACCAATCTAGTTTCTGATCAGGGACCCAAGTTCAGTTCTGAAAGGCCTTCTTTCAGTTTTTAGGGGCTTCAGCCAGCTTATTCTCTGGCTATCTCTCTAATTTGAGTGGCCAGACTGAGAGGGTGAATCAAGATATAGAGAGGACTCTTTGATGTCTGGCGTCGGCCCATTCTTCAACCTGGGCCAAACATTTGCTTGGGGCAGAATATGCCCATAATATGCTTTGGCACTCTTCCATAGGCATGTCCCCATTTGAGTGCCAGTTTAGGTATACACCACCGGTCTTCCCAGAGCAGGAAATTGACGTCGGAGTTCTTTCAGCCCAGCTGTTAATCCGAAGCTGCAAGCAAGCCTGGCTGAGGGTATGCAAGTTTCATTAAAAAAACTATTGCATCCAGAACAGCAATAGCTAGCTGTAAGGGGCACCTGGGCCCTCTTTCCGATCTAGGCAACAAGTTTGGTTATCATCCTCAAAACCCTCAAAGGGATCAACCCAATTACGTTCATGCTGGCTCCTCCATGACAAATGAGTATCCATCCCATGTTCCGTGTATTTATGCCTCAAACTGGTGCTTTGCATCACCTATAACCCCCTGCCCCAGCTAAAACCTCCTCCACCCTGGCTGATAGTGAGTTCCACTGCATCCATTATGAAACGGTTGCTTTTGATTAAACAGTACTTAAAAATAACTTTTAGCCACAACTAAACATGCAAATCTTTCAAACTGGCATAGTTCTGTTTCCTTGGATATTCATACATCTCTTTATCTTAACTTGCATTGGCTCATTATTATCATTTCATATCTTGTATTCCATTCTACAACCCCAAATCAGAAAAAGTTAGGACAGTATGGGAAATGCAAATAAAATAAAAATGCAGTGTTCCTTACATTTACTTTGACTTTTTATTTGATTGCAGACAGTTTGAACCTGAGATATTTCATGTTTTGTTTGCTTAACTTCAAAAAAGTTGGGACAGCGGCAATTTAGGGTTAGTTATCCAAACAGGTGATATCAACAGGTGATTGTAATCATGGTTTGGTACAAAAGCAGCATCCAGGAAAGGCTGAGTCTTTGATGAGCAAAGATGATCAGAGGATCTCCAGTTTGTCAACAAATGTGTGAAAACTATTGAAATGTTTAAAAACAATGAACCTCAAAGAAAGATTGCAAGGGATTTGCATATTTCTCCCTCTACAGTGCATAATATCATTAAACACTTCAAGGAATCAGGAGGAATTTCAGTGCGTAAAGGCCAAGGGCGCAAGCTTAAGCTGAACGCCCGTGATCTTCGATCCCTCAGATGGCACTGCATCAATAACCGCCACTCAACAATAGCTGATATAACCACATGGGTGAAGGATTACTTTGGCAAATCTTTGTCAAGCACTACAATACAGAGTTACATGCACAAATACCACTTAAAACTTTAATGTGCAAAAAAGAAGCCTTATGTTAACCATGTCCAGAAGCGGTGTTGGCTTCTCTGGGCTCTGAGGCAACTAGGCTGGACCATCACACAGTGGAAACGTGTATTGTGGTCAGATGAATCAGCATTCCAGGTCTTTTTTGGAAAAAAAATTGATGCAGTGTGCTCCGGACTAAAGACGAAAAGGACCATCCAGACTGTTATCAGCAACAAGTCCAAAAGCCAGGGTCTGTCATGGTATGGGGCTGTGTCAGTGCCCTTGGCAAAGGTCATTAACACTTCTGTGATGGCAGCATTAATTAGAACATATGCTGCCTTCAAGACGTCATCTTTTCCAGGGACGTCCATGCATTTTTCAACAAGACAATGCAAAACCACATGCTGCACACATTACAAAGGCATGGCTGCGTAAGAAGAGGATACGGGTACTGGACTGGCCTGCCTGCAGTCCTGATCTGTCCCCAATAGAGAATGTGTGGAGAATTTTGAAACGAAAAATGTGAGAACGACGACCCCGTACTATTGCACATCTTAACACGTGTTTGCAGGAAGAATGGGACAAAATAAAAGCTAAAACACTAAATCACTTGGTATCCTCAGTGCCAATACGTATTTAAAGTGTGATGAAAAGGAATGGCAACATTACAAAGTGGTAAATGCTTTACTGTCCCAACTTTTTTTGGAATGTGTTGCAGGCCTGAAATGCAGGAATGGATGTTTATTAATAAATGAAATGAAGTTGAGCAGATAAAACGTGAAATCTCAGGTTCATCCTGTCTGCAATCAAATAAAAGTCCAAGTAAATGTACGAAACTGTTTTTTTTTTATTACTTGCATTTTCCATGCTGTCCCAACTTTTTTTGATTTGGGGTTGTATTTTTAAGGTCTGTGTACTGATACGTTGAATATGTGTGCATTACCTAGACAGATTCCTTGTATGTGTAACATACTTGAAGAAATAAAGTAAATCTTATTCTGATTCTCCATTTTAGGTACCTGTTTTATTGGGCTGCATATAAAAATTGCTGTGCATCTTTAGAGACATTTGGACTAATATATAAATAAACAATTGCAAACAAAGTCATTTGCCCCCATTACACTAGCAGTAAGGTAAGTGGCACTTTACATGAAACAATGGCACAGCCCGCACAAACATGTTTTTGCTTGGTATCATGTGAATACAGTCTGGGTGAGACAAGTGAGGCCTGCAGTTTGTTAGATGTCTGTATGGGTTCTTTTGTGACTACTTGTATGGGTCAGTGCTTTCTTTGTGAAATTTTGGTTTGTTGGCCACTCCTGGAAAGGTTCACATTTGTTCCAAGTTTTCTTCATTTGAGGATAATGGCTCTAACCCAGGGGTGCCCACACTTTTGTGGCTTGAGATTTACTATTTCAGTCGACAAGTCATCGCAATCTACTTTTTAAGGTTGGCCTCATCATTTTTCATTTCTGTATTGATATTCAGCATTACAGGACAAGTGAGTGAAAAATCACACTAACCTTATTCTGATGATTTGCAGTAATGGTGTCAGCCAGGTTTATGTAGTCTGGACAATAGCTGCCAATGCCAGTTCTTAAGCAGTCTTCCAATTGTTCACCAATAAGGGTGCTGAAAAAATGCTGTCAAAGAGGCCCTTAACTTCATTTGAATGTCAGATTGTAGGGTTAAAATTTCTGTTTGTAACAAGAGATCTGAATATTCTCCATCAGCTTCTTCCACGTATGAATGAAACAGCCGTCTTTGCAGTGTTCTTGCCTGAATCGAGCAGTTTTAGTTTTTTTTGTGCTTGGTTATGCACTCACCTTCACAAACAGTGTAGGTTACAAAAGGAAAAATGCAGAAATGGCGCAAACCTGCTACTAATGAATAAAAACTTTCTAGATTAGCAGTGCTTTAGGCGGGCTGAGGCGTAGCTATGGTAACAAACCACAAATTTAAAGAAACAGTGGCCACATTTTATGTCAATCACGCTGACTTGTTTGGATGAGGCACGATCTACCAGTGTGCACTGTGCGATCAACTGGTAGACATTTTGGGCACCCCTGCTCTAACCCCTTACAGACTTTGATTTGCCTCTGTATTTAAATCTCTTAAGAATATGGCAGGGTCTGTTTAAGTGATGTTAAGCTTTAACAGGTCTGGCAGGAATCGTACCTGGGGGTTGCAAGTCAAATATTATCTAATTGTCAATTGAATTTGGTTAACTGGATAATTTAGTAGCTAAGGGGGCAATTATGTTTTCACACAGGGCCAGGTAGGAATGAAAAGCATTTTATCCTATAATAAAGGGAATCAGCAGTAAAGCATTGAGTTATCTCTGTCTTTTAAGAATTGGGTTATCTTTGTCCAGTATTAAAAGTAGTTTGATAGTCTGAAACAAATAGGTAAAATAGGCATGATTATTGCAACTGTTCTGTTAATAAATAATTTGAGTAATTACAAAACAAAGAAACAAACAAAAAAGTCCTGAAATCTCTGATTTCTAAAAACACAATGGGTGTGTTCGAAAACCTAGGGAGCTGCCTTGCTGTCTTACTGTCTACATAGGCAGCTGACTTAGTAGAGAGGATTCTAATAAGTCAATGACTTATAAGGCAGGTTATTCGAACGCACTACTTAGATAGCGATTCCATTGGATTTCGCGTTTAGCATTTAGCATCTTGCCATTAAAACCAATAAACTGAGGTAGCACAGCACGCTAATGTCAATATAACATCTTCCTTCATGTACCGATAACGGTTAAATTTCCTGACAAGCCCGAACTTGCAAATAAAAACACTCGGTACAAGTTTATACAAGTTAAAAATCAGTAATATTTTATTTACGTTTGAAAATAACTCCATTCGTTTCTCCGCCCCGTCAGCCATGTTTATTTTTCTGTGAGAGAAGAGCACCCGACCTGCAATGAATGCTGGGATTGCCTTGATCACTAAGGCAGCGTCGGATGCTCACTCGTTCTTGAGCCAAAATAACATTGAAATATTAAGATGCCTTAGAAGTGAGGATTTTAAGGCATCTAGGATTTCGAACAGCCTCCTTCTCGGGAGAGCGCACAGGATGACGTAAAATGCTGTCTATGTAGAGAGCTCCCTAGCTTTTCGAACACACCCCTTGTGTGCACCTATATACTTCAGATTTTAGAATAGAATGCCTTTATTTGTCATATATACACATACAGACGTTTAGTACAATGAATTTTCTTCTTCACATATCCCAGCTTGTTTAGAAGCTGGGGTCAGAGCACAGGCTTAGCCAATGCGTGGTGCCCCTGGAGCTGAAAGGGCTTAAGGGCCTTGCTCAAAAGGCCCAACAGTGGCTGCATGGCAGACCTGGGACTCGAAATCTGAACCTTTCAGTTGATAGCCCAAAGCTCCACCCACTAGGCTACCACATTATGTCCCTTAGGACATAGTTTTTAATTTACAATTTGTACCTATATTGAATTTTTGTGCTTTTGCCACCACTGTTAGCCTGTGTGATATGATGGATATGTGATCATAAGTTTGTTGGAACGTTTTTGCACAAAATCTTAAAAAAATGGACTTTGCACTTTGGTCACAAGTGCTCACTTTATATTTACATTTTCAGCATTTAGCAGACGCGTTTACCCAAAGCGACTTACAGTAAACAGTCTAAGCAATTGAGGGTTAAGGGCCGTGCTCAAGGGCCCAACAGTGCAACCTGACAGTGGTGGGGTTTGAACCAACAACCTTCTGCTTACTAGTCCAGTACCCTAACCGTTAGGCTACAACTGCCCGACTTTAGGCATATGCTAAGTTTACATTCAAAAGTAATCAGCACCTGAACTTAATAATTAGGTTGTCCACACATTAATGGCCATATAGGAGTTAAAATACTTAAAAGGTACTTCATTCAAAAAGCAACGGTGCTTCTACCTTGTTACTGAGAAAGGTAGTTAAACTGGCATCCTTAGTACACAGTGCTGACACTACTGCTTAACACTGCTGAAATCTGTAATCTCTAACACACACACAAATACACAACTACATTTATCTATTAAAGTATGGGTACATTGCAGGTGACGTGCATTAAAGTGTAGGCCAGAAAACTAACAAGAATAGTGTAAGCTATGTGTGTGTCTGTGTGTGTGTGTGTGTGTCCATGGTAATGAAACCAATAAGGTACATGCAGCAGCAAAAGCTACATCATGCCACCTCTGTGACCAGGTTATTCCATCCAGCTCTCTCTCCTCCGCACTACATGTAATTTCATCTCTTTACCTTCAAAGCCAAGGTTTTTATCTTTGTCTGCCATCTCCAGCCATGCCATTATTTATAGCAGCATCACAGCAATAATCTTCTGTATCTTGCTACCTGTGATATTTTCATCACTAGTGATCATGCACCTCACTCAACAAACTGTAACCACATGCTGCTCTAGGGCACTATCTGCTCTAAATGAAAATATGAACAATCCCTTTCCAATTAGCCAAGGTAATTAAACCAAATATAAACCTTATGAGATAACGGCTGGCTGTGTTCATTTAACTTAACTGGCTTATCAGTTAAATTGCATGATTAAGTAAGCAAGGAGAAAATGATTTTCTTAACTGTTGCCACCTACATATACCTGTTAGCAATTGGTGTGACTGAAATACCTGATGAGGGGTGTTCACATACCTTTGGCCTTGTAGTGTACATTGATCAGCCATAATATTAAAACCACCTCCTTGTTTCTACACTCACTGTCTATATTATCAGCTCCACTTAACATGTAGGAGCACTTTGTAGTTCTACAATTATTGACTGTAGTCCATCTGTTTCTCTGCATGCTTTGTTAGCCCCAGTGTGGCACAGCAGTGACACTGACATGGTGGTGGTGTAGGACACAGCAGTGCTGATGGAGTTTTTAAACACCTCACTGTCACTGCTGGACTGAGAATAGTCCACCAACCAAAAATATCCAGCCAACAGCGCCCCGTGGGCAGCGTCCTGTGACCACTAATGAAGGTCTAGAAAATGACCAACTCAAACAGCAGCTTGATAGATGATGAGATAGATGAGCGATCGTCTCTGACTTTACATCTACAAGATGGACCAACTAGGTAGGAGTGTCTAATAGAGTGGACAGTGAGTGGACACAGTATTTAAAAACTTCAGCAGCGCTGCTGTGTCTGATCCACTCACACCAGCACAACACACACTAACACACCACCACCATGTCATTGTCACTGCAGTGCTGAGAATGATCCAACACCCAAATAATACCTGGTCTGTGGTGGTCCATTAAAGAACAGGGTGAAAGCAGGCTAAAAAAGTATGTAGAGAAATAGATGAACTACAGTCAGTAATTGTAGAAGTACAAAGTGCCTCTATATGGTAAGTGGCTGATCAGTGTAAATCATAATGTCAGAAACAGCCGACATTTTGTGTCAGCAAGATGGTTTGAACTGACTTGTACTTCAGTCAATACTACATTTATTTCTCCATTTATTTTTCCAACCATAGCAGCATGTTATTCTGTGCAACATGGAAGACCTGATGAAGTACTGCATCTTGGATGAAGCTGTGCAGCTGAATAAATAATAATAAGAAAAGCAACAAGAGCGCTCAATTAAAGAGCTTAGGTTGGCCCCCCAGCACAGCCTGAGTCTTATCTTAGCGTGTGCTAGTGCTGAAGAAATGGCTTGTTTTTCATAAACAAAACACCCGAGCTACATCTCATACCAGTTTAGTTATTCCTATCATGCTTGGGCAGCCATGTAAAATCCATCTTAGAACAGCATGATACAATAGCTCATTAAGGTCAAAGAGATGAACCCTTGGAGACCAGTCACCTTGCACATAAGCTATGATTATTTATTCATTCATTATTTTAGTAGCCCCAGTTAACCTGACCGCATGACTTTGGACAGGAAACTGGAGCACTGGGAAGAAACCCACGCAGACAGGGAAAGAATATGCAAAATCCACACAGATCAAACCCAGGACCTTCTTGCTGTTAGGGGATAGTGCTACCCACTAAGCTACTGTGCTGAAGATCTGAAATACTGATTTGTCTGACCACAAAACTCATTTCCACTGTGTGATGGTCCATCCTAGATGGCTCCTAGCCCAGAGAATTCGACACCACTTCTGGAAATGGTTAACATCAGGCTGTAAAGCAGTACACCGGGCTGTGTAGCAGTGCATAACTGTCTCATGATAGTCTGTCTGGTTTAAAAAAACAGTACATGTACCCTTGTCAGCTGGAAGTATGATGATTTTATTGCCCTTACTAAATGTAGTTAGTGCATACCTTTGACTGAGCTTTGAACTATAAATGGTACAAATTGTACTATTCATGTTCATATCCTTATTTATGTTTGTAGCCCTACCTTAAGATCTATGTTTCTTGTCTAGCTCTAGAAGGTTTTAAGTAACATTTGTGCATGTAACTCTGTATCGTAGTGCTTGACAAAGGTAATCCCTTGCCCATGTGGTTATATCAGCTATTGTTGAGGGACTGTTTTTGATGCAGTGCCATCTGAGGGATCTGAGATCACTTGTATTCAGCCTAGACAGTGCTCATATGCACTGAAATTCCTCGAGAATCTTTAAATGGTTTAATGCTATTAGGCACTGTAGAGGGAGAAATATGCAAATCTCTTTCAATCTTTCTTTAATGAATTTCTTTGTTTTTAAACATATTTTTAAATATATTTTTTGAATTATATATATTGAATTAATATCAGGCATATTCAGATCTAGTCATTTTCTTTATTTAATGTTTACATTAAAATGTACATTATTTAAAAGCCATCCAAACTAAATGCCACAATGGTTAGCCAGATCAAATTTCCACAAACAAGTAAACACTGTTTCTCTTCAACACAGAGTTATACTAATGTGAAATGCCTTGAAGAATTGTGAGCATTTGTATTATTTGGTTCCATAATGTTCAGCCCACATTTTGAGGTTTTAGGAGCATTGCAGTAGTCTCAGTTTCATGTCAAAGATGTATTGGACAGCATGACTACATAGGAGATTTGTTTTCATTTCTTTCTAAAGGCATGTCTCCGTCACTGTAAAGCCCTCCCCAGTTTTTCCTACAGACATTTTTGGAGCAAGTGTGAGACACACTTTCTCCCTCTATTGCTTGCACTGATTAGATTCCTCTCCCTGCTTGTGTTTGCAATCCCCTCATGACAAAAATCACCAACAGAAGACATTAAAGTGTAAACAATGTTTCTGCTGAAAATACCACCCAGGAGAAACAAGACCAGGGCTATGGAATAACACCCTTTGGTTTAATCCCTTTCCTTCTTTCTCTGTTTTTCCCATATATATCACTCAATCTTTGGCAGCATTTCCTTGTGGTTTAGGATTGAGTGCTGGTTACCCACTGTTAACCATTAAGAAAAAATATGAGTTTAGAAAATGCATGTTTACTTATTAAATGTACTGTTTACTTTATATTAATTGATATTTAGATATTACAATATTAGAAAGCTGCTGCCTCCTGTATTTTGTACTGAGTGTTGGCTAAATAAGTCAGAATACTCATTTGCATGTATGTAATTTCAGGTACAGGTACAGGTACAGGTTAAAAAAGATACAGTATATGGCCATTAGTGGTGGTAAATTCGGTTCATTTTATGGACTCTGATTCTGAATCACTCAGTAATGTGATCCGGTTCACTTGAGTCACTCACTGCTCTTCATTACTGTGGACAAGTTTTTATAGACTGGTGCTCTATTCCTCCACCAGTCTATGGTCAGCCATATGGGTACAAGCAGCTCTGCCAAAAACCCTTGCATTTCCGGCATAGCTTCAGTGTGAAGGTTTTGAATCCCTGGTTGTAGGCTTGTGACCCTCCCCTCAAAATCAGTTCAGGGCGGCACGGTGGCTAAGTGGGTAGCACTGTCGCCTCACAGCAAGAAGGTTCTGGGTTAGATCCCCAGGTGTTCTCCACGTGTCCGTGTGGGTTTCCTCCGGGTGCTCCGGTTTTCTCCCACAGTCCAAAGACATGCAAGTGAGGTGAACTGGAGACACTAAATTGCCCATGACTGTGTTCATTATAACCTTGTGAACTAATGAATCTTGTGTAATGAGTAACTCCCGTTCCTGTCATAAGTGTAACCAAAGTGTAAAACATGACGTTAAAATCCTAATAAACAAACAAACATTGCGTTCATTCACAAATGCAGGCTTTTTGAACCGTGGGTCCAAAAGGGTGGCTTCTGCCAGTACGTGGACCTTTTCAATCTGTCCAAACCGATTTTTTTCAATTTTTGGTGAGTCTGCTCACTTGCCCTGTGGACTTAGCAGCAGCCAGTCAGAAGACTCGTAGGATCCAGGTTAACTGAGACCTCGGACACGTGATTCCTGATTCAGTACAAAGATTCGAATCATTAACCCGGTTGATTCACGAACCGCTCAGCTCTAATGGCTATAGATTTGTAAATACCTGATTATGAGATTGTTGAACAGTCCATTCCAAAATTGTTTTATTAATACAATTTTGCCCCCCACCCTTAGCATCTGTAAAATTGCATAGGATTATGTCTATATTAATAAATCATTTTCTTAAAAATAACAGGCTCATACTTTTTATAGGGCAGGAATATCTGATGTTTGGAAAGTCATTACTACAGGGATTTCCTTTTTTTGTCTGTACTATGAATAATCAATTCATATTAATGAATCTGTCTTTACTAAATACATAACATGCACAACGAACTACTTCTAAATGTATTTATTTTACTTGCTGCTTTATTTGACAAACCATTTTACTATTTGTATGTTTTGGGAGGTTAGAGGAAAACAGGAACCTATGCTTCCAGCTACGTCGCTGTGCTGCCCCAGATTTTATTTTGATCAGGTGTAATGATTTTATCAAACTATTTAATTTGTATGATTTTTTAATTTCAGTAACAGATGTGGATATGAGATCTAAATTTTAAGACCACTGATTTAGACAGAAACTCATAAATTACAAAAGCTAGAAAAGGGTTCACAAACTTTTCTTGCAACTGTGGTAAGTTAACTTTACCACACAGTAATTTGTTAATTAAATGCATAATTGTTAGTTTAAATCTTCTGTTTCTGATTGATTTCAGGCATTAACATATTGGTCTTTGATGCTTATCTTACTGGCCTTACTAAAAAGACACAAAAAACGTCTCATCTGCTCCTCTCTGGACCTCCAGTGGTCAGTTTTTAGGAAAGAGTTTATTTCAAGTCTGTCCTAATTCCCTTGTGCAAATGAAAGTACAACCTGCAGCTTTGATGTGACTCTGATGTGCTGTGATCTCTGTTTTTAATTAAGTGATGGCATTCAAAGCAGTCACTGAGCCAGCTGGCCTCATAATTTTTAATCAAATTCCATGCTATGATCTGCAGAACTACAGCTAGTACTTGGATAAAGAACTGGACAGAAAGAGTTATCATAAAATATAGTAAAGTATGTATCTTGTAACATAAAACAAGCATAATAAAAAAAAAGATGAAATATGTAAAACTACATGTAAAAGTCTTAAAGGTTTTAACAGTATTAACATTTATGGCATATAGTAAATGCATTTATGACCAAATACCAGGCAAGCAATTGGGATTTAAGGGCCTTGCTAAGGGACCCAATAGTATTGGGAACTGATCACCCTCTGATCACATTAACCACTGTCCTTTTAAAACTGGGCAATTTCATTTGAATTGAACTTCACAATGAACTGCATTCATCAAATATTAATTAATAAATGATAAAGTGTAGCAGATAGCACATTGACAACTCTAGGTTCCAGGTTTAAATATCAGCTCTGGTTATTGTCTGTGAAGATGTTGTTATCTCTGATTGGGTTTCCTTCACTTACACCAGTTTCTTCTCACCTTTCAAAAACATCCCCCCTATTTCTTCTTTGGCTCTTGCGTCTTGACAGACGATCTTAGCAGCTGTTTGTGGATGCATGACACGTGCGTTGGTGACTTATCCTTCCGATATTGGAAAGACAGGGGCGACTGCATTTGGAACAGGGAAAGATTATCCCAAGGGGTGTTGAAGAACATGCAGCTCTGTCTTTCCTGCGTTGATTCATTAGTTCTTGGTTCCTTCTCTGTTGTCTTTCGTAGACTGAGGCTCCTGTGTGGATTGCTTCTCTCCATTTGCTCCTGTCCATTGCTATCTTCTCCCAGGCATCTGGGTTGATCTGGAGGTTGTTCACTGTGACCTTACACACATCCTTGTAGCGCAGCTTGGGATGTCCTCGTTGCCGTTGTCCACCAACAAGGGCACCAAACAGGAGCTGCTTGGGGATACAAGTGCCCTCCAACCGCTTGGTATGGCCAAGCCACCTCATTCTCCTTTTGCTTAGGATGGTTGTAATGGAGTATTGGTGAGACAACTCAAGAACTGGACACATGATCCTGCCACTTAATGCCAAGAATTTTGCGTAGGCATCGCAGATGGAATAAGTTTAGTTTTCGCTCTTGTGCCTTGTAGAGAGTCCATGTCTCTGAGGCATAGAGAAGAGTACTCAGCACACAGACACCATAGGTCTGGGTTTTTGTCTTTGTTGCAAGGTATTTGTTCTGCCATACTCGTTTGGTCAGCCTGCTGAAGGTAGTGGCTGCTTTGCCTATTCTGCAGTTGATTTCCTCATCCAAGGAGACAGAGCTGGTGACTGTAGAGCCCAAGTAGCAGAATTTGTGAGTGATGTCAAGCGTCTCATTATCGAGTGTGATAGGTTTTAGTGCATCATCTGTGCCTTGATGTAGAACAACAGTTTTCTTAACACTCACAGCCAGAGAGAATGCTTTACATGTTTCGTTCAGCTTGTTGATCATCTCCTGGAGAGTGCTGGTGTCGTGAGCAACGAGTGCGGCATCATCGGCAAAGCGCAAGTCTCGAAGTGTTGTCTGTTTCACCTTGGTCCTTGGCTTTGAGACGAGCAAGGTTGAACAAAGAGCCGTCACTCCTCCAGTGTAGAAGAACATCACCTGGAGAATTACTGAATGCTGTTTCCAACAAGACTGCAAAATAGATAGCAAATAGGATAGGTGCAAGTACACATCCCTGCTTTACCCCGCTTCTGATTTTGAAGGGTTCTGAAGATTGCCTCTATGCACTACATCAGTAATTAGGTGAGGGTATAATGCCCTGAAATGGATCTGTGTTTTGTCTGGTCAACTTAATTTCATTTGTTAATCTACATTAATTTTTGCAATTTGGATCTGCAACACAATTTATAAAAAGTTGGGATGGAGCCAATTTAGGGTTATGACAATAGATGATTGTAATCATGATTTGGTCATGATCGTATCCATGAAAGATTGAGTCGTTGAGGAGCAAAGATGGGCAGAGGACCTCCAGTTTTAGTTCCAGACTCAACAGCAATTGTACTGGGAACAACTTTGACTAGGGTTTAGATAACACTCTAATCTAGCGTATAAAGTGGAAGTTTTAAAATGTAAGGTATGCCTATTTTGTTCCTGAAACTGTTTATTTATTTATAAAAGCTGCCACAGAAGCTGATTTGGTAATGTCATTGTGTCTGAATTATGCAGCTTGTTTTTGAAAAATGAGTGTGACAGAGCAAATAAATTGGTGCACGATTACCTGTGAGAGGTGGTCTGGGTTATGCTGGGTTATATATATATTTTCATTTTTAAACAGATATATTGATATTACTAATGAGTTTTTATTTTTAAATTGTTCTTAACAGTTAAATGTCGCTGTTTCTCTTTAACGATAGTCCAATGTAGTATCCACTTGCTTGGATCTGACAGCTTTTCTGTTATAATTGCAGACTGAAATGTATTAATTTGGCTGCAGTTTTTCTCAACATTTGTGGCACTGTTTGCACTTTGGAAAAGTGAGTACTGGGAAAATTAAATATAAAAAAGTTTTAACCATTAATATTTCTTATAATATGTTAGATAATGCTAAATGTAGTCTGGCTGGTTTCTACTAAATACAAAAAGGTTTAAATAAAATGGGAAAAAATGTTGAATCTGAGAACACAAAGACAAAATATTTAGTTTTACAGTCAAATTCCAATGTACAACTAAGGTCAATAAGTTTACACACTCTTGTAAGTTACATGTACAGTATGTCATGGTCTTACCTCCACCAAGTTGGTCTTATGCTGGCAAGAGCACTTCATTTATGCATAGCCTATAGTTAAGCAAAATAAACTCTCTCACATCAGGGAACTACTGCAGGACTCTACGGCAAATGACCACAGACAATGAGAAAAGGTGCCATGTAGAGAGGGTGCTGAAACGTCTTTTGTAGACCTTACTTTTACCCATACTTTTCTGTTACAGCCCAGCTCAAAATACAAGCCCAAATCATGAATTCCTACATTTACTTTGACTTTTATTTCAGTGCAGACAGTATGAACCCAATACATATCAAGTTTTGTCTGGTGAACTTCAATTTCATTTGTTAATATACAGTACATCCATTCCTGCAGTTCAGGCCTGCAACACATTCCAGCTGTGATGGGGGCAGTATAGGGCTAGTAAGGATGTAAAAAAGCTAAATAATGATGTGATTTCAGGTGATGCCAATAGCTGATTGTAATGATGATTTGGAACAAAATAAGTATCTACAAAAGGCTGAGATTTAAGGAGAAAAGATGGACAAAGGACCTCTATTTTGTCAAGAAATGAATGTGAAAATTATTGAAATGTTTAAAAACAATGTACCTCAAAGAAAGATGGGAAGGGATTTGCATGATTCTTTCTATACAGTGCTTATATCATTAAATGGTTCAAGGAATCTGATGGAAATCCAGTGCAGAATTAAGTAAAATCAAGAGTGGCAATGGGCACCCACATAACAGCATTGTAGGCAGTGTCATGACTGGACTCAAAAGATGAGGAAGTGCAAGAATAAGCTGGATTGAAAATGACATGGATTGTACTATTAGAAGCTAGTTTGCTACAGGCAACACGAAACAGAGAAAGCTGACCCATCTGTGCAACCCCTGATGATGTAGTGATGCGATGTGATGAATTATGCATACCTGTGTTAACTCAGAGGATGGACTACCCAGTGCCTTTGTTTTTTTAGAAGTACTCTCTGTTTCGATTGCAACATATACATATAAGTACAACCCCAAATCAGAAAAAGTTGGGACAGCATGAAAAAAGGAAATAATAACAATAAAAACTTACATTTACTTTGACTTCATTGTAGACAGGATGAACCTGAGATATTTCATGTTTTATCTTCTCAACTTCATTTCATTTATTAATAAACATCCATTCTTGCAATTCAGGCCTGCAACACATTCCAAAAAAAGTTGGGACAGTAAAGCATTTACCACTTTGTAATGTTGCCATTCCTTTACACCACACGTTTTGGCACTGAGGATACCAAGTGATTTAGTGTTTCAGGTTTTATTTTGTCTCATTCTTCCTGCAAACATGTCTTAAGATGTGCAACAGTACGGGGTCGTTGTTGTCACATTTTTCATTTCAAAATTCTCCACACATTCTCTATTGGGGACAGGTCAGGACTGCAGGCAGGCCAGTCCAGTACCCGTACCCTTTCCTTCCACAGCCATGCCTTTGTAATGTGTGCAGCATGTGGTTTTGCATTATCTTGTTGAAAAATACATGGACGTCCCTGGAAAAGATGACGTATTAAAGGCAGCATATGTTGCTCTAAGATCTCAATGTACTTTTCTGCATTGATGCTGCCATCACAGAAGTGTAAATGACCTTTGCCAAGGGCACTGACACAGCCCCATACCATGACAGACCCTGGCTTTTGGACTTGTTGCTGATAACAGTCTGGATGGTCCTTTTTGTCTTTGGTCCGGAACACACAGCGTCCATTTTTTCAAAAAAAGACCTGAAATGCTGATTCATCTGACCACAATACACGTTTCCATTTGTGCATGTAACTCCGTGTTGTAGTGCTTGACAAAGGTTTGCCAAAGTAATCCCTTGCCCATGTGGTTATATCAGCTATTGTTGAGTGGTGGTTCTTGATGCAGTGCCGTCTGAGGGATCAAAAATCATGTGCATTGAGCTTAATCTTGCGCCCCTGGCATTTACGCACTGAAATTCCTCCAGATTCCTTGACTTGTTTAATGATATTATGCACTGAAGAGGGAGAAATATGCAAATCCCTTCCAATCTTTCTTTGTGGTACATTGTTTTTAAACATTTCAATCATTTTCTGACAAACTGGAGATCCTCTGATCATCTTTGCTCATCAAAGACTCAGCCTTTCCTGAATGCTGCTTTTGTACCAAACCATGAATACAATCACCTGTTGAATCACATCATTATTTAGTTTTGTCACCTCATTACTAGTCTTAAATTGCCCCCGTCTTAACTTTTTTTGGAATGTGTTGCATGCCTGAAATGCAGGAATGGATGTTTATTAATAAATGAAATGAAGTTGAGCAAACAAAACATGCCATTTCTCAGGTTTAAACTGTCTGCAGTCAAATAAAAGTCAAAGTAAATGTAAGAAACACTTTTTTTTATTATTTCCTTTTTTCCTACTGTCCCAACTTTTTCTGATTTGGGGTTGTAAATCATTTTAGATATGCACATTATAGTCAATCAGTATAAATAAATTGAGAGTTACTGCTGCCTGTTATTTGCCTGATGATTTTATTCTAAATTCTGTCTGTTCTGGTTTCTATATAAATATATGCACATGGAACAAATTAAGGCTCAGTAAGACACAGAGATAGTCATTTTAAGGAACCAACACAATGAATCATTTGTGCCATCATGCCTGCTGCAGGCATGCCAGATTTTGTAACTCAAATTCCCCTGTCAATTCTACTTTTCATAGTTTCATAGTTTCCATAGTTGCTTTTGTTTTATTACACTGTTAAACTGGGCCAGCTTTAAGTGAAAGTGAAGGACCATAATAAAATTCTAATCAAAATGGAATGCAGCAAACAATAATGTCAATAAATAAAATTACTTTTTGTATTAAGAACCTTTATTTGTTCTTTTATGAAATACATAAGGCTCAAATTTATTTCCATGGCCAGGTATCTCAGTAGAGTGTGTTTGAGGAAGTGCTTATGAGACTGTGTTCAGCTCTGTCTGTGAGACAGAGGTCTAGTCTTTTCTGTATGTCCCTTGTTACAAAGAAGCGCTGCTACCAAGACATTTTCAATAACAACTTTGTTCAGGAAGGTGCAAACAGCTGTTGTGGTTTTGATATGGTTCTGGGTTTTTCCATTACTGACCACAGTGCTGTGACTCAGCTCATATAGTAAGTCTTCGATGGCAGGGAATCTGCTTTCCTATGTTTTTTAGTAGAAACCGGGTTGGGCAGAATATTTAGTATTTTTGTATATAGTAGTATATGTAAGTATTTATGGCTGTGCTAAATGTATTTAGTAATACATTCAATTTAACTACAAACCCTATTTCCAGAAAATGCAGTAAAAAGAAAAAAAGTTCTGATAATTAATTATTGCAAATTCTCTCTCTATTTAACTTACAAAAGTAGAAAGAAAAGATTTCAGTGACCCACTTTATTGTATTTCATAAATATTTTGAATTTGAAGCATGTAACACACTTTAAAAATACATTGTGATGGTTTGGGAACTGAGGACATTAATTGTTGGAATTTTTCTCCTTTTTTGCTTGATATGAGACTTCAGCTGGTCTACAGTCCATGATCAATGTTGTCTGATTCTCATCTTTTTAATGCATTTCAATAGGAGACAGATCTGGATTGATAGTAAGGCACACACACTCTGCGTCTACGAAGCCGTACTGCTGTAGCACATACAAAATGAAGCCTGGCATAGTCTTGCTAAAAAAACACGGACTTCCTGTGGACACAGCCCTGATGAGAGCATGTCTCTCTAAAATCCCAATAAATGCTTCCATGTCAATGGTACCTTCACACACATGATGCACTCACATACCATGACAGTCTTTGGCTTTTGCACTTTTCTTTGGGTAATAGAGTTTCATTGCATTTCTTAATGCAGCGATGGACAGTGTTAAGTAACACTGGTTTTCTGAAATAAGCCATATTTATGGCTATATTTATCACAGCATAATGGTTTTTCATGCAATGCCATGAGAGCTCGAAGGTCATGCACATTTATCAGTGGTTTCATGCCTTATCCTACACAGAATGAGAAATAAGAAAGAATTAGAAATCTCAGAATTGCCTAAATCTTTTTACAATATTATGCACTGTAGATTGCAAAAGACCTAAATAATTTCTAATCTTGATTGTACTTATTCATCTGCTTATTGTGAAACAATTCAAAACACTAATTTCAATACTCTATAAAATGTACACTCTTATTCTGCCCTGTCCCAACTTTTTTGAATGTGTTGGATCTAATTCTAAATGTGCTTATATATACAAAATAGAACATTGGAAGTCTTTTCTTTTTACATTTGTTAGTAAGATAAAAATTCAAAAGAAATAAACAAAATGATGTAACAACTGTTAGTGGAAGCCAAAATCATCAATCATCAACCCATCGAGACTATGATTCAAAATCACACTGAAAATCAAAGTAGAAAATTTAAATCATAGTGCATGACCCCCACACTATACTCTTGACAATGTCCATACTCCCGACAATGTCAAGGCATGCTCTGAATGGTGTCCTGGGGAATCTCCTCCCAGACCTGGATCAGGGTCCCAAAAGTTTTTAACTGGATTTAGGTCTGGGGAACATAAGTGCCAGACAATGGCATCAATGTCTGTGTCATCCAGGAGCTGCCTACACAATCTGGCCAGATGAGGCTGGGCATTGTCATGCACCAGGACCCACTGCACCAGCATAAAGTCTGACAATGGCTCTAAGAATTTTTCCCAGTACATAACAGCGGTCCATCATGTCGATATTTGTCTAACCCTAGACCACCACCGACCCACCGCCAAATCAGTTATGCTGGATGATGTTGCAGGCAGCATACCATTCACCACAGCATTCCCATACATTTTTCACATGCTTAGTGTGAACCTGCTCTCATCTGTGAATACAACAGGGTGCCAGTGGCAGTGGTGTTCTCTGGCAAATGACAATTAAGCTGCACAGTGCTGGGCTACTTGCACAGGTCCCACGAGAGTATGTTGGGCTCTCATCAAATCTGTTTCTGACAGTTTGGAAGTCATTTTATTTACCAGTCCTGCTGCTGGTTTGATGCTTACCTAAGGGCCTATCTAGCTCTCCTCATATAACAGCCTGTGTTCTAGTATCACCTCCATGCTCTTGAGACTGTGCAGGGAGTAAACCAATCCTGTTGTGAAGACATGTTAGGATGTGCCATCCTGAAGGAGCTGGTCTACCTGTGTGACCTCAATGGGCTGCATGTACTGTCTCACGCTATTAGTAATAACAAGAACATTAGCAAAATTCAAAACTAGAGAAGAATCAGTCAGGAGAAAGAGCAATGCATTTCCTTTTATGGGGTTGTCTTGCTATTTTTTTTTTCTTTAGAACAAATTTATTTCAGTTAAAGGATGGATTTGTTTCATTGCTAATTCAGCAAAAGTTGTATTTTTACAACTTTTTAATTGTCTTTACCAGGGGTGCCACTTGCGATCTGGTACACATGGTAGTCAGCCCACAATTCTGTACTTCAGGCCTATTATTTATATCCAATAGTATTTCTGTACAGTCCACAATTAATTTTGTTCACCTTAGTGGCCAAGCTAACACATATGTGGTAAACAACTTTCAGTGGTGAAAGGGCTTCTGTTCTCAGTAGCAACTGTCTGGTGAGAGAGTTGTATTGTGTCAACTTTGGGGAAATTGCAGTGAGCATGGGCAATCTGACCCTAGATAAGCTGTTATAAAAAAAATAGCTTTGTACTGTTTTACTTAGTGCTGGGTATAGCAGTGGTCACACCCTGACATTTAATTACCTATAATTCTATAATCACAAACATTTTGACTACCTCCTACTTGTCAACTTAATATCAATTGTCCATTACAGCAAATGCACTTCTAATGCATTTTCAACAAAGCACATTTTACTCTCATAATAACTCTACAAGCTTGCAAATGAAAAGTAATTCACACTACTCACTCGATATACTCAAGATTTGTAATTGCTCTTACCTTAGTACTCCTTGAACTTATTTACATGTTATCTGAACCCATTTCTGCTGTTTAATCAATGTTAATGAAGTACTCCCAACAGATCTTACAGCTCCTACTAAATTACCAATAGCTTCACATTGTTCATAGCTGGGTAATTCTCATTTATAAACTAACTTACACAAGTCTAATGAAGGTCTTAGCTTTTAAAAGCACAAAAGCAATATTGATTCAGCAACTGGCTACAAAGTATTTCTTTTAATTGACTAAAAATGATCGTTTAAAGTATAGTTTACACAGACACTGTCTGAAAACAGAGAGCTCATCTGTTAATATATAATTGGATTGAATTGCAATTGCTAATATGGAAGCTATAAAACATTATATGTTCAATAAAAGATCCAACTGCTTGTAAAAAACCAGGTTGATCCTCTCCATAGTCTTACAAAAACAAAGAAATACAAAAAAAATAAAATAAAACAAAAAGTAAAAATCAGGAATATTAGAGCTTTTAGGTAAACCTACTTACAACTACAGCTAAAAGGTGGAGTTTGGTAGGCTAAATCCTAAATGACTTTAGAATGGCTACAACGTCCACTAACCTAAAGCATCACCAATGTATGTAGTGAATAGATCTATTGACTTTTGCACACTTTATTGTGTTGCTTAGGCAAACATGTGTCACCCACCCTCATCCTCAGCACTGGGGCCCCTCAAGGCTGTGTCCTAAGCCCCCTGCTGTACTCACTGTACACCTATGACTGCGTGGCTACTTCCAGCTCTGCCATCATTGTCAAGTTTGCTAACGACACTTGTGGTGGGCCTGATCTCTGATAATGATGAGAGGGCCTACCTGGAGAAGATAAAACACCTGGAGGACTGGTGCCAGGATAACAATCACCTCCTTAACATCAGCAAGACAAAGGAGCTGATAGTGGACTGCAGCAGAAAGCAGGAGAGGAGCCATCACCCTGTTTGGATCAATGGGACTGCGGTGGAGAAAGTAGATAGTTTCAGGTAACTTGGAGTCCACATCTCAAAAGACCTGTCATGGTCTTGCCACAACACCTCCCTGGTGAAGAAGGCCCGTCAGCGCCTATATTATCATAGATGCTTAAGAGACTTCAAACAGCTTCTACACCTGAACCATTGAAAACATCCTCACATGAAACATCACAATCTGGTTTGGAAACAGCACCAAGGAGGACAGGCAGGCTCTCCAGAGGGTGGTACATTCAGCTGACTTTCGGACCGAGCTCCCAGCCTGCAGTCCATCTACACCAAAAGGCACTGTTCCAAGGCCAGGAAGACAGTGAGAGACCCCAGCCATCCCAATAATGGTCTCTTCTCTCTGTTGCGGTCAGGGAAACGATTTCGCTTCTTAAGGGCCAACAGAGAGGATGAGAAGGAGTTTATTCCCGCAAGCTATTCCTCCACCAGAATAGCGAGTAGGAGCACCCACTCACAATACAAATACAGACATGTAGACACGTGTATATACACTGATCAGCCATAACATTAAAACCACCTCCTTGTTTCTACGATCACTGTCCATTTTATCAGCTCCACTTACCATATAGAAGCACTTTGTAGTTCTACAATTACTGACTGTAGTCCATTTGTTTCTCTACATACTTTGTTAGCCCCCTTTCATGCTGTTCTTTAATGGTATGGACCCCCACAGGACCACTACATAGTAGGCATTATTTGGGTGGTGGGTCATTCTCAGCACTGCAGTGACACTGACATGGTGGTGGTGTGTTAGTGTGTGTTGTGCTGGTATGAGTGGTTAAGACACAGCAGCACTGATGGAGTTTTTAAACACCTCACTGTCACTGCTGGACTGAGAATAGTTTACCAATTAAAAATATATCCTGCCAACAGTGCCCCGTGGGCAGCGTCCTGTGACCACTGATGAAGGTCTAGAAGATGACCAACTCAAACAGCAGCAATAGATGAGCGATCATCTCTGACTTTACATCTACAAGGTGGACCAACTAGGTAGGAGTGTCTAATAGAGTGGACAGTGAGTGGACACGGTATTTAAAAACTCCAGCAGCGCAACAATTGCACAACACTGGGTGGACTTAACGCACACTGTATTCACTTTAAGGCTTACATTGCACCTTTTTAAATGTATATCTACTTATAGTTTTATCTGATAATTTTTTCTATATTTTTTTGTGAAGTTATTTCTATTTTGTACTTTACTTATTATTTTTCTTTTTGTTATTTGGTACTGATGTGCAGTTGTACAAGCATTTCACTGCTAGTTATACCATGTATGAACTCTGTGTGACAAATAAAACTTTGAAACTTTGCTTTTCAGAGACAGAGTGACTGGTATAAACTAAGGGACAGATGAATGCAGCCAGATGCAGGAACATCCTTGAACATTCTTCTCCATAGTGCAAACAAACTCAGACTGGGTTGACAGTTCACATTTCAGCACAACAATACCCTTAAAGTTACAGTCCAAGCAACATTAGAGTGACTTCAGGGCAAGTTTTGAAATGTCCAGTCTCATTAAACCCTATACCGAAATCTGAAGATGGCAGTTTACAGATGCTTGCCATCCAATTTGACCAAGCTTAGAGGATCTGCATTAAATAATGGGATAAACTACCCAGATCCAGATTTGCCTATCTTGTTAAGCTGTATCAAAGAAGACTAGTAGCTGTAATTGATGCCTAAGGGACTTCCGAATAATTTTGTAAATAAGAGATTTTTTAAGTCTTAAAAAAGGTCCGGGTCCTTTCTGTGCGGAGTTTGCATGTTTTCCCCTTGTCTGCGTGGGTTTCCTCCGGGAGCTCCGGTTTCCTCCCACAGTCAGGTTAGTAAGGTTAATTGGAGACACTGAATTGCCCTATAAGTGAATGTGTGTGTGTGTATGTGTGTCTGCCCTGCGATGGACTGAATGAATGTTCATTTAAAATAAAATCCACAAAAACTCCAATTCCCAGCTGTGCAATCGCAGCAATCAACATTAACCCTGAGTACCAACACCTAAAGCTAATTCCAAACCTAATTACACAGTTACATATAGCCCCCTATTTTCAAGACTCATTATGCAGCATTGCACTTACCCATGTTCTATTGTTCTGCCATTTCCAGGTGCGAACAAGCTTCTGACACCTTTTTTGTGAAATCCTCACCTATCTTTTCCATGCCAAAGCTTCCAGCTTGAGGTTTAACGTCTTTTTTTTAAAATTTTGTTTATGCTTTTTCTCCCGACTTTCAGCGCGTCCACTTGCCTGATTGCATCATGCTTCCTCTCCACTAATGCCGACCCCTACTCTGATTTGAGGAGAACGAAGCTAACCCACGCCCCCTCCGACACATGGGCAGCAGCTGTATGCATCTTTTCACCTGCACTAGGCGAGTGCTAATGCGGATCAGCCCTGTGTATGGAGAGACACACCCTGATCAACGCACTCCTACCCCCACCCCTGTGCAGGCGCCATCAATCAGCCAGCTGAGGTCGTAGTTGCATCAGTTACGAGAAGACCCTATCCGGCTTACTACTACCCCGCCCCTATATGAACAACAGGCCAATCGTTGTTCATGTGGCTGCTCAGCCCAGACGGATGGCAGAGCTGAGATTCGATACGTTGTATTCGAGATCCCAGCTCTGGTGTGCTAGCGTGTGTTTTTATAGCTGCAGCTGCGCCACCTGAGCGGCCATTTAATGTCTTTTGTACTGCAACTACTTTCTTTAAATCTTACAAAATATGTTCTAGGGAATATAACTCTGGAGACTAAGAAGGACACTCCAGTATATTTCAGAACTGATTCCTTAATTAATTTTGGTTGACTTAGAAATATGCTTGGGATTATTGTCTTGTTGGGTAGTTCAGTTATCACGATGGTTTAATTTCACCACAGAATGCATAACATTCCTTCTCAAAAATATCTTGGTATTTCTGTAAACCCATGATGCCAGTCACACAGTCAAGATTACCAGTTCCTGCAGAAGAAAAAAAGTCCCACATCATCACTGTCTCACCTCCATGGCTGACGATGGGTATATGTACAGTGTATCACAAAAGTGAGTACACCCCTCACATTTCTGCAGATATTTAAGTATATCTTTTCATGGGACAACACTGACAAAATGACACTTTGACACAATGAAAAGTAGTCTGTGTGCAGCTTATATAACAGTGTAAATTTATTCTTCCCTCAAAATAACTCAATATACAGCCATTAATGTCTAAACCACCAGCAACAAAAGTGAGTACACCCCTTAGTGAAAGTTCCTGAAGTGTCAATATTTTGTGTGGCCACCATTATTTCCCAGAACTGCCTTAACTCTCCTGGGCATGGAGTTTACCAGAGCTTCACAGGTTGCCACTGGAATGCTTTTCCACTCCTCCATGATGACATCACGGAGCTGGCGGATATTCGAGACTTTGCGCTCCTCCACCTTCCGCTTGAGGATGCCCCAAAGATGTTCTATTGGGTTTAGGTCTGGAGACATGCTTGGCCAGTCCATCACCTTTACCCTCAGCCTCTTCAATAAAGCAGTGGTCGTCTTAGAGGTGTGTTTGGGGTCATTATCATGCTGAAACACTGCCCTGCAACCCAGTTTCCGGAGGGAGGGGATCATGCTCTGCTTCAGTATTTCACAGTACATATTGGAGTTAATGTGTCCCTCAATGAAATGTAACTCCCCAACACCTGCTGCACTCATGCAGCCCCAGACCATGGCATTCCCACCACCATGCTTGACTGTAGGCATGACACACTTATCTTTGTACTCCTCACCTGATTGCCGCCACACATGCTTGAGACCATCTGAACCAAACAAATTAATCTTGGTCTCATCAGACCATAGGACATGGTTCCAGTAATCCATGTCCTTTGTTGACATGTCTTCAGCAAACTGTTTGCGGGCTTTCTTGTGTAGAGACTTCAGAAGAGGCTTCCTTCTGGGGTGACAGCCATGCAGACCAATTTGATGTAGTGTGCGGCGTATGGTCTGAGCACTGACAGGCTGACCCCCCACCTTTTCAATCTCTGCAGCAATGCTGACAGCACTCCTGCGCCTATCTTTCAAAGACAGCAGCTGGTTGTGACGCTGAGCATGTGCACTCAGCTTCTTTGGACGACCAACGCGAGGTCTGTTCTGAGTGGACCCTGCTCTTTTAAAACGCTGGATGATCTTGGCCACTGTGCTGCAGCTCAGTTTCAGGGTGTTGGCAATCTTCTTGTAGCCTTGGCCATCTTCATGTAGCGCAACAATTCGTCTTTTAAGATCCTCAGAGAGTTTTTTGCCATGAGGTGCCATGTTGGAAGTTTCAGTGACCAGTATGAGAGAGTGTGAGAGCTGTACTACTAAATTGAACACACCTGCTCCCTATGCACACCTGAGACCTAGTAACACTAACAAATCACATGACATTTTGGAGGGAAAATGACAAGCAGTGCTCAATTTGGACATTTAGGGGTGTAGTCTCTTAGGGGTGTACTCACTTTTGTTGCCGGTGGTTTAGACATTAATGGCTGTATATTGAGTTATTTTGAGGGAAGAATAAATTTACACTGTTATATAAGCTGCACACAGACTACTTTTCATTGTGTCAAAGTGTCATTTTGTCAGTGTTGTCCCATGAAAAGATATACTTAAATATCTGCAGAAATGTGAGGGGTGTACTCACTTTTGTGATACACTGTATGTATCAGTGGCGATTTCTCTAAGACTGCAAGGGAATCTCAGCTTCCCCTAAAATGTCAAAAATTAAATGGTCAAATATGTACAGTTGTGTTAACATTTCATTGAATCAGAATCAGAATCAGAATCGGGCTTTATTGGCCAAGTATGCTCACACATACAAGGAATTTGTTTTTGGTTACACAGATGCTTGCAGTGCACGAAAAAATACAGTAAAGACAATCTTATTCACACAGCTCACTCTCTCTAACACACACATTCATACCTGTAAACATAGAAAACATTGTAAACATTTAGCATGTGCAATTTACATTGTAATTTTAAAAAGGTGCAGTTTTGTGCAATATAAAAACTATAGAAAATATAAAAATATATAAATATGAAATGGAAGTAAAGGTGAAAATCCTGTGTATGCCATTACATAAATGAAATAGGTAGTTTTTGATGTGCAAGTGTCCCGAGTATTAACAGTACAGTAGTGTTCAATTGTTCATGAGCGTAATGGAGTTTGGATAAAAGCTTCTCTGTAGCCTGGTCGTTCGGGTCTTCATGTGGCTGAAGCGTCGGCCTGATGGAAGGCACCGAAACAGGTGATGGCCAGAGTGAGACGGGTCAGTGATGATTTTCTCTGCACGCTTCCTGGTTCTGGAGGCATGCAGGTCCAGCAGTGTGGGAAGCTTTACACCGATGGTCCTCTCTGCAGACTTGATGATGCGCTGCAGTCTCTTGGTGTCATGTTTTGTGACAGCGCTGCCCCACACTGTGATGAATGTGGTGACGATGGACTCTATGATGGCTGTGTAGAACTGCACCATCAGCTCTTGGGGTAGGTTGAACTTCCTCAGCTGGTACAGAAAGCACATCCTCTGTTGAGCCCTCTTGATGATGGAGTTGATGTTGCTGTCCCACTTCAGGTCCTTGGAGATCGTTGTGCCCAGGAACTTGTAGGACTCCACAGCCATCACAGTCCTGTCTAGGATGGTGAGTGCTGGCAGGGTTGGGGGGCTCCTCCTGAAGTCCACGGTCATCTCCACTGTTTTTGCTGTGTTCAGCTCCAGATTGTTCTGACTGCTCCAGAGGACAACCTGATCAACCACCCGTCTATAAGCAGACTCATCACTGTCACTGATGAGACCAATGACTGTAGTGTCATCTGCAAACTTCAGGATTTTAACAGAGGAGTCCATGGAGGTACAGTCATTTGTGTACAGCGAGAAGAGCAGTGGGGAGAGTACACAACCCTGTGGGGAACCTGTGCTGATGGTTCGGGTCCCTGAAGTACACTTTCCCAGCCTCACCTGCTGTTTTCTGCCAGTAAGAAAGTCAGTTATCCACTGGCAGGTGGAGGCTGGTACGCTGAGTTCAGCCAGTTTGCTGTGTAATTGTCCTGGAATAATTGTGTTGAAGGCTGAGCTGAAGTCCAGGAACAGAATTCTTGCATAAGTTCCCAGGTGATCAAGGTGTTGGAGGATGAAGTGGAGACCCATGTTCACTGCATTGACTACAAATGCGTTAGAACACGTTCATCTCGAAGACGAGTTTGTTCAGAATCAGCTGCTTATCACAAATCGACTGACTCGAACTTCTCATACATTCCCGTAGGTCAATGCATTTGCCCACAGAAGCTGAGCGTCTCTTCACTTCAATGGGGCTGCATGGGAGGTTTTTTTTTCATTGCTTCGAAACTCGTCGATCATTGGATAAATGCCACGATTTTGTCCCGCCCTCGGACGCTGAGCGTCTCTGGGGGTGAATGGAGCTGTGGGCGGGTCTGGACGCTGAGCTTCTGCAAGATGATTGGAGGATCAGTCGAAAGGCTGAATCCCGTTTTGATTGACAGCTATCACCTAGAGCTTCAGTCCCATCACGGATTTTGCGAGTAAAATCGAAAGACAAACTGCATCCCATTTCAGGCCATTTTCTTGAAAAGGAACAGAGGGCACAATTTATATATAAATAAATTGACAAATTTTATGATGTAAGCCGACAATGTGCTTCCCCTGTTTGAAAGACCAGCAGCCGCCACTGGTATGTATATATATATACAGTATATATACAGTGGTGTTCAAAAAAAAATTCCATAAAAATTTATGGAAATAAAAGTTATTATATTGATTTTGTGCTTTATTCGCTTTTTTAAAATCACTGCTATTTTTTTGAACACCACTGTATATATACTGTATATATATGTATTAACATTAACAACATTTTGCCAGTTTGTGTTAATCCTTTACAGAAAATTAAGAAAAATAAATATTAGACTGTTCAAAAATATAGCAGTGCCAGCATTTTTCTTTTAAAACTCAAAAAAGTTTTGTATAGACTGAAAATGTTTAAGGTTTCACTTTACTTTAAATTACTGAACTAATATTTAGTGACATAACAATTGTTTCTGAGATCTGTGTTGCATGGAGTCGACCAACTTCTGGCACCTCTGAACAGGTATTCCAGTCCAGGATGATAAGACTACATTACACAGTTCTTCTGCAATTTTGGGTTTTGCCTCAAAAAACGTGTTTCAGATATTAGCCCACAAGTTCTCTCTGGGATTGAAGTCAGGGGATTGGGCTGGCCACTCTATTACCTCAATCTTGTTTGTCTGTAACCAAGATGTTTTGGTGATTGTCATGTTGAAACACCCATTTTAAGGACATTTCTTCGACATAGGGCAACATGATCTCCTCAAGTATTCTGATATATATAAATAGACATAAATAGGCGTAACACCATGGTATGAAAAACATCCCCATATCATCATTTTGTACCACCATGCTTTACTGTCTTCACAGTGTACTTTGGCTTGAATTCAGTGCTCGGGGGTCGTCTGGCATACTGTCTACGGCCACTAGACCCAAAAAAAACAATTTTGCCTCCACCAGTCCACAAAATGTTGAGCCATTTCTCTTTGGACCAGTCAATGTGTTCCTTGGCAGATTTGAACCCATTCAGGACACGTCTTTTTCTTAACAACAGGACGTTGCAAGGAGTTCTTGCTGGTAAATTGGCTTCACTTAACCATCTTCTGTACTCACTGGTAACTTCAGATGTTCCTTGATCTTTCTGGAGATGATCATTGGCTGAGCCTTTGCCATTTTGGCTATTCTTCGATCCTTTCAAACAGTAGTTTCACGCTTCCTTCTGCGTCTTTCAGGTTTTGGTTTTCACTTCAAGGCATTTGAGATCATTTTAGCTGAGCAGCTTATAATTTGCTGCACTTCTCTGTATGTTTTTTCCCTCTACAATCAACTTTTTAATCAAAGTACGCTGTTCATCAGAACAATGTCTGGAACGACCCATTTCACCCAGTATTTCAGAAGGAAATGTGCTATGACCAACCTGTTGCCACCCTCCTACATTAAATAAGGGCGAAAATTGACACCCGTTCTTCTGCAGAATGCATGACTTCAGAGTCAGAGTCAGAGAGGTTTTATTGTCATTTCAGCTACATACAAGTACATATTGAAACGAAACAGCGTTCCTCTAGGATCACGGTGTAACACGGTACAAAAAGTGCAAGACAATACAAAACAGTGCAAATACAACAATAATACAAAAAATCCTATAATAAATAACTACAAAAGATATTCCTAATTATCCCTAATATAAACAGGTAATTAGAAGACAGGACTAAAGACAAGTGTTAGTACATGATGGTGAATAGATGGTACAATGGTTCATGAGGTAGTGACATGTTGTACATTAGCAGCGTAAAATTGGCAATGCAGATAAGGTGCCTAAAAAGTAAATAAGGTGCAAAATACAAGTAAGGTGCAGAAATTATTGTGCATTTCCAGGAGGTGTGCAAAAATACAAGTAACATAGTCAAAAATGCAAGTAACATAGTCAATACAGATCAGTGTGTGGCAGCAGAAAATTTCCGGAGGAAATTGTTACAGTACTGAGTTTAGGAGTCTGATTGCTTGAGGGATAAAATTGTTACACAGTCTGGTTGTGTTAGTCCGGATGCTGCGGTATCGTCTCCCAGACGGGAGCAAAGTAAAAAGTCCATGTGATGGATGTGTTGGATCGTCCACAATGCTGAGAGCTTTGCGGATGCAGCGGGTGTTAAAAATGTCCGTGAGAGATGGAAGAGCGACCCCGATGATCTTTTCAGCTGTCCTCACTACTCGCTGGAGAGTCTTGCGGTCCGACGCAGTACAATTTCCGAACCAGACAGTGATGCAGCCGCTCAGGATGCTCTCGATTGTTCCTCTGTAGAACGTGGTGAGAATGGGGGGTGGCAGATGAGCTTTCCTCAGTCTTCTCAAAAAGTAGAGACGCTGCTGGGCTTTCTTGGTGATGGAACTGGTGTTAAGGGTCCAGGTGAGATTCTCCTCCAGATGAACACCGAGAAATTTGGTGCTCTTGACGATCTCAACAGATGAGCCGTCGATGTGCAGTGGGGAGTGGTCCCTTAGTGTCTTTCTAAAGTCAATGACCATCTCTTTGGTTTTATCCACATTCAGAGACAGGTTGTTGACTTGGCACCAGTTCGTTAGATGTTGTACCTCCTCTCTGTACGCTGACTCATCGTTGTTGCTGATGAGTCCCACCACAGTTGTGTCGTCTGCAAACTTAACGATGGAATTCGAGCTGTGCATTGCTGTACAGTCGTGTGTAAGCAGAGTAAACAGCAGTGGACTGAGCACACAGCCTTGGGGAGCGCCGGTGCTCAGTGTGGTGGTGCTGGAGGTGTTCTTACCGATCCGGACGGACTGAGGTCTCTCAGTCAAGAAATCCAGGATCCAGTTGCAGAGAGAGGTGTTCAGGCCCAGCGTGCTCAGCTTTCCAATTAGATGCTGAGGAATGATGGTGTTGAATGCTGAGCTAAAGTCTATGAACAGCATCCTGACGTAAGTGTTCTTTCTGTCCAGGTGTGTAGGAGCCAGGTGAAGTGTAGTGGATATGGCGTCGTCCGTTGAGCGGTTAGGACGGTACGCAAACTGCAGTGGGTCCATGGTGGGAGGCAGTAGGGTCTTAATATGCCTCATGACTAGTTTCTCGAAGCACTTCATGATGATAGGCGTGAGTGCTACGGGACGATAGTCGTTGAAGCATGACACAGATGACTTCTTTGGCACGGGTACGATGGTGGTCGTCTTGAGGCATGTGTGAACGATGGCGCTGCTCAGGGAGATGTTGAAGATGTCAGTGAATACATCTGCCAGCTGGTCTGCACATCCTTTGAGCACTCGGCCAGGAATGTTGTCTGGTCCAGAAGCCTTCCGTGGGTTGACTCCGTGCAGAGTTCTCCTCACGTCCGCTGTGGAGAGACGAAGCACCTGGTCGTCACCAGGTGGGATCATCTTCCTCGCCAACATGTTGTTCTGCGCCTCGAACCGAGCGTAGAAGTCGTTCAGCGCATCTGGAAGGTAGGCATCACTGTCACAGACGGGTGGAGTCGTCCTGTAGTTGGTGATGGCCTGGATGCCCTGCCACAAGCGCCGTGTGTCACCGCTGTTCTGGAAGTGGCTGTGGATGTTCTGGCCGTGTGCGCGCTTTGCTTCTCGGATCGCCCTGGACAGTCTGGCTCTCGCTGTTCTCAGAGCCGGCTGGTCACCTGCTTTAAAAGCGGAGTCTCGGGCCCTCAGCAGTGCACGCACCTCTGGAGTCATCCACGGCTTCTGGTTGGGTCTGGAAGTGATGGTTCTAGTGGTAGTGACGTCCTCAATGCATTTGCTGATGTAGCAGGTCACTGAAGTCGTGTACTCCTCTAGATCAGTGTAATCGCCGTATGTTGCAGCCTCCCTAAACATGTCCCAGTCAGTGCACTCAAAACAGTCCTGAAGAGCAGAGATGGATCCTTCTGGCCAGGTTTTCACCTGTTTCTGTACAGCTCTGGAGTGCCTGACGAGTGCTCTGTATGCTGGAATTAGCATTACAGAGATGTGGTCTGAGTATCCGAGGTGGGGGCGGGGCTCCGCCCGGTACGCACCGGCAATGTTCGTGTAAACATTATCCAGCGTGTTCGCTCCTCTCGTAGCAAAGTCCACATGCCGATGGAATTTAGGGAGAACAGACTTGAGATTTGCATGATTAAAATCCCCAGCGATAATAAACAGTCCGTCTGGATGAGTGTTCTGCAGTTCGCTGATGGCTCTGTAGAGTTCGCTCAATGCTAACTTCGCGTTCGCGCTGGGCGGAAGATACACCGCGACAATAAGCACGCTGGTGAATTCCCGTGGTAAATAAAAAGGTCTGCATCTAACAATAGCAAATTCCACCATCGGAGAACAGTACGCCACAACAAGCACAGAGTCCTTGCACCATTCGGTGTTAATGTAAACACAAACGCCTCCTCCTCGTGTTTTACCGGACTGAGCTGCATTTCTATCGGCGCGATACGATGCTAGCCCGTCTAGCTGAATGGCACTGTCTGGAATGTTGTCGCTAAGCCATGTTTCAGTGAAAATTAAAACACAACAGTCCCTGTACTCACATTGGGTAGTTCGCTGAAGTCTGATACAGTCCAGTTTATTCTCCAGAGAGCATGCATTTGCGAGGAATAACGATGGTAGAGCCGGCCGGCTTGGGTTAGCTTTTAGCCTAGCACGGACCCCGGCTCGCTTTCCACGCTTCTGCTTCCTCGAGCACCGCTTGCGGCGCCCCCTCCCCCGGTCACCTGCTTCAGGTAACTCCGAGGACTGCAGGCCTGGTTCGCGAAGTAGGCAGAGTTCATGCAGAGTTCGCCGCAGATCATCTTGCAGGTTGGTTTCTGACTGTTTTCTCAATTGTAGCAGTGTATGGCGGTTGTAAACTGAGTCAAAAGTGGTTTCCATACGTTTATAAACAAAACTGTCCTAAACAAAACTTACAAACTTTTCTGCAAAACAACAAAAAACACAGTTTTTCGACCCCAGAGCGGCCGCTGCGTGTTAACGCGCCGCCATCTTGGATCATAAGATTCACCAATTGAACTCCTCACTGCTATTATTTTGAATAACCCCCTTTCAATTAATGCTTCAATAACTCAGAATGAGTGGCATGCATGTCTTAATTGTTGGGTTTGTTTTGTTTTCATTACTCTACTACACTTTCAAGTAAATTATTTGCTATGTAGAAATAGCATTTCTACTAAAAACAGTGATTTATCAGGTTAATGGTGTTGGACTGCTATTTTTTTGAACACCACTGTGTATATATATATATATACACATATACTGTATATATATATAGTATCTCACAAAAGTGAGTACACCCCTCACATTTTTGCAAATATTTTATTATATTTTTACATGGGACAACACTATAGAAATGAAACTTGGATATAACTTAGAGTAGTCAGTGTACAGCTTGTATAGCAGTGTAGATTTACTGTCTTCTGAAAATAACTCAACACACAGCTATTAATGTCTAAATAGCTGGCAACATAAGTGAGTACACCCCACAGTGAACATGTCCAAACTGTGCCCAAATGTGTCGTTGTCCCTCCCTGGTGTCATGTGTCAAGGTCCCAGGTGTGAATGGGGAGCAGGGCTGTTAAATTTGGTGTTTTGGGTACAATTCTCTCATACTGGCCACTGGATATTCAACATGGCACCTCATGGCAAAGAACTCTCTGAGGATGTGAGAAATAGAATTGTTGCTCTCCACAAAGATGGCTTAGGCTATAAGAAGATTGCTAACACCCTGAAACTGAGCTACAGCATGGTGGCCAAGGTCATACAGTGGTTTTCCAGGACAGGTTCCACTCGGAACAGGCTTTGCCAGGGTCGACCAAAGAAGTTGAGTCCACGTGTTCAGCGTCATATCCAGAGGTTGGCTTTAAAAAATAGACACATGAGTGCTGCCAGCATTGCTGCAGAGGTTGAAGATGTGGGAGGTCAGCCTGTCAGTGCTCAGACCATACGCCGCACACTGCATCAACTCGGTCTGCATGGTCGTCATCCCAGAAGGAAGCTAATGCACAAGAAAGCCCGCAAACAGTTTGCTGAAGACAAGCAGTCCAAGAACATGGATTACTGGAATGCCCTGTGGTCTGACGAGACAAAGATAAACTTGTTTGGCTCAGATGGTGTCCAGCATGTGTGGCAGCGCCCTGGTGAGGATTACCAAGACAACTGTCTCTTGCCTACAGTCAAGCATGGTGGTGGTAGCATCATGGTCTTGGGCTGCATGAGTGCTGCCGGCACTGGGAAGCTGCAGTTCATTGAGGGAAACATGAATTCCAACATGTACTGTCACATTCTGAAACAGAGCATGATCCCCTCCCTTCGAAAACTGGGCCACATGGCAGTTTTCCAACACGATAACGACCCAAAGTACACCTCCAGGATGACAACTGCCTTCCTGAGGAAGCTGAAGGTAAAGGTGATGGACTAAACCCAATTGAGCACCTTTGGGGCATCCTCAAGTGGAAGGTGGAGGAGTTCAAGGTGTCTAACATCCACCAGCTCCATGATGTCATCATGGAGGAGTGGAGGAGGATTCCAGTAGCAACCTGTGCAGCTCTGGTGAATTCCATGCCCAAGAGGGTTAAGGCAGTGCTTAAGGTAAAGGTAATAATGGTGGTCACACAAAATATTGACACTTTGAACATGCACAATTTGAACATGTTCACTGTGGGGTGTACTCACTTATGTTGCCAGCTATTAAGACATTAATTGGCTGTGTGTTGAGTTATTTTCAGAAGACAGTAAATCTACACTGCTATACCAGCTGTATTATAAGCAGTATTGCACATGTTTAAATAACAGTATTATTGCACAAGTTATTTCACTTCAGTTTACAATGGTGGTGAGATGGGTGGGAGGGGTAGGAGGGCATTATTTATTAAAAGCAACAATGGCACTTGGTTTTTAAGTCAGGAGATGTGTGTCCTATAACGTCTTCCAGACGGTAGAAGAGAAAAAGGATTGCGTCCAGGGTGAGTCACATCTTTCAGAATCCCTCTAGGTCTGTTTAGACAGTGAGTTCTGAAGATGTCCTCCAGTGTGGGCAGGGAATGACCAATAATATTTTGGGCACTGTGTATAACCCTTTGGAGGGCTTTCCTGTTTGCTACTGTGCAGTTGGTGTAAATCAGCATGCTCTCCACAGAGCAGTGGTAGAATGTCACCAAAAGCTTCGTGTTCAGGTTGTTTTTCCTGTGTGTTATCAGAAAATATATCCGCTGTTGAGCTTGGTGGGGTTTGTGGTCCAGGTGAGGTTCTCTGTGATGTGGGTTCCCAGAAACCTGAAGCTGGTGACTCTTTCCACTTCTTCTCCTTTGATGTTTAAGGGAGTGATGTTCTCATGGTGTCTCCTAAAGTCAATTATGAGTTCCTTGGTTTTTTTGATATTCAATGAAAGATTGTTCAGTGTGTAACAGAATAGACTCTGTCACAGTATTAGGCCCGCCATTAGCTCATTATGTTGTTGCAAAGCCTTTCCCAGCCTATAGGGGCAAAGAGGCTACTGCTTCTCCTCTGAGCCTATAATTAGAAGAAGTGAAAGGCATGGGGGAAGAGTTGTTTGGTGAGGCCTTCATGAATGTTGGCAATGTTTGGTGTGGAGTTTGGTTTCTAAAGGAACACCCAAGAAATTAGGATTAAAAAGCAGGAGGCCTAGCCTTATAGTCTGCGTATACACCCTTTTGAGGAGCTAGTAAGCTCTCATACTCAAAGTAAGTGTATATACTTACACCTTGAATTAAACTGTTATGGTTCACATAGTTTTGTAAATAGACACAAGGGTGTTGGGGTATCTTTTATGTTTATAGATCTGGAAAGGGTGTTTATGAATTGTTTCTGAGACCACGGTTGATAAGTTTTGTGACCAACCTGCTGGGGATGATGGTGTTAATGATTGCATTCTCTGTGGACCTATTTTCCCTGTAGGCATACTGATGCTGGTCCAGGGCTAGAGGCAGGATGGCCTTGATATGTTTGAAGTCCATTCTTTTAAAGCATTTGCAGTTATAGGTGTAAGTGCTACTGGCCAGATGTCTGGGTTGAAGTATCTCTGAAACAGCAAGGGGTGCTAACAGTGGCCAGCAACCTGTTGGCAGTTTGGTTACCCATTCACATGCCAGTTAATGCTGGTCTAATAGAAAGGTGTTTGAACACACTTTGCAATCTCAGCTTGCTGCCACAGACTGGTCAGAGTGCCTATGCTACTCCTATCCACCACAAAAGCACCTACAATAGGCATATGAAATGAGAACTGGACCATAAAGCAGTGAAAGAATTTTGTAAGCAAAATAAAATTTTCTTTGACATCATGTGGATGACCGGGTGCATGTGATTTGCTTACCAGGAAAAGGCAACGGCTGAGTTGGCTTTCATCACTTTCATCACAAAGCATGCCAAAATATATATAAATATATAAAATATATATATAAATATATTATAATTGTAAAAAAAAGTTTAATGCACTGTGTGTTGTGACACAACACTGCAATCTGAGCTACTTCTGTTGGTCCATACAAGATACCACAGACTTCATGTCCACTGGGATCAATGAGTCTTGACGACCCAACAACTGAATTGTGGTTTGTCCCTAGCTCAGACCACTGTTGATCCACCCCTTGTTGTTTTAAAGATACTTCAACCCAGTTGTCTGGCCATAACGATTTGGCCCTTATCAAAGTCACTCAGGTCTTTATGCCTGCTCATATCTGCTGTATTTAACACGTACTATAAGTAACTACAATCAGTCCAACATTTTATATATTTCTGACCATGACATGCATGATTTTTTACAAAATAAGCATCGCATTTTCGACGGTGATCATAATGTATTGACTTATCTTTGCATATATAAAAATACATTGTGTGTCTGTGCTGTGGCTCATAGCAATTGTCAATGCATTGTCAATTGATGAACAGAAAGAAGCAGAGAGGTTTTTGAAAGAAGCCACATACTGTGGGATGTTGTAGAGTTCATCATCCATCTCTAATTCATTGTCAGAATTGACTTGTTTCAATATGAATCAATGACTCTGAAATTGTTTCTCTGCCAAGCAACTCTTCTGTAATTGATTGCTGCAGGACTATGCATATTCCAAAATTCATTTCAACTGATTTGTTGTTTCATTGGTGACTCAAAGTTTTTGATGCATTTCCTGTTCATGAGATGATGTCAGAATGTGTGTGTGTGGAGGGGGGGTGTTCCTGCACTGACCCTGAGTCCGGAGAAAAAACAGGTTTTAGTAACGAGACATGGAAGGTAGGAGCTATGCGATACTGAGAAGGTAGCATTAACTGATATGAAACAGGAGTGACTTGTTTGACTATCTTAAAAGGACCTATATAACGAGGACTTAACTTCTTTGAAGGTAATTTCAGTTTCAAATCCCTCGTGGACAGCCAGACCCTCTGTCCCACTTGGTATGCTGGTGCCTCCTTTCGCCGTCTGTCCGCTTGTGTTTTCATACGCCTCACGGCGCGTTGCAACCTGACGTGAGCCTCCTCCCATGTCTGCTGGCTGCGCTTCATCCAGTCGTCCATGGTCGGCACATCGCTAGGCTCACTATCCAGAGGTAAGAACGGGGGCTGAAAACCGAGCACACACTGGAAAGGAGTTAGTCTGGTAGAGGAGCTGATCAGAGAGTTTTGCGCATACTCCGCCCAGGGTAGGAAGGAACTCCAATCATGTTGATGTCTATGGCAGTAGGAACGGAGAAAGCGTCCTATTTCTTGGTTAAGTCTCTCAACTTGACCATTGGCCTGGGGATGATAACCCGACGTAAGGCTGACATTAATGTTTAGCACTTTGCAGAAAGCCCTCCAAACCCTGGAGTTAAACTGCGGTCCCCAATCTGACACCACTTCCTCCGGCAAACAGTAGAACCAGAAGACATTCTCAAACAAGGCCACTGCGGTTTCCCAAGCTGAGGGTAGCTTGGTAAAGGGCACCAACCTACAGGCCTTCGAAAACCTGTCTATTATGACGAGGATGGCAGTGAATCCTTTTGAGGGGGGAAGATCGGTGATCAAATCGATTCCCAAATGCGACCAGGGACGTTTGGGTATCTCCAAAGGCATCAACTTACCAGACGGCGGGGACCGGGGTGTTTTACACTGTGCACATACAGGTATGTCGCATTTTAAGACGAATCGTGTAGCATCCTTCATAGACGAGGGCCACCAATGCTTATGGTGCAACTGCTCTACAGTGCGTTGGATGCCGGGGTGACCAGAACTAGGGGAAGTGTGCACAAGCGTAAGTACCCTATTACGTAACGTAGCGGGAACATAAGTTTTGCCTTCTGGACATGAAACAGGACTGGGATCATTTACTTGCGCTGCCCTAATTTCACTATCAATGTCCCAGCTGACAGGGGCTAAGATGCATGAGGTGGGAATTATGGTTTCAGGACTTTTAGCATCGGATACGTTAGAGGGGGGAAACATGCGTGACAGGGCGTCGGCTTTGCCGTTCTTTGATCCTGGTCGATAGGTAACCGTGAAACTGAAACGATTAAAAAACAATGACCACCGAGCTTGTCTAGAGTTCATTCTTTTTGCAGTTCTCAGGTATTCTAAGTTACGGTGGTCAGTATACACCAAGAAAGGTTGTCGAGCTCCCTCCAACCAATGTCTCCATTCCTCAAAGGCTTCTTTCATCGCTAACAATTCCCGATTACCTACATCATAGTTTTTCTCGGCACTGTTTAATTTACGTGAGTAGTAAGCACATGGATGTAATTTAGGAGGTGTGCCAGAGCGCTGGAATAGCACGGCTCCTATTCCCGTTTCCGATGCATCAACTTCCAAAATGAACTGTATTTCGGGGTTCGGGGGTTGGAGAATGGGTGCCGTGGTGAATTTCTGCTTAAGAGCTGCGAACGCGCGTGCAGCTTCAGTGGTCCACCGCAGAACTTTGGTGTTGCTTTTCAGCAAGGAAGTGAGGGGTGCTGCGATTGAGCTAAAACCCCTGATAAAGCGACGGTAAAAGTTGGAGAAGCCTATAAAGCGTTGCAATTCCTTAACAGAATTGAGTTGTGGCCACGGCACCACCACACGTACTTTGTCTGGACTCATGCGTACTCCTCCAGGTTGAACACGATACCCTAAAAAGGAGACCTCCTTGACATGGAATTCACATTTCTCGACCTTGAAGAGTAGTTGGTGCTCTAACAGCCTCCGAAGGACCATTCTGACATGACGAATATGTTCTTCTTCTGTAGCAGAAAAAATCAGAATGTCATCAATATAAACCATAACCCAGCGATCTAACATGTCCCTGAGCACTTCGTTCATGTACGCTTGAAAAACAGAGGGGGCGCAAGCAATCCCATATGGCATGACCAGATACTCGTAGTGCCCTCTAGTGGTCACAAATGCCGTTTTCCACTCGTCGCCCTCTCTGATACGGATTAGATTATATGCGCTTCTAAGATCCAGTTTGGTGAAAATGTTCGCCTTTCTAAGTTTCTCAAGGGCGGATGGTACTAGGGGTAAAGGATAAGGGTATTTTACTGTGATGGCATTAAGGCCCCTGTAATCTATGCAGGGACGGAGGCCGCCATTCTTTTTCTCTACAAAGAAAAAGCCTGCAGCCGCAGGGGAGGTAGAAGGTCTAATTTGACCCATCGCTAGAGCTTCCTCTATGTATTTTTCTAGGGCTAAGGTTTCAGGTTCTGATAGAGGATATACTCGACTGCGGGGTGGCACCGTGTTCGGTAGAAAGTCAATACCACAGTCCCAAGGCCTATGTGGTGGTAACTGTGCGGCCCGTTCCTTACTGAAAACATCCTTCAGATCATAATAACATTGAGGAACCGACACAGTGTTGTTCATGTCCGGGCTTTCTATGGAGGTGGCAAAACAAGGGATGGACATGCATTGTAACTTACAAGTGTCACTTTTTTATCTCTCCTGATTTCCAAGAGATCAGGGGGTCATGGACAGCTAACCAGGAATATCCCAATATGACGGGGTGTTCGGTGGAGTCTATGATTAAAAAAAGAGAGTTTTTCTTCATGGAACAGACCTATCTTGATCACCAGTTCTTCTGTGACTTGAGAAACCGTCCCTTTGCCCAAAAGACATCCATCCAAAGCCTTAACCTGGAGTGATGAAGCCATTCTTCTCAAGTGTATCTGGAGTCTTTTTGCCAGGCCAGAGTCCATTAAGTTCCCTGCAGCCCCAGAATATATAAGGGCTGACATAAATACATTGCCTAAACCCCAAGCCAGCTGAACAGATAATACCATTTGATTAACGGTAGATGGAAGAAGTGATGACCCGCCAGGCCGCAGTACAAACACAGACCCTCGCGATGCCGTCGGAGTTTCTCCCTCGGGGTCAAACGGGCTCCTCCCACCTGCATTGGCTCTGGATCAGGTTCGAAGTGAAGGTTACTGGGGAGTGGTCTTGTCTCCCTTGTCATCCTGCGTTTTCCTCTCAACAGGTTATCAAGTGAGATAGCAGTTTGAATAACTTGGTCCAGTGTTTTATTATCTGTGCGAAAAACCAATTCTGCCTGAAGATCCTCCCTCAGACCTCTCTGGAAAACTGCCAGTAAGGCTAGTTCGCTCCATCCACTACCCGCCGCTAACGTGCGAAAATCTAGGGCATAAGCAGCTGCAGAACGAGTGCCCTGTTTGAGTTCCATCAAACGAAAACCCACCTCCTTTCCGGCTTCGGGATGATTAAACACGGCTTTAAACTGCTCCAGGAACTGTGTTTCTGAGCGTAATATTTCACTGTTAGCCGACCAAAGAGCTGTAACCCATTCTCTAGCCCTCCCTGTTAGCAGGGACATTACAAATTGAATTTTGTACGTCTCCGAACGAAATTTAGCAGCGTTATGGTTAATATATATGTTACACTGCATCAAAAAACTCACGCAACTCTCCGGGGTGCCGTCGTAACGCTCTGGAACAGCAATGAAATCCGAAGATGGGGTTGGGTTCGCCAGGGCTTCGGCCGAAACTGGTGGTTCGTTGACAACCGGAGGTTGTTGTACGGGTGGTAAATACTGTTGCATCCAACCCTGCACCAGCTGAACCAATTCGTTGAGCTTTTGTTCTTGGCTTTCCAACCGTTGTTCAAACCCTGCTGGATCCATATAGGCGACACGTCTTATGTCACGGTAGACCAGGGAAGCGGGGATCCAATTGCAGGTTTTATTCAAGATACAAACAGATACTTTCAGGCAAACAATACAGAAAAGGGCAAATCCAATAATCGAAGTCGTTACACCAAAGCTAAGTCAAAAACCAGCTCGAACTAAACACACTGACAAGAGATAGATAACAAACGCTTCGAATTGAAGTATAAACAACAAGACGTTGGACCTTAGCTCAGGTGCGGCGTCCTTTAATACCTTGCTAAATGAGATCACGAGTAACAGGTGAGTAATTCAATATTGAGGCGAGGGTGACCTCTGGCGCGGAGGCGTAACTTCAGGGTCATTTGTGACAATATTAATTAGGATGGAGTTACAAGAAAAACTGACAAAAATGATCCAAAAACATTTGGCTCTTATAACAGTTCAAATAACAGTGAGCAGAAAGCTAAATAACAACAAGCAGAAAGTTATAAATGCCAGAAACCCACCCAACTAGAACGTTACTAATAGTATCAGTTCACTTAACAAGACACATTTAACCAATCCACCTTGCCAACATTCAAAGATTAAAGATGAGGGAAGCATTGTATGTATGTAATAAAGATGTGACTTTAGATCAAAGCCTGAGGGGTCCTGCCATGGTGCCAGTTCATGGTGAGTCTGCTTCATCTGGGAATGGCAGAGAAAATCTTAGTACTCAGTGCACAGGGTTCCAGGGTCCCGAAGTTGTCCTTGCCATCCAGCAATGGTTACTGACCAAGATCATTGTGAGATTGATAATTTTGAATCAAGTTGAAGGTTCATCTTTAGAAGGTGGTGATCAGAAAACTTCCAGATTCAATTCACAGCTATATAATTATAACAGTTATAATTTAGTCTTCTTGTCTCTTACTTTGTTAGGAGCTCCCAATTAGTCAGTTGTCCAGCTGGGGCCTCAGGGTCAAGATTCCATTCCACACCACCCAACAGCTACTACTTTAAGGACAACAGTGGTTAACAGGCTATCTAGATCATGAACCAAGTATGTTGCACATTCATGAAACTCACTTGAATGTTTTAAGCAAGTATTTACCATATTTTCTACATTAAACATGCTCTAGTTTTGGGGCTTCTTGTAACTTTAAGAAAAACTGATGAGATAATCTGGTTGCTTTGCATGCCAACTTTGTCTTTAGGACATCTATTTCTCCCTATGTGTGGTTTATAGCTTGCCATCAGCAGTACCCGTCAGTGGATCCCAGAGGTGAGAAGTGTTCCAGGATTTACTTTAGTCAAGTGAGGCACTGAACCCTGGTCCGGCTTATCCCACCCTGTGAACAACAGCCAATCGTTCATGTAGCCGCCTAGCCCAGCCGGATGGCAGAGCTGAAATTCGATACAATGTATTCGAAATCCCAGCTCTGGTGTGCTAGTGTATTTTACCGTTGCACCACCTGAGCGGCATTAAATACTCTTAACAAATTTTGTGTTGTGTTGTAACAAATTAGATTATTTTGAATATTGTGGAATTTTGATAAGTTTAAAACACACAATTGCACAATACATTGTGTGATAAAACAATTGTACAATCATATTGTGTACTGCAGTGGTTTTCTTGGTGCTAAGCTAATAAGATCCCTCATGTCTGCACAAACCAAATTAAGGTTCTTGAGGATAAAAATATCTTTATTACAGAAGTAATTGATTAATTTAACAGTGTTGTAGAAATATAATTACCTCGTTTTCAACTGACTGACTGACTGCATATTTGTCACATTAAATGATGAATTACCTTCATTTAGGAAACATCATTTCATTTATTTGATGTATGAACCTATTTAACACCCATTTCACAAAAAAAACTAATTTGTAATTCATTATTTTACCACATGCAATTGGTTAATTTGATTAGCTAGTTTATTTAGTAACCTTTTAGGTCAAGGAGTCACTCTAATTTTAAATAAATAAACACTGATGGAAGTAAAAGGGTGCCTGACCTTTTGCAAATGAAAGTATGAACCTTAATGCCTATTCTGCAGTTGAGTTCTGTGTCCTGTTAAAAATTAGACAACAGTGAATCCATGGAATGTTGAGCAACTTGTATGTTCAAAATCAGCAAAAAGTCAATTTGCAATTAGTATCCTTAGTTCCTAAATAATTGAAAAAAAAAAGCACTTATTGGGAAAGGTGATGTAACAGTGGTAACATGTTTCTAACCCTTTTTTTGGGTGTGTTGCAGTCATCAAACTCACAATTTGTATTACAATATACACAGGTCAGGCATAACATTATGACCACCTTCCTAATATTGTGTTGGTCCCCCTTTTGCTGCCAAAACAACCCTGGCCCATCGAGGCATGGACTCCACTAGACCCCTGAAGGTGTGCTGTGGTATCTGGCACCAAGATGTTAGCAGCAGATCCTTTAACTCCTGTAAGTTGTGAGGTGGGGCCTCCATGGATCTGACTTGTTTGTTCAGCACATCCCACAGATGCTCGATTGGATTGAGATCTGGGGAACTTGGAGGCCAAGTCAACACCTCAGACTCGTTGTTGTGCTCCTCAAACCATTCCTGAAGCATTTTTGCCTTGTGGCAGGGTGCGTTATTCTGCTGAAAGAGGCCACAGCCATCAGGGAATACCGTTTCCATGAAAGGGTGTACATGGTCTGCAACAATGCTTAGGTAGGTGGTACATGTCAAAGTAACATCCACATGGATGGCAGGAACCAAGGTTTACCAGATGAACATTACCCAAAGCATCACACTGCCTCCACCGGCTTGCCTTCTTCCCATAGTGCATCCTGGTGCCATGTGTTCCCCAGGTAAGCAACGCACATGCACCCGGCCATCCACATGATGTAAAAGAAAACGTGATTCATCAGACCAGGCCACCTTCTTCCATTGCGCCGTGGTCCAGTTCCGATGCTCATGTGCTCTGTTAATGCTTTCAGCGGTGGACAGGGGCCAGCCCCATACACAACAAACTGAGATGCACTGTGTATACACAGGGCAGTGATGGCTCAGTGGTTAAGGTACTGGACTAGTAAACAGAAGGTTGACTGTTCAAGCCCCGCCAACACCAAGTTGCCACTGTTGGGTCCCTGAGCAAGGCCCTTAACCCTCAATTGCTTATCGTGTTCAGCTCATCATGTAAGTCGCTTTGGATAAAAGCGTCTGCTAAATGCTGAAAATGTAAATCTACCAGATCTACCTATCTATCAGAACCAGCTTTAACGTCGGACCACACAGGCCAGCCTTCGCTCCCCACGTGCATCAATGAGCCTTGGCCACCCATGACCCTGTCTCCGGTTTACCACTGTTCCTTCCTTGGACCACCTTTAAAAAATACTGACCACTGCAGACTGGGAACACCCCACAAAAGCTACTGTTTTGGAGATGCTCTGACTCAGTCGACAATTTGGCCCTTGTCAAACTCGCATAAATCCTTACACTTTTTTCCTGCTTCTAACACATCATCTTTGAAGATAAAATGTTCACTTGCTGCCTAATATATCCAACCCACTAACACAAGCCATGATGAAGAGATAATCAGTGTTATTCTCTTCACCTGTCAGTGGTCATAATGTTATGCCTAGTCGGTGTATAAGTAATTACAAACTAAGTTTGACAGTAAAAAACATTGGAAATCTTTTCTTTGTTTCTTTGTATTGTCAGTTAAATACAGATTCAAGAGATTTAACAAATTGCAAATACTTTAATAAGATGGTAAATATATTTTCAATCAAGATTCCTCATTCTTTATTACATAAAACATGATAATGCCTGCAGTTTTGTTCTTCATAGCCCCACTAGCTCAGGAAGCTTGCTCTCGCCACTCCACATATGCTTCCAAAAATAGATACAGAGCTGATAATGTGAACCTGCATGTTACTGGTAGTCCTGGGGATTGAATTTGTGTCTTGTTTTAATTTGAAAGCTTTCTCACAGCCTTCTCTTCACACTCACTTTCCAGCTTTTTTTGTATTTAAGATGGCATAACAGTGTGGCTGCTAAATGTAGATCTACATTATTTCTAGAATGATGTCAGAGATGGAAAAATGGAATCTGAAAATAATTTAAAATCTGCAGGCATTTTTTGGTACTAATGCACTAATTTTCACAGCTTTTGATGCACTCAATAATCACACACACACGGGTTATAATTTCTAAGAACACTCTAAGATCACTGTATTATGCACAAGACAGGAATAAAACATGGACAGGGCACCAACCAATCCAATCCAGGGTAGCACACCACTCACACATTCGCTTGCCCACACACACCTGGAGGCAGTAGTTGAAGGTGGGAGCTTGTTGGATATCCAATTCGAAAGACAATGAGCATTATTATGGAATCTGCCTTCATTTGTGGCTATACCAGTCTGGACACAAGAATATGTGTCTGGAAATTGGTGCCCATTTAATCAAATGAGCATTTGTGAGGTAAGGCACTGATAATAGACAATCTACATTCCAATTCATTCCAGAGGTGTTTGGCTACATTTTTAAGTCTCTGTAAAAGGTCATGGAGTTTTTCTTCACATGAAACTAAAGAAATTATGGGTCTGTCTGGAAACCTAGTGGGCTGCCTTGTGCCTACTGGCTACCTAGGCAGCTGCCTAATAAGACCGACTTATGAGGCAGATTATTTGGACATACTACTTAGACAGCGATTATTGCAATTACATCACCACAGTTTTGCTTATCAAGCTAACACAGTTAGCCTCAGGCCGTTTATCAAAAATAGTTACATTGTCACTGACAAACACAAAATTGCAAATAAATTACACTTGTGCACCTTTATAGAAATTAAAAATGAATGAGAATTTGTTTACATTTAAAAAAAACTCTGTTCATGCTCTGCATTAGTCAACCATATTTTTTGTGAGAAAAGTTGCACCTTACTAAATTCTGGGATTGCCTTCACCGCTAAAGAAGCATCAGATGCTTCCTTGTTATTCAGTGAGTTTATAGCTTTAAAATAAGGCACCTTAGTAGGCAGCATTTTAAGGTATTGTAAGGCCGTCTGTATAGAGAGCTCACTAGGTTTTCAGACAGACCGCATATCGATTTTATTAATTTTATATGAATGTGTAATGGGTCTACTTGTAAGAATAAAAGAAATTAGAATTTGGTGCCTAGTCTTCGCTCTTGCACGACCCAGACACTTAGGTAGAAGGCCAGTGTTGCATACTACCCATTAAAAAAAATTAAATACATTTCAGAGAGAGCTTGAAACTTTTCTTATGTGAGTGTGCATTCAAAACTGTGTTCTGAAAGGAGTCATTTAACTCATTTTTTCCAAAGTAACTGCACTAAATTCAACAAATCATATTTTTTACTTTAATTAGGAAAGAGGAAGAAGCATTAGTCTGCAATCTGTCATGGCATACTGTTGGCCAGAGTAGATGATTTGCTGGATTCAGTTGCCGGACTGTTGTGGCTTTTGTTGAGGGGGTAATTATATGAAAAAGGGCCCTTGGCCCATTCTTATGTTAAATTGGGCAGACGGACCAAATTATAATGGTAGGATCACCTAGTATTATAATGGTGATTAAGAATCAGGCCAGGTATCTATTTTATTTATTTATTAGGGTTTTATGTGTCTGATTGTTTCTTCCAACCATTAGTGCCAATTCTGTAGGAGCGTTTCAATCACACCAGCTGTTCCAGTGAAGTGCACTACATAGGGTATTCCACCATTTAAAGTGAGGAGGGAGTAGGGAGCGATGCTTCATAACTATGCCGGAAGCTGGCTGGAACATTTACCCATTGCGTGTGTTGCGGATTAAGACAGCCGGAGCGTTTTTGGAGAGCAGAAAATGACATGATCAGAATGATGTCGGATCATGTATATATATAATTGTTACACGTAACTAATATTAACACATGCTGCTGACTTTTGTAGTCTACAAGTCATTTTTTGCGAGTCACGAGTAGAGTCCGAGTCATTTGAAACGAGTCCGAGTTGAGTCTGAAGTCGCTGTGTGCGTGACTTACGCGCGACTCGGACTCGAGTTGCAGACACAGTGAGAACATGCAAACTCCACACAGAAAGGACCCTGACTGCTCTACCCTGACTGCCGCAGTTGTACCAGTTATGAGGACCTATGCTCCGACTCTACCCCTATAACCCTGAACAACAGTCAAATGTTGTTCATACTGCCACCCAACCCAGTCGGAAAGGTAGAGCTGAGTTTCGATACGATGCATCTAGAAACCCAACTCTGGTGAGCTAGCGTACTTTACCGCTGCGCCACCTGAGCGGCTCTGGAAAGGGGTAATCTTGAAGGGAGAGTAAGAATAATCTAAACCCAAATAATACCTACTCTGTAGTGGTCCTGTGGGGGTCCTGACCATTGAAGAACAGGGTGAAAGCAGGTTAAAAAGATATGTAGAGAAACAGATGGACTACAGTCAGTAATTGTAGAACTACAAAGTGCTTCTATATGGTAAGTGGAGCTGATAAAATGGACAGTGAGTGTAGAAACAAGGAGGTGGTTTTAATGTTATGGCTGATCGGTGTATGTGCATGGATTCTATGGCACCTTTGGAAGTTGACCAGCAGCTATTGTTGAAGTTGAGCTTTCTTCAGGCTCCTCAGGAAATGAAGCCTCTGAAGACTGTTCTTGGCCATCACTGTTGTGTTGATGGACCATGGCATGTCTTGGCTTATGTGGACTCCCAGGATCTGAAGCTCTGAACTGCCTCCACCCTTTTGCCCTTGATGCTGATGGGACGATGGCTGGTTTGTTTCAGTCCTCTGAAATCCAAGATCAGTTCTGTTGTTTTTCCTAAGTTGAGGGCAAGGTTGTTGTCCCGATTCTAGCATTCCAAGTTCTTAACCTCTTCTCTAAAAGCTGACTGATTATCAAGGTGGTGTCAGCTGCAAACTTGATTGTTAAAATCACCTATGGGTTTGCTGTCATATGTGAAGAGGGAGTACATGAGTGGGCTCAGCACACAGCCTTGTGGTACTCTAGTGTTTAGTGTAATGGAGGAGGAAGAATGCAGTTGCACAGGTGTGTTGAGGCCAATATTATTTGGTTTAATGGACAGTTTGTTGGAGAGGACAGTGTTAAAAGCAAAGCTGTAATCACTGAACAGCATTTAGACATAGCTGTCCCGCTGTTGAAGGTGTGACAGGGCAGTGTGAATGGCCAGTGAGACAGCATCCTCAGTCAATCTATTTGCAGGTGGTTGGTGTGACAGAAAAGGATGGTCAGGCCAGGGCAAGATGGAGACGAATGATCCACTAAGGATACCCCTTATAGAAGCAGCCAAAAGAAGAAGGAGTGTAAGAAGGTATAGGATCATTTTTCATCTATGTTTTTAGCCTGCCACTTTAAATGGAAGCAGAAAAGTCACCAATTGTAGCTGATATTTACTAAGTGTTAGAAGGCTATTCCTCAGTGTTAAGTAACATTATAGAATTAAATGTATTCATGAATTACCTTAACCACATGGAACACCTTTAGGATTAAACAAATTATTAATTGCAAGCCTGAACTCACAAATCTTCTTTTAATTGAGTACAGACACACTCCAGAATCGTGTGGGACGTTGTTCTTAAAACAAAGGGGTGGTTTTAGAAAAGCATGTCCCACAAGCTCATGGTCAAGTGTCCACATACATTTGGTTATAAATTATATAAATACAAAAATTTATAATACGAATCAATTGGCAAGCAGTGCAGAGATGTTAAAATAGGACTAATATTGTTTGTTTGTTCATTTTATTAGGATTTTAATGTCATGTTTTACACTTTGGTTACATTCATGACAGGAACTGTAGTTACAGTTACACAAGGTTCATCAGTTCACAAGGTTATATCAAACACAGTCATGGACAATTTTGTATCTCCAATTCACCTCACTTGCATGTCTTTGGACTGTGGGAGGAAACCCACGCAGACACAGGGAGAACATGCAAACTCCACACAGAAAGGACCTGGACCGCCCCACCTGGGGATCGAACCCAGGCCACTTAGCCACCGTGCCGCCCTAAATAGGACTAATATAATTAAACATTCTAATTCTGGTAGCACTCGAGCTCCTGAATTTTAAACCAACTGGAGCTTGTCTATGGATCTGCCAGATCATCAGGTGAAACAGTGAGAATATAATTATCTTTTTTTAGTTATAAACACATGGATGTGGAAAAACTAAAGCATGCTCTCTCATTCAAGAAGCCATGCCACAAATTTAATTTATAGAACATTTTACACCACAAATTGTTTAAATTGCTATAAGTGGCTATGACCCAGTGGTATCTTAAACTTCTTAAGAACCCCCCAAACAATAACAAAAGAAAGACTCTATTAAGACGAACCTAACTGTCTGATTGGAAAGGCACAGCTTCTTTGAAGCCTGACCAAAATGACAGATCTGTTACAGTTTGTAACAATAATCTAAAATTACCTTGCATTATTCTGTCAGTTTTATGTGCAACCATTTATACTGTCTAACGCTGACAATTATAGCCCATTGATAATTCCGTCACCAGATAATAGTGTAAAAATTGATTAAACAATTAACTGAGTGGTGTGCTATGCACATGCCTTAAAATATCCTCCAGTCAAAATGACCTAATCTGTCTTCATTTTAGCATCCAACAATACTATTCATCTCCTACAGTATTCCTCTTTATCTCAGCTTGCATCACAGACACAAGTGCAAAAGTCATTTCGTGAAAATTAAAAATCAATACGTTTGGATCGATAAAAAGAGGAAAGTAAAATGAATGCAGCTCAATTTTATACTATATTATCTCTTTTTGTGCATCTACAGTATCTACAGTGTTTTCAAAAAATATTCAGGCCTCTTGACAAATTTGGACTTATTAGGTATAAATTAGGTATAACTCCAATTTTACCAGATACCTACACTTTGTCATCCATAATGACAAAGTTATAGTGACAATGTGGTTTTGGAGTTTAAAAATGAATTAAAATAAAAAAATAAAATCTCTTATTCACAAAAATATTTAGACCCTGTATTCAGTACTTTGTAGACACTCATTTTGCAGCAGTTACAGCTGCCAGTCTTCTTTCTACAGGCTTTGTGTAACGCGGGGTCTAAGGACCGAGACAAGAGGGGCGGACACACACGCAGAGATGTACAGGGGTTGGACAATGAAACTGAAACACCTGGTTTTAGACCACAATAATTTATTAGTATGGTGTAGGGCCTCCTTTTGCGGCCAATACAGCGTCAATTCGTCTTGGAAATGACATATACAAGTCCTGCACAGTGGTCAGAGGGATTTTAAGCCATTCTTCTTGCAGGATAGTGGCCAGGTCACTACGTGATGCTGGTGGAGAAAAACGTTTCCTGACTCGCTTCTCCAAAACACCCCAAAGTGGCTCAATAATATTTAGATCTGGTGACTGTGCAGGCCATGGGAGATGTTCAACTTCACTTTCATGTTCATCAAACCAATCTTTCACCAGCTTGCTGTGTGTATTGGTGCATTGTCATCCTGATACACGGCACCGCCTTCAGGATACAATGTTTGAACCATTGGATGCACATGGTCCTCCAGAATGGTTCGGTAGTCCTTGGCAGTGACGCGCCCATCTAGCACAAGTATTGGGCCAAGGGAATGCCATGATATGGCAGCCCAAACCATCACTGATCCACCCCCATGCTTCACTCATGCAACAGTCTGGGTGGTACGCTTCTTTGGGGCTTCTCCACACCGTAACTCTCCCGGATGTGGGGAAAACAGTAAAGGTGGACTCATCAGAGAACAATACATGTTTCACATTGTCCACAGCCCAAGATTTGCGCTCCTTGCACCATTGAAACCGACGTTTGGCATTGGCACGAGTGACCAAAGGTTTGGCTATAGCAGCCCGGCCGTGTATATTGACCCTGTGGAGCTCCCGACGGACAGTTCTGGTGGAAACAGGAGAGTTGAGGTGCACATTTAATTCTGCCGTGATTTGGGCAGCCGTGGTTTTATGTTTTTTGGATACAATCCGGGGTTAGCACCCGAACTTCCCTTTCAGACAGCTTCCTCTTGCGTCCACAGTTAATCCTGTTGGATGTGGTTTGTCCTTCTTGGTGGTATGCTGACATTACCCTGGATACCGTGGCTCTTGATACATCACAAAGACTTGCTGTCTTGGTCACAGATGCGCCAGCAAGACGTGCACCAACAATTTGTCCTCTTTTGAACTCTGGTATGTCACCCATAATGTTGTGTGCATTGCAATATTTTGAGCAAAACTGTGCTCTTACCCTGCTAATTGAACCTTCACACTCTGCTCTTACTGGTGCAATGTGCAATTAATGAAGATTGGCCACCAGACTGGTCCAATTTAGCCATGAAACCTCCCACACTAAAATGACAGGTGTTTCAGTTTCATTGTCCAACCCCTGTATATATGAACAAAGGTTTATTTAATAACGACAGCAGAACACAAATGCTATAAACTTTGACAAAACAAAAGCTAGGAACATGACTAAACTAGAGCTAGGAACATGACTAAACTAGAGCTAGGAACATGACTAAACAATAGCTAGGAACATGGCTAAACTAGAGCTAGGAACATGGCTAAACAAGAGCTAGGAACATGGCTAAACAAGAGCTAGGAACATGAGATATACAGACCCAAACCAAGCCAAACAGAGTCATGAACAAATGACAAACCAAAATAGTTCCCAACGTCTGTGGAGAAGCTGCCTCCTTTTATCAGGAGCAGCTGGAGCTAATTAGTTCAAATGAACCAATTGTGAGAGAGGGTGTGGCAGGAGACTCAGTGTGCTCATGGAGAGGGGGGCATGGCACTTCAGGAGCACCAGAGCACACAGAGGCTTTCAGTGTTACACTTTGCATACTTGGGCTGTTCCATTCTTCATGGCCTCTCCAGCTCTGTCATCTATATACTGTCTTCTTTAGGTGTCTACACAGATGTTTTTTTGGGGCTTTGGCTGGACCATTCAAGAACTGAGACTTGCGCTAAAACAGTAGGATTTTTGTTCACGGCCAACTCTAGGAAGTTTCAAACATCTTTCATTTCACAACTGTTAAGGCCCTGGAAACACTGAAAACACTAGCTAATTAAAGAGACTCACAGACAGTTCCTTGGACTTCATAGGGTCCAGAGCTCTGTGCAGGCTGCAGACATTCCTGCATACCAAACCCAATATACCATGTGCTTATAGATCTCACATTGTGCACAGGAATAGTTATAATAATAATAATTATTGTTATTATTTTTGCATACTAGGCAATCTGTGTGTGTTTGTGTGATATTTATACAGTCATGTGAAAAAGTTAGGACACCCCATGAAAACCTTTGTCTTTTTGAACATGTTTAAATATATGGACATTTGAACAGTAATGAGAGATGGAGCTTATATAACTAAACAACAAAAATTTTAAAAATACTTTTAAACACAAGTTGTAAAATGTAATGAACAAAAATGGAAATTTATTGTGAGGAAAAAGTTAGGACACCCCCACATTTATTACTACTTAAAATGTCTAAAATTAGAATCCAGTGCACCACATCAGCTGCAATGATTAGACCATAGTTACAGGACATTGGAGTTTTATTTAAATCTCAGACATTAGTTTGGTTTGCTCTTGATTGTTGAAGTGAGTGGTATCACCATGGTGAGATCTAAAGAGCTCTCTGAGGTCTTCAGAAAGAAGGTTGTAGATGCATTTGGGAAAGGATTTAAAAAGATCTCAAAACTATTAGAAATCAGCCATTCCACAGTCCAGAAAATAATTTACAAGTGGAGAACATTTAAAACAACTGCCAACATGGCCAGGTCAGGCCATCCTAGCAAGTGCAGCCCAAGAGCAGACCGCAAGATGCGTAAAGAAGTCTCCAATAATCCTGTCATCACGGGACCTACAGCTAGCCCTTGCCACAGTTGATGTCAGGTTACATGCATCTACCATCAGAAAGAGACAAGTTTGATTTTCATGGGAGGTGAGCAGGGAGGAAACCCTTGCTGTCAAAAAAAAATAAAAAAATGAGGGCAAGACTAAAGTTTGCCAGAGAACATCTAGACAAAGACCAGGACTTCTGGAACAATGTGCTTTGGACAGATGAATCCAAAGTTGAATTATTTAGGCACAGTAACAGAAGACATGTTTGGTGCAAAGTACCAAACACAGCATTTGAGCACTAGAACATCATACCAACTGTGAAGCATGGAGGTGGAAATGTCATGGTTTGGGGCTGCTTTGCCGCAGCAGTGCCTGGCAAGCTCTCAATTATAGAATCCACGATGAATTCTTTACTGTGTTAGAGGGTGGTTGAGAAAAACGTAAGACCATCTGTCCAAAAACTGGCAAGACAAGGCATGGCTCAACAGAAAGAAATGGAGAGTTCTGGAATGGCCAAGTCAAAGCCAGGATCTTAATCCTATTGAGATGCTGTGGGGTAATTTGAAATGGGCTGTGCATGCAAGAAACCCCTCAAACCTTACACAGCTGAAGAAATTTTGCATGGAGGAGTGTGAAAAACTTTCTCCCAGTTGATGTCAGAGACTGGTAGATGGTTATAGGAAACATCTAATTGAGGTTGTTTCAGCCAAATGGGGAAATACCAGCTATTAGGGCATAGGGTGTTCTAACTTTTTCCTCACAATACATTTCTATTTTTGTTTATTGCATTTTACAACTTGAGTGTAAAAGTAATTTTTAAGTTTTATTTGTTTAGTGATATAAGTTCCATCTATCAATGCTGTTTAAATGAAGCTCAAATGTTCATATGTTTAAATATGTTCAAAAAGACAAAGGTTCTCATGGGGTGTCCTAACTTTTTCACATGACTGTAGTAGTTTTAAGCCTGAAAGTGTGTGTCATAAAGATGTAAAAATAGATTATTTAAAGCAGTTTAAACCATGATAAATAGTGAAAAACATAACATCTAATTCGAATAGGTAAAACTGTCACCATTTTTCAATATCCTCTTTCAATGTCTTTATAAATGAAGCTCAGCTAATCCTACACTTCCCAGGGCACTGTGTATGATGATTATGATTTAGGCAGTGACTAGCACTGAATTGCTAAATAGATTGACTAATAAGCGGAAAGATGAATGCTGCCAGAGTCAGCATTATTAGTGATGGCTCACTGTCAAAGTCTTTAAAGTCCTGACATGACTTTGAATAAAAAGCAAGCAAAAAAGCAAAGCTTTGTTTGCTGCCCTTAGTGGCTAATTTTAACTTCATTACAGACATGGCACATGTTTTAATATTACTGATAGAACCATTTACCTGTTTTTGATAGAGCATGTTTCGTCTGACTTCCAAGCAGAAAAAAGGAAACAACACAGACTAGCATAAGCTGGTATGTGCTGTCAAATGCTGTTTTATTGCTGGTTTAAAATGGTCAATACTGCTTTTGTCATAGTGTGGTGCTACGAATGGGATAGATTACAATCTTTACAATTTTACTATAAGCAAACACTACAGAAAATGCCACCCTGGGAATTTCACCCAGAGAAATATTTACCCCAAAAAAAGGTTTGTATAGCAAATCAGCAGGTAGGCTAGATAGTAAAAATATAATAAAATAAAATAAAATTATGAACCAAATAATACTTAATACTCATATTAATAATACTCTTAATACTGATAATACCAAGGCCACTCAGGTGGCGCAGCGGTAAAGTACGCTAGCACACCAGAGTTGGGGTTTCGAATACATCGTATCAAATCTCAGCTCTGCCTTCCGACTGGACTGGGCGGCTGTATGAACAACGATTGGCTGTTGTTTATAGGTCTAGGGGTAAAAAGTCGGAGCATAGGTCCTCATAACTGGTGCAACTGCGGCCCCTGCTGGCTGACTGATGGCGCCTGCACAGAGCTGAGGAATAATACTGATGGGGGTGCGGCCCTCCGTACACAGTGCCCATCGGTGTATGAACTTGACTCGTGCAGGTGAAAAATGCAGTCTGTACTGACTGTACGTGCCAGAGAGGGCGTATGTCAGTTGACTAAAATAGAGACAAAACTAGAGACAAAACTAGAGACAAAACAGCAGCGCTCAATGGGAATGCATCAACTGGATACGACTGGCAACCCAAGAAGCAGCAGAGAGAGAGAATGAGAGAACGCTCCACCCCCAGCCACCTGTAAATAAAACAAATCTCTTATAACTCTGTTTAATATTACATTTAAGTGGAATTACGTCTCAATGCACAACAAGTACATACCAGGAAGAAGGCCTCACCGTGTACACACAGCACCAAGGTAGCATTTTCAGCTAGTGGGAAATGCAATCAAAAATCTGAAAGTTTGAGACAGTATAGAAAATGCAAATAATAATAATAAATTGCAGGGGCAATTTCGGTCTAGTAATTGGGTTTAGTGATTGTAATCATGATTTGAAACAAAAGCAGTTTCCACTAAAGGCTGAGTCTTTATGAAGCAAATATGGGCAGAGGATCTCTAGTTTGTCAGCATACGCATGAGAAAATCATTCAAATATTTAACAACAATGTTCCTCAAAGAAAGATTGAAAGCAAATTGGTAAAATTTGTCAGGCACTACAATACAGTGTTCTGTTTACAAAACTTAACACTTTACTGTGCAGAAAAAGCCTTATGTTTACCATGTCCAGAAGCAACATCAAGTTCGCTGGGCTTGGAGGCATCTGGGATGAACCATCCAGACTGTTACCAGCAACAAGTCCAAAAGCCAAAGTCTTTCATGGTATGGGGTTATGTCGGTGTGCTTGGCAAAGGTAATTTACGCATCTGTGATGGCAGGTTAATGTAGAAAAGTTCATTGAGATCTTAGAACAACATATGCTGCCTTCAAGACTTCAATATTCATGCATTTTAACAAGGCAATGCAAAATCGCATGTTGCACACATTACAAAGGCATGGCTGCGGAAGAAGAAGTCAATAGTATGTGTCAGTAATTTGACATCGTTGTGCCATAAATCCAGAGAAAGCAGGTGTCACAACAATACCAAATTGTCAGTAAAATAAGGACAAGAGTTATAAGGGCCATTCTTCAGAAAAGTGCTGCAGCCTGCTGTGTAAACAAGAAAAAATACATATTAATAATGAGTGGGATGAGATGAAATTATAATATGTATTTGTTTTTTGGTATGATAACTACAAGCCCAAATCAGAAAAGTTGGGATATTAGGGAAAATGCAAAAATTACAGTAAAACAGTATGAACCCAATATGTTTGTCATTTTATGTTTGTCAGATTTGTCTGGTTTTTATAGAAAAAAAACTTATATATAGTTTTAGAAAGGGGTAACTGGTCTTTAGTTTTTATATGCTAAGTGTCATGCATTGTCTGAAAAAAAAACCCATCCCATAGCAGGAAAGTTACTACTCCATCACCACTTTCCTTCAGAAAACCTCCCATTTCTTGGATTAATTTAATTTAACATGGTAGTATGAAATACATTTCTGCTTTACTGTTCAGTATGTGTGTATAACCCATCTTTCTAATCCTGTGTGCATTTGTCTCTGGGGCTCACACTCAGTAATTACCACTGGTATCTTTTATGAGCATTATTTAGCTGGGACACTGTGTGTGTGTGTGCGTGCGTGCGTGCGTGCGTGTGTGTTGTAGTTCACTAAAGCATCAGGGAGGATGGTGTTTCTGCCACAACTAAACTCATAGTCTGTAAGGGGTTGGTTGATATGACTTAGAGCAGCTTGCCTGACATTGGGTATTACTGTCAGTGGTACCTGTGGAGAACATGTATCACAGTGAGGGAAACACATGCAGAGACACCATCTGTGCATACTGGTGGCAATCACACTGTCCCCAAGGCACAGAGCACTGTATAATTGTGTGTTTGTGTGTGGTTTTTTTTTATATTTGTGTCATATTTCCTGTATTTTCTCTCTCTCTCTCATTTTTTACTTCAAAATTCTTCACACACTCTGTTGGGGACTTGTGAGGACTGCACACAGGCCAGTGCAGTACTCATACCCATGACATTTATTAGTACATAATTAGAGGTCTGTTATGTGAAAATCACTTAAAAATGATGCAAAATATAATGCTTAAAAATAATGCACTATAAACACTTTGTTAAAACTGTTAAGACTGACACACACACACACACACACACACACATAAACAGGATGCACCTGACCACAATTTGAAATGCCTCAGCACAGGGTCTAAATAATCTCGTTAATAAGATAAATTCTGTAACGTATAATAGCACTGCTAAACTGGCAAGTGTTTCGGATGTAAAAAGTGATATAGGTCTGGATGCTTGACCCCTACATTGTGGGGGTCCAGTGACATTACTCATTGACATTTTACTGGCATAAATTAGGTCCACTTCTTCTCTCAGAGCAGGTTAATTTTATGATGCCAAATAAGGCAGTAGCTGGAATGGCTACTGAGTGGTAGCACTAGTAGTAAACTGGGTGCCAAACAGTCCTAGGGTATTGGGGAACTGGGTTTGAACCTTATCTTGGCTCAGTGCAAAGATAAGTTTGGTATGTTATCTCCATATCTTAAGATATGCCAATAGGGGGATTGGCTGCTTTAAGTCTTCAGTAGGTATAAGTGATTAAGAAAAAAAGTGTGAAACAGTCTGTAAAGGTGTATTAATGCCTTGTGTCTAGAGTTTTGGAACAGGTTCCATAACCATCTTCGTCCTAATGAGGATGTATCATCTTACAGAAGATGATTATATGAATGATTTATTAATAAAATGTTACATTTATTTATTCATTTATTTATTTGAGGTTCAATAAGTAAAATAAATACGAGTATAATTTTTAACTTCTTTTGAGGATGTTACCAAAGAAACCAACTGCTGCCAGTTAACAAAAATAATTTAATGCAAAACACGACAACCTGGTGGTGCAGCTGGTTAAAAGTGTGCCACATAGCCATGTGGGTCCTGGGGACCCAGGTTTGGTTCTGGCTTTTCTGTGTCTGTGTGGATTTTCTCTGAGTATGCTGTTTTACCCTAGGATAGCCTGTCCATAATGTATTCCAGCCTTGCATCCACAACTGAACTCTTTCACCCTGACTGACTGGTTCATTGCCATCGTCACATTAATGTGCTTTCAAAAATGACAGGATGAAATCTACTTAATTCTAAATGTGCAATAGCTTTTTAAGAGAAAATACTGGATGAAGAAAAAGTGAAAAAAGAGAAACTGAATATTATGGTGTGTTACTGAAGTGAACCTTGCTAAGTGTCTTCATAGGAAATCGAGGGGGTGGATGTAAAAGGAGTGCTCAATCACAACTTAATGAAAAGTACCAGACCAAAATTGAGTTTATCATCTTTTTTTTTACTTTCAAAGTTTAAGTTCTGAACTAAATTTGCTTTGATTAGTCTAATTAAAGTTCTGTAAGATAACCCGGACCAATAAGAGGCATTAACATAATTCTAGTAAATTAGATTAATACATGTCATTGTTTTTAATGTTTTTTGCTTTATTTTCTATCATAGATCACAAATAGCATCTATAATTGTAAGAGGCGGGATCGAGCCCTGACACTAAGTTGTCAGGTGTAGCTAGACACCTGCAAGGTGTCTGTATGGGTTTCCTCCCACAGATCAAAAACATGCAAGTGAGGTGAATTGGAGATACAAAATTGTCCATGACTGTGTATGACAATAAACTTGTTAACTGATTAATCTTGTGAAACAAATAACTGTTTAATAATAACTGTCATGAATGTAACCAGTGTGTAAAAATAACATTAAAATCCTAATAAATATATAAATAACCTGCAAGGATTGAAAATGAACCCACTTTAAAGGGATGCTTGCCCAAGGTAAAGTAATACTAAGCAATTGTAATAAGCCACAAACAAAAGGGATAATGAGAAAATAACTGAGGTGGAAACAAAGTAACAGAAACAAAAGATTAACACCTGAAAGACACAAAAATGTCCACAGCCTATAACAAAAAAAGGGGATGGAAAAGGGACTGAAATGCAAAATGGTTGTCACAATATGGCATAGTTGCTCAGTGCAACAACCAAGTTCTTAGGAAAAGAGTACAGAAAAGAAACCTAAAACGAGCAGAAAACGCCACCAACTGACATAGCACGTGCTTGGTGTGGGTCAAATGTAGATCCCGCTCCAGAAAGGGCAGTTGGGGCAGCTCGATCATCCAGTGTGGTTCTGTCAAAATAGCCAAAAAGTGCATTTATGCTACCTGGGTTCCCAGGAAAAAAGGATTGCTGGAATTTGTGCCACTAGAAAACATGACTGAATCTAGCCCGGCTTCATGGTTTCTGACAAAAGCACGTTGCCAACAGAGCAGCCAGCAAAACTGTGAGGAAGAAACTGTGATAAATAGAAACACTTGGAGAGAATTAACACTCAACAAGGCGCAGGTGACTAAGTTAAGAGAAGCCGACACATCAGTCTTCTGGGCCTCCAAGCAGGGGTAGGAGGATCTCCTCAGCAGGTGGGCCTGTTACAATAATTCAGCTGCTTTATTTTACATATCTTTAGCTGCTCAGAGGTTTGTATTTAACTACATAATGAATGTGAAAATGCAGACTTGAATACGCTGAAACCCAGGGTTCACATACTCTCTTAACAGTCTTTTAACAGGTAATGGTATTTTTGAGGTATGGTCAAAAGTTTAATGAGATTTCCAGACTTTTCTGTGGTGTATTGTGCTGACAATGTTTGATGTGTGTGTTTATGTATTGAGTGCATTTTGTCCCTTTGGGGATTTCATTGTCAAAAGAAAAGCTAAATGTGTTCATCTCTGTGCTGTGATAGTTTGTGTACAGTTTATTTCTTTCTTTATAAATGCAGCAAGCTCAAAAGATGCTTGGTTACACTAGCAATCAGACAAAATGTTCAAGAAGTCGAAGTCTAAAGGAGTATAATTGTATATGGTCATTACACCATTGGTAAAACAGCAACAAAAGTAGTCTGATTTTCTCTCTCAGGGATCTATCTTCGGCAGCACCAATCGCAAACAATCATATGTTTATTCCATCAATGATGGATGCGGCCTTCGCTTCATGGTCCAGTAGAGGCCTGGTCACGGTGTCAGATCTCTATATTGACGATAACTTTGCCTAATTTGATCAATTAGTACAAAAATATAATATCCCAAGACCACATTTTTACAGATATTTGCAGCTTCGAAACGTTGTACTTTCCAGCTCGGACTGCTTTCCAATACGCCCTCCCACCACTCTATTGGACTAAGTTTTTAACTGCAACCCTACTAATAAGAGAGCTACAAGTACAATTTACGGCCTGCTTGACGATTGTAACTCGACTCCACTAGATCTTCTTAAAGGCAAATGGGAATCAGATTTCAACCAAACTATATCAGATGGAACGTGGCACAAAATAATACGGGGAATTTTCTCCTCATCCATTTGTCTAAGACATGCAGTCATTCAATTTAAGATTGTGCATCGGCTGCGCTGGACTAAGGTCAGACTCTCTAAGATTAGGGCAGACATAGATCCTACATGTGACCGATGCAGACAGGCCCCGGCCACTCTACTGCATATGTTTTGGACATGCCCAAAGCTCCATGTATTTTGGCATACAATCTTTGAAACTTTCTCTAAAATATTTGGGAGAGTAATTGACCCATCCCCCCCTTCCCCCCAACCTTCTTCTCAACCGTAGCTGGTCCCTTCCATCTGGGTGCAAGTTTAGCTGAGAATTTACTTGATGTTTTTGACTGTGGATGCGTTCTAATTCAGACCAGATCGCAGGTCACAAACCGTACACTTCTGCACCGCCTATTATAATATCAGGCTTGTCTGGATTTGGCAATGCCCACATGTTTTTTCACCTCTTCCAGTAGGGTAGTATGGTGGTGTAGTGTGCTGTATGCTGCAGTGTCTGGTGAGGGTGCCTAATGAGACGTTCTAAAGGGCCCCTGATAGAACGCCCAAATGTGAGCACAGCACTGTCTCTTTGTCAGGTTCCATGAATCCATGAGCCAGATGCCTCTCCAGGGTCCACGCAGCTGATGCCAGCCGCCCCTCCAGGCTCTATGTAGCTGATTTTAGTCAGTAGTCCAAGCTCCAGGACTCCAAGCTCCACGAAGGTGCCCACAGACAGCACTTCAGGCTTTACGCCGGTGCCCCCAGATGGTGCTCTAAGTTCCACGTTGCAGCTGCAGGTCCCACATCGGCACCTCCACACAGCACTACAGGTTCCACTTTGGCTCTTCCATATGGTGCTCCGGGTCCCACTTTGCTGGTTTCACTTTCCCTCTAGGGTCCTCGACATTGACTCGGGATGATCATCCTGTGAAGCTCTTGCTGGTCCCTGCTGGCCTGTCTAAGTTTTGCCCGGTTGCACATGGCGTTCATAAACTCCTGCCAGGCTTATCCGACTTGCCTGAACTCAGGGTAGCTCAAGGCTGCCTTCTTATGTCCTGCCTGCCTCAGAACTTTCAGGCGGATGTCAAGTTTGCCCCTCAGGGTCCAAGACCTGCCTTTTTAAAGGTAAGGCATGCCGGGAGTCATGCCTTTAAGAGAGGGGGTCTGGCTATGTCATGAACCCAGCTTCTCTGTGCTCCTGAAGCTGTTCTTCAGGAGCATGTTTCTTGTGTATGTGCCACGCCCCTGTCTTCGGGAGCACATGGTTTGGGGTAGTTTTGTGTATTATTGTCAAGCCGACACCTCTTATGTTTATTGGACAATAGCTAATGATCCACAGCTGAATTTCACTGCTCAAGGCATTTAAGGAAGGTGCTGTAGATCATTCAGTGGAGGCTATTTTGTTAGATACTTTGGTCATGATTTTGACTTCTATTATTTTTTTACTATTTCAATCCCGCTTTCCAAATTGCACAACACACGCTGTGTGTGTAAATTAAAAGCAATAAAAAATAAACTAAGCACCAGTTAAATATACTAAACTAGTTTACCTGTATTAATATAATAATGATGAAACTTCACACGTGTAACAGGCATGGCACAGAATGGCTGACCCGAGATTTCAGGTGTAGCCCCCTTCCTGCAAGACCAAAAAGGATGATCTCAAAGAGCAGGATGCTTAACCATTCTTTAACAACAAACAAAAGTGAAACTACAAAATACACTGGCTAGAATAACAGCAATAAATGAATGAAACAAAAGAAGCCACATACAATCCACAGTCCAAAGCAGATAGTGGAATAGGGAATATCACACTTTACATGCTTGACCAGAATTTTTTTTTTTTTTTTTGGTTTCTATTTTTTTCCCTCCCTGATTATAGTAGGTGGTGCAGAAGTGTACAGTTTGTGACCGGCGATCTGGTCTGGATTAGAACGCATCCACAGTCTAAAGCATCAAGTAAATTTTCAGCTAAACTTGCACCCAGATGGAAGGGACCAGCTATGGTTGAGAAGAAGGTTGGAGGAGGGGGGGGGGGGGGGGGGGGGCTGTAACAGAGTCACATAATATAAACTAAGGATTGCAGAGGGCTGCAATAAGTCTTGGAACAGTCGAGCAGGAGAAGTGGCAGAGGACAGTGGTTTAATGGTAAGATTATTAATAGAACAAAGAATAAGAAGATTGTTTTGTCTTATCCACTTATCTTACACACACTCCATCATGGCACAAGCTGCAGTAGCCCGAAAACAGCTTAGACAGGAAAGCCACAGGCCTCAAACCTAGTCCACCATGTTCTTGTGCTAACACACCAGAAACAGATGAGCCTTTGAGCTCTAAGACAGCACTTCATAAGAAACCTTCATGCTACTGTGATAAATGTAGCCAAATGGATTCAGGAGTACCTAAAAAAAACTGGTCTTTATCACAGTCCACCACTGCATCAAGAAATGCATCCTAAAACTGTATTATGCTGAGAGAAAGCCATACATCAGTTCTGTGAAGAAACCGCGCCAAGTTCTCTGGGCCCAGGTTAATTTAAGATGGACCAAAAGACACTGAAAATGGTGTGTTGTGGTCAGATAAGTCCACTTTTGTCAGAAAAAAACAGATGCTGACTTTGTGCTAAAGAAATAATCATCCAGACTGTTGATTCTGCAAAATAAGGTGCAAAAGTGAACATTGGTATGGTATGAGAATGCATCAGTGCCCACATCATAAGTGACCTGTATGTATGTGAAGATTCCACTGCACTGACGCTGAGCTGTATATTGGGATTTTAGAGAAACACATGGCATAGACTCCCAAGAAATAACCCAGATTTTTTTTCTCCAGGAAGTCTGTGTTTTATTTTTAGTGCCAAGCTTATATGTGGCTTTGTAGACACAGAGTGTTTGTGCTTGACTGGCTTGCCTGCAGTCCAGACTTGTCTTCTATTAAAAATGTATAATGCATCATGAAGAGGAGAATCAAACAATGGTGACCACGGACTGTTAAGCAGCTGAAGTTTTGTATCAAACACTTTCTACCCCACTTATCCTAATCAGGGTTGCTTGTTGCTGGAGCCTATCCCAGCTCTCAATGGGCGCAAGTCACACAAACACTCTGGACAAGGTGCTACTCCATCGCAGAGCAGACATACACACACACACACACACACACATAAGCGCAATTTTAGTATCTCCAATAAACCTGACTGCATGTCTTTTGACTGTGGGAGGAAATCGGTGCACCCAAAAGGAACCCATGTGGACATGGTGGTGACATTCAAACTCCACACAGAAAGGACCCAGTAAAACACTTTTTGGAGTATGTTTCAGGCATCAAATTCAAAATGTGTTTTTATTTACAAAGTATAATAATCAGTCAATCAGTATCCTTTTACTTATGTCTGTTAAATAAAAATGTAAGAGAATTCCCAAATCACAGTCTTCTCATACAAGTTACCAGTACCAGACACCACCAAAGACTAAACACTAAATGTCACTTTAAGAAAACCACTAACTCTGCTCATCACTGTAGAGGTTTATCCAGAGGAGGAGTGTACATTTACATTTACATTTTCAGCATTTAGCAGACGCTCTTATCCAGAGCGACTTACAGAAGTGCTTCCATAGTGAACATTTCATTCCTTAAGTTTAGATAGACAACAGTCGAAGAACACAACTCTGCTAAAACCTGTTAGAACCAAAGTGCCTTTTTTTTTTTTTTTTTTTTTAAATGGAAAAGATTGGAATAAAGAGTTAGTAAATAAGTACAAATCAGCCTAAGTGTTTAGTAAAAAGGTGTGTTTTTAATCGTTTTTTAAAGACAGCAAGAGACTCAGCTGTTCGGACAGACAGAGGAAGTTCGTTCCACCATTTGGGCGCTAGAACAGAGAACAGCCTTGATGCTTGTCTTCCTTTAGTCCTGGATTGAGGCTCAAGTCGAGCTAGACTAGAGGCTCGGAGGTTGCGTGGTACAGAGCGGGGTTTGATTAGACCCCGAAGGTAGCTTGGGGCTGGTCCATTTTTGGCTTTGTAGGCGAGCGTCAGTGTTTTAAACTGAATGCGTGCAGCTACAGGAAGCCAGTGAAGAGAACGCAGCAGTGGGGTGATGTGGCAGTGTTTAGGTTGGTTAAAGACCAGACGGGCAGCTGCATTTTGAATGAGCTGTAAGGGTTTAATAGTGGATATGGGAGCTCCTGCCAGGAGGGAGTTGCAGTAGTCCAACCGAGAGATTACAAGTGATTGCACCAGAATCTGGGTAGCTTCTCTGGAGAGAAATGGCCGAATCTTCCTGATGTTGTACAGGAGGAACCGGCACGATCTCGTCATGTTGGCTATATAAGGAGAGAAAGTCAGCTGGTTATCCAGGACAACACCAAGACTTCTTACCTTATCAGATGGTCTAATCTGGAAGTCATCCAGAGAAATGACTAGGTCCTGGGTTGGAGACAGATCTCCAGGAATGAGCAACATCTCTGTCTTGCTGGGATTAAGTTTTAGATGATGAGCTGACATCCATTGTGAGATATCTCGCAGACATGCTGAGATGCGAGCTGAGACTTGCGTGTCTGAAGAAGGAAATGACAGAACGAGCTGAGTGTCATCTGCATAGGAGTGGTAGGAGAAGCCATGGGAGGCTATGACCTTACCCAGAGAGCGGGTGTAGATAGAGAAGAGAAGTGGGCCAAGTACAGAGCCCTGAGGAACACCGGTTGAGAGAGTGCATGGGGTAGATATGGATCCCCTCCATGACACTTGGTAGGAGCGCCCTTCCAGGTAGGAGGCCATCCATTGCCATGCTGAACCTGTTACTCCAAGGTTGGAGAGAGTGGTCAGGAGAATGCCATGATTCACTGTGTCGAAGGCTGCAGAAAGGTCAAGAAGAATAAGAACAGATGACAGTTTGGCTGCTTTGGCTGCATGAAGCTTCTCAGTAACAGCTACAAGTGCTGTTTCTGTAGAATGTGCTGCCTTGAAGCCAGACTGGTACGGATCGTGGAGGTCATTCTGAGTTAGAAAGGCAGATAGTTGGTTATAGACAGCACGTTCAAGAATTTTGGATAGAAAAGAGAGGAGTGAGACAGGTCTGTAGTTGTTAATGTCTATAGTGTCTAGTGTAGGTTTCTTAAGAAGGGGAATGACCTGAGCCTTCTTAAAAGCAGTAGGGACAACACCTGATGTCAGGGAGTTGTTGATGATGGGTGTGATGAAGGGGATTAAGTCCTGTGAGATGTCTGTGAGAGTGTACATGAGAGTTCTGTGCAAACTCAGCCCATAATGCCAAAAAACATGCTGGAACAAGGCTTCTGCCTTTTAGGCAGTATGGAGACCTGTTGAGGAATGGGCAACGGCTGCAAGGTGCCTGCGGGGAGTTGTCTGGAGGTTTTAGTCTGTGGAGGGGAGTAATTTGACTTACCAGTCGGCCTGCATGATTGGGTCTTCATGGCCAATTGACTCTCAGCTGTGTCAGATATTTCCTTGTCTACATCCAAGAAGATTGGAGTGACCAGACAGATTGGTGGAACAATAGGGTCTGTAGAGGTTGGGCAAGAGACAGATTCTGGTCCTAGCTTTGTGACAGGGCATCTGCTTTACCATGTCTGGAGTGGTATGACCCCCCAGTCCAACCTCTGAAGCATTCACCTCAACCACAAAAAGAAAAGAAGGATTCAGTTGACTAAGGGTGGGTAGTGTGGTGAAAAGATGTTTAAGTAAGGTGAATGCTTGTTCATCAACAGGTGACCAGGTTACTTGGCGTGGGACAACTCTGAAGTTCCTGATGAACCGGCAGTAGTCGTTGGGAAAACCGAGAAAATGTTTAATGGTTTTGGGCTGTAGCCAGTCCTGCACTGCTTAAACTTTAACACATCCTTCATCCTTCAACACATCATCGAGAAAGGAGACTGAAAAAATGGAAAACACATTTATCAGATTCGATATGCAGCTGGTGTTCCAGCAGCCTTTTCAGAGGTTAGAGTGGGGGCCATACTTTCTCAATGGCATTCTGAGAAAATGCATTTTATTGCCTACTTGTCCAAAAATCTGTTTGTGGCCAAAATAAATTATATAATGTATTCAATACGGAACTTTAGGCAATTAAAGTTGGCCATGGATGAGTGCCTCTTTTACATAGGTTAAATGTTCAGTGAGATTACCAGAATATATTAAGATGCTTTTAATATAGACTAGTACTTACCTATGGGGAAAGTCACAGAAGACCTCAATGACAAATGATTGGAAAACTGTTGGGGCATTAGCTAGACCAAAGGGCATCACAAAATATTCGAAGTGGCCAGAGGTAGAGCAAAAGCTTGAAGTTTTTCATTTATAGCTTTGCTGGATGTACGTATATTCATTGTACCCACTTTTTTAGATCAAGTCTGGAAAGCAGTTCTAGTGTTGTATCATATCTTTTTACCAAATGTTAAGCTATGAAGTTGAGCCTGTAATAGTGATATGAACACTATTTTGATTTTATATTTGGAAGGCAATAATTTGATTTGCCACCTGGCCTGCAAGACAGAGTTTTCATGGGCAATTGACTCTCAGGTGTCCTGCTACACCACAGTGCAAGCACAACCCACACCATAATCTGTGATTAGTCTAGTACGATTAATCTTCATGTGCCCAGACCTGGTTGAAGGAACTCAGGACACAAATTGAAACATATCACTCTGTCTATACTTCAGGTCTGACTTCATGCTGATAGGCAGTGGGAGCTGAAGCTTGGTTGTTCCATTCAGATTTTGCTGCTGGATTGCGAAATGTGAGTGCATAATCTGTGGTAATTTTGCTGCCTTGTTGTAAGCAGAACAGCTGTTTGTGAGAGTTACTTTTTTGACTTGATGGTCCAACACAGTTTTAATAGCCAATTTGATTGCTTATATATACAGTACTGTGCAGAATGCCACCAATAGTTTTGTTGTTTTAGCAAAGTTGTTTATGTTTCGTATCTTTATTAAGATACAAACAAAAAATACAGAAAATATGTACAAAATCTTCAGAACGAAATGGATTCTACAGACAAAAGTCAATACTTAATGTGACATTTTAACATTTCAGGGGAGACTGTCATGAAGTTCTTTGAACTAATATTCTATTATATTCAGGCCTTTTACCAGCAATTTCCAGAGTTTCCGTTTGATTTAGGCTGTGTTTATGTCTTTTTGTTCAGGTGATCCTACATGACCTATAATATTCAGGTCTGGACTTTTTTTCCCTTCCAAATATGAAATTCTATATATTATATATTGGGAAATGTGCTTGGGATCAATATCATGCTGAAAAATAAAACCATTCCCAGTTGTTTTCCAGAAAAAGTGCCATTATGATACTTCTCTGTACTTTTCAGCATTTATGATCCAATCAATTCGGAAAATATCACCAACACTAATGGCAAATCTGCAGCACCAGACCAGGACAAACACTCCACCATGTTTCACTAAAGACCTCAAGCAGCATTCATTTTTACATGAAATAATAGGACAAATATAGACATTAGCAATGCCATTATTTAAGGTTCCATTCCATTTAGGTTTAAAAGAGCAAGGTTCTTGCTATTGCCCAACTGCAAGGGGAGGTCACAGTAAGTAATTGCCACTTTAGCCTATATAAGCTGTTTTATTAGATTTTTAATATTGCATACATTTTTTCCTGTTTGTATCCTAACAAAAAGACTGAAAAATAACTGTATATGTTTATAATATTGTGGCAATGGAGAGGAGAAATAAGACATTTCTACTCTTTTCAAACTGCAGGAGGCAGCACTCATTATCCAGTCGCTTCTGAACCAGTACAGAGCATGATGTAGAGGCTAGATCTAAATACACAGAACACTCCTGCTATGTCTAAACAAGAACAGAATGGGTTCACACCATCAAACGCAACACACTTAATGAAAACGATAACTTTATGTAGCAGGATGGGGTTTTGTGTTGATTTAATCTAAATTGCTCTCCAGCTGAGGATGATTTGTAGGTACCATTAAATTGCTGGGCGGTCCTTTCCCATGCTATAAGTATGGGCATTGGTTGGCTACCTGTGGTGCACTTCCTGCTGTTTCTTCTTCCAGGGCATCTGACGTCCTTGCCAGGGGCGTTCAGCATGGACGAATTCGGCTTTGTGTCTCCCGGTGAATCGCTTCTTAGCGATTAAAAGCCATGTGGGCTTGTGTTTGTAGTACCGGTGCAATGTTGCGGGTTCTTTCTGCGTTCCTGTTGACGTGTTTCGCTTTCAGTAAAGTGAAAATAGCGGCCACATTACACTACTGTGACTACGGTAGCTGTTGTGCCCGCTGGTCTGTACTCTGACTTTCACTGCACGGAAAACTGCATTGCTGTATCCTGGTCTGTAGCCTGGATCGTGCTGGCTTGGTTCCAGTTTCCTGAGTGCTGCTGTTTTGCCTAAAGAACTGTTTTGCCTAAAGAACTGTTTTGCCTAAAGAACTGTTTTGCCTTCATTGGTGTTCTGCTGGAACTACTGTTTTGCCTAAAGAACTGTTTTGCCTAAAGAACTGTTTTGCCTAAAGAACTGTTTTGCCAAAAGAACTGTTTTGCCTAAAGAACTGTTTTGCCTAAAGAACTGTTTTGCCTAAAGAACTGTTTTGCCTAAAGAACTGTTTTGCCTGAGCGACTGTTTTGTCTGGATTGCTGTTTTGTCTAAACTGTTTGGTCGGACTTTGTCATTTTGTCTACATTACTGTTTCGTCTGAGTCGTATTTTGAGTTATTGTTTTGTATAAATACATTTTGTGTATATGATTGTTTTTATTTATTTTGATTTGTGGTTTATTCTATTGGAGCATTGTGGTTTGTGTACTTTCTATTTTTGTCTTTTGTTGGTGTGGTGTAAGGGGGCTGCAAGAGACTAGAGACCCTGTGCTTACCTCATTGTGTGAGAGGCAAGAGAGATAAATGTCCTTTGCCTCTTGAGCTATTAATTATCATGCACCCCCCTCACCACCTGTTTTATAATTATTTGTTTTTCTTTTTCCTCTGGTTGGACAGGAGCTGTGGTCAAAGCAGGAGGCAGACGGACTTTGGTGGTGGAACCCTTTTCACTTGCCCTGCAGTCTAGAGCACATTGGGTGTCATTGAGGTGTGCGGTGTGATCACGTGTGGTGTGTAGTGTAGGAGATTCCTTTACTTCCATATTTTCCGCTGCCGTGGTAAGCCCTCAGCCCTGTTCCTTCCTGCCGTGGTTGTCTTTATAAATTATAAATGGACCCATAGAGTATTAAATGTTATGTGGCTAATCATTTTATACTAATTGTGTCTGTCTCAGAACGTGGCTTGTCCCGTGTGGAAACTTTTGTAAACAATTGTTAATAAAATTAACTAAGTATTGGAAGTACGTCTCTGGTCTCAAAGTGTGTTAGAACCTGGGTGTCTTTCTTTCTGGGCCTTAAGTGCCCGTTATATAAATATTTCCTAGGGGTGAAATTCCCCTAGGTGGCGTTGTCGAGCAACTTTCACCATTAAACTTAAACAAACCAAGCGTCCACCGCTCTGTCACATTTACAAATGTAACATAAACCAAACACAGAACACAGGTGAAGTAAATAACACTGATTATCTCCTCATCACGGCACCTGTTGGTGTGTGAGATATATTAGGCAGCAAGTGAACATTTTATCCTCAAAGTTGATGTGTTAGAAGCAGGAAAAATGGGCAAGCGTAAGGATTTGAGTGAGTTTGACAAAGGCCAAATTGTGATGGCTAGATGACTGGGTCAGAGCATCTAGGTCTGCAGTGGTCAGTATCTATCAAAAGTGGTCCAAGGAAGGAACACTGGTAAAACGGCGACAGGGTCATGGGCGGCCAAGATTTATTGATCCATGTGGGAGCGAAGGCTGGCCCGTGTGCTTCGATCCAACAAGTGAGCTACTGTAGCTCAAATTTTCCATAGGTTTTATAATTGCTAGTGGAGTCCATGCCTTGATGGGTCAGAGCTGTTTTGGCAGCAAAAGGGAGACCAACACAATATTAGGAATTAGGTCATAATGTTATGCCTCATCGGTGAATATAAAACCCATTTTTTATCCAGTTGTTAAAACACTGACACACACAAAAGGTGGGAGAAAAAAGGAACTTGGACATGAATCATCTCCCTGCAATGCCACGTTTTCCTTTACTCAGAATTATAAACTCTTCCCTAATATAACAGTTTAAATTTAAATTTTAATCTTTTTTTACCATTTTTTACCAAAGACCTATAAATCAGTAGAAACAGGTTTTATGAAGTAAATCCATAAATGTCAATGGTTTTAATGCATGTCAAAGCATGCCATATTAATTATTTTGACAGACCATTACTGGATCTTACACGTTCTTTGAGAGCCTAAAAATATGACAATCGTGTTTTATCACTGTTTCTTATTTCCCAAAACATGCCAGCTGGTGGACTGAAATCTCTAAATTTTCCATAGGTGTAATAAAGTAAGCATATTACACCTTGTTATAGATTGCCACCCTCTCCAGGGTCTATTTATAGGGCAGTGATAGCTCAGTGGTTAAGGTACTTGACTAGTAATTAAATGGTTGCTGGTTCAAGCCCCACCACCGCCAAGTTGCCACTGTTGGGCCCCTGAGCAAGGCCCTTAACCCGCTATTGCTCAAAATTGTGTTCAGTCATAACTGTAAGTCGCTTTAGATAAGTGTCTGCTAAATGTCGAAAATGTAAATGTAAATATTTCTGCCTTGTGTTAAGTTCTAAGAACCTATTGTTGTCCAAAGTTCTCAAAGTCAAATGACTGATGGGTTACAAACATGTGACCAATGTTCATGTGGGAGGCAGTTCCAGAACAGAAAAGTATGGTTGGTGGGTGCCTCATTAATTAAAGACACATTGGGTAATGCCTGGAGGACTTCCAAAGTGGTGGCTGATGCTAGAGATGGTTTTATTGTATGTAAGAAGGCATTGGTGCTTTTTCTACAATGTCTGATTTGCAACCAGTTAGTAAAGCAAATAAGAACAAATTACCAGCCAATTAACTAAGGGTAGTATTAGTTTTTTCATATAAGTCTTTCTCATTAAAACAGTGCAACACTTCTGAAAAGAAAGCTAAATTTAAAGCACTAAAAGCTAACATAAGACATTAATAATCCATATCTGGTATTCCATGGGTACTTGCAACTATTGATCTGTCTGCTTTACTGCGTGGTTAATTTTTGTTGCTATGCTGGCAGGTCCAGTCTGGCACAATAAATGGCTCTGACATTTCATGTATACCCTGGCCTGTTTCCAAATAAAAGGTCAGTAAACTTCAGAACAGTCACAAAACAATTTGGGCTGTCACACATATAGTTGATTTTCAGAGCAATTAACCCTGTCCAAAGCAAGTTCAGTAATCAAAAGGCTCCATTTAGCTGTGTCACATATTATTAATGGATAAGGCCACCACATGCAGGCTGGCTCATACACCAAGCACAACATAAAAGCACACTTGCTTTTCCAATTCAACCCAGACATGCTTCTAAGTGCCTGTATAACAGAATAAAAAACAATAGTTGGCTAATAATCTACAACCCCAAATCATAAAAAGTTGGGACAGTATGGAAAATGCTAATAATGCAGTGTTCCTTACATTTACTTTGACTTTTATTTTATTGCAGACAGTTTAAACCCAAGATATTTTATGTTTTGTCTGCTCAACTTCATTTCATTTGTTAATTTACCTCCAATTCTGCATTTCAGTCCTGCAACACATTCCAAAATAATTTGGGACACGGGCAATTTAGGGCTAGTAATGAGGTGAAAAAACTAAATAATGATTCCAGACAGGTGATTGTAATCATGGTTTGGTACAAAAGCAGCATCTAGGAAAGGCTGAGTCTGAGTGAAAGAAAGATGGAAGGCATTTGCATATTTCTCCCTCTACAGTGCATAATATCATTAAACCATTCAAGGAATCGAGAGGAATTTCAGTGCGTAAAAGGCCAAGGGCGCAAGCTTAAGCTGAACGCCCATGATCTTCGATCCCTCAGACGGCACTGCATCAAGAACCACCACTCAACAATAGCTGATATAACCACATGGACAAGGGATTATTTTGGCAAACCTTTGTCAAGCACTACAATACAGAGTTACATGCACAAATACCACTTAAAACTTTACTGTGCAAAAAAGAAGCCTTGTGTTAACCAGGTCCAGAAGCAGCATCGACTTCTCTGGGCTCAGAGGCATCTAGGATGGACCATCACACAGTGGAAACATATATTGTGGTCAGATGAATCAGCATTCCGAGTCTTTTTTGAAAAAAATATGGACACCACGTGCTCCAGACCAAAGACGAAAAGGACCATCCAGAATGTTATCAGCAACAAGTCCAAAAGCCAGGGTCTGTCATAGTATGGGGCTGTGTCAGTGCCCTTGGCAAAGGTAATTTACACTTCTGTGATGGCAGCATTATTGCAGAAACATACATTGAGATCAAAACCACATGCTGCACACATTACATAGGCATGGCTGCGGAAGAAGAGGGTACGGGTACTGGACTGACCTGCCTGCAGTCCTGACCTGGCCCCAGTAGAGAATGTGTAGAGAATTTTAAAATGAAAAATGTGACGATATTGACCCCGTACTGTTGTACATCTTAAGACGTGTTTGCAGTAAGAATGGGACAAAATAAAAGCTGAAACACTGAATCACTTGGTATCCTCGGTGCCAAAACATCTTTTAAGTGTGGTAAAAAAGAATGGCAACATTATAAAGTGGTAAATGCTTTACTGTCCCAACTTTAAGAGAACTGACAAATTACAGATTCTTGTTGTTACTGTGTTTTACAAAGCATCCTAAGTTTTTTGGAAATAGGGTTTTGTACACAAAAGTCACATTCTGGCTGAGCAGTTGAACTGACAGCTGAACTGACAGAACTGTGCCTATCCAGCAAGGGTAAATCTAATAGTGATTTGAGCCATCATACAGTGATTATGTTTGTACATAATTGCCCAGATAAGGATTTAGCTTCGATCTTTGGTCTGCTCAGGAGAGAAGGTCAGAAGGTCATGCAAAGATTAGCTAGTATAACTCAGGCGAGAGGACTGGCTACATCAAGTCACCAACTTGCAATAGATCATTTCTGCTGTAGTGAAGACAAAGCCATGATGGATAGGGTGCAAATTTTAAGAATTCAGTCATAGCTGTGCTTTGTGGCTTGCAGGTATAAAAAAGTCTCATGGGCCCAATGAGTACACAATGCATAGTCAGACACGCAACACACAAAACATTACTCAAAAGAGAACAAAAGCATTTTTACTTTTCTGTTTTCTTTTTAACTGACAATAAAATAGAGGCTAACTAAAGTGGCTTAGTGTGCTGAATATAATATCAAGTTTATTTTTCATCATGACTAGTCTACTGTCAAAATAAGTCTTGATTAGTCTGTAACCTAAAATTAATATTTGCTTTACCCTATAGTAAGTCAACATGCTTAACGTAATAGACAAAAACTGACAACAGGCGGTAGTTATGATCAATAATGATAATAATAATAAAAAGAAGAAATTTAAATTGGTCTATATTTTGTACATGTCAAGCTCCTTTGTTTGATAGATATTTAAATCTATCAACTTCCAACTTTACTAATAAAAAAAATTAAAGCTTTGGACTATTACAATTAATTTCATGTTGCTCTTCAAATGTCGGTCAATGTCCTCACTTTCTAATGTGGTGGTTTGCTGGCGTTTTGAGTATCTTGATGCAAGAATACTTAACAGCCCCAAACATGTAGTACTCAAACAACAGCTGGGAAATTGTTAAAAAAAATGTTGGGCAGTAAGTGGAAACAAAAACAGAAAGCAGTGATTAGTAAAATATCTTTTACAGGTATTTTATTTCATATTTTAAAATTTTAAAATAGCTAATTGCAAATTCAATGCTTGCTACACATTCAAGTTGTGACTGGCTGTTTTAAAACTTTAAAACTGCTGTTTTAAAACTTCCCACAGTTAATGCCATCATGATGAAGGATTAACCACTTTTGATAGATACTGACCACTGCAGACCGGGAACACCCCACAAGAGCTGCAGTTTTGGAGATGCTCTGACCCAGTTGCTTCTTACTTAACAGTGGTTTCTGTCTTGCCAAGGTTGTGTCAGGCTTCTTGCCACATCCTAGCCCTGATCTATGCCATGCCACAATTTAAATAATATGGTGTAAACTGTGAACCCTGACAAATCCAGATTTGTGCCTTTGTAAATTACAATGTACAGCTACTTTTAGTTGCAACATGTGACATTCATATTCCAATTTAAGGGTATAAAATGGACATAAAACGCCTTAATTTTGCTAAGTTTTGTACAGAAGTGTGTTAGAAAAAATTACACTAATTAAAAATATTTTTGTACTAAATAATGCTTTTACCTTAACCCTTTGCATTGATTTTAGGTTTGGCTTTTCAATTTTTTATTGAATTACTTTATGAAAGATAATAGTATTTTCAAAAACCTCATTATCATGGGTGATTACATGTAAAATGATAGATAAAATGGCAATTATGTTCAAATTCTTAACACAATGAGGTGTGCAAAAAATTAAATGGTCTGAATTATTAATAATTCACTATATAATTAAAGCATTGACCTCAAGACAGTACTGTACTTGAAACATTTGTTAATTATTTGTTATACTTATCACAACAAAGAGAAGTGAAGGCATAATAGATGGATGTGAAGTATTTGATTTATCCCACAAAATTTAACCAGCTCATCTGGACACAGGGCTTGGTTTGGAAGATACTGCCGTCACTCATCCAAGCCAGACTAAAGTCACTTGGATGAGTGATGAAATGTGTCTCCCAGACTTTAGTCAGACGAGTTGTATCTTCCACAACAAGCTCTGTGTCCAGATGAACTATTTCAACGTTGTGGGATTGCGTGCTTGGATTAGTGAGCATGCCTTAACATTCATCATTTTTGTGACTCAGGCTGCAATGTGGGTATACTATTTTTACCTTTTTTTAAACCAGTTGGTTGCTTTATTATTGGCAAACTTCTAATAGAGATGATCTGTGAATATATGTGTGTAACTGAGATTTATTCTCTTTACAGTTAAGCTCCTATTAATGTAGTATTTGCATTATTTCATCCACCAACTACAGCAATTGTAGTATTGAATAGGGCTGTATGCAGTGTTCTTAGACTTGAACGTGCCAAAGCAGGCACCCATGCACGCACCAGAAAGGCAATAAACATCACACAGGTATTTAGAGCCTTTTTGTATAATCAGAACTTCAAATGCTGGACAATTCCTTGTGCTGCTTTAATTCATGCCAGGCAAGGTGCTGGCTCTACCGCCTCTCTCTCTCCTTTTTTATGAGCTGTAATAGATGATCTATGGAGCAGTCTCTCTTCATTTGAGGGAACTTTTTTAATTTGCTTTTTTATATCCACCGGCTGCTGTGATGTAATTCATCATTTGAGTGATTCACAGGTTTCTGGCATATGCTGTCTCTGCCGCCCTATTTCATCGACACACACGTGCATGTCTGCAATTATATCTTCATGGGGTATTCTTACCCAATATAGCTACCCTACAGAAGCAATTTAGCTTAACCCTAACCTAACCACCAAAATAAGGTAATCTTAAGGCTCAGATTTGTATAGCTGGCATTTGCAGTATGTCTCAACAAAGTCAAAATTATCATGTATTCCTATCAGTAAAACACACACACAATAACGTTTAAATTGCATTCTGAATACAAACTGAAGCATGTATGTATTATCTTTAATGTATGGATACACATTTTACATTGTGTAACATTGCTGGAATGGGATTGGGATTTTTGGGATGGGATTAGGATTTTCGTTACATTTGTCAAACACAGTTTTATTGTTTATATAATGTAGATAATTTAAAGGTTACTTAAACTGAATAAAATGTATTATTGTTTTAGTTAAAGTGGGCTTAGTGAATTCTCTCCATGTGATCAGGTTTCTACTTAATAGTAGAATTATTACACTTATTGGATGAAAGTTCGGCACAGATAGTTTTGAGTGATTGTTTCAACAAGGTGGAAATGACATGCAAGCTTCATTTACAGCAACTTTATGCTGTTGAAATTGGTCAAAGTATCACCTGGACAGTATGACACCTTTTATTTAGATCTATTACATTCCTGAGCCGTGAAGGAATGTCACTCAAAGGGCACAATACGTGTGATTGTATCCTTTGGCAGCTTATGCTGGAAGAACAAACTCATTATAATAGGCTCAACAATAAAGACACTTGTACAGAACTAAATTATTGTCACGAAAATGGCCTCTGCCCCTCTGCCTTTTGGTCAGGTTGTAGTTCATTCAGTGAAGATGCTCAATCCCATAGTAGGCAAAACACCCCTATACTTGAAAGTTTCCACCACCATTGTTTATTGTTGTTTTGCTACATTATGGTATCAATCATAGGCAGGAAAGACAAAGAATGTGTGACCCCAATTTGCAAAACAGCATGTGACTTTAAAATAGCTTCTGGTGAGTAGACCAAACCAGCTAATACATTAGTAAATAATTGCTATTATGAAAAGAGTTTTACACTGTCAGATATTAAAGTATTAACATGTATGTATGTTTTGGTAAGTGCCACCCTTCAGGGTACAACTCATGTACCTTAAATATGAATTATTTCACATGGGAATGTACATTTGAGTATGATGTATACAATGAGTTTAAGGTGCACTAAAATGTAATAGATCCATTTGCATTTTAATAGGCAATTAAGCTGATTAAGATGTGAGCCAAACAGTAATTATGTATTTAATGTTTTCTTCTATTTCATGTTATATAGTAAGGAAATATTTAATTCTGATAAGGGTTTAATCCATGTGATTGATGTCAAAGCTAACAACTTGTCATCTCAACAGCATGCCTGTTTACTGCCTCATATGCAAAAATGATAAAGGCTATGTTGTGGGATTTTAAATGAAATTACTGTAATTAAATTTACTCCCATGACAGAAAGTGCAGATTGACTTGTTGTTGTTTCAAACGACTACGCATCCCAGAGGTTACTGTGCTCATTAGTGTTAACTCGCTGAAGCTGAATCCAGGACTACTTTAAGGTTGCCAACATTGTGCCATCAGATTAAGGAGCTGGCTTCTTTTTAAAACTCTGATAAATTCTTATAATTTCATTAGTACAACACCTGGTCTGTATAATAATTAGCCCCTTGGAGTAACAATTGTAAACTTTCTTAGGTACCACCAATTATCAGATCACACACCAAGCTACCCACACCTGACATCAACAGTTGTTTTTTGGATATTCCACTTTTAAGTGCATGGTAACACAGAAATTCACCTTGGTTGGAAAGGTGCTTTCAAAGTGGCTCAGTGATACAGTTGTGGAAGGATACTTGTTAGGAGAAGGATACAACAATTATAGCAGCTTTGACTATCCTTCTGCAACTTTGAATATCCCTCTGAGTGTCGATTAGAGCATTATCAAGAAGTGGGACCACCATCATCTTGTCAAGATCAGGCCAGCCATTTAACCTGGATGACTAAGCCAGGAGGATATTAATCAAGACAGCTACCATGAGGCCAATAGCAACTTTGAAGGACTTACAAGTCTGACTTGTATAACATGTGGAGCCCCGGATGGCTGCAGGGGTCCACGAGAGAGCTTTGAGACCAGATAAACCTAGCATAGTCTGGTAGCTGCCTTTAAAAGTCAGAGAAAACAGTTCCAGCTAGATCCAGCAGAGTCAAGAACTTGGGAGAGATTAATGGAGGCACTAGAATACCAGCTAGAATAGTCAGAGAGACAGGGAGCTGACTGGAACTTACTGGGGAGCTAGAGAACTAGCTGAGTCCAGCTAAGCCTGAAACTCTGGAAACTGCAGAGCAGCTAAGGGCCAGCTGAAAATAGCAGAGTCAGAGGGCTGCCCTGAACAGGCAGAATTACTAAGGAGCCAGCAGGAAAAGGCAATGCCTGGAAGCTGGCAGAGACAGGCAGAGTTGTTTGGTGGCCAAGTATGATGGAGCAGGTAGCAATTCCAGTGAGAATTGGCTGTGGCTGACAATTGGCTTGAAAAGGCACACTAACTAGTGTATTGTCTGAAGCCAGCTGTGGCAAAAAAACTGGCCTGACCAGGTAGACTAGCTATGGAAACAGCTGAAACCGGCTGAGACTTGGACTTGGCTGCAGTGAATAAAGGATCTAGGGAACCAGCCGAATATGGTTGAAACAGAGAAGTGGTTAGGGCAAACTGTGGAACCTGAGGGGATACATGGGTTCAATAGATGTGTAGATGAAAGATTTTCCTCCATATGCATTTGACACTGAATCGCCTCCAAAATGAGTACTGGGAAATAGGCAGTACTTACTATTCCAGTAAGCACTGGAAGCTTGGCTGCTTCCTCTGTGAGCACTCTGCGACAGACAACGTCCCTATTCGGGCACTGGAAGCAGAAACCTTCCTAGTGGGCACTGAATGATGGGCAATGTCTTCAGTGAGCACTAAGAGTTGAGCAGCTTCCACAGGGGACAATGGGTGACAAGTAGGATCTTGGGCCACTTCTACAGTGGCAGTAGGTGACAGGGAACATCCCCAGAAGGCTTGGCAATGTTCCCTACGATTATTCCTCCAGATATTGGGCTAGTAGGAGATCCTCAAAAGCCAGAATCTTTTTGATTTTATTGGGCTAGGGTTTGCTAAGGTACGCAAAATAGAGCTGCCATTGCATAGTGAACCCATCCACACCTGGTTCAATCCTATCATATTCAGCTGGTCTGACAAGCGAAAGTGTTTGAGAAAATCCCATTGAGTCAAAGTTCCTGTATGCATGAAGCTGTTCGACAGATGAAATGATAAATATGACTTGGAATGTCACTCTTGTCATTCGATAAAAGGGAATGTGTTGGGCTTGCACGACTACAGTATATGCCACAGAGCTAGCTAGAGCTGTAGCTGGCCAAAGAGAAGCATTATTGGGCAATGGGAGCCTAGGGTGTGAACTTATCATGATACTCTTGTATACAGTAAATTAACTACTTGAATTTTAATACACTTTATTACACAACAATAGAAATTATTTTGATGCTTATAGCATTTTGAACCCACTATGAACTGTATTAAACTCTGTAACTGATTTCATGTAATACTTTTAAGCATTTTAAATTATTAATCTTGTACTGTTTACTTATTTATAAAACAATATACAGTATGTTTACTTGGGCTAAATAGCTACATTTTACTGCATACATTTTACGCTGTGTCCTCCGGACCAAGGACCATCCAGGACTGTTATCAGCAAGCCTTTGGCAAAGGTCATTTACACTTCTGTGATGGCAGCAGAAAAGTACATAGAGATTTTAGAGCAACATATGCTGTCTGCAAGACGACAGCTTTAAAGGACGTCAATGCATTTTCTAACAAGACAATGCAAATTAAAAAGGCATGGCTGTGGAAGAAGAAGGCATGAGTACTGGACTGGCCTGCCTGCAGTCCTCCTCCTCCTTACTTTGTTAAAGAAGAGTACTCTTCACATTTATTTACTAAACGTAAAGTAGCACTTCTCAGCATTCTGTTGCTTCAGTGTTGGAAGCCAACGCTTGTAGTGAAGTGAATCCTCTCACGAAGGACTTCTTCAGCTGAATCGGACTCGCAAGACGATTCCCCTGTTAAACCATTATTTCCCTGTTTTCTTTCCTTTTTGGGAACAAGCATTCAGGATCCCGACTTGTGTGTCAGTTGATTGGTGGACCAAGTTGCTGGTTGGCTGACCATGGTTGTGGGTCCCACCTAGGGCTTTTCCCCTCTTAGTCATAGTTAGGATTTTTTTGGTTCCTTATTTTGTGCTCTGCACCTTGGGCCCTGTTTTTTTTTTTTCAGTTGGTTTGTCTTAGTGGTACCAGACCACCCACCCCCCCTCTTTACACATTGCTTGTATCCTTGGTGCCATAACATGTTGACAAGCCACCTATTATTTTATTTAAAGCCTCCTTGACTGATTAAACCTTCCTTTCACATCACCAAAATATCTAGCTGCTGGAGGATTTAAATAAAAATAAATCCTCTGTTTCGCAAATTAGTCCGCAGACATAGATCGGATGGTCTCAATCAGTTCCCTCCCCCTCAAATTTCTCTTCCATTTCTCTGTGTGGTATGAGCCTACATCAGGACATTAAATATTAAACTGTATCCAGACTGTGTAGGAGGTCTAGATGTGCAGCTCTTGTGGTAAGACACTTGAGAATAATGCCCCACTTCAATCATTTTACTAGAAAGGTGCCAGTGCAGTCCACTACAGTGAAGAAGAAAGCTGGCTTGGACAGACATAACCTTGTAGTGGTGCTGTTATTCTGATGAGATTTTAATTTTTTTTTATCATATAGAAGAATTAAAAATAATTGATAAAAATTTTTTATCATTTTATGATCGAAATTTTCAGGAAAAACAAATCAGTCACTTTTTGATGGATTAATGTTTTTATGCCAAATAGTTTCTCTAATCAGGGAATCAAACTCAATGTGCTAAATTCTGGATAATTACAGTGTTTATTAAACTCTAAAGTTCTAACATATACAAAGGTAATTAATAAGTGAATCAAGTAACTAAGCAGTAACAATGGAAGTATAACATACAAGGTACAAGATTAATACTAAATAAAATTATATATGATTATAGAAATTACTATGCACAGTTGTTCATGGACCTCAATTGGGTTGTGGTGAGTCACAAAAGATGTAAAACTTATTAAAAGTTGTGAGTGGATGAAATTCTAATAAGAGATCATTTTAAACAAATGATACCAATATCAGAACCAGAAATCTATTTAATGAGAGCATATGTAAATGGGTCTACCTTCATATTGAGTAGAGGTGCTAGGGGACCTGTTGATCAGCAGAGAAATTAGATTGGTGCTCGCAGGACGCGGTTGCAAGTTGTTCCAACAGAGTCAATGGTGATGCTGGACAGATGCCCCCTTTCTTCCGTCTCTAATGGTGTTTGACAAGCAATATGTGACTACATGAAGAGATTAGGTTGTGTAATGCAACCGAATTAAATTGCAGATTCAATTTAACTTGAGTTTAGACTGATATTAGCCTGATGCGACCAGTGCACCAAACTTAACAAGGTTTTAGCAGTATCCACAAAGTTAAATCAGTTCATCTGGACCTAAAGTTTGGTATGGAGATATGTTTCATCACTCATCCAAGTGACTTCTTCAGTCTGAGCTGGTGGTGAATACCCCAACCTTATATGCAGGCAATTTGCATAATGATTGAAGCCGGCCCATTGCAAAACAATAAATCCAGTGATCAGGTCCATATGCAAATCACAATAACCATTAATTACAATGGCCATGTGTGCCTGTCACATATGATTGGGGTATAGCTCCAATCACGGCATATGTGTACCTGGATTATTTATCATGCATCAAGAGGTTTTAGCAGTAGAGATGAACTAACTGTGTGAAACTGAGTAACTAAATTGTAGTGTATATTTTACTATATTTTCTTTTAGTTTTCATGTTCTTAATTTTTTTATCTCTCTTGTTTTAATTTCATATTCCCTAAATTATAGGTTATATTTTACAATATTTTCTTTTAATTTTTCATGTCATTAATTTTTTATCTCTCTTGTTTGAATTTTGTGTTGTCTTAATTGTAACTAAATGTTTGCAAGAAGTCTTTCTGAGGTTCTAGATCTCAGGAATGTTTTAATGCTTTTAATTAATTTTTTTCCTTATGTAAAGCACTTTGAATTGCCACTGTGTATGAAAGGTGCTATACAAATAAACTTGCCTTGCCTTGCCTTGCCTTGCCTAACAGTCCATCTTCTCTGACTCTAAACTGGTACTGCTGTTTCTTTATTGTAAACTCGCTACTGCGTAACAGGCCGTAGCTTCCTGCATTTACGTGACTGTTGTAGCTCTGAATGTCTATTTCTTGAACCAAAAAGCTAACTTTAAACAAACTTGAGGTGTGTCGAGCTTGATGGGTCCTAGCCAATGAAAACTGACCCTCCTTTCTAACTAGAGTTGTCATGCCTAGAAATATGAGACCTTTTCGTCTCAACACAAATATATCACATCAGATGATGGCAGGTTCAGTCATGGGTGTGAATATACAGAACATTAATGTGTTACATCTTGAATCTGTCACATGCTTTTTCAAAGTGTTTTTTTTCTGCAAGGGCATGCTGTTGCTGATGTACTGAAAATTTGTAAGAATCATGTGGATGTCTGGCAGTATAATAAAAATTCAAGAGAATTAACAGACAGACAGACAGACAGACAGACAGACAGACAGACAGACAGACAGACAGACAGACAGACAGACAGACAGACAGACAGACAGACAGACAGACAGACAGACAGACAGACAGACAGACAGACAGACAGATAGATAGATAGATAGATAGATAGAATAGGTAGATAGATTACACTTTATTGTCATTGCTCAGTACAGGTACAAGGCAACGAAATGCAGTTAGCATCTACCAGAAGTGCAAATAGTAGCATTGTGCAAGAAAACAGAATATCAGTAAAGTTACATATTCTATGAGTAATATCAATATACAGTTATAACTATAGCTATTTACATATATGGAATTATATCTATGTACATAGTACTATATACATAATAGTAATAATAATGATAAGCATATAAATAAAATGGGATTAGTTAGGTGTATATTATAATAATAACAGTAATAATAATAAAAAGATTAGTTAGGTATGTATTATAATAACAGTAATAAATAATAAAGATGTGTCAATAGATAACTATACAACTGTAACTATGACTATACAACTGTAACTATAACTATATAAGGACATTGCTAAATAACTATACATATATATGTATGACAGTTGTGTAAAGTGCAGGTGCAAATGATAAATAATAACAACAGTCCAGTGTTTAGTCCGTGGTGTTGGTAAAGTGCAGGTGCAAATGATAAATAATAATAACAGTCCAGTGTGTAGTCCAGGGTATTAGTGGTATTACAGTGCAATGATAAATAATAAATTATAGGTCCAGTGTGTAGTCCAGGGTATTGGTGGTATTACGGTGCAATGAAAAATAATAAATAATAGGTCCAGTGTGTAGTCCAGGGTGTTGTGGTTTTAGAGGCGAAGAGTGGTGTTCAATAAAGTAATTGAGGTGGGGAAAAAACTGTTTTTGAGCTGACTGGTCCTGGCACGTATGCTCCTGTATCTCTTACCAGATGGCAGAAAGTTATACAGTGTGTGGTTGGGTTGGTAGGGGTCCCTGACTATGCTGTGTGAAGGTCTCCGATGGTAGAAAGCTGTGATGAGATGGGAACCTGGTGTGTTTGCACCAAAATGTCCAGAACTTACAACAGACTTTATCACAGACTGGACTCAATGAAGAACTCCAATTATTTTTTGCTAGTTACAACTTTCAGTTCAATTTAATTTTGTGTTTGTATGATTTGTGTAAATCCTATTTATTTAAAGTATCCTCCAGGCCTCCCAAATAGGGTGGGTCCCTGCTGAGTCCTGCTGGATCCTCTCAAGGTTTCTTCCTGTAATTTTAAGGGAGTTTTTCCTTGCCACTGTCTCCCTCGGCTTGCTCAATAGGGTCACACAGTTGGCCAGTATGCTCTCGATGGTGAAGCGGTAAAAGTTTGTGAGGATTTGAGGAGACAGATGATCCTTTTTTAATCTCCTCAAGAAGTAAAGACACTGCTGCGCTTTCTTCACCAGACAGGAGGTGTTGTGGGTCCAGGAAAGATCCTCAGAGAAGTGTATGCCCAAAAACTTGAAACTTGAGACACGCTCCACCTCGTCACCATTGATAAGGACAGGAGAGTGCAAATCAATTAACAGATCAAAAATTAAACATTTTGTCCCAACTTTTTTGGAAATGGGGTTTGTATTTACAAGTATGTATTGCAGCTAAACAACGTTCATCCAGTGCCATGATGCAACATAGTACATGAGTGCAAACAATACAATGCGATAAAAAGCAGTGCAGTACAAATGTAAATAAGTGATTCAGTGTGTATGTATTTGTTGTTGTGCATAGGACTTCAGTCCTATTCAGGGTATATTTTCACCTTGCACCCAGTGTCTCAAAATAGCACCAGACCCACTGCAACCTTGAGCAGAATAAGGTAAAAGTGAGAACTGTTTATCCTCTGAAAACTGGAAAAATTTTTTAGCTGTATTTGTGGTAAATGTAAAAAAAAATATATTCTGTATTAAATTTTTCTCAAAGGTCAAATCCAACCAAGGATATAGAGTTTGAAAAAAATATCTAGTTATTTATCATACTTTAAAGTAGGTATTATGCATGCTTTAAAATGTTTATATTTTTCACATTAATTTATTACAGAGAAAAATATTAATTGTCAGATCACTGAATTCTGCAAGTTTGTAAAAGAATATTTGTCTTTTTAAGGGCAAAATTTCCATTGCAAATGTGAACTCTAAATACTGCTTGCACAGGTATATTTTCTTTTCTATAGTCATTTAATAACTTCAGTATATATTCATAAATTCAGACAAGGCAGCTAATTACAGCCCATAAAAGTCATCATCTAGCATATGCTTGTTACCTGAGGTGACGGCTTGACACATTAAAACATTAATGCAGCAAAACACCAAATAGTGCCGCTCAGGTGGCGCAGCGGTAAAACACGCTAGCACACCAGAGCTGATACTTCAGACTCGTTGGTTTGAAACTCAGCTCTGCCATCCGGCTGGGTGCCTACATGAACAACGATTGGCTGTTGTTTTATACAGGGTGGCAGCCAGAGCCGGGACCTCATAACTGATGCAATAATGACCTCTGCTGGCTTCACAGAGTCAAGGAATAATGCGTTGATCAAGGTGGGGCTCACAAAGCTGATCCGCATATTAACTCGAGTCGTGCAGGTGAAAAGATGCAGTCGGCTATTGCACACGAGTCGGAGGGGGGCGTGTGTCAGTCTCGCTTTTCTCAATCAGGAGTGGAGATCAGCATCAGTAGAGAGGAAGCGGAATGTAGTTGGGTAATTGGATATGACTAGATTGGGAGGAAAATTGGGAAAAATGCAACAAAAAATACATGTTTAATATTTAAATAAATTAAATAAGTTTATTTAAAACATTTAAATAATTCAGTACTTATAACAGTTATCTTATCTCATCTAGTGCAGAGTTCAGACATGTTTGTTTACTTTATATTATCATTCTGCTTTACTTTAGCTTAGTGACAGATTTTCATACATTCTGCTTAAAGACAGGAAAGTCAATCAATACCTAAAGCACAAAATCACCCTAACATTATTACATTCATACTAATAAATGTTGTATTTGAATTTCACTAAAATAAGGCATAATGTTGTTGAAACCAAGAGTAACTTGACTTTAATTGTAAAAAGAAAATTGAACAGGTCTAGCTGATTTAAACCTGACTGTGCTTAATAAGCTAAACTGTCTTTTCTATTTAATTTGGGTAATAACCCAGAGGGTAATAAGTTTTTACAAGCATAATATGGATGTTGTACATGTCTGTTGCTTAAATAAATACAACTATATTGTTTTTATTAATGTTCCCCTGGTGTACTAATACAGTTTGTTTAGTGATCTTGAAATATTCATTGTGACAAATATGCCATAAGAAACTATCAGAAAGCAAGCTGCTGCATTATTGCAGCATTGTACATAAGTAAGTGTACACTGTAAGCATACAACCTCAAATCAGAAAAAGTTGGGACAGCATGGAAATGCAAATAATAATAATAAAAAAAAAAACACTTTCTTACAGTTTCGTACATTTACTTTGACTTTTATTTGATTGCAGACAGGATGACCCTAAGATATTTCATGTTTCATCTACTCTACTTCATTTCATTTATTAATAAACATCCATTCCTGCATTTCAGGCTTGTAACACATTCCAAAAAAAGTTGGGACAGTAAAGCATTTAGCACTTTGTAATGTTGCCATTCCTTTTCACCACACTTAAAAGACATTTTGGCACCGAGAATACCAAGTGATTTAGTGTTTCAGCTTTTATTTTGTCCCATTCTTCCTGCAAACACGTCTTAAGATGTGCAACATTACGTTTCAAAATCCTTCACACATTCTCTATTGGGGACAGATCAGGACTGCAGGCAGGCCAGTCCAGTACCCGTACCCTTTTCTTCCACAGCCATGCCTTTGTAATGTGTGCAGCATGTGGTTTTGCATTGTCTTGTTGAAAAATACATGGACGTCCCTGGGAAAGATGACGTACTAAAGGCAGCATATGTTGCTCCAAGATCCCAATGTACTTTTTCTGCATTAATGCTGCCATCACAGAAGTGTTAATGACCTTTGCCATGGGCACTGACACAGCCCCATACCATGACCGACCCTGGCTTTTGGACTTGTTGCTGATAACAGTCTGGATGTTCCTTTTCGTCTTTGGTCAAACCTGACTGAGCACACGGCGTCCATTTTTTCCAAAAAAGACCTGGAATGCTGATTCATCTGACCACAATACACGTTTCCACTGTGTGATGGTCCATCCTAGATGCCTCCGAGCCCAGAGAAGTCGACGCCGCTTCTGGACATGGTTAACATAAGGCTGCCTTTTTGCACAGTAAAGTCTTAAGTGGCATTTGTGCATGTAACACTGTATTGTAGTGCTTAACCTTGCTCAGCTTAAGCTTGTGCCCTTGGCCTTTATGCACTGAAATTCATCATGATTCCTTGAATGGTTTAATGATGATATGCACTGTAGAGGGAGAAATATGCAAATCTCTTCCAATCTTTCTTTGAGGTAGATTGTTTTTAAACATTTCAATCATTTTCTCACGCATTTGTTGACAAACTGGAGATCCTCTGATCATCTTTGCTCATCAGAGACTCAACCTTTCCTGGATGCTGCTTTTGTACCAAACCATGATTACAATCACCTGTTGACCTCACCTGCTTGGAATAACATCATTATTTAGTTTTTTTTTTTACCTCAGTACTAGCCCTAAATTGCCCCCGTCCCAACTTTTTTTGGAATGTGTTGCAGGCCTGAAAATCAGGAATGGAGGTATATTAACAAATGAAATGAAGTTGAGCAGATAAAACATGAAATATATTGAGTTCAAACTGTCTGCAATCAAATAAAAGTAAATGTAAGGAACACTGTGTTTTTATTTTATTTGCATTTTCCATACTGTCCCAACTTTTTCTGATTTGGGGTTGTACATACTTTTTTTGTTCAAACTTTGTGTGTTTACCATAATATTTCATTTTGTGTTTTATTTCTTGATACAAATTGAATGAACCTTTAACTTTAATTTTTTACTTTGATTTTCTGTGTGAATGGGTTGATTATTTTGGTTTCTGTTGACATTTTTTATGTAATTTTGTTCTCAACAAAGTACACATATTTGATACATTGAGATCCATCAGGTGATTCAAGTGTTGCCTTATGTTTTAAGCATATTAGGAAGACACACAGAGTCAAAATATTCAGTTAAATCTTGCTACATTTATGCCCATATAAGCCAGAATACTAACTATTAGTGAGTAAAGTCACTTTAAAGGTGCTCCTCCTAAACCATTTAAAAAGATTAATGTTGTCTGTGTATTATTATGCTGGTTGATTAATTCTTTTGTTTGCATCCTCAGCTATACATTTGCATATTTTGATTGTCTGACTCTTCTGCTTGGCATTCTCGGAGAGTAAGCATGTGCGCCATGATTTCGATCATGGCGCCCCCCGAGGCGGACGTGTTTGCTCGCTCTGCACAGGGATGTAACTTTTTTCGACTTTTTTTTTCTTTTTGTATGTATATTTTTCTCATTTTGAACGTGGTGCATAAATGCCTTGCATTACGGACATACAGCAGACAGGCATTATTGGATATCGCTGCACATAACTTTGAGTTTACTGGTCATATTCCGTCGGAGCTGCAACTCATTGTGCGCTCACATAGCCACCGTCGCTACACCCAGGAAGGCCCAGAAGCTCCGGCCTCGAGTGAGTACGCGGACCCAAGGAAAGCGCTTCGTAGGCGGCGACGTAAGCGAGGCAAGAGAGGCGGGCTCCATGCTAGGCTAAAGGCTCGCGCTAGCCGACCACCGCTACCCAGCCTCTTGCTAGCCAACGTACGGTCTCTGGAGAACAAGTTGGACGAACTAAGAGCCAGAATTACATCGCAGAGGGAAATAAGAGAATGCTGCGCTCTGATTTTCTCTGAAACCTGGCTTCTAGAGAACGTCCCGGACTCTGCCGTTCAGCTCGAGACTCATTCATTACACCGTGGAGATCGGACTGCAGCCTCCGGTAAAACAACAGGAGGGGGTGTGTGCGTGTATGTTAACAACGCGTGGTGTAAAGATGTACAGACTGTATATAAGCACTGTTCCCCAGATCTGGAGTTTTTATTGCTGAAATGCCGTCCCTTTTATTTACCAAGGGAATTCATGAGCGTGTTTTTGGTCGCTGTTTACATCCATCCGCGGTCTAACTACACAGCGGCGCTAAGTAAGCTCTATGACGTCATCAGCGCGCTGGAGACTAACCATCCTGACGCTGTTTTCATTGTTGCGGGTGATTTTAACCAGTGCAATCTACGGACTGTATTAACTGAATACCACCAGCATGTGAAAATTCCCACCCGTGGCAAGAACATCTTAGACCACGTTTACAGCAACATACGTGGTGGATTTAGGGCTGCACCCCGCCCTCCATTTGGAGAATCAGATCACATCTCTTTGTTCCTGTACCCGGCCTATAGACAAAGACTCAAACAATCAAACCCTGTTAGCAGACAGGTTCAGCTATGGACATCAGAGGCTGAGAGCACTCTACAGGACTGTTTTGCCATAACAGACTGGGATGTGTTTAGAGAGGCAGCCACTATGGAAGACTCTTCTGTGAACATAGATAACTATGCTGAGTATGTGACTGGGTACATTGGCACTTGCATTGAGAACATTGTGCCCACCATAAAAGTCAGGAAATTCCCTAACCAGAAGCCCTGGATAAATGGTGAGGTACTGCAAATGCTACGAGCACGCTCTACTGCATTTAGATCTGGTGATGAGACTGAGCTCAAAGTTGCACAGTACAGACTGAAGAAGGCCATAAGATCAGCCAAGAGACAGTATAGAGAGAAAACAGAGGGATTTTACTCCACTACTGACCCCAGGCATATGTGGCAATGTCTGGAACAGATTACAGATTATAGGTCCAGGCCCAACAACACCATAAGCGCCTCAAACAGCCTTCCAGACGACCTCAATGCATTCTACACCCGCTTTGAGACGTCGACCCCCACTAGCCCCACAGAGAATACACACACCTCCATTACGCAACCCTCCTCCCCCACACCAGTTGTCTCACCAGCCCAGGTACACAAAGCCCTGAAGAGGATCAACCCCCGCAAAGCTGCAGGACCTGACAACATTCCTGGGCGGGCCCTCAGAGCATGTGCTAACGAGCTGGCTGATGTTTTTACTTCTATCTTCAACCTTTCCCTCAGACAATGTACAGTTCCCACCTGTTACAAGACCACCACCATCGTCCCTCTCCCCAAGAAGAACCCCCCATCCTGTCTGAATGACTACAGGCCAGTAGCACTCACTCCAATCATTATGAAGTGCTTCGAGAGAGTGGTGCTGGCCCACATTCAGAGCAATATACCAGGCACTACAGACCCCCTACAATATGCATACAGGGCCAACAGGTCTACCTCGGATGCCATCGCCGCAACCCTTCATGTCTCTCTCTCACACCTGGAACATAAAGACTCCTATGTCAGGATACTCTTTATTGACTACAGCTCCGCCTTTAACACGGTTATACCTCACAAACTTACACATAAACTGTCATCTCTTGGACTACACCCCACCATCTGTGACTGGCTTTTAAACTTCCTGACTGGCAGGCCTCAGTCTGTTAGGATTGGAAACAGGACATCAACCAGCATAATCACCAATATTGGTACCCCGCAGGGCTGTGTCCTCAGCCCTATCCTCTACACCCTGTTTACCCACGACTGGGTCGCCTCCCACTCCGACAACATCATCCTGAAGTTTGCTGACGACACTGCTGTGATAGGTCGTATCACTGGAGGAGAGGAGGCAGCCTACAGGAGTGAGGTGAACAGTCTGGTTACCTGGTGTGTGGACAATAACCTTACACTCAACATAGACAAGACCAAGGAGATGATAGTGGACATGAGGAGGGAGAGGAGACCTCATCAGCCACTGTTTATCCGGGACCTTGAGGTAGAGAGGGTGAACAGTTTTAAATACCTAGGGGTCCACATCAGTGATGACCTCACTTGGACACTAAACACCACACAGGTGTTAAAGAGGGCTCAGCAGCAGTTGTATTTCTTGAGGAGGCTGAGGAAATTTGGCATGTCACCCAAAATACTCAGCAACTTCTACCGCTGCATCATTGAGTCCATCCTGACCAATTGCATCACCGTGTGGTACGGCAGTTCTACTGTGAAGGATCGCAAACGCCTGGAGAGAGTGATAAAGACTGCAACGAAAATCACCAGGACGGCACAACCCTCTCTCCAGAGCATCTACCATCACAGAGTCCACAGGAGAACTGCGTCCATCATCAAAGACCCCACCCACCCCCAACATGGACTATTCACACTTCTACCCTCAGGCCGGAGATACAGAAGTGTGAAATGCAGGACAACAAGACTAAAGATCTCTTTCTTTCCCACAGCAATCAGACTCTTAAACAGCTGAGCTGATTATTCATTGACACTATCACACTTGCACACAATACTTGCACTATAACACATATGACTGTTTACAGGTCTACATACATTTATGTTTACACTACTGTCTTACATATGACTGTTTACAGGTCCACATACATCTGCACATGTATGTTTACACTACTGTCTTACATTTTGCACATGTAACTATACTGTCTGATTGCAATATATCTGCTCTTTTTTTTGCACAATGTACATACTTTTATTCATAACCGATTGCAATATATCTGCTCTTTCTTGCACAATGTACATAACTTTTATTTCTTAATTTGACTTTATATTATTATTACCTATTTGTACTGTCACGAGGGGGTGAGGACGAGACGAAAGGGGCGGACACACACGCAGAGATGTACACTAAATGTATTTATTAATCAAGACACGGGCTAGGAACATACGCTAGTAACACAGGCAAAGCACACAAGACAGACTAAACTAAACAGGACTAGACAAACTAAACTAGGCTAAACATGGACTACACACAGCTAAATAAGGTATAACACACTAAATGGGCTAACAAGGCTAACAAACTAAACTGGGCTAACAAGGCTAACAAACTAAACAGGGCTAACAAAGCTAAGAAACTAAACAGGGCTAACAAGAACAAAGAAGGAGAACATGAAACCAGAACAAACTAGGTAAATACACACGGACAGACAAAAGTCAAGAATTAACCAAGCAAAGCTAACCAGTCAAAAGAGTCCAAACATCCAAACCAAAATTACCAAAATAACCCCTGCCAGCCTGTTCCTCAGCTCTCCTTTTACATGCTCCCTGATTAGGATCAGCTGGGGCTGATTGCTCAGGGGGACCAATCAGGAGTGAGGCATGGCAGGAGTGAGTGTGCTCACGGAGAAGAGGGGCGTGGCACATATGAGCACACAAAGGCTAGCAGTGTGACAGATGCCCCTCCCAAAGGCACTACACCTGGAGTGCCTTAAACAACAAAAACAAGGAGGTCCCGGTCCCTGCGGGGTAAATCTGAAGTCATTAAATATGTCCTCAGGCAGTCGTGATAAAAATGGTGGGACGCAGGCTGCCGACAGAAATCCAGAGGCGCAGTCGGGGAACGCTGTCGAGGAGCCAGAAGCACCTAGGGGTGCCAACGAGAGTTCATAAGCACCATCAGGGGGTGCCGACAGGGAGACAGAAGCACTATCTAGGGGTGCCAACACGAAAACAAGAGCGCCGTCAGGAAGCGCCAACTCAGAAACAGAAGCACCATCGGGATGCACCAACTCAGGGACAGGAGTGCCATCGGGGCGCACCATCTCAAAAACAGGAGTGCCGTCGGAGGACCCCAACTCAGGAACAGGAGTGCCGTCGGAGGACACCAACTCAGGAACAGGAGTGCCGTCGGAGGACACCAACTCAGGAACAGGAGTGCCGTCGGAGGACACCAACTCAGGAACAGAAGTGCCGTCGGAGGACACCAACTCGAGAACAAAAATCAACTGCGGTGAGCCTGGCGAAGAGGCTTCGGGAGTCAGCTGCGGTGAGCCTGGCGAAGAGGCTTCGGGAGTCAGCTGCGGTGAGCCTGGCGAAGAGGCTTCGGGAGTCAGCTGCGGTGAGCCTGGCGAAGAGGCTTCGGGAGTCAGCTGCGGTGAGCCTGGCGAAGAGGCTTCGGGAGTCAGCTGCGGTGAGCCTGGCGAAGAGGCTTCGGGAGTCAGCTGCGGTGAGCCTGGCGAAGAGGCTTCGGGAGTCAGCTGCGGTGAGCCTGGCGAAGAGGCTCCGGGAGTCAGCTGCGGTGAGCCTGGCGAAGAGGCTCCGGGAGTCAGCTGAGAGGACCCTTGAGAAGAGGCGTCCGGAGTCAGCTGCGTGGACCCTTGAGAAGAGGCATCCGGAGTCAGCTGTGTGGACCCTTGAGAAGAGGCGTCCGGAGTCAGCTGCGTGGACCCTTGAGAAGAGGCGTCCGGAGTCAGCTGTGTGGACCCTTGAGAAGAGGCGTCCGGAGTCAGCTGCGTGGACCCTTGAGAAGAGGCGTCCGGAGTCAGCTGCAAAAACACTGGAGAAACGTCATTAATCAGCTGCACAAATCCTTGAGAATCTACTTGATTCAGCTGTGAGAACCCTGGAGAGGCGTCCGGAGTCAGCTGCGAAAACACTAGACAAACATCACTCAGCTGTGAGGACCCTTGAGAGGCGTCCGAAGTCAGCTGCGAAAATCCTTGAGAAACTCCTTGATTCAGCTGCGAAGACCCTGGAGAGGCACCCGAAGTCAGCTGCGAAAATCCTTGAGAAACTCCTTGAAACAACGGTGAGGACCCTGGAGAGGCGTCCGAAGTCACTTGCGAAAACACTGGAGAAACGTCGCTCAGCTGCGAGGACCCTGGAAAGGCGTCCGAAGTCAGCTGCAAAAATCCTTGAGAAACTCCTTGAAACAACGGTGAGGACCCTGGAGAGGTGTCCGAAGTCACTTGCGAAAACACTGGAGAAACGTCACTCAGCTGCGAGGACCCTGGAGAGGTGTCCGAAGTCACTTGCGAAAACACTAGAGAAACATCACTCAGCTGTGAGGACCCTGGAGAGGTGTCCGAAGTCACTTGCGAAAACACTAGAGAAACATCACTCAGCTGTGAGGACCCTGGAGAGGTGTCCGAAGTCACTTGCGAAAACACTAGAGAAACGTCACTCAGCTGTGAGGACCCTGGAGAGGCTTCCGAAGTCACTTGGGAGAACACTGGAGAAACGTCATTCAGCTGCGAGGACCCTGGAGAGGCGTCCGAAATCAGCTGCGAAAACACTGGAGAAACGGCATTCAGCTGCGAAAATCCTTGAGAAACTACTTGAAACAACGGTGAGGACACTGGAGAGGCGTCCGAAGTCACTTGCGGAAACACTGGAGAAACGTCGCTCAGCTGCGAGGACCCTGGAAAGGCGTCCGAAGTCAGCTGCAAAAATCCTTGAGAAACTCCTTGAAACAACGGTGAGGACCCTGGAGAGGTGTCCGAAGTCACTTGCGAAAACACTGGAGAAACGTCACTCAGCTGCGAGGACCCTGGAGAGGTGTCCGAAGTCACTTGCGAAAACACTAGAGAAACGTCACTCAGCTGTGAGGACCCTGGAGAGGCTTCCGAAGTCACTTGGGAGAACACTGGAGAAACGGCATTCAGCTGCGAGGACCCTGGAGAGGCGTCCGAAATCAGCTGCGAAAACACTGGAGAAACGGCATTCAGCTGCGAAAACACTGGAGAGGCGTCCGAAATCAGCTGCTTGGACCCTGGATATGCGTCAGAAGTCAGCTGTTTGGACCCTGGAGAAACTGGACTCAGCTGCGAAAACACTGGAAAGGCATCCGAAATCAGCTGCTTGGACCCTGGATATGCATCAGAAGTTAGCTGTCTGGACCCTGGAGAAACTGGACTCAGCTGCGAAAACACTGGAGACATTGGACAGACTTGGACAGACGAACTCGGCCTAAGACTGACCCGAACTTGAGAACACGGCACTGGGGCCGGTGAACAAACAAAAAGGCCCCTTGAGCCCTTGGGGTGACGACAAGAAAATTGAGCTCGCATGAGGCCCTCAAACTCTTGCACAGAGTTCAGCACAGCTCCCTTCTCAGTCCAGAGCTGCCTCGCCCACTCTCGCGCAGCACCATTCAACCTTGACATCATGAACATCACCTTTTGTGTTTCAGAAGGCTGCGGGTCGAGAAGGTTTTGCAGGTAGAGCTGGCTCTGAAGCAGAAAACCCTCAACCAAAAGGTCGCTTCCATCATAGGGAGCTGGCTTGTAAAGTAAGAAGGTTAGAGGAAACCTCATGGAGTCAAACTCCGGAAAATTACTATCTGTCACACTAAACATCTCGCTGTGTCCTTGAGAGGGGTTAATATGTCACGAGGGGGTGAGGACGAGACGAAAGGGGCGGACACACACGCAGAGATGTACACTAAATGTATTTATTAATCAAGACACGGGCTAGGAACATACGCTAGTAACACAGGCAAAGCACACAAGACAGACTAAACTAAACAGGACTAGACAAACTAAACTAGGCTAAACATGGACTACACACAGCTAAATAAGGTATAACACACTAAATGGGCTAACAAGGCTAACAAACTAAACTGGGCTAACAAGGCTAACAAACTAAACAGGGCTAACAAAGCTAAGAAACTAAACAGGGCTAACAAAGCTAAGAAACTAAACAGGGCGAACAAGAACAAAGAAGGAGAACATGAAACCAGAACAAACTAGGTAAATACACACGGACAGACAAAAGTCAAGAATTAACCAAGCAAAGCTAACCAGTCAAAAGAGTCCAAACATCCAAACCAAAATTACCAAAATAACCCCTGCCAGCCTGTTCCTCAGCTCTCCTTTTACATGCTCCCTGATTAGGATCAGCTGGGGCTGATTGCTCAGGGGGACCAATCAGGAGTGAGGCATGGCAGGAGTGAGTGTGCTCACGGAGAAGAGGGGCGTGGCACATATGAGCACACAAAGGCTAGCAGTGTGACATGTACCTTGTTACATCATGTGTGGACAGCAGAATAAGAATTTCATTGTACAGGGAAACACGTTTCCTACTGTACATATGACAATAAAGCTTTGAACCTTCTCTCTTTTATTCATTTGCAGATGCCATTTTTTCACCTTGCTGCTGCAAACCATGGGTTTCTTCCTTCATGTGTTTCTTTCCACAAGAATGACTGCTAGTATGTATTTTAATTATTTAATTTTTTTCTTTTAAAGGGATACATTATTGTGGTGTGTTGTTTGGTAGTGAGTATTAGTCTCTGAGCAGAGTAAGTTTTTTGTCAGTTTTGTATGCAATGGCTGTACTCAGCTCAACTATCATACTGTTAGGACAGTCTTCGGTGCAATCAGCATTTAAATAGGAAGGATTTAATTATGTCAGTCAATCAGAGACATGAGAGATGGAAAAAAAAACATTAAAACCATTAATAACAGAGTATTATAATCTCATAGATAGGTTGTGTGGTTTTACATTAAGGCAAACTTGTAAAGTACTTTTATTAATAAACACTATAATTATTTACTTAAAACAGAGGGATTTTCACACTGGGCCAAACATATTATGGATTGATTACCTTTGCCTGCTTTTCTCTCACGGAAAGAAGCATAAATTCACCCTCAGTAGTCACACCAAGACTACAAATCAACCAGGTGATGCAGTGCTCATCAGCACTACTATGTTGCACCGGTTTTTGGCCCTACCTAAGTGAAGCCTGAACAGCAGCACAATACTTAGACATTAGACTTTAGCTGGTAAAGATAGACGACTGGTGTGCATATAATTCCTTTTAAAGAGAGATCTCTTCAGTTAGCTGATCATGGCTTGCAAAAGAAATCCTTTTTTAACTTTTCAGAGCTTTCAAACATTTTTAGCTAACAACTTCCATTGAACCACATTATTTTCGCTCTTTAATTAAGCAGAGAGAGAAGCACTGGGGCTGTGACTGCAAGTCAGTGCATTGGTGGATTGAGTAGCTGGTGCACTGACCACAGTTGCAGTTCCACCTAGCATTCTCTTTCTTTAGTATTAGTATTTTTTTTAGGATGTCCTTGACTCATCTTATGTTAATCTTAGTTCATTTTTTCCTGTTGGCTTGTAGCGTAGCCAAAATATCTCAAGCAGTAGAAAAGCTGTCTGCAGTGCGAGTCCTGCCTCAGGAGATCTTAATCAATGATCCTTTTCCAAATTCTGCAATTTTTGTAAGACACTGCATTTTGTAGGCTCCAGGTCTCTGTCTGAACATTGGGTGACCAGGTGTTGGGCCAAGCTAAAAACTGGACTAATTAGATAAGATGACTTTACTCCAGTCCAATAAGGTCCAATACAGTCTTTTGCAAACATTAGCCAGGCTCTTCTTTGATACTCATAGATTAAAAGCTTTTTTTCTGCCACTGAAAGCCTGCTTTGAGCCGTTTTTACCACAGCTCACCCCAGATCGCACAAACCGCTCAACCAACAGTGAACTGCAGACTTAAGTTGTCTCAGTTATGGATAATGTACATGTTTTCACAATAAGCAAGAAACATAGCATCTATAGGAGAGTTGCACAAACCACTGCTGACCAAAAATGACACAAAGGCTCACCTTTTACCAGTGGGTGATATTTGTTTTGAACAAATCTTTATCCGCAATAAATGGAATGATAATTTAATAGCTGTATTTTGTGTTGACTCATGTTGTCTTTTTCTTATATTTAATTAGTTTTAAAATCTAAAACATATAAATGTGACATTATTAAATGTAAAGAAATGGGATGAGGAGCAAATACTTTTTTTAACAGTATTTAAAACAACATGTTCAGAGCCGTTGTAGAGTTCTCTGGGCTTGGAGGCATCTGAGATGGACCGTCACAAAATGGAAACATGTATTGTGTTTAGAAATCGGTATTTCAGATCTTTTTTGAAAGAAATGGATGCTGTGTGCCTCGGACCAAAGACAAAGAGGAACACCCAGACGTATCACTTTTTCGAATGTATGCAAGCTATGTTACAATGTATTTGTAGTACAGAACAAAATTGTTTTAGTCTAGTTCCACTGCAAAGCAAAGATACATTTATAGACTCTAAAATGCAAGGGTATTAATATTTTAAGCAACACCTGTAAACATACATATCCATAATCTGATACAATAGTTAAATCTTAAGAAGATCTGATTTTTTCTTAGACTAGCCATGCTTAATAGAAATTACACTGTAAGTTTAATAATAAGACCCGTGTCATATCACCTGACCTGCAAATTGTTGCTGAGTTGTTTGCTCAAAATCAAGTGAGAGATAAGGAAGGGTCAAAAACTGATCAGCTCTCAGATAAGTCTTAAAGCCAACAGATTCTTTGTAAGGAATTTTAAATGGATCTCACCAGCTTGCAAGATGCATTCTTCAATTTATCAACATACAGTATATTAGAAAAACCATTCCTAAACAATTTTTTACGGTGGCCGAGAAGTGCAAAACAAATTAACATTTCAGAAAACAAAATTACAAAAAAAACTAAAACAAATTTACAACGAAAACAAAACAAATTTACAAGTGCTTGGGTACCCAGTGTTTGTAAATTTGTTTTGGCATATGTAAAAGTGTTTCAGCACTTGTAAATTTGTTTTCGGCATATGTAATTTTGTTTTCTAAAATGTTAATTTGTTTTGCACTTCTCGGCCGCTGATTTCTGACGGAAAGGGTAGGTACAATAACACCGGAAGTGCGTGTTGCTTACCTGCTGTCAATCAAACTGTTTCTCAGCGGTAAAGTGAACGGAGTTTGTGATGGTGACGATAAACAAGGTTTTGTCTAGTTTGTGGAAATCATTTTATCCAGTTGACCCGCTATTGTTTTTCTTGTGGAAAGTTATTAGATTGTTTGTGCAGACGTTTAGACGAGGCGTGTGCATCTCTATCTACCGTCCGCTCTTCTAAACATCTAAGGAATTCCCACAAGAAAAACTAATAATTATAATAAGTAATAAGCGAAATAATGAAAATAATTAACACAAAATGGACAAAACATTGTTTATTAGGGATGGAACATTTGATACCGAGACTTTGAAGCTTGTTTCACTTTTGTAACACTGGACTCAGTGTATCGGAGCTTATATTAAACCAGAATGTGCGGGACTGATTTAAAGCTTTGGTGGTGTGTTTTATTTCACTCACTATATAAGAGACAATCAAACCAGGGTTACCAACCGTCCTGTAAAATACAGAATCCTTCTTTATTTGGAGACTAAACGTGGTGTTCCGTATTGATCTGATACAGGACGCGCTTTGTTCCGTATTTTTATCAATGGGAGACGGGTGGTGTGTATGAAACAGAAGGAAACTGCTGCTATGGGAATTAGAAAATGTTTGGTTATTATATTAAGTAGTATTCACTTTTATTCTTAGTAATGCGGTGTGTGCACTGGTTATAGCAGCATAACCTGTTTAATACACCGCTGTATGAGTAGCACAGTGGGCAGAGTGCGTTGTTTTGCCTAAAATATGGTTCTGACTTATTATAATAAAGAATGAAAATAATAAATGTTAAACACCATAAATAAAACATTTGTTCTCATGACTGTGTAAGGTGTGCCCCCACCCACTGTGCTACTCATACAGCGGTGTATTAAACAGGTCATGCTGCTATAACCAGCGTGCACACCGCTTTTGTTTTTCTTGTGGGAATTCCTTAGATGTTTAGAAGAGCGGACGGTAGATACAGATGCACACGCCTCGTCTAAACGTCTGCACAAACAATCTAATAACTTTCCACAAGAAAAACAATAGCGGGTCAACTGGATAAAATGATTTCCACAAACTAGACAAAACCTTGTTTATCGTCACCATCACAAACTCCGTTCACTTTACCGCTGAGAAACAGTTTGATTGACAGCTGGTAAGCAACACGCACTTCCGGTGTATTGTCCCTACCCTTTCCGTCAGAAATCAGCGGCCGAGAAGTGCAAAACAAATTAACATTTTAGAAAACAAAATTACATATGCCGAAAACAAATTTACATGTGCTGAAACACTTTTACATATGCCAAAACAAATTTACAAACACTGGGTACCCAAGCACTTGTAAATTTGTTTTGTTTTCGTTGTAAATTTGTTTTAGTTCTTTTTGTAATTTTGTTTTCTGAAATGTTAATTTGTTTTGCACTTCTCGGCCACCGTAATTTTTGCTTTGTTGCAGGGCACATTATCCTGCTGAAAGAGGCCACAACATGGTCTGCAACAATGCTTATGTAGGTGGTACGTGTCAAAGTAACATCCACATGGATGGCAGGACCCGAGGTTTCCCAGCAGAACATTGCCCAAAGCTTCACACTGCCTCCACTGGCTTGCCTTCTTCCCATTATGGTGCCATGTGTTCCCCAGGTAAGTGATGCACACACACCCGGCCATCCACGTGATGTAAAATAAAACGTGATTCGTCAGACCAGGCCACCTTCTTCCATGGGTATCCTGACTGGTCTGCGGCTGTGCAACCCCATACGCAACAAACTGTGATGCACTGTGTATTCTGACACCTTTCTATCAGAACCAGCAATTTGAGCTACAGTAGCTCGTCTGTTGGATCGGACCACACTGGTCAGCCTTCGCTCCCCATGTGCATCAGTGAGCTTTGGCCGCCCATGACCCTGTTGCAGGTTTACCACTCTTTCTTCCTTGGACTACTTTTGAAAGATACTGACCACTGCAGACTGGGAACACCCCACAAGAGCTGCAGTTTTGGAGATGCTCTGACCCAGTCATCTAGCCTTCACAATTTGGCTCTTGTCAAACTCGCTTAAATCCTTAGCTTGCCCATTTTTCCTGCTTCTAACAAATCAACTTTAAGGATAAAATGTTCACTTGCTGCCTAATATATCCCACCCACTAACAGGTGCCGTGATGATGAGATAATCAGTGTTATTCACTTCACCTGTCAGTGGTCATAATGTTATGCCTAGTCGGTGTATATTACTGCAACACAAGATAAAACAAGGCAACAGTAGTTTTATCTTAAGAATTCCTTACTGTTTGAAATAGACAAACCAGTGCCAGTGGTGCCAGCTTTAAGTTTGATGTACTGTAACTGGGTTCAGAACCAGCTTGGTGGTGATTATCTCTGCTTGCCAGTCTTCACCCCAGATCTTACAACTAATAATTATATAATACCATTTCCAGAAATATTAAAAGACAGTGGACTGCTGGCAGGCCAGTAAAGCACTCACACTATGTGTCTAGAAGGCTTTTTCAGCACTTTCAGAATGAGGCCTGACATTGTCTTAGTGAAATAACCATAGACCTCCCAGGAAAAGACGTCATCTTGATGGCAACAAAATATGCCTCCACATAAATGGTACCTTACACACATGCCGTGGGAACAAATGACCCCCAATACCATGACAGATGTTGTATTTTGCACCTTTTGCTGAAAACAATCTGTTGTGTCCTTTTTGTTGTTTGCACAGAAAACTTGTCTTTCGTCCAACTGACCCCCCTCCCCCCACACACACAAAATGCATATGCACCGGGAACTCAGCAGTGTTTCTGTAAAGAATTAATATATGGCTTTATTTTTGCATAACAGCTTCTGGTTGCATTTCCTGATGCAGCAGAAAACTGCACTGACAGTTTTTCCAAAGTACCCCCCAAGCCCATGTGGCTATATGTTTCTACAAATTTATACTTACAGACTTAGATACAGTCAAGAATTGGAGCAGATTTGTTGTAAAATTACAAATTGTCTTACTGATTCTAGTTTGTTTTGTCTCTTTTCTAAGGTTGCCCCTTTGATTGCATTATTTCTTTATTCACCATTTGACTTAGACAAGAAAGTTAGAAAATTAATTGGCTTGACATTTAAGCTCCTCACTGTATCTCAAAGGCTGTTATTAAATGGACTAAGACCTTAGTAACAACCCATTGAATCCAGTTGTCCAACCACATGTATACCAACAGAAATAAAAAAAAGGAATCAAAATAAAAAAGAGGTCCAAAGTAAAACTGTATACATAAATATAATGCTAATTTTGTGCATTTTCCACCTCAAGAACATACTAAGTTTTTTATTCATCTTTTTATTCCAAAAGTTCATAAAAGAACATTTATGTGTCACAGAAAACTCCTTAAAGAAATTTTTCCCAATTTTTATTTAGAAATCTTGATTTCAGTCAGTATAAGTAGGAGTGCAGGTATGTAATACCATTACTAACATTTCTGTGGCAAAAGTTGTTTACCATCACCATACCAAATTTTTAGCTTATAACTAGTTCCCTAGTTCACCTATATAACCCTTTTTCACCTATGCACTCTGCACAGGCGCCTATCCATCTGCTAATCAGGGTCCTTACACAGCGTTTTGAAGACCCCACTCACATAGTCCGGCCATCCCGCCCTAGCAGAAACTGTCTGCTGCAGGCACTGCCAATTATGCCTGCTAGATGGCAATACACATAAAATCCACTCCTCCAAAGTGTCATAGTTGTTCAATTAGGCCCGCTAGATGGCAATACACATGAAATCCACTCCTCCAAAGTGTCATAGTGGTTCAGTTATGCCCGCTAGATGGCAATACACATGAAATGCACTCCTCCAAAGTGTCATAGTGGTTTGATTATGCCCGCTAGATGGCAATACACATGAAATCCACTCCTCCAAAGTGTCATAGTGGTTCAATTATGCCCGCTAGATGGCAATACACTTGAAACCCACTCCTCCAAAGTGTCATAGTGGTTCAGTTATGCCCGCTAGATGGCAATACACATGAAACCCACTCCTCCAAAGTGTCATAGTGGTTCAGTTATGCCCGCTAGATAGTGCCCAGCCGACCGGTGGCAATGCTGAGTTTCAAACCGAGGTGTTCAGAATCTCGGCGGTGCTGCGGTAGCGGAATATCCCGCTGCGCCACATGGGTGGAATTATTTGTATTTTAAAGTGTCATTGCATCATACATTTCTATCTGTAAAAGCCTTCCTGGGCCACTGCAATACACATGAAATCCACTCCTCCAAAGTGTCATAGTGGTTCAATTATGCCCGCTAGAACCGCTGGCAACGCCAAGTTTCAAACCTAGGAGTTCAGAATCTCGGTGCTGGTGTGCTAGCGGAGTATCCCGCTGCGCCACCTGGGCACAATTATTTGTATTTTAAAGTGTCATTACATCATACATTTGAGCATTTCTATCTGTAAAAGCCTTCCTGGCCCACTGCAATACACATAAAATCCACTCCTCCAAAGTGTCATAGTGGTTCAGAGCACAATCAATTCCCCAGAATGACATGAATAGCTCTGTTCAAATGAATCATTGTTAGGGATCGAATCACAAAGCTCTACTCTGGGCAGTTTTAATCATCTAAATGTATCGCATTCACAAGGAAATTGTGTGCGTAATGGTTTCACAGGATTCATAATGTCTCATTAAGTGCTATGAAAACAGCAATGCGAGATATAAATTTGGGTCTAAGAATTGGAAGACGTTATTATGAACCAATCAGAGCTTTCGAATTCAGTGTTTGGTGGAGTTATTTTAGCAAATCAAAAGCCAGAAATGAAGATTTAGTTTTTGGCATCAGATTAATGACATGACAATGCAAAGCCCAGTCTTTAGCGGATTCACAGAGCTGAATGTGAGTTTGAAAAAATCTTGTCGGGTATACACATTTACAAAAAAGTGGATTTATATTCCTAAAAAAACAACACAGTGATGTGGTCTCATTAAAAAAAAACAGAAGCTAAGGTAAGCAGCAATGATGTTTTTGTGTTTTGTGTTCTTTGTCGTGGGTGCAGGTCGCAGTGACGCAATTTACCACACACTTTTGCTTTGCAATGAAAACAAAGCATTATCAAAGCAAAGTAGAAGCATGCTATAAACAGCAGTAGTGCAACCCAGTTCAACCACACTGCTGCATAAAATCATAAATGTTGCTTAACTTAGCTTTTGTAAACTGAAAGCAAATTTGTATTTGTATGTTTTATTAGGGATATAATCCATTATTTTGGATTTTTTTATTGATGGCCAACTACAGTACATCCAACCATCTTTGTCCAGCAATTAAATAAACCCATCTAAACCTTTTCCTGGGGGCGGCACGGTGGCTTAGTGGGTAGCACTGTCGCCTCACAGCAAGAAGGTCCTGGGTTCGATCCCCATGAGGCGGTCCGGGTCCTTTCTGTGTGGAGTTTGCATGTTCTCCCCGTGTCCGCGTGGGTTTCTTCCGGGTGCTCCGGTTTCCTCCCACAGTCCAAAAACATGCCACCAGGCTAACTGGAAACACTGAATTGTCCTATAGATACCTAGCCGCTAGATGCACAAACCAGTGCATTGTAGTGCCGGTCCCAAGCCCGGATAAAATAGGGAGGGTTGTGACAGGAAGGGCATCCGGTGTAAAAATTGTGCCAAATCAAGGCGGATCATGATCCGCTGAGAGCCGACCCCGCAACCAAATGGGACAAAGGCCGAGGAAGAAGAAGAAACCCTTTCCTAGCTAAAAACTGAAACTTATAATTCGTTAAGTCTGTCAAAAGTTTGTCAGTCAACACAACCAATAATGTGTGACTATTTCATTGCCATCCCATCTGAAGCAATGCAAAAAATAAGTATTTCTGGCTTTTGATTCGCTACACAAATTATTTTTATTTAAATGTGTGCATGAACCGAGCAGCCTCTGCATGAACTCCCAATTTCAACAAAGTGAACCGTTTTGCACATGACACCATGCTGAATTAAAGAGAGTGAGATAAATAATTCTTTACCATAAAGCACAGATCTGTGATTCAATTTCAGAGAATAATTCGTTTGAAAAGAGTTGGTGTAAAAATATAGGGGAGGGGTACATTTCATATGGACAGAGTCTGTGACAGTTTAAGAGCCCAAAAGCCACAAATATATTAATTAATGACACATTAAAATAAAAAGAATTCATTTTACATGTTTTTGTGCAATAAAGTAATTTTTTTCCTGTTGGAACAGTTTGGAAACCAGTATAGACTATTGTCACAAATCGGGCCTCTGTGCTCCTGGAGTTTGTTTGTGTGCCACACCCCTCTCTCCAGAAGCACATGGTGGAGGGTTTCAAGGTCAGGTCGACACCCCTCATTATGATTGGTCTTCTGCTGATCATCCACAGCTGCACCTCATCCCAGGTAGATTGCTGCTGGCATATAAGGGTACAGCTGACTATTTTGCCATGGTCATGTCTGTTTGATTCCTAAGTAATGTTATTTTGATTTGGTTTGGTTCCTTGCTCATGTTTGCTCCTGTCTGCTTGCTAATGTTCATGTTTAGAAGTCTTGTTTAAAGTTAATCTTGTTCATGATTAGCGATTAGTTCATGTGTGTGTGTGTGTGTGTGTGTGTGTGTGTGTGTGTGTGTGTGTGTGTGTGTGTGTGTGTTTGTCTTGTGCAAACCTGTCTTGTCTTTTATTATTAAATATCTGAAATCATCTTTGCATGTGTGTTCGCCCCCTATTGTCTTGGTGAAAATGTCTTTAAGATGAGAAAATAAGTGTTCTGGCCAGAGAATCTGTGGTAAGCACCTGTTCCACTTCAACAATTCAAAAAGAAACACAAGTGTAAATGACTACCTGACTGTGCTGTTCATGTGTGATTTGATTATCCAGGGAAGATTTTAATGCCAAGGTCTCAAAAAGGCCTTGATGTCAAAAAATTATTAGATAAACTGTTAATAAAATTATTAATGGGTGAAAAAATGGTACATTTGGAACATAATCCAAATGAAACATACACCGATCAGCCATAACATTTAAACCACCTCCTTGTTTCTACACACACTGACCATTTTATCAGCTCAATTTACCATATAGAAGCACTTTGTAGCTCTACAATTACTGACTGTAGTCCATCTGTTTCTCTATATACTTTTTGAACCTGCTTTCAATCTGTTCTTCAATGGTCAGGACCACCACAGAGTAGGTATTATTTAGGTGGTGGATGATTCTCAGCACTGCAGTGACAATGACATGGTGGTTGTGTTTTAGTGTGTGTTGTGCTGGTATGAGTGGATCAGACACCGCAGCGCTGCTGGAGTTTTTAAATACTGTGTCCACTCTATTAGACATTCCTACTTAGTTGGTCCATCTTGTAGATGTAAAGATTGGCTGCTGTTAGAGTTAGTCATCTTCTAGACCTTAATCAGTGGTCACAAGACACAATGTTTGCTGGATATTTTTAGTTGTAACTTAATGATTAACTAATTATCTTTTAAGCAGCTAAAACGTGAAAATGTATTGTGGTCGAAACATGCAAGTGACTATGGAAAGATTTTTTATAAAATGAACCAATAATTCTACCTTTCTTACACACAAATGAAAACACTGTAAATGTTACTTTTTTCTGACGATGCTTTAGGTATTGAATTCCTGACTGTACCTGACTGTTATTATGTGCAATTTCTTAGCCAGTTTTTTAACTACCACTGATTTACACCTGACCAAAACAGAATGTAGTTATTTTCTCAAATAATTCCTCAAATAGGTGTTGGAAACATTCCTGCAATGTTTTGGTTGATGTTTACAAAACTGCATTGTGTGATTGCTGTATACCTGTCAGTGACACATTCATGGTGCAACTATCCTGTTCTAGCACATTCCCAAGTTGCTTTATTGACCACTTAAATACACTGAAGTCATTGTCCTGTACATAAAACCAATTTGAGATTACAGTTCTCATTATAAATACTGGAAGTATTAAAATAGCCCAGTTATAGCTAGAATGCACAGGCTGTGACATTCAAAGAATGCTTGATTGATTTTATGAGATGAGTGTCAAGAAAACATTCAATAAATCACTACAACTTCAGCAGCCTAGGTTGATGAGAGAGGTTAGGTCCCTGAATTCATGCCATTACATGTCACAGCTGAAACTGAGATTTATTGGACTAGTTATTTTTTTTAAAACTACAACTGTCCAGTTTTGGTAAGATTGTGTCTAGTATAGCATGTATGACAATACTGGGACCCAATGTAGTCTATTCTCTTTAAAAATGCTTTTGATACAGAGTAAAATTCTTTTCTTAATAAAAGCAAGTTGTCCAGCTACAAATACAACAGACCTCCTTCACACCATCACACTTCCACATCTATTATACACACACACACACACACACTTATAGGGTGTGTTCGAAAAGCTAGTGTGCTGTCTACATAGACAGCATTTTACGTCATCCTGTGCGCGCTCCCGAGAAGGAGGCTGTTCGAAATCCTAGATGCCTTAAAATCCTCACTTCTGAGGTATCTTCATATTTCAATGTTATTTTGGCTCAAGAACGAGTGAGCATCCGACGCTGCCTTAGTGATCAAGGCAATCCCAGAATTCATTGCGGGTCGGGTGCTCTTCTCTCTTCTCTCTGACGGGGCGGAGAAACGAATGGACTTATTTTCAAACGTAAATAAAATATTACTGATTTTTAACTTGTATAAACTTGTACCGAGTGTTTTTATTTGCAAGTTCGGGCTTGTCAGGAAATTTTACCGTTATCGGTACATGAAGGAAGATGTTATATTGACGTTAGCGTGCTGTGCTACCTCATCCATTGGTTTTAATGGCAAGATGCTAAACGCGAAATGCAAAACCTGATGGAATCGCTATCTAAGTAGTGCGTTTGAATAACCTGCCTTATAAGTCATTGACTTACTAGAATCCTCTCTACTAAGGCAGCTGCCTATGTAGACAGTAAGACAGCAAAGCAGCTCATTAGGTTTTCGAACACACCCATAGTCACATACAGTAGTACCTTGTAACTCAACGTCCAGTAAACTCAAAAACTTTGAAACTCGATGCCCTTTGTTAAGAAATATGTACCATTAAACTCAACATTTCCCTTAAACTCAACATGTCCAGTTTCTTTTTAAAAATTTATTTCTTTCATTTTAAATTAACAATAAACAGCCGCTTTGTTTAGCGCTCGGTTTGAGCGGTGCAGTAATACGTCATCAAAGTGTGCATATGAGACGAATCTGCATTTGTGTGGAATAACCGCCAAATTCACTCCACATGTATCTTAGCTGAATTTTCCTCCTGTTTCACTTTTAAACTTGTGTTACAGCTTGGGGTTCTGAGCAATTGTAAGAATCAGCTTATTATTTCAGTGTTGTTTATGTTATATTTGTGATATTTTCAGTGTATAAGTGTCAAAAACAACCTATTATTTTACATTAGCCTAAAATATATGCAGTTCCACGGGACCATGGAATGCATTAACAGGTTTCCCATACATCCTTTTGGGAAAAAATACATTAAAACTCAACGCCTTTTAAACTCAACAACACTCCCAAAACCAATTGATGTTGAGTTTCAAGGTACCACTGTATTTAAAAACAAATCTTTACTGACATATTGCACAAAGATGCATTAAACAGAGACCAGTTGTAGCTACCAGAAAATGTTTTTATTCAGAGACTGAAAAGTCAGCAAACAAACAAGCCCAATGTGTCAAATGACATCTTACAAAACTTACAAAGTATGACTTTCCCTATTCTCTCTTTCAAGGAAAAAGTATAATTTCAGTAAATTTTATTTTGTTCTGTACCACATGTTCAGAAATAAACCTGGATGATTACAGGTCTAAAATATGATTGGATGTTATTACCAACCTCCTTCTCCTAATCAACCACATGTGAGCTAATCAGTGCAAGCTTTTGGCACAGCTTTTTTCTCAGTGTGAGTGTGAATATCCTGTTTATCTTAATTACTTCTGTATGTAATTTTCATTTTTTACAACATTTTTGGACTACAACATTGACTAAAATTCGACTTTTTATGTTTGTGTGAGTTTACTAAAAATATGATATATTCATGCACAGTGGGGGGCAAAAGTATTCCTTTGTTCTTGTGGTTTGCTTTCTTGCTGGTACCTCACATTGTTAGATTTTGATGCACTACAGCATCATGTTAAATCCAACCTTAATTGTAATTTAATTATTTTTTCCCATTTTTAGCCACTGTGTTATATTGGTATATTAACTGCCCCCTTTTTTTTTTTAGTTTTTAGTTGGTTTCCATTGTTCTGATTCTGTTCAGTGTCACGTATCCAGCCTGTCTATGCTTCTGGAGTTGGTGTATGTGCCACGCCTCTCTCAGACTCTCACAGACTGAAGCCAACGCTCTTTATTGTGATTGGTCCCCTGCCTGTTTAGGATTGTTTAGGTTCTTCTATTTAGCATTAGCATTTAGCATAGGCAGTGTGTTCGTATGTCTTTTTTTTGGGTACACTTCTCTTGTCTTTTATTATTATTATTAAACACTTTGTTATAACATCTCTGCGTGTGTGTCCGCCCCTCTTGTCCCGTCTAACCCCGAATCGTTACATTCAGCCAATACACTAGGGTTCAAAATCAACTTAGTGTCTTTATTCACCAACCGTTACTAAAATTTGATTTAGCCTGCTATGGACCCAGCCGAGCTGGACAGAATCAGTGTAGCCATGGAGCAGCAGGGGGCCATTTTTGGTCAACATGATCCGGTGCTCAGACAGATTATAGCCCAGCTGTACACCACAAGCACAGTTGCTTGTACAGTTTCATATTCTCAAAATACTACTGATGTGCTTGTCAATTACATAGTATATCAAGTTGTGTAGTTCCAGGATGTAATTAGTATATTTACAAATAAAACAGTGAGTTTTAGCAAATCACTTCTTGTGTTCTTACAATGTATACCAAATGACATAGTAGTCTAAATTATAGACTACTTAATTGTAGAGTAATACCAGCCATATTCTTTATTTTAATATAATGTAAGTCATATACAGTACTTCTAAAATGTCTAGTGTAGTACAATTTGTGTACTTGTGCTTAGTTTTTTTTTTTTTTTAAGTAATGGTCCTATCACACAGTCTGTGGGGGAAAGGTTAAAGGTCCTTGCTTTGAAAGCCTTGCTTTTAGGAGCAGCAGAAAAATGAAAAATGATTGAATGATGTTACTCAATATAAAATGCATGCAATGGCTGCAAAAATCTCAGTTTAAGTCTCAAAGGTTAACATGCCTATTGACCGATCAGACCGATGAGAAAGCAGCCTGTCACTCACAGTTGTCATCAATGGTCATGGCAATGTTGGGCATTTAATGATTTATTTTTCTGGCGCAGTATATGTCACAACATGACATATGTGTTGAAAAACAAGTTTCTTTTATGGGGGAGGGGTATAAAAGCAGGCTTATACACCGACCATGCATAACATTATGACCACTGACAGGTGAAGTAAATAACACTGATTATCTCTTCATCATGGCACGTGTTAGTGGGTGGGATATATTAGGCAGCAAGTGAACATTTTATCCTCAAAGTTGATGTGTTAGAGGCAGGAAAAATAGGCAAGCATAAGGATTTGAGCGAGTTTGACAAGGGCCAAATTGTGATGGCTAGACGACTGGGTCAGAGCATCTAAAAACTGCAGTTCTGGTGAGGTGTTCCCGGTCTGCAGTTTTCAGTATCTATCAAAAGTGGTCCAAGGAGGGAACAGTGGTAAACCGGCAACAGGGTCATGGGTGGCCAAGGCTCATTGATGCACGTGGGGAGCGAAGGCTCGTGTGGTCTGATCCATCAGGTGAGAAACTGTATCTTAAATTGCTGTAGACGTTAATGCTGGTTCTGATAGATTGGTTTCAGAATACACAGTGCATCACAGTTTGTTGCGTATGGGGCTGCATAGCCGCAGACCAGTCAGGGTGCCCATGCTGACCCCTTTCCACCGCTAAAAGCGCCAACAATGGGCACGTGAGCATCGGAACTGGACCATGGAGCAATGGAAGAAGGTGGCCTGGTCTGATGAATCACATTTTCTTTTACATCACATGGATGGCCACCAGGATGCACTATAGGAAGAAGGCAAGCCGGCGGAGGCAGTGTGATACTTTAGGCAATGTTCTGCTGGGAAACCTTGGGTCCTGCCATCCATGTGGATGGTACTTTGACCGTACTTGTTCTCCCTGTGTCTGCGTGGGTTTCCTCCGGGAGCTCTGGTTTCCTCCCACAGTCCAAAGACATGCAAGTGAGGTGAATTGGAGATACAAAATTGTCCATGACTATGTTCGGTATAACCTTGTGAACTGATGAATCTTGTGTAATGAGTAACTACCATTTCTGTCATGAATGTAACCGAAGTGTAAAACATGATGTTAAAATCCCAGTAAACAAACAAACTAAGACTAGCGTAGATTGTTGTTAACAAAGAGCCAATACGTCTCCACACCAACCGACTATCTTAGCTATGCCCGCCTGTATGAGAAAATCACAGAGCTTAAAGGCAGGGTAACTTTACTGCACCATATCAAAAAATATGAGCATTTTTTCTTTACTTTATTAGCTACAGCCAATTATACTTTTACTGTAGCTGCTCTGGACACCACTGCTCCATTCTGACCATCATCCTCATCTCCCAACCCAACATTGCAGCCTTGAAGAATGCAAAAACTGTCCTAAATCCTTTAGACTGTTTCGGCTGCTGCATTGTGCCCGGAGACCAAAGGTTAGAGATCATGAAACAGCATTTTAACAAACTTTAGTTCCTTAGTTTCCTGGTGGAAAACTTATGAGAAACAGAAAGAACATGTACTGTAAATGTCGACAGTCTGCAATATGTAACATGTTTTAGAGCAAAGTCCACAAGTTACTAAGTTAGTTCTTCTAAATATTAAATCTCTTGACAAACAAATCTCTTAATTGATTAATGAGTTTATAAAAGAAACATGGCTAAATGAATGTTGTACTGCAACTGTATATATTGTTCTTTTCAATGCAAGCAGTTATCATTTGGTGACCACATCATTTAAGTATCTGTGTGCAGTTCTGATAGGGACACCACAAATATTACTAGTAACTGTCTACATGCCTCTGTAGTACAATGTTAATTTTATTGATGAATTTACAGACCTGCTGTCTTTTATTTGTATTGATTTTGAACATTTTGTTATTGCTGATGGTTTTTAACATACTATTTGACAATTCCAAGGACAGTTTTGCCTTGGAACTACATGCCGTATTGGACTCTTTTGGTCTTTCACAGTATGGTAATGGGATTACACAATGGCATTTTTTGGATGTAGATATCTCAAAGGGTCTCAACATATCAGCCTCAGTTAAGGATATCACATTGTCAAATCATTACTGTGTGTTCTTTTATATGTGCGCCTCAATAGACATCAAGAAAGAAGGGTGATGTCACAAAATGTGCACTAAACAATGCGATCCATCTGACTTACTTGATGATATCCTGGAAAGCTTCATCTCAAAAATCATTAGTGTTATGGATGAGATAGCACTAGTTAAAGTAAAAACTTGGTCATGCAAGCAGAAAGCACCATGGAGAAATGCTGCTGCAGGTCAGCTCGAAAAAAGAGAATGCCAGAAGGCTAAATGCAAATGGAGTAAAACCACTCTCACAGTCAGAAAGATCCAACATCATCAACAAAAACATTAACAATAGCAAAATACTCTTTGCTACTACTATAAGTATAAATAAGTATAAACTGAGGCATGTAATAGCTTTGCATCCTATTTCAGCTCGAAAATCAATAATATCAGACAAGCAATTAGTATGCCCACATCCTCATATATAGCCTGTATCCTTGTTTTCACCATGAAAAGACCCGATGTAGTACAGTTAACAATGAAATTTTAAATGATACAGTGAGTCATCTCAGATCATCAACTTGCAGTCTTGACATGCTCTCAAAGAACTTTTTAAAGAATGTCTTTCACTCAGTAGCATCACATACTTCTGACAGTAAACACCTCATTCATGTTGGGTGTTTTTTGTGACTCATTAAAACTACAGTGCTGAAGCCTCTATTTCAAAAGAAAAAAAGCAATTCTAAGAAGCAATAGCAGGTCTTAAAAGCAGTAAACAAGTAGAGACCAATTTAAACTAATTTATACATCTATTCTACTACAGCTATGCAGATGACACTCAGATTTTCTTGGCCTTATCCCTAAATGACTGTGGTCTGCTTGACTCACTTTGTTAATGCCTTAAGCACATCTCAGATATCACAGATATGAGAGGCACAGACTAGCTTCATTTCTGAATTTAAAAGCCTTCAAATCAAAAGAACTAGGTTTCTTAGATCACAAAAAACTAGTCAGTTAGTCTAAGGTTGAGGACAGAGATGCAGTGTTTCGCTAATATGCCACTAGACAACAGTTTTCTGAAGTACTTCCAAGTACTTCCAAGCCCATGTGGCTAAATTTATCACAGTAGCGTGAAGGTAGTGGTTTTCATTCTTGCTTTACTAAGTACTAAATTATTTGCAATCTTGCATTGAGAAATCTTCTTTTTTTAACGGATTGACAATTATCTTATTAGAACCTCATCACCATATTAAGCAGAAATACACCTGTAGCAGCATGAGTGCTAATTGTGGCTTATCCAGCAACTACATTCCTTTAATACAGTCTGCCAAATTAAGCTAAGTTCATTGATTAAATCATCAAAGTCTTAATCATGTAACCTGCTTACTTAAAGAATTACTTTCTGCCATCATAGAACCCTTCTTACTATGTTAAATATGTTCCAGTTTGTTCATTTAAATAATAAATGCTCAGAAACTACAAAAGTAAATTATAGTGTTTCACTGCGGTCAGTGTTGGGACCTTTATTACAGTTGTGGTCAACATTACTAACACTCCTGATTGTTTAGTATAAAAAGCCTATATCTTTAAGTGGATGTGTACCAACTTTGTATCATTAAAATATTTAAATAGCATGTCCAATTACATTCAACAAAACGTTGACCTGTCGATATACATGCAGTCATTTTGAAATAGAAATAAAGAAACATAGTATATGATTAGGGCCCTTCTAAATTCATGGGAAAATGTGCTTAATTTCATGGACCTTGTTTTTAAAAGTCATTAAATAACAGCATAAATGGAAGCTACAATACACACCACAGCCTACCTTAATAATTGATTGTAAACCTAAAAGATCCAGCAACGGTGCGAGGCTTCATGAGTAGTGTTTTTAGCTGCTTTACACTTCGACATCGTGGACATTTTGACATAGTCCAAATTAACCAGTTTTTGTTTGTTTGTTTATTAGGATTTTAACTTCATGTTTTACTCTTTGGTTGCATTCATGACAGGAACGGTAGTTACTAATTACACAAGATTCATAAGTTCAGAAGGTTATATCAAACACAGTCATGTACAATTTAGTATCTCCAATTCACCTCACTTGTATGTCTTTGGACTGTAGGAGGAAACCGGAGCTGCCGGAGGAAACCCACGCAGACACGGGGAGAACATGCAAACTCTACACAGAAAGGACCCGGACCGCCCCACCTGGGGATCGAACTCAGGACTTTCCTGCTGTGAGGTGACAGTGCTACCCACTTAGTCACCGTGCCGCCCCCACTACCATTACAAAGTTCTACATCTTTTGTGACTTACCACAACCCAATTTGAGGTCCATGAACAACTGTGCATTGTAATTTTCTATAATCATATATAATTTTTTTTGTATTAATTTTGTACCTACATATTTTACTTCACTCGTGTGTAGTGTAAAAAAAAAGTGTTTACCAGTATACCTGCCTCTCGCTCACACTAACAGAACATATACTGCCGAACTGAACTGTTTGGGGCAGTCTGCCGATTTTTATATGACTCAAAGAGCCAATCAGGAATAAGCAAGGAAATATCTTCACACTGTAAAACAAAATGCATTTTTGTGATTGGTTCAGAGATAATTTTAAAAATAGCCGTTGCTTGCATTGGGCTTGGGGGGGGCAAAGACACAATTTGGGGGGGCAATGCCCGCCTCAGCCCCCCCCTAGCGCCGGCCCTGATATGATATGATTTTAGAGTTAAAAAAAACATTGTAATTACTCCACACAGAAAGGACCCAGACCGCCCCACCTGGGGATCGAACTCAGGACCTTCTTGCTGTGCGGTGACAGTGCTACCCACTTAGCCACCATACCGCCCCAAATCAACCAGTAAACATGAGACACTTGAATGCTACGTAAATGAAACATTTTAATTTTCACAGCAATTTGTATTTTACACAGAAAACTGATTTTATTGGTTTTGTAACTCATTCAAGGCCCCCAGTCCCAAAGGCAGCAAACCAGCACCAGAACATTCTGTGTCCTCCACCATAATTCATTGTAAGTAGGGTGAACTTTTTTTTAATATTGTCATTTCATCGTCTATAAACACAATGCACGTATGCATTGCCACAGAGCTCTAGTTTCATAGAACATTATGTTTTGCCTATATATGTTTTGTAATCTTAATGGAATTCAAGTCAGGGCTTTAATTCAAACCTAAGGGTTGACATTCTTATTCAGGATTTTCTGATAGAGAGCAGCATTCATGCTTTCCTCAGTTCCTTTGTGACCTCCTGGGTGAGTTGTTGATAAATTAAGTATAACTCTCTACAACTTTTCTGCAGAGCTACGTAGATTTTGCTATAAATGAAGTATTTAGTAGATGAATGATACAACAAACAAACAAAGAAAAGTAGCAGAATATTCTGGTAATACTGCCATATCACAATGTTTGCTGATATTAAAATCTACTGCTTGTCTGTATGACCTGAAGTAGATGCTTGGGCATCTTTCAGTGGTTGTCCAACACGACTGGCACTGTAATGGCCACAACTGGCAGAGGCAGAGTCAGAGCCCCCACCAGCCCCCACTGGCCAAAAGATTTTTAGAGAATATAAAGTGGGTTTTGTGGTGTGCTTTGTGTTCATGTTTATGTTAAATTTGTAAGTTACCATGTTCAGGATGTGCTTTGTGTTTGGTGGCGTGTGCAAGTTCTGTGCTTTTTTGAGCATAGCAGGAGTGGTCTGTGTATTCAGATCGATGTAGTGCCACATCCTCATGTACTCTTGCGTATGGCTGAATAAATGCACCCCTCTGATTTTGTTCAGAGTAGGACTTGGTCTTACTCTTTCCGAAAGTACACTTGCTGTCCAGAGGGAATTACTTTCTTTAGATGCACAAAATCTATTAATGTGCAGTCTCTCCTTCCATTTCCTTCCTCTCCTTTTGTAGACACAATACATTCCAGCATGTCTGAGCTCTGAGTTGGCTCTTTGTGGCCATGCTGCATTCCTTCTATTGCCCTCCATTTTGCCTGAATGACTCGACGAGAGTCAAGCCCACTGTAGCAATGACAGTCACCCAGGGTCTGAGATGTGCAATAAGAACATAAGTAAAGGAAGGAAAAAATAATAATGACAAAATGAATAATAAAATACAGACAGAAAATAGAGCACATTGAAGACTGAATATGTGCCAAATAAATTCAATCCCCTGCATAGATGAGGTGTTAGACTGGCTCTCAGAATCTAAATCTAAATCTAAGAAGCGGGTACTGATAGGTGCCACTTGCACAGATTCTCCGATGCCCTCCAACTTTTATAGTCCATGTTCTAGCAAAAAGATAAAGCCACTGTATTCCTCAATACATAACAAAGTATTTATATGCAGCATAAGGTCTACCTGGGGTACCGAGTTGGCCTAAGTGGAGTGTCAACAGACCCAGAAATAACAAAAGCAATTTGTAAAAGAGCAACTTCTGCTTCACACAGAAATAATTGTTTGCCATGGTAAAGGTGACAAAAAACATTTGCTCCTATCTCTGTGGCAACACTTTATTCTCATAACAGATCTCTCCTTATTGCACTGGCTGTTGAACATAAAGACTCCAGATGAGCAGCTGGCAAAGAAGGCTTGAAGAGGTTACAGGTCTTTACAGGCTGACACAGTGCACTGGCAGGCCGCACACCAGTAGTGGAACTATTCAGGGGGGTTGACACCCCAGAGCTCCTGGAGGGATGGAGTTCAGATGAGCTGGTGAGTGGGCCAGTGGTGGTTTGACTAGAATGGTAGCAAAGACCAGATCGGCCAACACTATCACCATACAGCAAAGCAACTAAGGCAGATTGTGGCAGCACAGTTGCAGCACTGCACGGGGCAGTGACACTTAGCTGGCAAGACAGCACATGATGCTGGCAGGGATCTGGCAATAGAGGAGCTACAACCTTCACACCAAAGGCCATGAGTTTAAGACTGGAAGCCAGACCTGGATCTAAAATCGTTGCCACCAAATTGGAGATTCAACAAAACTGTCCAGCAACTGGGTGGGTTTCTGAACAATGCTAAAAAGGCTGCTGGAGGTTGTGTACCGGGTGGGTACTGGTACAGCACTATATAGCCTTCAGGACATCTTCTGGGCTGTTTCAGGAACTTTGCAAGGAAATGAATAGCTGCAGGAGTGCTGCCTGAGACTTAAGGTGGGGGCATTGTTGTATTGGCATGACAACACAATGCCTGCTTAGACATATTTTCAAAACTGCTTCATTCCTTTATTCATTGTCTATTTCTGGTTAGAGTTGTGGTAAAAGTCACAGGCACACACACACACACACACACACACACACACATTTAGACACACTTACAGTTAGGGCCGTTTTAGTAGCTCCAGTTGACCTTATTGCATGTCTTCGGACTTGTTGGAGGAAATTGGAGCATGGTTGGTTTTATACACCTGAATTCCATTCCATTCCTTTTTGCCATAGTGTATTTGAGTTTAGTGGTATTTTATTATGTAGTTGCTACTGGTGCTAGAAACACTCATGTATCCTTAAAGAATGGAGCAGCTTACACAAGCATGCACTGGTATAGTGCTTTGACTATTGGCAGGCATAGGATAAGTTGATGTAAAGTATTTTTGTTTGTTAGTATTGTGGGTGTAAACAGGTGTTGGAAATATTGGCAGTCTTTCGGTGAACCGCAAAGCCTGAGGATGTGAAAAGTAAGCCAGTTCTAAAGCTGTCTGTCCGTAGCAGAGCAAATTACTGCAGGCTACCTCTCAATCTGTTTTGATTCATCTATTGTACTGGCTACACTCTTCTGTTTTCTTTTTGTACCTCGACCACTGTGCTTCATCCCCTTTTATGACTTCTGTATCCTAAAGAATTTGTTTAGTCCTCACATGCCACATGTGTGAACCAATGTAGCATATGGTTTATGGTAAGGGCCGCAATAGGGCCCAGTAGATTTTAATTGTCTATAATGAGCATCTTTTCAAATCCTCACTCATTATTTAACAATAGGTCTAGACCAGGGGTGTCGAACTCATTTTCACCGAGGGCCACATCTGCATTATGGTGGCCCTCAAAGGGCCGATTGTAACATATCCTGCTGTGATTGCAGTCTGCCCTTTTATATCTTGGACAATTTGTTGTTTTTCTTGGAAGCAAAATTCTGTGTTTGGTGTCAAAATGCCAAATTTATACTGTATATTTATAATGTATATCTACATTTATATTGTACTCCTTTACCACAGACACGGCCTCATAACACAAGAGACGTACCGGTTTTTCTTCTTGAAGCACAAACTTGTATTCACTTTCCCATCTTTCATTAAGTTACCTTCCTTCTGCTTCAATTATCTCTTCTTGTTTATTTTGGGATTATGTGTAAATATTTCTTAATGTCACCTGTTGGAAAACTGTTTCAGTTAAACGCTGATGTGGAAAGACTGCCATCTAGTGTCAGGATGCGTTCACTTTTTTTTGTGGGTCACAAAATTGGCATGCATTGTGGGAGATGCAGTTTATGTACGATTTTACAGTGTATTTTAAGACAATCATACGTCTTTTAAGCCACATAAAATGATGTGGTGGGCCGGATTTGGCCCGCGGGCCTTGAGTTTGACACATGTGGTCTAGACAATCCTGCCTCTGTGTTGGGCCGAGAGCAGATGGCTTCCCCAATAATTCTGAATGTAAAATTAAATTACTTGGAATTTATTTACTTATGTATTTAAAAGAAAACATGTAATGAATTGTTTACTCTGTTACTGCCCTTGATACATAATAAAGATGATATTGTATTAATACTGACATGGTAGATGTTGTTAGTATTGTGTGGACACATCTCAACAGTGACTAATACACTTGAGCTGATGTGAACATTTGAAATTGTAGAAACTTGGCTTGGTATTGCTTTTTCCTTTCTCTATCCTATGACTTGGTTATTTTTTATAACTTCATATTTAGATTTTTAAAAGGCTTTAACAATCGTTTTCTAAAGTATTTATGAGCACATGTGGCAATTTTTATAACAGTGCGCTTCAGGCCTTGCCCTACATGGACTGAGATTTCTCCAGATCTGTTCATAATGTCATTCATTCGTCAGTTATTCTATGGCTAGGCTAGAACAAGATACAGAAATCTCAATACCAGACTATGGCTAAGCTAGAAATAGGTACATAGGTATATGACTCTAACATAACTTTAAATGAGTTTTTGTCTTTTCCTGTCCTGTCCTGTCCTACTTCAACCTGACAGCCCTCAGCATGAGCAAAAACAGATTAAAATATTATACACATGACAATCACTGAATAACATGGAACATGTAGTGATCATGAATATGAGGACGAATCAGTGGACTGGGGCGGATGACAAGAGTGGCATGGAACATAAACACAAAGATTAAATCCATGTGCTCCTGGAACCATGAGGGTGTGATAAGTGAACAAAACAAGACAAATAGTGTTCCAGGAGCCAGGTGAAGCTGGAGCAATGACAGTTTGAACATACACTCACAAAATTGTTGTATAATTATCATTAAGTACTGTATATGGTGGAAGTATGCAGAACCCTTGACTTTTTGCACACTTTATTCTTTTGTGGATTTGATTCTAAATGATTGTAATATATTGTAATCTGAATTGTAATCTGAATGATTTTATTATTATGTTATAATAATGTCATTGCTATTTTTACCCATCAATTAAAAAAAGTCTTTTAAAAATCTATTAAAAAATTAATAACTTAAATATCTTATTCACATATTCAGACTCTTAAATCATTACTTTGTTAATGCTCCCTTGACAGTAATTAAAGCTGCAGGTCTTCTTGAATACATATATAAAAGCTCTGCACTTCTGGACAGCATATGTGACCTGCTACTGTCCGATTCAAATTGTAACAAGTAGACCCTAATTGAATTCTAGACACATCTAAAAATTGACTACAATTTAGAGTGCCACAGTAAAGAGTCAGATGGCCAGATCATACAATCAGATGGCCAGATCATACGAGAGCTCCAAAGACAACCCGTCCTGGAACGCACCATAAGCGCTATAAGTTTTATTCAGTCTTGGCTTCTGGTGCTCAGTGGCAGAGTAAGTGACAGAGCAACAACCCTGCCAAATGTGATGGATCTGCAAGGCGGACTCCATTTCCTCAGCTGGACTATCAGTGGGTTGCAGCAGCTCCATGGTAAACCAGTTAAAATATGAGCACAAGTCTGGCTGATTTAATAAAATGGTAGCCCAAAAAGTAGCATAAAAATATGAGGGATGTTTGATTGCTCAAGATGATAGCATAAGAGCTGGAGCAGGAACTCCCTGCTTCCCATCATAACATTCGGGAGCTGGCAGATGGCACTTATGATAGTGGGGGGGTCCTTGGTGACAGGAGGAATGTGCTCACTGGTAATCTTAAGGGGTTAGATTCTGGTGCTACTATCTGAGCCTTGAGCAGGATCTGCAGCTGACCCAGAATCTGCTTAAGCAGGTGGAATTTGTTTTAGCGATACACATAATAGTACACGTAATACACATGTATGACATGTAACATACTTAACAGACCAGACAGCACACGAACTGTTAACAAGTATTTAACTGAGTGAACAACTGTGGTTAAGAAGTGTTACAGCTCTGGAGAAAAAGCTGTCAGCATGTCTGGTTGTGCTTGTTTTGATTGCCCCGAGTTTTCTGCCAGATGGAAGTGTTTGAAAAAGGTTATGTCCAGGATGAGTGGGTTCTGCTGTAATTTTGCCGGCGCACTTCAGCACTCTGCTGTTGAAGATGTCCTGAAGTGTTGGCAGAGTACATCCAATGATCCTCTTCGCTGTCCTGATTATACGCTGGAGTTTGGCTCATTCTTGTGATGTGGGGGAACCAAACCAGATGGTTATGGAAGATGTGAGGATGGACTCGATAATTGCTGTGTTGAACTGGATTAGCAGACTCTGCAGCGGGTTGAATTTCCTCAACTGTCTCAGGAAGACAGAATTCTTAATGCAAAGCCAATATCAGTGATAATATGGTAGTGTGTTAGTGTCACTGATGTGTAACTTTCACATCTGTGAAGATATCTTTATTGCTGAGCAGTATACACCGATCAGCCATAACATTAAAACCACCTCCTTCTTTCTACACTCACTGTCCATTTTATCAGCTCCACTTACCATATAGAAGCACTTTGTAGTTTTACATTTACTGACTGTAGTCCATCTTTTTTTCTGCATGCTTTGTTAGCCCCCTTTCATGCTGTTCTTCACTGGTCAGGACTCTCCCAGGACCACTACAGAGCAGGTATTATTTGGGTGGTGGGTCATTCTCAGCACTGCAGTGACAATGACATGGTGGTGGTGTTTTAGTGTGTGTTGTGCTGGTATGAGTGGATAAAACACATCACTGTCACTGCTGGACTGAGAATAGTTCACCAACCAAAAATATCCAGCCAACAGCGCCCCGTGGGCAGCGTCCTGTGACCACTGATGAAGGTCTAGAAGATGGCCAACTCAAACAGCAGCAATAGATGAGCGATCGTCTCTGACTTTACATCTACAAGGTGGACCAACTAGGTCCACACAGTATTTAAGAACTCCAGCAGCGCTGCTGTGTTTTGATCCATTCATACCAGCACAACACACACTAACACACCACCACCATGTCATTTTCACTGCAGTGCTGAGAATCATCCACCACCTAAATAATACCTGCTCTGTGGTGGTCCTGGGGGGGTCCTGACCATTGAAGAACAGGGTGAAAGCAGGTTAAAAAAGTATGCAGAGAAACAGATGGACTACAGTCAGTAATTGTAGAACTACAAAGTGCTTCTATATGGTAAGTGGAGCTGATAAAATGGACAGTGAGTGTAGAAACAAGGAGGTGGTTGTAATGTTATGGCTGATCAGTGTATATGCATTATGCAGTAACATTTGCTTCCTTTCAGACAATTTTCTTATTACAGATGCTCCTGCTTCAATTAGCAAGACAAAGCCAAGCCACATTCTACACATGTTACAATAGTGTTATGTGGTGGTGAAAACAACAGAAAAGAATTCGCCTTTAGATTGATTTTGGACCCAAGTGCAGCGACTGGACTGAATCAGGATAGAAAAGGGGAGGAAAAAGTGTAAAAAAAGGCAATAAATAAGAAAATACTGGTGAGGAAAAAGACCTTTCTTTTACTAAGGTCTGCCTAAACATTTTTAACAAACCCACATGTGCCATAATTATTGGCACCCCTGCATTTAGAACTTTGTATAACCAGGGAATTTGCAATCTTTCAATCCCACCCTCAGTGCTTTGGACTGGATAATAGAACACTGGAGTAAGGTCATATAAATGGTTAGACATAGACCTGGAGAGAGGCCTACAAGCCACAGTGTCTTACATTTGCATTTTACACTTTCGGAATTTATCAGACACTTTTATCCAAAGCGACTTACAATTATGACTGAACATGATTTTGAGCAATTGAGGGTTAAGGGCCTTGCTCAGGGGCCCAACAGTGGGAACTTGGCGGTGGTGTGGTTTGAACTAGTCCAGTTCCTTGACCACTGAGCTATCACTGCCTATACACCCACTGCAAAATTTTGTGGACAACAATGGTTAGGCATAGACCTGCCTACAAGACACAGTAAGTGTGTTCGAAAACCTAGGGAGCTGCCTTGCTGTCTACATAGGCAGCTGCCTTTAATGAAAGACATTAAATTATAAATGTCCAAGAAATTCCATAGTAATCTCTGATAATTGGTCAGATATAACCTTCACATAATTAACAAATGCAGTTTGTATCAGCAAACAAAATAAATAGGTATTAACTATGTACTATGATTAGTTGTTCGCTTTATGCATAATAATGTAATGACAAGAATATAATATGTATTTTTGCTGCTACTATATGAGAAAAAAGAAAAATAGAAAAAAGGATACAGCAAATTGAATTGTAAAATTTCAGCTCTGCTGGGTGAGTTTGGATTGTGAATCATCCATGAATGTATTATAGGTTTATCACTAAATATAGATTTTATGTGCTCCCCACAGAGCTTGTCTGACAGGGACAGCCAGTGATCCAGCACTCCATAGAGAATTAAAGTGCACCAGGCTGTCAGCTTTCTGCTCTCATCATTCAAACTTCATCTGAGCCTAAGGTAATATAACTGGCCAGAATTTCTGAAAGTTTGACTTTTAAAGTAAAATAAAGCCCACTTCTATCTTTAGAAGAGCATTCCAGGTTATCCAGATGTGAATGTGGTTAAAAAGGCTAAATAAAATCACTAATAGTTGTCTTTTGATTTGCCATGTAGAGGTAACACGGCTGGTGTTATTGTGATGGCTAGATGACTGGGTCAGAGCATCTCCAAAACTGAAGCTCTTGTGGGGTGTTCCTGGTCTGCAGTGGTCAGTATCTATCAAAAATGGTCCAAGGAAGGAACAGTGGTAAACCGGCAACAGGGTCATGGGCGGCCAAGGCTCACTGATGCACGTGGGAAGCGAAGGCTGGCCTGAGTGGTCCGATCCAACAGACAAGTTACTGTAGCTCAAATTTCTGAAGAAGTTAATGCTGGTTCTGATAGAAAGGTGTCAGAATACACAGTGCATCACAGTTTGTTGTGGATGGGGCTGCATAGCCGCAGACCAGTCAGGGTGCCCATGCTGACCCCTGTCCACCATTCTAAGCACCTACAGTAGACACAGAAGTATTGGAACTTGACATCAGAGCAGTGGAATATAATTAATTGATCCTAACTTTTCTAGAAATTTATACATTTGTAGACAAATTACATTTTAGAAAGAAAATGTTTATATGGTGGACAAAAATGCCATATTTACATTTCCAGCATTTAGCAGACACTCTTATACAGAGTGACTTACACAAGTGCTTCCATAGTGAACATTACCTTACTCTAGTTTGATATTAGTCTTGATTAAAAGGCAAAGCAAATAAATAAATCGGAATTTTAATATTTTCTTTTTAGTACTAACAGGGCCTCAACTGGAATTAAAAAAGTTTGACCTCCAGCGGTATACATACTGTACATTTTTTGTATCAAAGTTGCTCAGATCTGAATGCATTTTTCCTGCTTCCAACACAAACTTCAGGAACTGCTTGTTTCTTGCTGCCAACCCTTGACAGATGCCACTGTAATGAGATAATCAATGTTATTCACTTCTGTCAGTGGTTTTAATGTTGTAGCTGATTAGTGTGAGCATGTATAATATCTACAGAACAGCTACCACAACAACATATGAGGAAGTATCATGTGCTTTAAATACAGATGTAGCATGAGTATAAATAGCTATAGATTGATGGCCTGTCAAGCCATGACAACAATTTAAGCTGATCTTATTTATTGTGCAGCTGTTCAGAAGACAGGGCTTCAGTTAGGATTGGACGTGTTTAGTGGATTGCCTGCAACAAGATGACAGTTATCTCTGCAAATCTACAATCACGGTACACAACTGTCCACCAACAAGACAGCACTGCCCTCTATGTTCAAATCCTATTTATATCCAATTTTCTTTTATCCCAGGATTTGAACTCCCTATAGCCAAAGGCTTTCACGTAAATACCAAACTGGATACTTAAGATGTGGTATTTAAACTGTTTTTTTTTTCTTTTTGAAAAATCCAAAGACATCAAGGACAAAAAAATGACATCCCAAGAAAACATTTTAAATTTGATAAGTTTCTTAGAGTTTCTTTTTTTTTAAAGACCAGAAGAGGTTCAGCGAGGACCTGGCTCAGCACCTGGCAGCTTAGAAACACTTTTGCAATATTTAAAATAGACAGCCAATGATCAATAGTGCTTAAATATTAGAAGATCAGTATTTGGATAGGCATCTGGAAAAAGGACAGAGCATTAGGGTGAATAAAGAAGTAAAAGGGATTAATACAACTGTGGTGGTTATGCACTATGAACACATAGGATTTATCTGTGGTGCATGTAATGTTATTTATTGTGATCTGTTTTTAATTTATAGTATGTTTATACCTTAGTCTCGTGTGTGATTATAGTATAGTCAGTTTTACTGTGATCTGGTTTTACCCATCTTGTTCTTACAAAAAAAAATTTTTCGCCACTCAGGTGGCGCAGCGGTAAAAAGAAACGCGCTGCAACCAGGGCTGGATTCTGAGAAGCGTCGTATCGAATCCAGCCTTGCTTTACCGGTTCGAAGCTGAGTGGATATATGAGCAACGATTGGCCGGTTGCTCATGTGGGGGGTGGGACAAAGAACCGGATGTGGGTCTCTCTCTGTCAGAATGCGATTGCGTTCTCTGCCGGCTGATTGGAGGCGCTTACACAGAGATGGGAGGGGGTGCCCTTAGGGTGTGTCTCTCCGCATGCAACGCTAGGTGGCGCCAAACTCGTCAATGTGTGGGTGGCAAAGATGCATCTGGCTGCTGCTCGTGTTTCGGAGGGGATACGGGTTAGCTTCAATCACCTCCGTCAGGGCAGGGTTCGGCATAGACAGAGAGGAAGCACGATGCTAATTGAACAATTGGATGCGCTAAAAGGGGAGAAAAAGGGGTAAACAAAAAAAAAACAAAAAAAACAACAACATTTTCTCATTAAAAGAGCGCCAAATGTTTCATATTGCCTCGTTTCTGACTTCACCAATGTGACATTGTAAAATCTGAAGGTCACATTACATATATACCACTTTCATTGGGATGCCAGGTTGACCCTTCTACAGTTCAAAAAAGCTTGATCAGGAATGGTCAGGAAGAGTAGCAACCAAGAAACCACTTTTACATAAGGGGAACAGGCTAAGATATGCTAAAGCTTACAAAGACTGGAAGGAAGACAACTATGGCTATATTTATATGACATACTAATAAACAAGGTAGTTAGAGTCCGAGTCAAGTCAAGTCATGCCTGATGTCTGTTTGTATGCGACTGAAGTGCGTCTGGGACTTGATGCAACTTGAGTTGCAATCTCGAGTGGCCATCTCTGACACTGACAATAACAAAATGTTAAAAAATCTGCTGACCCAGTAGCCAGTGTGTTAGCCGGTCTCCTAGCCTGCTTGTAAATGCCTGAAGAACTGCAAATTTGTCACACATAGCCAATATAGAGAACTTTTTATTACATAAAATGAAATAAAATGCTGGACTGAGAATAGTCCACCAACCAAAAACATCCAGCCAACAGCGCCCCATGGGCAGCGTCCTGTGACCACTGATGAAGGTCTAGAAGATGACCAACTCAAACAGCAGCAATAGATGAGCGATCGTCTCTGACTTAATACTCAAGATTAACCAGCTTGAGTATTTTTTTTTTATATACAGTGTATCACAAAAGTGAGTACACCCCTCACATTTCTGCAAATATTTCATTATATCTTTTCATGGGACAACACTATAGACATGAAACTTGGATATAACTTAGAGTAGTCAGTGTACAGCTTGTATAGCAGTGTAGATTTACTGTCTTCTGAAAATAACTCAACACACAGCCATTAATGTCTAAATAGCTGGCAACATCAGTGAGTACACCCCACAGTGAACATGTCCAAATTGTGCCCAAATGTGTCGTTGTCCCTCCCTGGTGTCATGTGTCAAGGTCCCAGGTGTAAATGGGGAGCAGGGCTGTTAAATTTGGTGTTTTGGGTACAATTCTCTTATACTGGCCACTGGATATTCAACATGGCACCTCATGGCAAAGAACTCTCTGAGGATGTGAGAAATAGAATTGTTGCTCTCCACAAAGATGGCCTGGGCTATAAGAAGATTGCTAACACCCTGAAACTGAGCTACAGCATGGTGGCCAAGGTCATACAGCGGTTTTCCAGGACAGGTTCCACTCGGAACAGGCTTCGCCAGGGTCGACCAAAGAAGTTGAGTCCACGTGTTCGGCGTCATATCCAGAGGTTGGCTTTAAAAAATAGACACATGAGTGCTGCCAGCATTGCTGCAGAGGTTGAAGACGTGGGAGGTCAGCCTGTCAGTGCTCAGACCATACGCCGCACACTGCATCAACTCGGTCTGCATGGTCGTCATCCCAGAAGGAAGCTGACGCACAAGAAATCCCGCAAACAGTTTGCTGAAGACAAGCAGTCCAAGAACATGGATTACTGGAATGCCCTGTGGTCTGACGAGACCAAGATAAACTTGTTTGGCTCAGATGGTGTCCAGCATGTGTGGCGGCGCCCTGGTGAGAAGTACCAAGACAACTGTATCTTGCCTACAGTCAAGCATGGTGGTGGTAGCATCATGGTCTTGGGCTGCATGAGTGTTGCTGGCACTGGGGAGCTGCAGTTCATTGAGGGAAACATGAATTCCAACATGTACTGTGACATTCTGAAACAGAGCATGATCCCCTCCCTTCGAAAACTGGCAGTTCTCCAACAGGATATCGACCCCAAACACAACCTCCAAGATGACAACTGCCTTGCTGAGGAAGCTGAAGGTAAAGGTGATGGACTAAACCCAATTGAGCACCTGTGGCGCATCCTCAAGTGGAAGGTGGAGGAGTTCAAGGTGTGTAACATCCACCAGCTCCGTGATGTCATCATGGAGGAGTGGAAGAGGATTCCAGTAGCAACCTGTGCAGCTCTGGTGAATTCCATGCCCAGGAGGGTTAAGGCAGTGCTGGATAATAATGGTGGTCACACAAAATATTGACACTTTGGGCACAATTTGGACATGTTCACTGTGGGGTGTACTCACTTATGTTGCCAGCCATTTAGACATTAATGGCTGTGTGTTGAGTTATTTTCAGAAGACAGTAAATCTACACTGCTATACAAGTTGTACACTGACTACTCTAACTTATATCCAAGTTTCATTTCTATAGTGTTGTCCCATGAAAAGATATAATAAAATATTTGCAGAAATGTGAGGGGTGTACTCACTTTTGTGATACACTGTACATTTTCTCCCTTTTTCTCCCAAATTTTTTAGTGCGTCCAATTTTACCCAATTGCATTATGCTTCCTCTCTACTGGTGCTGACCCCCGCCCCGATTGAGGAGAGCGAACTGACATACACCCCCTCCGACACGTGAGCAGTAGCCGACTGCATCTTTTCACTTGCACAAGGCGAGTTCATATGCGATCAGCCTTGTGCACAGAGACACACCCTGATCAGCATTATTCCTTGACTCTGTGCAGATGCCATCAATCAGCCAGCAGAGGTCGTAATTGCATCAGTTATGAGGTCCCTATCCGGCTCCCTACCTGGATGAACAACAGGCCAATCGTTGTTCATGTGGCCTCCCAGCCCAGCCGGATGGCAGAACTGAAATTCGATATGATGTATTCGAAAGTATTCCTGTATTTTACCACTGTGCCACCTGAGCGGCCCAAGCTTGAATATTTTAAAAAATATGCTGTGTTTAATGTTTAACTAAACCAAAAAAATTGTATATTGCATATTTTAAATAAATAATAACAGTCATGCCAGATAGCAGGTTGTAGTTTGTGTTTGCTAATGGGTTTTCACTGGTAATTGTCCTCAAAAGTATAGAGAGGATTTTGTTTTGCATTTATTTCCCACGTGTGCTTACGTTGTGTTTAAATCTTGTTTAAAATTTTTTGATTTGACATGGTTTAAAAACAGGCAGTTTTAGTGCTCTTTAGTGTTCTCCTGTGTTTTCTGGTAGTTTGGGTTTGGTTCAGCTTAACTCAATTCTGTGGGTCATTATCATGGATGTACTGTATATTAAAGCTTTTTGCCTTGATTAAGATAAGATGATAAGATAAGATAGTCTTTTATTATCCTACGGGGGAAATTTGTAACGTTACAGCAGCTTTCAACAATATGAAGTTATAAAAGTGTTTACACATATATTAAAAAAATAGAAATGTAAGGATATATAACAGATATATAAAAAGTTACAAATTGGTAAGTCTTGTTCTTTTTTTTTTTTTTTACAGCCTGATTACCTTATGTATGTTGTTTCAAAATAGTAACATCTGGCGCAGCGGTAAAACACGCTAGCACACCAGAGCTAACATTTCGAACGACTGGCTGTTGTTCATACAGGGTGGGAGCCGGACAGGAACTGAGGCAGTTACGACCTCTGCTGGCTGATTGATGGCGCCTGGACAAAGTCAAGGGATAATGCGTTGATCAGGGTGTGGCTCTCCATACACAAAGCTGATCTGCATATGAACACATGTCGGAGGGGGCATATGTCAGTCTTGCTCTTCTCAATCAGGGCGGGGATCGGCATCAGTAGAGAGGAAGCATAATGCAATTGAGTAATTGGATATATAGTAACATCAATATTAATGGTGTTCTAACTAACACAATTAGTGTTAGTATAAATTGTTTGAAATATCTTGGGTTTACTAATTTATTTCCTGGCATCTATCCCACTGCAATAGATACTGTCTTATTCTGCTCTGCTTTTTACATGGCCTATAACATTCTCCTTTAATTAACAGCTACATTCTAAAAAATTTGATAATTGGTCATTGTAAAGTTGTTTATTTGAGCAAATTCAGGTAGCAAATCAAAATTTATGTCAGTTAAGTCAAAATGACCAGTTTATTAGGTAGGTGAATACAAACACGAGTCAAGGTGGGATAAAGCTGATTAGTCTTTGCTCCTAAACATATAAAACTTTACTTGTGAAATAACTCAATAAAGCATTCTTACAATTGAGGAAACAAGATGACATTTATATGCACTTTTATTCATGAATTCACATTTAAACAGTGTTTATACTTCTATGCTTTGTTTTGTATTTAGTAAAGATAACAGGTACTAAGTGGTTAATTATAGCTAATCGAGCATGCTTTGTAAAGGCTTCTCTACAAGATTATGCTAAATGGTATTTTTATTTGCTAACCTTTAGGCTAGCAAAAGAATTCACCAGTAATTTGTGTAAATGCTGCAGTGCTGCATCATGCACTTCTGCCAGAGCCCTCTATCCCTCATTATAAGACCTGAAGTCATATTCAGGGCCAATATTAAATGTCACAGAAAGAGCAGCGAATTGTTATGCAAACTGTGAAGACGAAATAATATTAAGTTGTTCCCCTGTTTCTAATTACTTAACTGGAGATGCAAGGTGCCTCTCTAAAAGGTTGCATATATTCAGTAGCAACAAACAAATATGCATTACCTGCACTTTGGTTAGCTGCTACTCTGTTGTTGCAAATATGATTGTGGTATGCTAGAGCTTTAAAAAAATTTCAAAATGTTTATATTTTTATATTAAGAAAAAGCCAAGGTAATTTTCCTTATTGTCTTTATACAATTATAAAGACACTTTATTAGACCTTGTCATTAAATCACTCAACAGAATCGACAGTTTAATTGAACGTTAATTTATAAAATTAGGTTTTGGGCCGCTCAGGTGGTGCAGGGGTAAAAACACACGCTGTTCACCAGAGCTGAGATCTCGAATACATCGTATTGAATCCCGGCTCTGCCTGCCGGCTGAGGTTGAGCGGCCACATGAACAACGTTTGGCCTGTTGTTCAAATATGGGCGGGATTAAACAGGATGGGGACTCTCTCTCAGACTAGTGCGATTACAACCTCTGCTGGCTGGTTGGTGGCGCCTGCACGGAGATGGGAAAGAAGTGCGGTAGAAGGTGTGGCTCTCCGTACACAGCGCTGTACTGCACTGCACTCGTCAAGTGTAGGTGATAAGATGTTCGATTGCTGGGCACATGTCGGAGGGGGCGTGAAGCAGCCTTATCCTCCCCAATCAGGAGCAGGGACCATCATTAGTGAGAGGATGATTGACGGGCAGAAATTGGATGCGCTAAAGTGGGAGAAAAAGAAAAAAAAAATACGTTTTGAGTTTACTTTTTCATCTTTAAGTAATAAGTGTAGGTGCTTAGCAAATATTGTACCCCAAATAAAAAAGAGGTCAGATTATAAATTAATGATGACCATAGATGCAAGTCTTTAATAAACTTTTTTTTAAAGAAAAATAACTTTTTGCTTAAGTATACCTTTTTGTTATTGCTCTAGATGTGCTGTTTTAAATATGTACCTATGTTTCATTGAATAGAGTAGAATAGAATGTCTTTATTTGTCATATATACATATACATGTGTACAGTACAACGAAATTCTATCTTTGCATATCCCAGCTTGTTTGGAAGCTGGGGTCAGAGCGCAGGGTCGGCCATCGTATGGCGCCCCTGGAGCAGAGAGGGTTAAGGGCCTTGCTCAAGGGCCCAACAGTGGCTGCATGGCAACCTTCTAGTTGATAGCCCAAAGCCCTGCCCACTAGGCTACCACTGTAGGGAGCACAACTCCCAGTACTACATTAGTAGTAAAAAAAACCAAAAAAAAAAACAGCAGCATTGGTGCTACCTCAAAATCCTACAGAAATTCTGCAAAAATAATGAGGAGTACTGAGGTTCCTGATCTGGAGCCTGATCCTCTGAGACAAATATGTTACACAGTAAAAGAGTAGATGACATGCATAAAAGTTTAACTTTGCCTGTTTTGCCTGACATTGCACAGGGCTGGAGGGAACAACATGTTAAAGTTCAACATGCTGTCAGTTTGAATCATATGAATTAATAACTAAGTATTAATACAAGAGAAACACATTTTTTTTTAAATTTTGTTTTAACTAAAGTATTCATAATACCCTTTGCTGTGGCAATCAAAATTGTGGTCAACAACATGCTGTTTGCTTGGATGCTTTAACTGTCTCTGAGATGTGTCTTAAACCCGAATGAATTACACTGATCAGCCATAACATTAAAACCATCTCTTTTTGTTTCTACACTCACTGTCCATTTTATCAGCCCCACTTACCATATAGAAGCAATTTGTTGTTCTACACTTACTGACTGTAGTCCATCTATTTTTCGTAGTCCATCTATTTTTCTACATAACTTTTTAGCCTGCTTTCACCCTGTTCTTTAATGGTCAGGACCACCACAGAGCAGGTATTATTTAGGTGGTGGATCATTCTCAGCACTGCAGTGACAATGACATGGTGGTGGTGCATTAGTGTGTGTTGAGCTGATATTAGTGTATCAGACACAGCTGTGCTGCTGGAGTTTTTAAATACTGTGTCCACTTACTGTCCAGTCTATCACACAAGTCTCAGCTCGCATCTTAGCATGTCTGTGAGATATCTCACAATGGATGTCAGCTCATCATCTAAAACTTAATCCCAGCAAGACAGAGATGTTGCTCATTCCCGGAGATCAGTCTCCAACCCAGGACCTAGTCATTTCTCTTGATGACTCCCATCTGATAAGGTAAGAAGCCTTGGTGTTGTCCTGGATATCCAGCTGACCTTCTCTCCTTATATAGCCAACATGACAAGATCGTGCCGGTTCCTCCTCTACAACATCAGGAAGATTCCATTTTTTTCCAGGGAAGCTACCCAGATTCTGGTCCAATCACTTGTAATCTCACGGTTGGACTACTGCAACTCCCTCCTGGCAGGAGCTCCCATGTCCACTCCATGTAAACCCTTGCAGCTCATTCAAAATGCAGCTGCCCGTCTGGTTTTTAACCAACCTAAACACTGCCACATCACCCCACTGCTGCGTTCTCTTCACTGGCTTCCTGTAGCTGCACGCATTCAGTTTAAAACACTGATGCTCGCCTACAAAGCCAAAAATGGACCAGCCCCAAGCTACCTTCGCGGTCTAATCAAACCCCGCTCTGTACCACGCAACCTTCAAGCCACTAGTCTCGCTCGACTTGAGCCTCCACCCAGGACTAAAGGAAGACAAGCATCAAGGCTCTTCTCTGTTCTAGCACCCAAGTGGTGGAACAAACTTCCTCTGTCTGTCCAAACATCTGAGTCTCTTGCTGTCTTTAAAAAATGATTAAAACCCACCTTTTTACTTAAACTGACTTGTACTTATTTACAAATTTTTTTTTCCATTTCCCAAAAAAAAAAAAAAAAAAAAAAAAAACTACCTTTGTTCTAACAGGTTTCAGCAGATTTGTTTTCTTCGACTGTTGTTTACTTAAACTAGAGAAATGAAATGTTTACTATGGAAGCACTTCTGTAAGTCGCTCTGGATAAGAGCGTCTGCTAAATGCAGAAAATGTAAATGTAAATATTAGACACTCCTACCTATTTGGTCCACCTTGTAAATGTAAAGTTAGAGACAATCACTCACCTATTGCTGCGGTTTGAGTTGATCATCTTCTAGACCTTCATCAGTGGACACAGGACGCTGCCCATGGAGCACTGTTGGCTGGATATTGGTTGGTTGGTTGACTATTCTCAGTCCAGCAGTGACAGTGAGGTGTTTAAAAACTCCAGCAGTGGAATACTGATTTGTCTGATCACAATACATGTTCTCACTGTGTGATGGTCTATACAGATGGCTCAGAGCCCAGAGAACGTCACACTGTTTCTGAACATGGTTAACATAAGGATTCTTTTTAAGTGGCATTTGTGAATGTAACTCTGTATTGTAGTGCTTGACAAAGGTTTGCCAAAGTAATCCCTCGCCCATGTGGTTATATCAGCTTTTGATGATTGAAGGTTTTAAATGCAGTTCTTGAGGGATCATAGATCACAGGTGTTCAGCTTAGGCTTGAGCCTTTGCCCTTATTATACTGGAATTTTTCCAGATCCTTTAATCGTTTATTGATATTTTGCACTATAGAGAAAGAAATATGCAAATCCATTTCAATCTTACTTAGAAAAACACTGTTTTTAAACATTTCCATCATTTTCTCATGCATTTATTGACAAATTGGAGATCCTTTGCCCATCTTTGCTCCTCAAAGAATCAGCCTTTTGTGGATAGTGTCTTTGTACCAAATCATGATTACAATCACCTGCTGGCATCACCTGTTTAAAATCACATCATTAGTTTTATTCATTTGTTTTTTCACCTCATTACTAGCCCTAAATTGCCTCGTCCCAACTTTTTTGGAATGTGTTGCAGGCCTGAAAAGCAGGAATGGAGCTATACTAACAAATGAAATGAAGTTGAGCAGACAAAACATGAAATATCTTGGGTTCAGACTGTCTGCAATTTTAATAAAAGTCAAAGTAAATGTAAGAAACACTGCATTTTTATTTGCATTTTCTATATTGACCTAACTTCTTATTTGAGGTTGTACAGTATTTTGCTTCATGTACTGTTAAAATACAAAAGGGTGCTCAGGTGAGAGGTGACGCAGTTGTAAAAATCTTGAGATCTCAGCAGTGCTATTGGCCGGTCGGGTGTCTTCACAGATATGATGTCTGAGAGGGATGATGGATGAAACAGCTTAGCTATTGAGAGGTGCACTTGACAGTGTCGTATCAAAATCCAGATAAAAATTGAATGGTTGCATCAGGAAGAGCATCTGGCATAAAAACTGTGCCAAGTCTAGTATGTACAGCAGCAGCATAAGTATAAAAATACAGTTAAAGTAAAATGCCTCAAAATTGGATCATTAGAAGAGAAAAGGTTAAAATTTGTACTGATTTTAAAAGTGCAAATGTGCTGAATGATCTACAGGAATGTCACATTTCTAGTAATTGAAGATAAAATAAAACAAAATAATAGATTTTCAGTTTATTAATTGCAAATACTTTTCAGCTTGCTGCTTTAGGTTCTGCAACTCAAACAGACACACAAGGTGTCTCACATAAAGGGGGAACAAACCAGAGTATAAAAAGACAGGTTAATTAACTCCACATAGGTATAACCATCAACCCTCCAATTAATTTCCCCCTAACTGTAACAGGTAAATCTACTTCAACCATGTCCTCGTGCAACAGGAGCCACAGACTGACACTGTATAATCCAAAGTGAGCTACACATCTTAAGGGTTACATTGCTACTTAAGGCTAATGCACCTCTGCTGTCTTTAGGGCTATATAATGGAGCTCGGATGTCGAGTGGTGCTGAGTCATTGCTTTGGCATTATACAGTTGGCAAGGTAGACTGTTGTATTCTACTATTATATTTTTAGAACACTTAAAAAAACTATGCAATTTGTTGGTCTATATTGTTTTATATTATATATTATATTATTATATATTAAACAGTGGGGGAAATAAGTATTTGATCCCCTGCTGATTTTGTAAGTTTACCCCCTTACAAAGACTTGAACAGTCTATAATTTTTATGGAAGGTTTATTTTAACAGAGAGAGACAGAATATCAACAAAGAATCCAGAAAAAAAACATTAAATAAAAGTTATAAATTAATTTGTATTCAATTAAGGGAAATAAGTATTTGATCCCCTACCAACCAGCAAGAATTCTGACCCCCACAGACCGGTTATGTGCCCATGAGGCACACAAATTAGTCCTGTCCCTGTATAAAAGACTCCTGTCACAGAATCAGTTTCTTCCGTTCAAATCTCTCGACCACCATGGGCAAGACCAAAAAGCTATCAAAGGACGTCAGGGACAAGATTGTAGACCTGCACAAGGCTGGAATGGGCTACAAGACCATCAGCAAGACGCTTGGTGAGAAAGAGACCACTGTTGGTGTGATCATTCGAAAATTGAAGAAATACAAGATCACAGTCAATCGCCCTCACTCTGGAGCTCCATGCAAGATCTCACCTGGTGGGGTAAGAATGATTCTGAGAAAGGTGAGGTCAGTCCAGAATTACATGGGAGGAGCTTGTCAATGATCTCAAGGGAGCTTATAAGAGTAGTCAGTGTACAACTTGTATAGCAGTGTAGATTTACTGTCTTCTGAAAATAACTCAACACACAGCCATTAATGTCTAAATGGCTGGCAACATACAGGGGTTGGACAAAATAACTGAAACACCTGTCATTTTAGTGAGGGAGGTTTCATGGCTAAATTGGACCAGTCTGGTGGCCAATCTTCATTAATTGCACATTGCACCAGTAAGAGCAGAGTGTGAAGGTTCAATTAGCAGGGTAAGAGCACAGTTTTGCTCAAAATATTGCAATGCACACAACATTATGGGTGACATACCAGAGTTCAAAAGAGGACAAATTGTTGGTGCACGTCTTGCTGGCGCATCTGTGACCAAGACAGCAAGTCTTTGTGATGTATCAAGAGCCACGGTATCCAGGGTAATGTCAGCATACCACCAAGAAGGACAAACCACATCCAACAGGATTAACTGTGGACGCAAGAGGAAGCTGTCTGAAAGGGATGTTCGGGTGCTAACCCGGATTGTATCCAAAAAACATAAAACCACGGCTGCCCAAATCACGGCAGAATTAAATGTGCACCTCAACTCTCCTGTTTCCACCAGAACTGTCCGTCGGGAGCTCCACAGGGTCAATATACACGGCCGGGCTGCTATAGCCAAACCTTTGGTCACTCGTGCCAATGCCAAACGTCGGTTCAATGGTGCAAGGAGCGCAAATCTTGGGCTGTGGACAATGTAAAACATGTATTGTTCTCTGATGAGTCCACCTTTACTGTTTTCCCCACATCCAGGAGAGTTACGTGTGGAGAAGCCCCAAAGAAGCGTACCACCCAGACTGTTGCATGCCCAGAGTGAAGCATGGGGGTGGATCAGTGATGGTTTGGGCTGCCATATCATGGCATTCCCTTGGCCCAATACTTGTGCTAGATGGGCGCGTCACTGCCAAGGACTACCGAACCATTCTGGAGGACCATGTGCATCCAATGGCGGTGCCGTGTATCAGGATGACAATGCACCAATACACACAGCAAGACTGGTGAAAGATTGGTTTGATGAACATGAAAGTGAAGTTGAACATCTCCCATGGCCTGCACAGTCACCAGATCTAAATATTATTGAGCCTTTTTGGGGTGTTTTGGAGAAGCGAGTCAGGAAACGTTTTCCTCCACCAGCATCACGTAGTGACCTGGCCACTATCCTGCAAGAAGAATGGCTTAAAATCCCTCTGACCACTGTGCAGGACTTGTATATGTCATTTCCAAGAAGAATTGACACTGTATTGGCCGCAAAAGGAGGCCCTACACCATACTAATAAATTATTGTGGTCTAAAACCAGGTGTTTCAGTTATTTTGTCCAACCCCTGTAAGTGAGTACACCCCACAGTGAACATGTCCAAATTGTGCCCAAAGTGTCAATATTTTGTGTGACCACCATTATTATCCAGCACTGCCTTAACCCTCCTGGGCATGGAATTCACCAGAGCTGCACAGGTTGCTACTGGAATCCTCTTCCACTCCTCCATGATGACATCACGGAGCTGGTGGATGTTAGACACCTTGAACTCCTCCACCTTCCACTTGAGGATGCGCCACAGGTGCTCAATTGGGTTTAGTCCATCACCTTTACCTTCAGCTTCCTCAGCAAGGCAGTTGTCATCTTGGAGGTTGTGTTTGGGGTCGTTATCCTGTTGGAAAACTGCCATGAGGCCCAGTTTTCGAAGGGAGGGGATCATGCTCTGTTTCAGAATGTCACAGTACATGTTGGAATTCATGTTTCCCTCAATGAACTGCAGCTCCCCAGTGCCAGCAACACTCATGCAGCCCAAGACCATTATGCTACCACCACCATGCTTGACTGTAGGCAAGATACAGTTGTCTTGGTACTTCTCACCAGGGCGCCGCCACACATGCTGGACACCATCTGAGCCAAACAAGTTTATCTTGGTCTCGTCAGACCACAGGGCATTCCAGTAATCCATGTTCTTGGACTGCTTGTCTTCAGCAAACTGTTTGCGGGCTTTCTTGTGCGTCAGCTTCCTTCTGGGATGACGACCATGCAGACCGAGTTGATGCAGTGTGCGGCGTATGGTCTGAGCACTGACAGGCTGACCTCCCACGTCTTCAACCTCTGCAGCAATGCTGGCAGCACTCATGTGTCTATTTTTTAAAGCCAACCTCTGGATATGACGCCGAACACGTGGACTCAACTTCTTTGGTCGACCCTGGCGAAGCCTGTTCCGAGTGGAACCTGTCCTGGAAAATCGCTGTATGACCTTGGCCACCATGCTGTAGCTCAGTTTCAGGGTGTTAGCAATCTTCTTATAGCCCAGGCCATCTTTGTGGAGAGCAACAATTCTATTTCTCACATCCTCAGAGAGTTCTTTGCCATGAGGTGCCATGTTGAATATCCAGTGGCCAGTATGAGAGAATTGTACCCAAAACACCAAATTTAACAGCCCTGCTCCCCATTTACACCTGGGACCTTGACACATGACACCAGGGAGGGACAACGACACATTTGGGCACAATTTGGACATGTTCACTGTGGGGTGTACTCACTTATGTTGCCAGCTATTTAGACATTAATGGCTGTGTGTTGAGTTATTTTCAGAAGACAGTAAATCTACACTGCTATACAAGCTGTACACTGACTACTCTAAGTTATATCCAAGTTTCATGTCTATAGTGTTGTCCCATGAAAAGATATAATGAAATATTTGCAGAAATGTGAGGGGTGTACTCACTTTTGTGATACACTGTATATTACTGAGGTTGAGGAGGGTATATTGCTGCTTACGCCTCTTCCGACCCGCCCGCAGCCCTTAACAGAACCCTTTTCCACCCATGCACTCTGCACAGGCGCCTCTATCCACCAGTCAGGGTGCCTACACAGCGTTTGAAGACCCCGTCCACAAAGTCCGGTCATACCTCCCTGCAGGCACTGACAATTATGGCGCCCAGCCGACCGGTGGCAACGGCGAGTTTCGAACCGAGGAGTTCAGAATCTCGGTGCTGGTGTGCTGGCGGAACATCCCGTTGCGCCATCTGGGCGTTTTAAATTTTTTTACATTTCTTTAGTTAGGATTAAAGGAGAAGAATTTGGCTGTGATTGTGTGTTGTGTTCACCACACAGCTTCTCCTCACAGTTTCAGCTAGTTCTTTTGGTTTTGCCAGCACAGTTAGTTCAGGAGCCAAATTGCTTAGTTTGTATTTATTTTTGGCTGAGCTTCGGGCAAGCTCATGCTGTAGAGTGTTTGTCCTTCAATCTGATTTGAATGCTGATTTGGGTGGTGGAAATTATTTGGACTTTTTTGCTACATGCTTTTGTGACAGTTTGTTGGATTGCCCTGACATTTAGATTTTGTTCAGTCCCTGCACTTTGGTTCAGAACCAGCTGAGTGGTAATTATCTCTTTTTGCCATTCCTCACCACTGATCATTTCACCAGTTTTCCCACTTTCATTGCATTCTTTTTTTTCCTGTTATATTTTATTCATTTTCTCCCATTTTCTCCCAATTTTAGCGTAGTCAATTTGTGTTCCGCTGCTGGGGGATCCCTGATTGCAGTCGAGGTGGGTATATTGCTGCTCACGCCTCCTCCGACCCACGCGCAGCCCTTAACGGAACCCTTTTTCACCCATGCACTCTGCACAGGCGCCTCTCTATCTCCTAATCAGGGTCCCTACACAGTGTCTGAAGAGCGCACCAACATAATCCGGTCTCCCGCCCTGCAGGCACTGCCAATTACGCCCACTAGACACCCAGTTTCGAATCTCTGCGCTGGTGTGCTAGTGGAATATCCCGCTGCGCCACCTGGGTGTTTTACATTTTTTTTACATTTCTTTAGTTAGGATTGAAGGAGAAATATTTGGCTGTGATTGTGTGTTGGCTGGCATAATGACCTCACTGTCAGTTTCACCACACAGCTTCTCCTCACAGTTTCAGCTAGTTCTTTTGGTTTTGCCAGCACAATTAGTTCTGGAGCCAAATTGCTTAGTTTGTATTTATTTTTGGCTGAGCTTCGGGCAAGCTCATGCTGTAGAGTGTTTGTCCTTCAATCTGATTTGAATGCTGATTTGGGTGGTGGAAATTATTTGGACTTTTTTGCTACATGCTTTTGTGACAGTTTGTTGGATTGCCCTGACATTTAGATTTTGTTCAGTCCCTGCACTTTGGTTCAGAACCAGCTGAGTGGTAATTATCTCTTTTTGCCATTCCTCACCACTGATCATTTCACCAGTTTTCCCACTTTCATTGCATTCTTTTTTTTCCTGTTATATTTGATTCATTTTCTCCCAATTTTAGCGTAGTCAATTTGTGTTCCGCTGCTGGGGGATCCCTGATTGCAGTCGAGGTGGGTATATTGCTGCTCACGCCTCCTCCGACCCACGCGCAGCCTTTAACGGAACCCTTTTTCACCCATGCACTCTGCACAGGTGCCTCTCTATCTGCTAATCAGGGTCCTTACACAGTGTTTGAAGACCCCACCCACATAATCCGGTCATCCCGCCCTGCATGCACTGACAATTATGCCCGCTAGATTGTGCCCAGCCGACCGGTGGCAATGCCGAGTTTCGAACTGAGGAGTTCGGAATCTCGGTGCTGGTGTGCTAGCAGAATATCCCGCTGCGCCACCTGGGCGTTTTCCATTTTTTAAAATGTCTTTAGTTAGGATTAAAAAAGGGGATTTGGCTGTGATTATGTGTGGCCTGGTATAATGACCTCACTGTCAGTTCCACCACACAGCTTCTCCTCACAGTTTTAGCTAGATATTTTGGTTTTGTCAGCACAATTAGTTCTGGAGCCAAATTGCTTAGTTTGTATTTATTTTTGGCTGAGCTTTGGACAAGCTCATGCTGTAGAGTGTTTGTCGTTCAATTCGATTTGAATGCTGATTTGGGTGGTGGAAATTATTTTGACTTTTGCTACATGCTTTTGTGACAGTTTGTTGGATTGCCCTTAGATTTTGTTCAGTCCCTGCACTTTGGTTCAGAACCAGCCGAGTGGTAATAATCTCTTTTTTCTCATTCCTCACCACTGATCATTTCACCAATTTTCCCACTCCCATTGCATTCCTGAGTTAAACCACACTCCACATGTCACTAATTGATACTTTTATAGAATATCTTGGGTATCATCCAAAATTAATTTTGTTGTAGCAGGTGGGATGTGATTTGGATTTAGATGTTATAAATGATTGACATATTTAAATAGGATTAAAAAAGATGTAATGAACTCCCCAAGAAAAGGGGAAAAGAGAAAAAGACCCTTGGTCAAGAGCCTAAACAGCCCTTTTTGGATTGACACAAAAGCAATGGATAAAATTAAATTTCCTCATTTAAAAATAGGGCGGCACAGTGGCTCAGTGGTTAGCACTGTCGCCTCACAGCAAAAAGGTCCTGGGTTCTATACTGAGTGGGTTTTCTCCGGGAGCTCTGGTTTCCTCCCACAGTCCAAAAACATGCAAGTGAGGTGAATTGGAGATACTAAATTGTCCATGACTGTGTTTTACATTAAAACTTGTAACCTGATGAATCTTGTGTAGCATGTAACTACTTGTTCTGTCATAAATGTAACCAAAGTGTGTAAAACATGACGTTAAAATCCTAATAAATAAATAAAATAATTTAAAAATAGTTAAACAAAAATAGAGAAAGGTTCATCCAACAACTAAACTCTTACTAAACTATTATTATTATTATTAGTATTATTATTAGGGGTCCAAACACTGGAAGCCTACTGTTTTAGTTATTTATATATAGATATTTTTTAGAATAGTGTTGTTGCCAGATGCCAATCAAAAGTAACTTTAAAACCACATTGCATAGGAGGTTTGTAGGCTATGGCAAACAGCATCACAAGATAATTTTATACAAAGAAGGACGATTTACATGGTTGACATGAAAGTTGGCATAGAGCTTCTATGTCATATGCTTCTTCAATTACTATGCTCCTGACATCACATCACAACATGTATAATCATAGCCAGTTAGCTTAAATAGCTTGTTCTAGCTCATTCGCTAATCACAGTCTTTGTTCAAATTCACTATAAGGATTACAGTGATGAGACAATAACAGCCACTCTCCTGGAACACTAATAATGGTGCCCACTGCTTTTTTGTACCCTCCATTAGTCTTAAGTAAAAGTTTATTCTCCAAATATAAGGTCAGCCCAGTTGTTAGAGCACATGCTGGAACAAATTCGACACTTAAAAAAAGAGAGGACCAGGATTATGAGAGTGAAGTTAAGATGTGCTAACCAACCTCTGTAATGAGGGCTGACATTTAGCACCACTGATTGCTTTGGCAATTTGATTAGCCTCTGACTCAAACTGCTGCAGGTGTGAAACCTCTTGGCTCCTTCAGTGGCAAGGATTCAAAGTTGCAAGCGCTGACCTCTGTGTTATTCCTTATAATAGGATCTGCAGGTCAGATTGTGACGATAAATCAGAAAGCCTACATTTGGAAGTAACCTGCAGTATTTTAAATAAATTTGAAGAACACAAAAAGTTTACATGTTTACATTACTTGTTTAAGATGCATGTCATGACAGGGATTTTGTAATTCATGCAACTGTTAGTTTTGTAAGATTACATGAGCAAGAGAAACACATAACACTTTGTCTTAAAGGCCTACACAGTCTTTAATCTTTAAATGTGCCTTTTCATAACTAAACAATCACATTTTACATGTCTGTAATTCAGAATAATGTTGTGTTTATGTATTGGCTATTACTAGAGAAATATAATATTTTGTAAACATGACTTTTTAATAACTAAGGATAGTGGTCAATGATGCTAATGATCCACAGCTGCTCCTTGTTGCAGGTAATGCTCAGGACATTTAAGGGAGCAGCTGCAGATCATTCATTGGGGACTATTTTGCCCTTGTCATGCTTTTGGTTCATGCCTCTTGTCGGTTCATGCTTTTTGTCGGTTCATGCTTCTTGTCGGTTCATGCCTCTTGTCTGTTCATGCCTCTTGTCTGTTCATGCCTCTTGTCGGTTCATGCTTCTTGTCGGTTCATGCGTCTTGTCCGTTCATGCTTCTTGTCGGTTCATGCCTCTTGTCGGTTCATGCCTCTTGTCCGTTCATGCCTCTTGTCCGTTCATGTTTCTTGTCCGTTCATGCTTCTTGTCGGTTCATGCCTCTTGTCGGTTCATGCCTCTTGTCCGTTCATGCCTCTTGTCCGTTCATGCTTCTTGTCCGTTCATGCTTCTTGTCCGTTCATGCTTCTTGTCCGTTCATGCCTCTTGTCCGTTCATGCCTCTTGTCGGTTCATGCCTCTTGTCGGTTCATGCTTCTTGTCCGTTCATGCTTCTTGTCCGTTCATGCTTCTTGTCCGTTCATGCTGCTTGTCGGTTCATGCTGCTTGTCCGTTCATGCTTCTTGTCCATGTTTAGAAGCCCTTGTTTTGTGTTAGTCTGATTCATGGGTTCAGTGACAAGCCAACTCCCCCTCTTCGTGATTGGTCAATGATCCACAGCTGCTCCTCATTGCAGGTATTGCTCAGGGCATTTAATGGAGCAGCTGTGAATCCTGCCCTTGTTATGCATTTGGTTCCAAGTTCATGCCTCTTAGTTCATGCTTCTTGTTGGTTCATGCATCGGTTTGTTTGCTCTTGTCCATGCTCAGAAGTCCTTGTCTTGTGTTAGTCTGATTCATGTTTAGCATTAGCTTAGGGCTCAGCTTTAGCTTTGTTCATGTGTGTTTAGATTAGATTTCGCATTTAGATTAGCATTATTAGCTTAGGTCATGTGTTAGTGTGTCTTGTCTTGTTCTAACCTGTCTTGTGTAAAACCTTGTCTTATCATTTGTTATTATTAAATCATGGTCAATCATCTCTGCATGTGTGTTGCCCCATCTTGTCATGTCCTTGCCCCATTCATTACAAAATGAACCTGTTAATCTGTAGACTTTTCACTTGACCTTGTTTTATATGAGAGGTGGTGTCCTAGTATTGCACTCAGACAAGAATAAGTACGAATAATTATTTCCTGCAGGGATATTATGAGAAGTTTTCTATGTACCAATGAGCAAAAAAAGTTTAAACTAGGTTAGTAAGAAGACAGGTTTGGTGTGCCCGTCATCCATATTTCTTTTTTATTTGATGTGCCCTGGTTCTATCTATCTGAGCCATCTGTGAGGATTGACTAAAGAAAGGGGAGTGATTGTAGAATGAAGATGCATTATTACATTAAATGTGCCTTTTTGTTCTGGTAGTTGTCTGATGCAGATTTTCTTGTATTTCAGGGGCAGTGATACCCTTTTCTGAGCCCACAGACTGCTCCCAGATAGTATTCACAGCATGTAGCCTGCCTCATGACATGGATAACACCACTAAAGGTGACATGTTAATAGACTGTTGGAAGCTTTCTGTGGTACCACTCTTTTAGCATCTGACAAATACTGTCAGTTTGTGACATCTTGCATATTTTGGGTGCCATTCTCACTAACACATTTGAAATGAAAACATAATCTCTAATTCCAACAATGCACATCCATATATGCAATTGTCCTTTTTTACATCAATGATAATTGAAAAGTGTTTATCAAGTGTATTCTGAATAGTTATTGTGTTGTGGATTTGATTTTAAAAACAATTGCCATTTCAGAATTTATACTGTTTATACTTATTTGAATTTTGAATCTTAAACCTTCCCAGAGTTGACTGCCTGACCAAGTTTAGCATCCGGGTTAAAATGGCCTTGGTGGCCGCTCAGGTGGCGCAGCGGTAAAAACACACGCTGGAACCAGAGCTGGGATCTCGAATACATCGTATCGAATCTCAGCTCTGCCTACCGGTTAAGGCTGAGCAACCACATGAACAACGATTGGCCTGTTGTTCAGATATGGGCAGGACTAAGCCGGATGGGGTCTCTCTCCCATGACTCTGCTGGCTAATTGATGGCACCTGCACAGAGATGAGAAAAGAGTCCTCTCAGGGTGTGTCTCTCCGTACACAACACTAAGCTGCACTGCACTCGTCAAAGTGTAGGTGATAAAATGCATACGTGTTGGAGGGGGTGTGGGTTAGCTTCGTTCTCCTCAATTAGAGCAGGGATCGGCATTGGTGGAGAGGAAGCATGACGCAACTTGGCCATTGGACACGCTAAAAGGGAGAAAAAGGGGAGAAAACTATATATAATTAAATGAAGGGCCTTGGTGAGGGGGATAATACAGAACTAGAACCAGTCACTCTAAAGAGCTGCAAAAGTCCTTTGCAGAGTTAAGAGAACCTGGTGGACAGACATCCATCTCTGAGCACTCAATAAAATGATTCTATATGACAGAGTAAAAAAAAAAAAAGCCACAGTTGAGTTTGGAGTTTGCTAAGTGGCATGTAACAAACTCACAACCTGATGAGAAGAAAAACTGAAGTGAAAAACAGGATGCATGTTACCTTGCTAATATCATCCCTACCACATGGTGGTGGCAGCATCATGTCATGGGTGTGCTTCTTAGCAACAGTGTTTGGGAGGCTGGTAAAATTTGAGAAACAGATGAATGCAGCCAAACACATCCTTGGTAAATCCTCCAGAGCACACACAAACTTGGACTGGAATGACAGTTCACAAGTAACATGACAATGACCTAAAGGATACAGCCAAAACAACACTGGTGTGTCTCTGTGGCAAGTCTTAAGTGACACATCCAAAGTCTAGACTTAAATCCTATTTAATATCTGAGGAGAGAAATTTTTAGGTCCTCTTAAAGGTCTTGATGATCAATCGGGGTAATTTAGTTAAATTAGTTGCTAATTGCTTTTTTTTTTTTTTTTCTATTTTTCCCCACTTTTCCCCCCAATTTTTCTCCCCTAATCTAGTCGTGTCCAATTACCCGGACTGCGTCCTCTATACTGATTCGACCCTTCACCGCTGACTGAGGACGCCTCTCAACTGACATACGCCCCCTCTGGCACGTACAGTCAGTACAGACTGCATTTTTCACAAGCACGAGTTGAGTTCATACACTGACAGGCACTGTGTATGGAGGGCCACACCCCCATCAGCATTATTCCTCAGCCCTGTGCAGGCGCCATCAATCAGCCAGCAGGGGCCGCAGTCGCACCAGTTATGAGGACCTATGATCCGACTTTTACCCTCTAACCCTGAACAACAGCCAATCATTGTTCATGCTGCCGCTCAGTCGGAAAGGCAGAGCTGAGATTTGATACGATGTATTTGAAACCCCAACTCTGGTGTGCTAGCGTACTTTACCGCTGTGCCACCTGAGCAGCTGCTAATTGCTTTTTGTTTGTTTGTTTGTTTTTTGCATGTTAGTTTTAATTTAGGTGCTTAGTAAAGAGGTGGGTCTGTAATTGTTTTGAAGATGGCAAGAAACTCTGCTGTTTGAACAGATTAACGTGATATAATTAACATACCACATATGTCAAATTTGTACAATTGAAATGTATAACACCTGTATATTTTATATTTATCTCATTTGCAATATGAAGAAGTGAGAACCACATCATAATAATTCTACAGAATAGCAAAATACATGAATAAAGTGTTAAATACAATATGCACAATATAGTTTACTATACCTTTACTTTATGTCCTCTAAATGTGCATGAACGTAAGTTTTCTGTCTACTGTTCTGTTTTAGATGAGCAGTGCCAGATGCAAACTAAATCTATAGAATTCTGAAATAAGGATGAATGAGAATATGATAATTCTAAGTTAATGGAACTTTACATTGCATAAGCCAGCCGTCAGGTCCAAATATAAGACAAATATGAGGCAATATAGAAAATGTCACATTTGATACTGCAGTAAATCTGACCATATGGTACTTGCGGGTTTGTAACAGTGAAAGTTTTGGAGCTACGCACTTCCTTTCTTCAAGTGAGAAAGTCATAATACAACTGTAAACAGGCATGGATGTAGTACTCATTTATGGTTTTGCTTATTATCTACTTAATAAATAATGCATATTAAGACATTTTGAGCTAGAAAATATAAATGTCACTATTGTACACATTATTTATTTATTGATGAACTTATTTATTATTACTACTGGGTTGCTGTTGATTTTTAGGGATTTTCTTTTTAGGATTTTTCTTAGTGTGTAAATTATTATTTCAGAATAATTGGAAAAAAATAACAGTAAAAGAGGAAATAGATTTGGACTTGTGAAAAAGCATTCTATTGAAGTCACTGCTGTTTTGCGTGTACCGGACACTTTGTTTGGGTCTATCTAGCTTTTTTTAGTCAATCTATAAGTGGTTTATTGTTTTTATAGCCGATTATTAATTATTTATTTATTTTCTGTTGTTTGGATGACCTTTTTAATTATTGTGAATCAGGTATATTGGCTCATTACCAGTGATTTAAGTGCAGGGTTTAGGCATCATATAGCCTGTGTGCTATTAATGATTTGTTTGTTTTCTTCTTCCCGATAGAGCATCTCTGTGCATGTGGTGTCCCTCCTGCTGACTGGTTACCCTCTGGGAGTTTTCCTTCTCTCTTCCACCTCTTTTGCACCTAGCTTGTAGTGTTAAAGTCACGATTTTTTGAGCTTCTGTAACCTGTGTGTGTGTGGTGTTTTGGTGTGCCACCTTAGGTATGTGGAACCAGGTGCTGGAGAGCTCTGAGCTGGTTTTCTTCTGGTTAAAAATATAGAGCATTTGTCCAGTGTTTAGAAACCTGCACAGCCAGGTTTTTTTCATTCTTCAGTAGTACCTGGAGGATGAGGCCCTTATTTGAATGTTTTTGATATACATGTATAGATTTTAAATTGGTGGATTAATTTGATCGTTGATTGACATGTGTTGTTCTCCTTGTAAATGTCTAGAAAATGTTGCGCATTGAACTCAATCTCACGTCTCTGGATACTTTCTAAATGTACCTGTGTGCGTGTTGGTTTTACTTGCATTAAATTTCCTGGGGTGATATTCTCTAGATGGCGTTAATTTAATAAAGTTAATTTAATACCTACGCGAGGGCCACAATCCAATGAAGAACACTGCATTAAATGCTGCCATGCTTCAAAGTACAATGCAGAGTGGAAACTACACATCAATGTCACACAGAAATGCTGCCAATTTCTTTTATTCCAAGCTTACCTGAAATTAACAGATACAAAGTTAAAATATATATTGTAGTTTGACACTTCTATCTTTTAATTGGTCCTGTGGAAAATATACAAAAAGATGAAAAAAAAAAAAAGATTATTTAGCTGGTTGCATGAATTTTAAAAGTCAAGGTCTGTTGTTATAAGCCTTTTTTTAATTGATGTACACTGTTCCATGACATTTATTTCATTACAGACATTATGAGCCCAAGATATTTCATGTCAGAACCATTAACAAAAAAGATAGGGTGTCCAAAATGACTGAAATTATTAAAAAATGAGACCAAAGAAAATCTTAAAAGCAGAGAGGTGACAGAAACTATAGAAGAGTGCATTAGTGGAGTATGGCATATCACACTTCAAATGCTCCCCCACACAAGAAAAGGGACATTCGTCCCAAATGGACATAAGGCTATGCTATCTCCAGTGTGTGTTGGAAAAGTCAGGTGGCCATGCATTTCCCACACAGAGATATTGGCAACACACTACTAGCAAAATGCACGGCCACAAAGGAAAGTAAAAAACATTAAGATAAAAGAACAGGGGTGAGTTCTCTCAGCACTAACTACTTAGTCCACTGATGTGTGATAACTCCCAATTTTGGAAAGAAAAGATTAAAAGAAAGAGGACCTCAGTATACGCTGGCCAGCAATTAAAAAGGGGCAAAGCAGCCACTCCATCACTGCCACAGCCCATGTTCAGTGTGGATTTGTCTGTTTGCTTAGATTAAAAAGGAACAGCCATGCCACTTGTGGAGGCAGCTTGTGTTACGCTTAACCTCTACTCATACAACCCTCCACATCTGACTGAGGAGCTTCGCAACTGGCACACGTGTGCAGTACCGACTGCATCTTTTCACCTGCATGAGGAGAGTTCATATGCAGATCAGCCTTGTGCACGGAGAGCCACACCCTGATCAGCATTATTCCTCAACTCTGCGCAGCCGGCTTAAAAGGAACCCTGGTCCGGCTTATCCCACCCTGTGAACAACAGCCAGTCGTTGTTCATGTAGCCGCCCAGCCGGATGGCAGAGCTGAGATTCGATATGATGTATTCGAAATCCCAGCTCTGGTGTGCTAGCGTATTTTACCACTGCGCCACCTGAGCGGCATGGAAAAACATTTTAAAAATTCAGACAACTAAACCTGTGGAAACAGACTGTGCAGGTGTTCCTGAGTACACAGACACCATAGCACAAAAACCAATGAGAGCTGTATTTGAAAGCTCTCTTAGGTGCGGTGCATTACCATCGATGGGACGCATGACCTGTCTGATTAAAGAGATCACCAAAAACTGCGGTTGTGGTTATCTGCACCTCCATGTTCCTTGCTGGCCATTGGTGGCAGGGCAGATAGACAAGTTTTAGTAATCTGAGCCCAATGACAGTCTCTGCAGCAGGTGGACACTTTACATAACCAAAGCACTCATGGAGGAATTATTATTAATATTATTATTATTACTTTTTGATAAATTTTAACTACAGTAAAATGTCTTTACATTATGTTCTTATAAAAAGTGATTTTCTAAGACCACTGTTATTACTAAGTGCTGCCTGATTATCCTGTAAAATTATGATGGCCTTCCTGAATAGCCATGCTCTATTATTACCTAGAATTTAGACCTAATATTATACTGCTGTCATTTTATCTTATTAATCTAATCCTGCTTGTACAGTAAGAGGTAAATGCATTGTTTAGTCAGGCAAAGTCTATAACCATAGGCAGCCTCTTAAATAGTACATTGTAAAGAACATGTCTTTCTGACTGTCTTTCTTTTTGCATTTTATTAAAATATGATTACAAAATATGGCCCACTGAGTCACATCATGACAACATTTACAAAGCAAACACAAACTGAGAACACTACAACATTCAGGGAGAACTTAAATACATTACCAGGAATGCAGCATTTACATTACATTTTTGAGCAGGCTCTTTTATCCAAAGCAACTTACAATTATCATTGAATGCAATTTGAGCAATTGAGGGTTGAGAGCCTTGCTCAGGGGCCCAACAGTGACGACTTTGGTGGTGTTGGGGCTTGAACCGGAAACTTTTGGATTACTAGTCAAGTACCTTAACCACTGAGCTACCACTGCACTTTGAAAACATTGCATTACCTGAAACAAAAAACATTAAGAATACTCTGCATTTGAGGGTGGCTCACACAGAAAATGCTCCCGGCCACTAGGGGCACACTTTATAAATTTAGCTGTTGACATTGCAAAGCAAGAAGCAGATGGTGAAAGCAAAGAACTAAAGCTGTGTCCGAAATCGCATATTCCATACTGAACAGTACGCGAAAGGAGTACGCGAGAGCGGTTAGTATGTCCGGATACGTAGTATACATTAAACAATATGCGAAAAGTACCCGGATGACCTATTGCCTGGGCAGCCATTTTTGAGTATGCAAACGATGCTCACTTACAGTCCGATAATCTATCCCATAATTCAACTGGAGCTGCAAAGAAAGATGGCGAAAAGTGGAGTAAGACAAACATTAAAAATGTTATGATTTAGTACAACCCTGAATAACGTTATGAGTAGCTTTGTGAAGAACGACAGAATTAATTTTGTCTGACTTTAAATTTGTCAACTGTGGCGATGAGATGTCATGCATCACGTGACGTTGGTAAGATGGCAGGTGTAGTACCTACGAGGTTGTGTGCATACTGCACACTTGCGTACTGAAAGAGCGTACTGCTTTACCGGTCGAGCAGTGTGCTCTGCCTCAAATTCAGTACGTACTGCTTCAGTATATGATTTCGGAAACAGTCTAAGAAAAGGAGTAGAAATAATCTGATGTTGGTCTAATTTTCAGGGACTTAATAACAACCCCAAATTAGAAAAAGTTGGGACAGTATGGAAAATGCAAATAAAATAAAAATGCAGTGTTCCTTACGTTTACTTTGACTTTTATTTGATTGCAGACAGTTTGAACCCAAGATAATTCATGTTTTATCTGCTCAACTTCATTTCATTTGTTAATATACCTCCATTCCTGCATTTCAGGCCTGCAACACATTCCAAAAAAAGTTGGGACGGGGGCAATTTGGGGCTAGTAATGAGGTGAAAAAACTAAATAATGATGTGATTCCAAACAGGTGATGTCAACAGGTGATTGTAATCATGGTTTGGTACAAAAGCAGCATCCAGGAAAGGTTGAGTCTTTGATGAGAAAAGGTAATCAGAGGATCTCCAGTCTGTCAACAAATGCGTAAGAAAATTATTAAAATGTTTAAAAACAATGTACCTCAAAGAAAGATTGGAAGGGATTTGCATATTTCTCCCTCTACAGTGCATAATATCATTAAACAACTCAAGGAATCGGGAGGAATTTCAGTGCATAAAGGCCAAGGGCACAAGCTTAAGCTGAACGCCTGTGATCTTTGATCCCTCAGACAGCATTGCATCAAGAACCACCACTCAACAATAGCTGATATAACCACATGGGCAAGGGATTACTTTAGCAAATCTTTGTCAAGCACTACAATACAGGGTTACATGCACAAATACCACTTAAAACTTTACTGTGCAAAAAAAGAAGCCTTATGTTAACCATGTCCAGAAGCGGCGTCGACTTCTCTTGGCTCAGAGGCATCTAGGATGGGCCATCACACAGTGGAAACGTGTATTGTGGTCAGATGAATCAGCATTCCAGGTCTTTTTGGGAAAAAATGGATGCCGTGTGCTCCGGATTAAAGATTTAAAGGACCATCTAGACTGTTATCAGCAACATTTCAAAAGCCAGGGTCTGTCATGGTATGGGGCTGTGTCAGTGCCCTTGGCAAAGGTTATTTAAACTTTTGTGATGGCAGCATTAATGCAGAAAAGTACATTGAGATCTTAGAACAACATATGCTGCCTTCAAGACGTCATCTTTTCCAGGGACGTCCATGTATTTTTCAACAAGACAATACAAAACCACATGCTGCACACATTACAAAGGCATGGCTGTGGAAGAAGAGGGTATGGGTACAATGTCCCCAATAGAGAATGTGTGGAGAATTTTGAAACGAAAAATGCGACAACGACGACCCTGTACTGTTGCACATCTTAAGACGTGTTTGCAGGAAGAATGGGACAAAATAAAAGCTGAAACACTGAATCACTTGGTCTCCTCAGTGCCAAAACGTCTTTTAAGTGTGGTGAAAAGGAATGGAAACATTACAAAGTGGTAAATGCTTTACTGTCCCAACTTTTTTTTTGGAATGTGTTGCAGGCCTGAAATGCAGGAATGGATGTTTATTAATAAATGAAATGAAGTTGAGCATGAAATATTTCAGGTTCATCCTGTCTGTAATCAAATAAAAGTCAAAGAAAATGTAAGAAACTCTGTGTTTTTTATTATTATTATTTTCTTTGCATTTTCTTTGCATTATTTGCTTTGCTCATGGTATTGTTACAATGTCAACAGCTAAAATTATAAAGTTGAGAGCATTTCCGGTGTGGGAGACTCTCAAATGCAGCATTTTCTTAATGTTTTTTGTTTCAGTTTATGCTGCATTTTTTAAATGAAAGGTATTTAATTTAATGTAACATTTCAGTTAATGCAGTGTTTTTGCAAAATAGACTAGAATGTCTAACAACTTTTGGCTAGGGTAGATACAGTCTCACAGCACGTTCACAGAATGTTTATCCTTTAGGTAGCCAGCACTTGTTGGACTGTTCAAGGTCTCTTTCTAAATAGTAATGCTCTTTTGTTGTGTGGGTAAGCAGATGGCAGTGTGTGTGCATGTGGGCCAATTTGTTTCATGTGTCTAAGGGCCTACCATCATAGAGAGTCATCACAGTACTGTCAAACAAAATCTGATTTAGCCAGCAGCACTTTGCTGACCAACATACCACATCACTCAAATGTGTTTATAATTAACAATTCACTGTGTGACTTGCTTCATATACAAAAGCTGATAATTCTGCTATCTGATGGATTAACCATGGTGAGCGTAAATCCCAAAATATTCATCATAACAGCACATATAATGTTAAAAAATGTATAAATAGTAAGGTAGTACTTGCATTGTCACTTGTAACAGGGTCAGGTTGCACCTTCTTTTAAACTGCTAAGGGTTTTGCTAAAACTAGAATAACTGACCCAATTTACCCTTATACACTTCATCATTTAATAATACCCTTTCCCTTCTAAAAATGAAATAAAATGCCCCTGCTCGCTGAGTGAGAGGAACAGTGTTTATGTCTCTCCTATTAATTACACTGATCAGCCATAACATTAAAACCACCTCCTTGTTTCTACACTCACTGTCCATTTTATCAGCTCCACTTACCATATATATGCACTTTGTAGTTCTACAATTACTGACTATAGTTCAGCTGTTTCTCTGCATACCTTTTTTAGCCTGCTTTCACCCTGTTCTTTAATGGTCAGGACCCCCACAGGACCACCACGAAGCAGGTATTATTTGGGTGGTGCAGTGACACTGACATGGTAGTGGTGTGTTAGTGTGTGTTATGCTGGTATGAGTGGATCAGACACAGCAGCGCTGCTGGAGTTTTTAAATACTGTGTCTACTCACTGTTCACTCTATTAGACACGCCTACCTAGTTGGTCCACCTTGTAGATGTAAAGTCAGAGACGATCGCTCATCTATTGCCACTGTTTGAGTTGGTCATCTTCGAGACCTTCATCAGTGGTCACAGGACGCTGCCCATGGGGCACTGTTGGCTGGATATTTTTGGTTGGTGGACTATTCTCAGTCCAGCAGTGGCAGTCAGGTGTTTAAAAACTCCAGCAGCATTGCTGTGTCTGATCCACTCATACCAGCACAACACACACTAACACAATACCACCATGTCAGTGTCACTGCAGTGCAGAGAATGACCCACCACCCAAATAATATAATAATGGGAGAGTCCTGACCATTGAAGAACAGCATGAAAGGGGGCTAACAAAGCATGCAGAGAAACACATGGACTACAGTCAGTAATTTTAGATCTACAAAGTGCTTCTATATGGTAAGTGGAGCTGATAAAATAGACAGTGAATGTAGAAACAAGGAGGTGGTTTTAATGTTATGGCTGATCTGTGTATGTGCGACCAGCATATCCTGGAAGTCTGTGAGTTCATGAAATTGGAATTGCTAGGAAAACTGACTTGCTCAGTGACACTGCAAGAGCACCAGCTTGTATAATGCCTAGTTCACACTACACGATTTTTGCCCTGATTTTCGCTCACCGACTGGTCGCCGCTAGATGTTAGCTCGGAAGCAACTCTGCGTTCACTCGGGGATCGACACTCGGCTCGGGGCATAATATAGTTTTTATTAGAATACATCAGCACACACACAAGCTTTACAGTATTTGTGATCTTATCATCCATGCCAAACCATAATACCAACATTGCATTACAAAAAATATTTATTAACCTCCAACTCACTACAGAACAGACAATCCCTGCTGGTCGTGTTGCCAAATCCACTTGGATTCCTTTATTTTTCCTACTTGCTTTTACACTGCACATCAGTGTACAAACAAATTTAATTGCTTGCTTATTGTTGATGTGCATTTTTGGACATGGTATCATTAAACCCCTTGTCTCTTCTTGCGTGTGCTTTCGTGACAAAACCTAGTTTGGGAGACCAGATAGACTCGCCTGCGATTCCTCCCAGTGATAGATCGTGTGGTGTGTAATCCCCTATCGCCGATCAGTCGTGTAGTGTAAAATACAAAATGGCTTAAAAGACTACCGATTGCAAGAGATCCAGTTGTGTAGTGTGAACTGTACAGCGACCTGACAACTTGAAAAGTCATGTAGTGTGAACTTGGCATTAGAGGAGGCACTTACTCAGTATCCCTCCCATCACTGGTGGCTGTCATAGGGCAACCAAAAAGCATGTGTAAATGTTAAAATTGGGTCAAAATTGTGTAAAAGACAACAGGGCAGCATTTTATACAACATGCATACAGCATTTTAGTTTTGTGAGCACTCAGTACTGAGCTTTGTTTCTTCTTGGTTATCAGCAACACAGTAAGACGTTTTATAAAACTACACTCCCTTGTGTAAACTGTATAAACCCAAAATAAATACAAAATTCCTAAACAAAGTCTTTTCAATCTTCTTGCAATGTTGCCCTGGGACAAATGTTTTATCAGTAAAATATAAAATATAAGAAGGGAACATGTCTGAAATCAGAAGATGTAAAGTCTATATTATTTAGGACAGTCCCTTTATTTAAAACAAAGGGAGACAGACTATGGCTTTTAGAGGAGATCCTTTTTCATATAGTACTTTGATTTGGCCAGCAGAGTCAGTGTGCTCAGGCACTATGCTAGTCAGTTGTCAAGTGGATGAAAAACATGCTTTCAAAAGAACCAAAAGCGCACACACATTCTTTCTGTTGGGGAGCGTCGGTACACAGTCATTTTTAGCTCCTTCCACAGATGTTCGATTGAATGCAGGTCTGGGCTCTGTCTGGGCCACTCAAGGACATTCACAGACTTTCTCCGAAGCCACTCCTTTGTTCTCTTGGCTGTGTGCTTTGGGTCGTTGTCATGTTGGAAGGTAAACCTTCGTCCCAGTCTGAGGTCCAGAGCGCTCTGGAGCAGGTTTTCTTTAAGGATCTCGGTGTACTTAGCTGCATTCATCTTTCCCTCTATCAGGACTAGTCGCCCCGGTCCCGCTGCTGAAAAACATCCCCACATCATGATGCTGCCACCGCCATGCTTCACTGTAGGGATGGCATTAGCCAGGTGATGAGCGATGCCTGGTTTCCTCCAGATGTGACGCTTGGTATTCAGGCCAAAAAGTTCAATTTTAGTTTCATCAGACCAGAGAATCTTGTTTCTCATGGTTTGAGAGTCATCTAGGTGCCTTTTGGCAAACTCCAAGTGGGCTGTCATGTGCCTTTTACTAAGGAGTGGCTTCTGTCTGGCCACTCTACCATAAAGGCATGATTTGTGGAGTGCTGCCTGGATGGTTGATCTTCTGATAGGTTCTCCCATCTCTACAAGGATATGCTGGAGCTCTGTCAGAGTGACCCTTAAGTTCCTGCTCACCTCCCTGACCAAGGCCCATCTTCCCTGATCGCTCAGTTTGGCCGGGCGGGCAGGTCTAGGAAGATTTTTGGTGGTTCCAAACTTCTTTCATTTACTAATGATGGTGGCCACTTTGCTCTTTGGGACTGTAAAACTGCAGCAATTTTGCTCTGATATGCACTGTTAACTGTGGGACCTTATATAGGCAGGTGTCGGCAATTCTCAAACATGTCCAGTCAATAGAATTTACTACAGGTAAACTCCAATTAAATAGTAGAAACATCTCAAGCAGTAACAATGAAAACAAAATGCACCTCAGCTCACTTTTAAGTGTCATATTAAAGGGTGTGCACACTTGTGTACATATGACATTTTACATTTTTAATAAATTAGCACAAATGAGCACTGCTTTCACTTTGTCATTGTTGGCTTTTTTGTGTAGACTTTTGTGACCAAAAAAAGAACTCAATCTATTATAGAATGAGTCTGTAATGTAATAAAATGTGGAGAAGGTGAAAGGGGTGGGCTTTACTGTACATTGGATTATGAATTGTAAAAATTAATAGTACCCTTGGTTGCATACGGAATGTCAGAGGGGAAAAAGCTTATTACAGGGTGCCGAAAAAGAAGCTGTGGTACTGTGTAAAGAAAATAAGGAGTGGCAGAGAAGTGTGTGAGGGTGATGCAAGATATGATTGTGTGACAATGAGATGTGCAGTAGAAATTATGGATGGGTGTAAAGATGGGACTGCATCAAGAATCAGCTCTCACTCCTTTTCTGTCTGCAATGGTCATGGATAGGCTGACAGACAAGGTTAAAAAGAAACCCCATGGACTATGATGTTTGCAGATGACATTGTAAAATGTAGTGAAAGTATGGAGCAGACTGAGAAGGGCCTGGAGAGATGGAGGTATGCCTTGGAGAGAAGGGGATGAAAGTTATTAGGAGTAATGTGGAGTACATGTGTGTGAATGAGAGGGAGGTAGTGGAGTTGAGGTAGTAAAGGTAGGTGAGTTTATTGGGTTTTGCAGGCCAGTCAAGTTCTTCCACACCAAAGTCGCTCATCCATGTCCAGTCATGTTGGAACAGGAAAGGGCCATCCCCAAACTGTTCCCATAAAGTTGGGAGCATGAAATTGTCTAAAATCTCTTGGTATGCTAATGCATTAAGAGTTTTTTTCACTGGAACTAAGGGGGCGAGCCCAACTCCTGAAAAACAACCCCACACCATAATCCCCCCTCCACCAAACTTTATACTTGGCACAATGCACTTGGCAACTGCCAAACCCAGACTCGTCCATCAGATTGCCAGACGGAGAAGCGTGATTCGTCACTCCAGAGAACACGTCTCCAGTGCTCTAGAGTCCAGTGGCGGCGTGCTTTACACCACTGCATCCGATGCTGTGCATTTCGCTTGGTGATGTAAGGCTTGGATGAAGCTGCTCGACAATGGAAACCTATTCCATGAAGCTCTCTACACACAGTTCTTGAGCTAATCTGAAGGCCACATAAAGTTTGGAGGTCTGTAGCGATCGACTTTGCAGAAAGTTGGCGACCTCTGCTCACTATGCACCCCAGCATCCGCTGACCCCGCTCTGTTATTTTACGTGGCCTACCACTTCGTGGCTGAGTTGCTGTCATTTCCAATTGCTTCCACTTTGTTATAATACCACTGACAGTTGACTGTGGAATATTTAGTAGTGAGAAAATTTCACGACTGGACTTGTTGCACAGGTGGCATCCTATCACGGTACCATGCTGGAATTCACTGAGCTCCTGAGAACGACCCATTCTTTCACAAATGTTTGTAGAAGCAGTCTGCATGCCTAGGTGCTTGGTTTTATACACCTGTGGCCATGAAAGCGATTGGAACACCTAAATTCAATTATTTGGATGGGTGAGTGAATACTTTTGGCAATATACTGTAGTGCATGTATACATGACAAATAAAGGCATTTTGTACTTTGGGTCAAGTTTACAAATGAATGGAGAGTGTGGTAGAGAGGTGAAGAACAGAGTGCAGGCAGGATGGAGTGGGTGGCATAGAGTGGCAGGGCTGATTTTTGATAGTAGGGTATCTGCCAGAGTGAAATGGAGACAGGTTTACAACAGAGGAAAATTAAGAGTTATATTGAAATAGGGGTGCTGAGGATGGAGCTGTCAGGAAAGGAGGAGGAAAGAAAGGCCAAAAAAGGAGGTTTATGGATGCAATGAAGAAGGGCATGTAGGTGGTAAGTATGATGGAGGAGAATGTTAAATGCCACTAGGTGTGAGTGGGTAAGTAAACATATATGTGTCCAACAAATTTAGTACCCACCTAAAAAGTTTCTTTAAAAAGGTTGAAACCGACAGAACTGTATTGTTCACTTTATTGTATACTTCATTAAACAGACCTTTTACTCCTGATTTACAACATATTATTTAATTGACAAAAATATTGGTAACCTTAACTAAATATTGCTTTGGCCAATGACTACAATCAAAAATGTACTGTTATTGTGAATAAAATGCTGGTAGTTTGACCCACTATTCTTTGGCAAATTCTTTTTTTTTTTTTTTTTTACAAATGTTTAATAGACTTAGATAGATTAGGACACATTGCAGGCCACTTCAGAATAGTCCAAGACATTACTCCATGTTTCACAGTAGGCATTGTGTTTTTTCATTTTTGTCTGACATATTAAGAAGCTCTATTGTTGTTTCATCTGCTGAAGAACTGTGGTTTGTTGACATTGTTGACAAAAGCCTGATCTGGCCTTTTTGTGTCTTCTTTGTGGGGTCCTTCTGGGTCCTCTACAATGGAGCCCACTTTGATTTACGGAATAACTTGAAACTAAGGTACTTGAAGCTTGAAGGTCCTCTTAGATGTGATTCAAAGTTTATCTTGGTTCTTTATTGTCCATTTGAACAACCTGTCTGTTAAATCTTGGTCTTTTTTCCTTGTGACCATACTCAGAAATGTTAGCTACAGTCCCGTAGGCATAAAAGTTCTTAAAAATTATTGCCAACTGCTGTCACAGAAACAATAACTCTAGAAATAACTCCAAAAGGTTATTTTGAGATGGTCTTACAAGCTTTACATTTAGCATGCTTTGCTTTTTTTCCTTATATCCTTATACTACTCTGTTTTTCTTTTTGTTCATCATATGTATTGTGATACAGTGGCATAAAGTGAGTAGTAATAAAACACCTGTAGGACAAACGTAAGTCACAACAGTCCACTTAACCTATACAATACAATTATTTCTTACAACTTCCAAAGTGGACCAATAATTTTGTCCAAGTTATGTTAAAATGTATTTGAACCCTTAAGCTCAACATTTCCCTTAAATTTAACGTGTTCAGTTTGGCTATTTTAAAATGTATTTATTTAATTTCAAATTAACAATGAACAGCTGCTTTGTTCAGCACTCGGTTGAGCGGTGCGGTAAAATGTCATCAAACCCTGCATATGAGACGAATCTGCATTTGTATGAAATAACCGTCAGATTCACTCTGAAAGTGTCCACGTGTATCTGTGTTCAGCTGGATTTTCCTCCTGCTTCACTTAACACACTAAACTTTTGTTACAGCTCAGGGTTTTGAGAAATTGTAAGAATCAGCTTTTTATTTCAGTGTTTTTATATTATACGTGTGTTATTTTCAGTGTATAAGTGTCAAAAACAACCCCATTATTTTACATTAGCCTAAAATATATGCCGTTCCATGGGACCATGGAACGCATTAACAGGTTTCCATACATCCTTATAGAAAAAAACACCTTGAAACAACACCTTTTAAACTCAACACCAGTCCCAGAACCAACTGGCGTTGAGTTTCAAGGTACCACTGTACAATATTTTAAAACATTTTAGTTTTGTTCATGTGCAAAGCAAAAGCACATGAATGCAATATAACTTATGCTTTAATTTAAACATTTTTGGAAGCAAACAGTAGTTTATTTAAATAAAATGCAATTTTTAGCTATTTTATGTATGATCAAGCATTGGTTTAAAGGTCAAAGCCCACTAGCACCAAAGTGCCAATATTGGGCCCATAAGCTATGCCCTTAAATATGTAATGCAAAGATGGTTAATCATTACAATATTCTATATAGGAAACATTTAGTAATCATAACTACTAATTTTCAAATAAAAATTTGCAAGCTTATGTATACATGTCAAATAACAGCCAAATAAAAGATATCAAGAACAGTCAAATAAAAAATTATCAAACTGTATATAAACAATACGCTTTTATTCAAAGCGACTTACAATTATACAGTCTAAGCAATTAAGGGTTAAGGACCCCAGCAGTGGCAACTTCGCAGTGATGGGGCTCAAACCACAACCTTATGATTACTATTCCACTTTGTTTGTTTATTAGAATTTTTTACATTTATAAATATAATATATATATATATATATATATATATATATATATATATATATATATATATATATATATATATATATATATACAGTACAGGCCAAAAGTTTGGACACACCAGTCAAAAGTTTGGACACACCTTCTCTTCAATGTTTTTTCTTGATTATTTTTATTTTCTACATTGTAGATTAATACTGAAGACATCCAAACTATGAAGAATTATGTAGTGAACCAAAAAGTGTTAAACAAACCAGAATATGTTTTATATTTTACCAACTCTACCTCTGCACAACCCAACTGATGGTCTCAAACACATTAAAAAAGCAACAAATTCCAAAAATTCACTCTAGACAAGGCACAAACATTCATTGAAAACCATTCCAGGTGGAAACCTAATAAAGCTGGTTGAGAAAATTTCAAAGAGTGTACAAATCTGTCATTAAAGCAAAAGATGGCTACTTTGAAGAATCTAAAATATAAAACATATTCTGGTTTGTTTAACACTTTTTTGTTTACTACATAATTCCATATGTGTTCCTTCATAGTTTGGATGTCTTTAGTATTAATCTACAATGTAGAAAATTTAAAAAAATTAAGAAAAACCACAGGAATGAGAAGGTGTGTCCAAACTTTTGGCCTGTACTGTATATATACGTATATATATATATATAATATATATATATATATTTTTTAATGCATTTTCTCCCCTTTTTCTCCCTTTTTTTAGCGCGTCCAGTTGCCTGATTGCATCATGCTTTCTCTCCACCAATGCTGATCCCAGCTCTGATTGAGGAGAACAAAGCTAACCCACACCCCCTTCGACACGTGGGCAGCAGCCATATGCATTTTGTCACCAACACTTTGATGAGTGCAGTGCAGCAGCAGAGACACATCCTGACAGGACTCTTTTCCCGTCTCTGTGCAGGCACCATCAATCAGCCAGCAGAGGTCATAATCTCATAATTAGTTATGAGAGATTCCCTATCCGGCTTTAATATCCCACCCCTATCTGAACAACAGGCCAATCGTTGTTCATGTGGCTGCTCAGCCCAGACTTGATACGATGTATTCGAGATCCCAGCTCTGGTGTTTCAGCGTGTGTTTTTACTGCTGCGCCAACTGAGCGGCGTTTAATAAGATTTTAACGTCACGTTTTACACTTTGGTTACATTCATGACAGTAACGGTAGTTACTCATTACACAAGGTTCATCAGTTCACACAAGGTTAAATTGAACACAGTCATGGACAATTTAGTATCTCCAATTTACCTCACTTGCATGTCTTTGGACTGTGGGAGGAAACTGGAGCACCCAGAGTAAACCAAACAAACCAAAACCAAACTGTATTTGGATGTGCCTGACAGTCTGAATGGATGGTAAAGTGCTTCAAGGCTTGACTAGTCCACTTACATACTTCTACTTACTGAAATCTAATACCAAGTAACTGAAGGTCCCTTTACATGCACTTATTTATTTGATGCTGTGGTCAAATAGTCAGCCGGGTGTATTTCACAGCCTGACCTGTTACTCTGGAAAATTTAGCAAGTCATCACTCAGCTTTCAGAGGTCATGGTGCTGAGTAAAACCAACACACAGTTTTGAATCCCTCTCAACACTCTCCTGAAACACCCTGGGGAACAACAGCAAATGCTAAATTAGGACACAGAAAGCCTCAATACCAATAAAGCCTAAGTCTCCCGAGTCAACAGACGAAAAGATCAGGGTTTGCTGGAGATGGTGTTAAATTATTCATGGCTTTATACGATTTGCTCAGATCTGTCTCCATCACTCTTTCCCTCTCTGCTGGTTCCCAGAGCAGATGTTTTCTGTTGGAATATGTATCCTTCTATTTAGAAACTGTCTTCCTTTACATCACCCAATATACTAAAATTCATGTATATATAAAAGTGACATCAATAAAACATACAATCAGCCGGCTGTATGTTGTCATGTCAGTGTGAAAAAATGTCATTACAGGCATACACTCTGCCCAGAAGATTAAATCAATAAAAGCATTAATCAGATATTTTTTTTAGATGTGATTTTTTATACCAGGCTACAATCCTTCAAAGACGAAATGTGGTGCTCAAGAGGACTGCACTGTATTTGAGCTTTTATATGCTAATGTTTTATATGATTCCAAATTCTTCTCTTCCTGACTGTGCAATGATACTCTATTACCATCGACTTGACAAAGCTTGACATTCGTTGCAGTCTTCAGTCAGCCATTATCTCTGACTTTCTAAGGACATCCAATCATTCTGTCACGAATAGTGTAGTAGACGTTACGTGTGTATTTTTGTGCAGTGAAAATCTTAATACTGTCAGCATGATTTCGACTGAAAAGCTGAATAAATATCAAATGTTGCTCACCTTTCCTTTACCTTAAAAATGCATATTTGTTTTAAATGAAACAGATTAATAACAAATAAATAATAATAATAATAATAATAATAATAATAATAATAATAAAAAAATTCAGCTGAATGTAAAAAGTTTGGGAACCCTTTAAAATTACCAAAATTTTTGCAACAGTTCACAAGGTTATATCAAACACAGTCATCGACAATTTAGTATCTCCAATTCACCTCACTTGCATGTCCTTTGGACTGTGGTAGGAAACCGGAGCACCTGAAGTAAACCCACGCGAACATGCAAACTCCACTTAGAAAGGACCGGACCGCCCCACCTGGGGATCGAACCCAGGACCTTCTTGCTATGAGGCTACAGTGCTACCCACTTAGCCACCATGCCGTCCCACAACATCTAAAATGGCTTGTTTAAACGTCTTTTACATTTACATTTTCAGCATTTAGCAGACGCCTTTATCCAAAGCGACTTACATTACAGTTACAGTATACAGCCTGAGCTCAAGGGCCCAACAGCAGCAACCTGGCAGTGGTGGGGCTTGAACCAGCGCCCCTCTGATCACTGGTCCAGTACCTTAACCACTAGGCTACAGCTGGTCTTTTGCAAATCATGTATAAAAAACCCCTAGGATCTTTTAACTCTATCTTTTGTTTATCAAGTAAAACATTGATGATTTACTTGCTACATGGCTAGCACCATATAAATCTATGGTTGCTGCAAAAAACAATTAGCTAATGCTGTTTACTGATAGGGCGGCACGGTGGCTTAGTGGGTAGGACTGTCGCCTCACAGCAAGAAGGTCCTGGGTTCGCTCCCCAGTCAGTCCGGGTCCTTTCTGTGCGGAGTTTGCATGTTCTCCCTGTGTCTGTGTGGGGTTCCTCTGAGAGCTCCGGTTTCCTCTCACAGTCCAAGAACATGCATTCAGGTTAATTGGAGACACTGAATTGCCCTATAGGTGAATGGGTGTGTGTATGTGTGTGTGTGTGTGTGTATGGCCTGGCGTCCCGTCCAGGGTGTTACTGTGTGCCTTGCGCCCATTGAAAGGCTGGGATAGGCTCCAGCACCCGAACATGCTGAATGAATTCATTAATAATATTCTAATGTTTAAGTTTTAAGTTTTTTAAAGTTTGAAACAGCATCCAGGAAAGGTCTTTGATGAGCAAAGATGGCCAGAGGATCTCCAACAAATGTGTGAGAAAATGATTGAAATGTTTAAAAACAATGTACTATAAAGAAAGATTGGAAGGGATTTGGAAGTGCATATTATCTTTAAACAATTCAAGGAATGAAGAGGAATTTCAGTGCGTAAAGGCCAAGGGCACAAGCTTAAGCTGAACGGCGGTGATCGAACAGCCTCATGTTAACCATGTCCAGAAGCGGTGTCAACTTCTCTGGGCTTAAGGCATCTAGGATGGACCATCACACAGGGGAAACGTGTATCAGATGAATCAGCATTCCAGGTCTTCTTCGGAAAAAAATGGACGCCGTGTGCTCCTGACCAAAGACGAAAAGGACCATCCAGACTGTTATAAGCAACAAGTCCAAAAGCCAGGGTCTGTCATGGTATGCAGTTATATCAGTGCCCTTGGCAAAGGTAATTTAAACTTCTGTGATGGCAGCATTAATGCAGAAAAAGATTTTCAAGACGCCAACCTTCCATTCATTATTCTACAAGCCAATGCAAAACCACATGCCGCACACATTACAAAGGCATGGCTGCGGAAGAAGAGGGTACGGGTACTGGACTGCCTGCAGTCCTGACCTGTCCCCAATAGAGAATGTGTGGAGAATTTTGAAACAAAAAATGTAACAACGACAACCCTGTACTGTTGCACATCTTAAGACATGTTTGCAGGAAGAATGGGACAAAATAAAAGCTGAAACACTAAATCACTTGGTATCCTTGGTGCCAAAACGTCTTTTAAGTGTGGTGAAAAGAAATGGCAACATTACAAAGTGGTAAATACTTTACTGTCCCAACTTTTTTTGGAATGTGTTGCAGGCCTGAAATGCAGGAATGGATGTTTATTTATTGGATGTATATTTATGAAGTGCAACATGAAAGACTTACAATCTGCTAATGCTGTTTACTGATATTTTAACTATAAATAAAAGTTTATCTTTTTATTCTAGTTTTTAATTTTAAAATGTCTTAAATAAAAAAAGAAAAAGTAATACAAATTTTAACACCAACATGCCCCATAATGTTTTACACACCACATCACCTGATCATTCCAACATCACCTGATCTTCCTCCACCTGACATTCATTTACCAGCTAATCAAGCCACCCTACAAATAGCTATCCACTGCAGTGGCTTGTCACACAGTACTGTGCCGGTTCCATGTGTTTTTGCATTGCCATTTCATTGTTGCATGTTCCTGTGATTTATTTGGCGTATTTCCTTGTTCTTTGTTATAGCTATTCTATTAGATTGCTTTACCATTCTTTGTTGTCAGTAGCATTGTTTAGTTTCTTTCTTCTTAGTTTTGGATAGTGATTAGGTTAGTTTTGGTTTTTGTTAGCAGTTAGTTTACTTTAGTGGTTAGTTTAGTTTAAAGATCTCCTTAATTAGCAGTTAGCTTTCTTTTTTTTGTTATTAGCACACTGTTTTCTTATAATTCTATTTCTGGTAATGGTTTTGTCCTTAGTATATGTGTGTTTATGTATATATTGTGTTTAAGTACTAGTGCAAGCCTAGTGTTTCCTTTAGTTACAAAATTGACATCATGTAGGGGTATGCTATTGCAGAAAGTGAATAGCTTTTAGTACGTTTTTGAGACCTTAGCCCTATTTCTCATGCAAAATATTTGCTCATTAGGCAACAAAAGCAAAAAAAAAAAAAATGTCACAATTAAAACAACAGAAATACTAAAATAGCTTTAATCTTGTCTTATGATTTCACATCTTCCACTCTCAGTAAAACATGTAAGCATGTGCTGTTACTGTGCTGTATATGCTTCTATCCTTTCTCCCACTCCTATGATATGCCAGTTAATTGATGGGCTACTTTTAATTTTACATACTAATGTAGAATGTTAATATACACTGATCAGCCATAACATTAAAACCACCTCCTTGTTCCTACACTCACTGTCCATTTTATCAGCTCCACTTACCATATAGGAGCACTTTGAAGTTGTAATATTACTGACTGTAGTCCATCTTTTTAGCCTGTTTTCACACTGTTCTTCAATGATCAGGACCCCTACAGGACCACCACAGAGCAGGTATTATTTGGGTAGTGGCTCATTCTCAGCCCTGCAGTTACAGTGACATGGTGGTTGTGTGTTAGTGTGTGTTGTGTTGGTATGTGTTGTGTCCTCCTTCAGACACACAAGTCTCAGCTCGCATCTCAGCATGTCTGTGAGATATCTCACAATGGATGTCAGCTCATCATCTAAAACTTAATCCCAGCAAGACAGAGATGTTGCTCATTCCCGGAGATCAGTCTCCAACCCAGGACCTAGTCATCTCTCTTGATGACTTCCAGATCAGACCATCAGATAATGTAAGAAGCCTTGGTGTTGTCCTGGATAACCAACTGACCTTCTCTCCTTATATAGCCAACATGACAAGATCGTGCCGGTTCCTCCTCTACAACATCAGGAAGATTCGGCCATTTCTCTCCAGGGAAGCTACCCAGATTCTGGTGCAATCACTTGTAATCTCACGGTTGGACTACTGCAACTCCCTTCTGGCAGGAGTGCCCATGTCCACTATTAAACCCTTGCAGCTCATTCAAAATGCAGCTGCCCGTCTGGTTTTTAACCAGCCCAAACACTGCCACATCACCCCACTGCTGTGTTCTCTTCACTGGCTTCCTGTAGCTGCACGCATTCAGTTTAAAACACTGACACTCGCCTACAAAGCCAAAAATGGACCAGCCCCAAGCTACCTTTGAGGTCTAATCAAACCCCGCTCTATACCACGCAACCTCCGAGCCACCAGTCATGCTCGACTTGAGCCTCCATCCAGGACTCTTCTCTGTTCTAGCACAGAAGTGGTGGAATGAACTTCCTCTGTCTGTCCGAACATCTGAGTCTCTTGCTGTCTTTAAAAAGCGATTAAAAACCCACCTTTTTATGAAGCACTTAAGCTGACTTGTACTTATTTACTAACATCTTGTTCCATCCTTTTCCATTTCCAAAAAAAAAAAAAAAACACAGGTTTTAGCAGATTTGTGTTCTTCGACTGTTGTTTACCTAAACTTGAGAAATGAAATGTTCACTTTGGAAGCACTTCTGTAAGTCGCTCTGGATAAGAGCGTCTGCTAAATGCTGAAAATGTAAATGTAAATGGTATGAGCAGGTCAGACACAGCAGCGCTTCTGGAGTTTTTTTTAATACCGTGTCCACTCACTGTCCACTCTATTAGACACGCCTACCTAGTTGGTCCACCTTGTAGATGTAGAGTCAGAGACGATTGCTCATCTACTGCTGCTGTTTGAGTTGGTCATCTTCTAGACCTTCATCAGTGGTCACAGGATGCATTTTTGGTTGGTGGACTATTCTCAGTCCAGCAGTGACAGTGAGGTGTTTAAAAACTCCAGCAGTCACTGCAGTGCTAAGAATAACCCACCGCCCAAATAATACCTACTCTGTAGTGGTCCTGGGAGAGTCCTGATCATTGAAGAACAGCATGAAAGGGGGCTAACAAAGCATGTAGAGAAACAGATGGACTACAGTTAATAATTGTAGAACTACAAAGTGCTTCTATATGGTAAGTGGAGCTGATAAAATGGACAGTGAGTGTAGAAACGAGGAGGTGGTTTTAATGTTATGGCTGATCGGTGTATATATACACACAATAAGATTGTCCTTGCTTGTTGGAGTTTTATGTATAGATGCCCTGCCACTCACATAAAAAATAACTGTCTTTGTCAGAAACAAAAAATATTATGACATTATTCTGTGTGGGAACTGATTCTGTGTGTTGTCACTTAAGTATCACCAACAACATTCTGTCCATCCCCTGCTATTGTAAACTTGTAAAACTGAGGTTGAGTGCTGCAGTTTATTAGTCATTCTAAAATCCCAGATTTTAAAGATGAAACACTATTTAGACAAAGAGCACGTCTCATTTATCCCAGTGACTATGACTGCTGAAAGCTGGAATAATATGTGAGTTTCAATCTCAAACAAAATGCAATCAGATAATTGGATACAACTAGACTGGGAGGAAAATTGGGGAAAATGCATAAACTGGTGCCAGTCACCAGATGCCAACCAAGCCAAGCATAAAGCACACATACACTGCTCAAATTCAGAAAGTGTACCAATTGCCATTTCAAAGCCATGTACCATACGAGGTTGGTATGCTATTGTAGGCAACTAATATAAGATAATATAACACAAACTTAGATTGTTTGATTGACATAAAATTTGGCATAGTGCTTCTGTGTCATATTGTCCTTCAGGTATTATGCTCCTGACATCATATCCAAAAAAACATGGCCAACACAATCAATTAGACTGCAGGAAGTATTTGAGCACTAAAAACTGGCCAATCACCTCAGAGCCTAAAATTCTTTGGATAATAACTCAGCCGCTGGAACATGTCTGAAACTATTGTTTTGGTATGCAGCTATCCTTGTCAGATGTCCAAATCATCTTAACTGGCTTCTATTGATACATAGGAGCAAACCACCAGACAAAGAAAGCTCATTTATTGTGACCTTGTGAACTAAGGTCTTATTACTTGTGTCCTTATCTTTTAGTCATTACCTACAATTAGCAATTATTAGTAGTAAAGCTCAGCCTTGAGTAATGGAGGCACACAGGGTAAATACCAATACCTGGTCTGAACTGACCACAAAAACTTGTGCCATCTGGCTTAGTGCTTTAACTCCCACCAGACCAATTGTGCATTATTCCTTGGCAGTTCAATGTGTCCTATCTTACGTCCCAGTACAAAGAATGCAAAACCCAACCCGACAAGTCTCTGACCTTCTCATCCACTAGAGGCCCTATTATTCCAGGATCCTGTATTATTGCCCCTCTTTAATGGGGGCTAAGAGAGGTTTTATGGGAGGCTCAGTGACAGGTGTTTAATTCCAGTAATTGGCCCTAAAGGGAAATTGTTCATCTTTAATTAACCACAGTGGAATAAATCCTGCTCTGGGGACACCCATATCCTTGGCCCAATAGAATATAAAATGTTCTGGTGGTCTATGGACATTGATATTTAAAAGTGTGCTAGAGAATGCCAGGTTTGAGCTTGGAATAATTATGCTTGAACCCATCCTGTAAGACTTCTCCATAAGGATTCATCCCATGTTTGTGGTTAGAGATGAACATTTTCCCTGCAGGGCCATTGCTGGAATCGGACTTCTGCCACTTAGCCTCCCATAACACCTCTTCTCTCATCCTTGGTCCCACCTTTCCCTTGACTTTGTAACAGGGTTGCCACCCTCCCAAGGCAACACCTATATCTTGGTCAAAGTGGATAGGTTTTTGAAGGCCTGTAAGATCATCGCTCTACTCAAACTTCTCTCAGACAAAAAGACTGCAGAGGTCACTTTAGACAAGATGTTTGTGTTAAAGGCTTACCCAATGAACTACTGTCGGATCGGGGACCCCAGGTCACAAGCCAGTTTTGGAAAGCATTTTGATGGCTACTGGGGACCTCCATGAGCCCATTGTCTGGATTCCACCCTCAATCCAATGGGTAGTACCTGGTCAAAACATCTGCTCTGGGTGGAATGCACCCACAACACATTGTGGCACTCATCCATCTGCATGCCCCCTTTTGAGTGACAATTTGGGTATCCACCTCCCATGTTTCCAGAGTGGTAGGCAGACATCCTTCTGTGCAATATGTCAAGAGTTTCCTGTCCCTGGCCATTGGTAAAAGGGCGGCAATCAGTACCTCATCGATTAGGGAGACCACAAAGTGAAAAAACAGTTTTGGATTCCAGCCCAGCACATCCAGGACCCATATCTTATCTGAGAGATCTGCCACAATCAAGCGGTTGGTCTTGGAATGTAAAGAGCTGTTCCTGGGGGAAAGAGGGGTGCTCTTTAACGTGTTGATTACCTTTGTCTGCTTCATCTCATGGCAGGAAGTGTAAATCAAACCACTGTAGTCCCAAATAGGCTACAAATCCCAGGGGCTGTAGTGCTAATGAGCAGTAATGCACCACACCTGATTTCTGGGCTATTTATGGAAAGTCATTATTTCCTTAACTAAGGAAACTTAAAAAGCCATGAGTCATTATTTAAAGATTAGCCAGTAGGGTGGTTTGCAGTTGTGCATTATTATTTACCTTTCGAAGAGATCTCTCTATTCTCGCCAATATCTCTATTCATTGCAGACAGTATGAACCTGAGATATTTCATGTTTTGTCTGCTCAACTTCTTTTCATTTATTAATAAACGTCCATTCATGCATTTCAGGCCTGCAACACATTCCAAAAAAGTTGGAACAGTAAAGCATTTACCACTTTGTAATGTTGCCATTCCTTTACACCACACTTAAAAGATGTTTTGGCACCAAGGATACCAAGTGATTTAGTGTTTCAGCTTTTATTTTGTCTCATTCTTCCTGCAAACATGTCTTAAGATGTACGACAGTACGGGGTAATTTTTTGTTTTAAAATGCTCCACACATTCTCTATTGGGGACAGGTCAGGACTGCATGCAGGCCAGTCCAGTACTCATACCCTCTTTTTCCGCAGCCATGCCTTTGTAATGTGTGCAGCATGTGGTTTTGCATTGTCTTGTTGAAAAATGCATGGACGTCTCTGAAAAAGATGACGTCTTGAAGGTAGCACATGTTCCTCTAAGATCTCAATGTACTTTTCTGCATTAATGCTGCCATCACAGAAGTGAAAATGACCTTTGCCAAGGGCACTGACACAGCCGCATACCATGACAGACCTGGCTTTTGGACTTGTTGCTGATAACAGTCTGGATGATCCTTTTCATCTCTGGTCTCAAAAAAGTTTTTTTTGCACAGTAAAGTTTTAAGTGCCAATTGTGCATGTAACTCCATATTGTTGTGTTTTAACATTATTTAGTTTTTTCACCTCATTACTAGCCCTAAATTGCCCCCATCCCAACTTTTTTTGGAATGTGTTGCACACCTGAAATGCAGGAATGGAGGTATATTAACAAATGAAATGAAGTTGAGGAGACAAAACATGAAATGTCTTGGGTTCAAACTGTCTGCAATCAAATAAAAGTCAAAGTAAGGAACACTGCATTTTTATTTTATTTGCATTTTCCATACTGTCCCAACTTTTTTCTGATTTGGGCTTGTATACCAATATATTGCACCAAAATAAATAAAACAAAAAGCAATATAGATTTTTTTTTTATAATTTTGCTTGTTTTAAAGAATCGGGGACAGAATTGCATATCCCTGAAAGCATATCACATGACTTCTTTCTGGCTGCTTTGCTTCTGTCTGCTCACATTTTTTTCTTTCTCCTTTTTACCTCCCACTCGTTCTATCTTTTCCAGCTCCTCCTTCCACCTTGCACAGTCCTAACACCCCCTTTATCTCATTCCCCTCCCTTCCCTGCTCTTTTTCACTCTCTTCCTCTCTCTTTGTATTGGATACATGCTGTCTCTAAGTGTGTGTTCTGTTTGCTTTATGTTCATGCCTTCTCACTTCAAGTGGATGATATATGAAGCATGGAGAATAGATACCTTACTTTACTGTCTTTATGTCTAAATATTCATCTGTAATTTGGGCTACTTTCTCACCTTCTGATGTCCTGGCAGTTTGTGTCTGAAGGCATTTACTATGTCATTGCTGTGCATTGGATTTAACAGCTAGCCTGCTTGGATGAAGGAGCAGATCGATGCACACAGCTCTGCAGTAGTTACCAATCTGGTAAGACCTATTTCCTTTCATTTTGCTGAGCACTTCTGAGTGGATGAAATCTGGGTGGTGAGTGATGCAAACGATCGGACACTGTGATTAGAAATGTAAAATGCTGACACTGATCTAAATCTTGTAAAGCTGTGCAGGGAAACACTTTAAGCATTAAAACTGAACAGTATCAGTACATTAGTAAGTGAGTTTGTATATTTGGTCATATAGTGTTTGTCGTAACACCTGATCATGGGTTTGTTTAACATCCTAGTCTAAAAGCATAAGAGTTAATATGGAGTTGACTTCTCCCTCTCCCTCCCCTTCTGCTATAACAAACTTAAACTGAGAAAAAAGAGATGGCTTTCCACAAGATTTTGGATTGTGTCTGTGGGAATTTTGCCTACTGAGTTAAAAAGCATTTTTGAGTTTGGTTAGGAAGAACTGGCCTGCAATTGACATTTATCCCTTAGCTGTAATTTCACACCAAACTCTACAACTTATGGACCTGACTTGGTGGGCACAAAAAAAGGCCAACTCAAAATGGTTGCCACAGTGTTTTATATAGCTGATTATAAACATACGTTAAAAGTACGTGTTGCTGAAACCCTTGAACTCAGTAACTAGAAAGGAGATACTTTTTGAAATATAGTATATTGGTACAAGTACCAATGAATTACAAGTATTGATGAATGTAATATTAATTTGGGCAATTAGATTTTTTATGGGCAAGCAGATGTTGATAGGTCAAAGCCTGCTGTTGGTTTTTAGCTGTATTGGGCACTCTCGCAAAGAGTGCAGTGTTTTTGCTCCAGTGAGTTGTTTTTTGGGCTTTGATTTTCAACCACATTATTGTTCTGCCTTGGTTAATCCCCCTGCGATAAGATTCACTCTTTAAGATGACCACCTACAGAGGTCATCAATTTATTTAAAAAAATATTTGACAGAACATACGTAATCAAGCACTATATCAGGGTATATGTAAGCTGTTGGTGGTATGGTTAGTAAGGGCATATGCAGACATGTAAAACCCAGATACATTTAAAAGCAGCAGTAAGATTATTTGGTCTACAGCTATTGAGCTATCAATACAAAATACAACAGCAGTGCAGTAAGCAGTCACTGATAAAAGTTTGCTTGCATTGTAATTTGTGAATTTTAGGCATATAGTTGGCACTATATATTTATATTTATTATAGGCATATAGTTCATCATCATTCACAACACAATTCATCTTCATTTTGGCCTGTTTGTAATAAAAGGTCTTTGGCGGTCGCAGTAAAAAACATCAAGGCTGTTTTCTGTTCTAGCGCCCAAATGGTGGAACGAACTTCCTCTGTCTGTCCGAACAGCTGAGTCTCTTGCTGTCTTTAAAAAACGATTAAAAACCCACCTTTTTACTAAACACTTAGGCTGATTTGTACTTATTTACTAACACTTTATTCCAATCTTTTCCATTAAAAAAAAAAAAAAAAGAAAAAAGGCACTTTGGTTCTAACAGGTTTTAGCAGAGTTGTGTTCTTCGACTGTTGTCTATCTAAACTTAAGAAATGAAATGTTCACTATGGAAGCACTTCTGTAAGTCGCTCTGGATAAGAGCGTCTGCTAAATGCTGAAAATGTAAATGTAAATGTAAACTCCTCCACAGAACTCTAATTGGGTATTCGCCAGTGCAGCCACTTCGCTGATTTGTTCACTGATGTTAAGCACCTGCTCTCAAAACTCCAGCGGAGTCACTCATTGGTCACTGATTTTAGCTAAATACAGGGCCTCTGGTTAGACCTGACCAAAGGGATAGTTGTCCTTCCTTACTGCGATTCACCATCATGTTAAAATCCAGGGTTCACAAGCCGCTGGAGTAAGAAGCTTTTATAAGGTCCTACCTCTCTACAGTAATTTTTGATTGATATTTTGACAATAATAATATTACAAATATATAAATAATAAATATTATGAAAGTAGCAATATTATTATATGATTACCAGATTGCATTTATGTATATTCATTTTTCTCTGAAGTTTTAGGGAGGATGGTCCTCCCCTATTTCTGAATGGACGAACTGCTAAATATCTGCTAAATAGATATGCTTTTTTAAAGCTCACAACCAAATTCGGGCGTAAATATAACTTACTAAATCAAATATTAAAAGTTAATTAGTATTCATCCAGACTCCTACCCAGACCATCTTTAAAAGCAATTACATCTCTCTTCCTTTGAGTAATACGCCATTGACCACCCAGGTTGCAGTTTAACTCAAACCTATTATGACTTATGAAATGTAAAGGGTTTAATAATGTGATTTTACCAGTCTGCTGTCAGGTGCTAAGGCGCTAAACCCAGTGATGGGTGACAGAATAGAAAACTGAATTTTAGTGTGATGTTTGATTCATGTCTGATCAATTGCTTAGTGTTAAATTTCCAATTTATACTTGAAATTAACTAACACAAGATGAACTTTATTTATTTATTAAATATTATTTCTATTATCAGTATTATTATTATAGTAATTATAAGTTTACATTTTACAATAAAGGATAGTAGTGTGATGTAATGGCAGATATAATGGATTAATAAAGTACAACTATATACAACCAAAACAGCCCTGGCCCGTTGAGGCATGGACTCCACCAGACCCCTGAAGGTATGCTGTGGTATCTGGCACCAAGATGTTAGCAGCAGATCCTTTAACTCCTGTAAGTTGTGAGGTGGGGCCTCCATGGATCAGACTTGTTTGTCCAGCACATCGTTGTTGTGCTCCTCAAATCATTCCTGAACCATTTTTGCTTTGTGGCAGGGAGCATTATCCTGCTGAAAGAGGCCACAGCCATCAGGGAATATCGTTTCCATGAAAGGGTGTGCATGGTCTGCAAAAATGCTTAGGTAGGTGGTACGTGTCAAAGTAACATCCACATGGATGGCAGGATGCCATGTGTTTCCCATGTAAGCGATGCACACGCACCCGGCCATCCACGTGATGTAAAAGAAAACGTGATTTATCAGACCAGGCCACCTTCTTCCATTGCTCTGTGGTCCAGTTCCGATGCTCACGTGCCCTTAGTTGGCACTTTCGGTGGTGGACAGGGGTCAGCATGGGCACCCTGACTGGTCTGTGGCTATGCAGCCCCATACCCAACAAACTGTGATGCACTGTGTATTCTGACACCTTTCTATCAGAACCAGCATTAACTTCTTCAGCAATCTGAGCTACAGGAGCTCGTCTGTTGGATCAGACCACACGGGCCAGCCTTTGCTCACCAGGTGCATCAGTTTATATATGCATTGTTTTATGAAGACAAGTAGCAGGAGGGACATCTGCTCTGTTCTGCTCTCTTCTCCTCCCCAGGTCTCTCATCTTCAATATTTTCTCCTTTTCTCACTCATCTCTATGTTACTTGCTCTCACTGCCCTGTCAGCATCCTCGTACTCTCTCCTCTGAAAGTAGCAGAAGGGACATCTGCTCTGTAGTCCCTCTGGCCAAATTGGCCCGTTTTACCAAAAAAGTTTTCTTTTTTCCAGTTTATACAATTATTGACACTTCTTTTTTATAATTTTATTTATTTCCCCAATTATAGTTCCAGCACAAAATAACATATAGACAATAATGCCACCTTTACATGGAAGTCTGAGATGTTATAAAAACTTGGCTGAAGTGAAGTGTGTGCGGTACAGTATTACAATAATAAGTGTCACAACAACAACTGGGTCTTGGCAGATTACAACATTGTGCAAATCTAGTGAGTGGAATATGTTTATTTATATTTTTTACATTAGTTTATTAGGGGGCAATTTGAGCATATTTGAATATTAAGGTGGATGTGTCTCCCCAATTTATATTATGATTATGACCATGCATTAACCACCATGGCCTATGTTATGTTTTGGACCGTTGTCTTGTTGAAAATGCTGTTTCTCAGTTCAGTGAACCTAAAGATTGTAGTTTATACTGCTATGTTACTTGCTAGAGGTCCTCCAGGATTTCACTGTGCTTGGCTCTGTACATTCAGCTTTCACCTTTACACTGAACGATCACTAGATTAGGAACACCTGGCTAGTAACGGGTTGGTGCACCTTAATTAATTCCAGCACGTAGACGTCAGTGAACAGACTCCACAAGGTGGCAAACATCCTCCATACACAACTCGACCAACGTTCCACCAACTAACAGAGCTGCTGCAGCAGGCATGGGTCGAGTTGCATATAGAGGATGTTCGCCACCTTGTGGAGTCTGTTCCCTGACGTCTACATGCTGGGTTTAATTTTGCGGGCGAGTGGGAGCTGTTTGCAGAGCTGTTTGTTTCTCCAACCATTCCTGAGTGATCCGAGCCCGATGACACGGGGAGTTATCTTGTTGTCCTAGGAAAGACCTCCTGAAGAAATGGGTACAGATGGTCAGCTAACAGGTCCCTGTAGCATTCACCATTTAAGGATTGTGGTAAGATGTTTAATGGTCCTAGAGCATACCAAGAAAATACTCACCAGACCATCATACTGACACCACTGCCCTGTAGCACTCCAACATTGCAACCAGGAGATGCGACTTTTTGCAGTTTCCACCAGATGCGGACCCCTACATCGGTGTGTCTCAACAGTAAATGAGACGTGTCACTCCAGACAACTGTCTTCCACGTGTCCAATGCTTATTGACGCCTTTCTTTGGCCCATCAGTGGCACATATGTTGGTCTACAGCTGTTTTGCACTAGTCGACACGGTACGTTACATAGTCATGGCCGAAATTGGTTTTGATTGCCCAGTGTTGTATTGTTGAGCTGTTCCACGGTGGCATGTCGTTGCTGCGATACCTCTCGAATCAACCACATGTGGCCGGCCACTGTGTTGATGGTTGGAGGAATTGTAGTGTGTAAAGGGAAAGGGACAATCCTAAGCTGAACACCCATGATCTCTGATCCCTCAGACATCACTACATCAAGAACCATCATTCATCAATAGCTGATATTACTACATGGGCAAAGGATTACTTTGGCAAACCTTTGTCCAGCAATACATTCACAAATGTCACTTAAAACTTTATTGTGCAAAACGGAAGAGGTTCCATGTTCCATGGACAATCACACAGTATAAATAAGTAATGTGGTCAGACAAATTATTATTTCCGATCTTTTTTGGAAGAAATGGATGCCATGTGCTTTGGACCAAAGACCAGGGTCTGTTTTGGTATGGGGTTGTGTCAGTGCCCTGGCAAAGAATTACACTTCTGTGATGGCAGCATTAATGCAGAAAGTACATTGAGATCTTAGAGCAACATATGCTGCCTTTAAGACATCATCTTTTCCAGAGACATCCATGCATTTTTCAACAAGACAAGGCAAAACCACATGCTGCACACATTACAAAGGCATGGCTGCAGAAGAAGAGGGTATGAATACTGGACTTACCCCAACAGAGAATGTGTGGAGGGTCTTAAAATAACAAATGTGACAATGACAACCCCCTATTGTTGCACATCTTAAGACAAGGAAGAAACGGGACAAAGACAATTTACAAATGGGTTTTTGGAAGTTTGGAAACTGTATGTCAGCTAACATATTTTAGGCTGAAAAAGAAAAACACTTGAGACAAAGTACTGTAATATCATCTGCCTTTACTGTAGGGAACATCAATATTTATCACATTTTCTATTTCAGAGCAAAAATTACTGTAGGCTGGAAAAAATAATAAAAGATAAATCAGATAAATTAGTGTCTGCAAGCTGAGTTTCCACCCTGCTCCTCTTATTTTTTTCCTTCAGAAGTTCATAAAGTCTTATAAGTTGGATAATTAACTGAACACAAAGCAAGTGAAAAACTAATTTGGAAACTGAACTGAAACTCTGAGAACTGAGAACAGGTGAGAACTGGAGACTGGGATCTGGGACGTGTGTTCAAAGACTGAGCCCAGCGTGAAGTACTAGCAGAGCCCCCTTCCAAGGAGCTCACTCTGGAACTTGCATGGAACACCTGGTGGAGAAGGCGGTCGCAAACATCCCAATTTTTCACATTCTGCTATGATGGGGTAATTCTTACTAAAGGATTCTATTATTATTATTTTCTTCTCACACCCTGACAGATTTTGGATGTCCTTGGATGCTTGGTATTTTGGTTGGTATTGGGGGGGGAAGGGGGGGGGGTCTCGCTCTTTCTGTGATGCGCATATATATATATAATATACCTCCATTCCTGCATTTCAGGTCTGCAACACATTCCAAAAAAAGTTGGGACAGGGGCAATTTAGGGCTAGTAATGAGGTGAAAAAACTAAATAATGACGTGATTCTAAACAGGTGATGTCAACAGGTGATTGTAATTATGGTTTGGTACAAAAGCAGCATCCAGAAAAGGCTGAGTCCAGATTGTCAACAGATATGTGAGAAAATGATTGAAATGTTCAAAAACAATGTGGGATTTGCATATTTGACAAGGGATTTGCATATTTCTCCCTCTACAGTGCATAATATCATTAAACCATTCAAGGAATCAGGAGGAATTTCAGTGTGTAAAGGCCAAAGGCGCAAGCTTAAGCTGAATGCCCGTGATCTTTGATCTCTCAGACGGCACTGCATCAAGAACCACCACTCAACAATAGCTGATATAACCTCATGGGCGAGGGATTACTTTGGCAAACCTTACAATACATAGTTACATGCACAAATGCCACTTAAAACTTTACTGTGCCAAAAAGAAGCCTTATAGTTAACTATGTCCAGAAGCGGCGTCAACTTCTCTGGGCTCTGAGGCATCTAGGATGGACCATCACACAGTGGAAATGTGTATTGTGGTCAGATGAATCAGCATTCCAGATCTTTTTTGGAAAAAATGGACGCCGTGTGCTCCGGACCAAACACAAAAAGGACCATCCAGACTGTTATCCAAAAGCCAGGGTCTGTCATGGTATGGGGCTGTGTCAGTGCCCTTGGCAAAGGTCATTTACACTTCTGTGATGGCAGCATTAATGCAGAAAAGAACATTGAGATCTTAGAGCAACATATGCTGCCTTCAAGATGTCATCTTTTCCAGGGACGTCCATGCATTTTTCAACAAGACAATGAAAAACCACATGCTGCACACATTACAAAGGCATGGCTGCAGAAGAAGAGGGTACGGGTACTGGACTGGCTTGTCTGCAGTCCTGACCTGTCCCCAATATAGAATGTGTGGAGAATTTTGAATAGAACACTGTAACACTGACGACCCCATCCATGGGACAAAATAAAAGCTGAAAACCCAAATCACTTGGTATCCTCGGTGCCAAAACGTCTTTTAAGTGTGGTGAAAAGGAATAGCAACATTACAAAGTGGTAAATGCTTTACTGTCCCAACTTTTTGTGTAATGTGTTGCAGGCCTGAAATGTAGGAATGGATGTTTATTAATAAATGAAATGAAGTTGAGCAGATAAAACATGAAATATTTCAGATTCATCCTGTATGCAATGAAATTAAAGTCAAAGAAACTCTGTGTTTTTTTATTATTTGTATTTTCCATGCTGTCCCAACTTTTTCTGATTTGGGGTTGTATAGTTTGGAAGGGCAAAATACCTAAAAACTTTACTAAAGAGAAGTTTTGCTGTTTCAAAGGTGGAAGGGGAAAGAAGAGCACTATGAAGAAGTTAAAAGTTTATAGCACCACTAGCTCAAATTGGATGACCGAGATATTGATCAGGGAAGCGCGACGGATTGGCGTCCTGTCCAGAGTGTGCTACTGCATTGCGCCCAGTGATTTCAGAGAAGTTGGATCTGCCGTGAACCTGGTCAGGATATAGAGGTAGTTAAACTTTTTTTTTTTTTGCATTTTTTCCCAATTTTTCTTTCAGCCTAGTCGTATCCAATTACCTGATCGCATTTCACTTCCTCTACTGCTGCTGACCTCTTGACCAAGGAGAGACACGTATGCATGTGCGTAGTAGCTGACTGCATCTTTTTGCTTACATGCACTGGTGAAAAGAAATGATCTACATTTTCCCCCTCTTCATGCAGGCACCTTGCACTTGAGCAATAGCAGGAACC